>NW_024429189.1:3328946-3961446 GCF_017639785.1 Mesocricetus auratus
GCTTCCCTCTTAACTGAGGGGGATGTGTTCTAAGACGCCCAGCAGAACCCTGAAATAAGGATAACAGTGCAAAGTGTTTGGTTCCACAATGGTTGGTGCAGTAACCCACACAGCCAAGTGGCTGACCTGCAAGTAGAGTGTTTAATGTGGCTACAGCGGGCAAAGGGATGACTTCTTGTTGGGGAGGGTGTGGAGATGAAAGGCTCGACTTCATTATGGTTCTCAGAGCAGCAAGAGATTTAATTTTTATTTCTAGCATTGTTCATTTAATATTTTCAGAGCAGGGCTGACCTCAGGCAGCCGAAGACCACTGGATATTAAAATGGCATTGAACATTGTCTTCTCTCTCTCTCTTCCTCTCTTCCTCTCTCCCTCTCCCTCTCTCTCAGATAGGGTCTCACTACTTAGCTCTGGTTGGCCTGGAACTTGAACTTGCTCTGCAGAGCCGGCTGGTCTGGAATTCAAAGAGATCTGCCTGCCTCTGCCTCCTGAGTGCTGGGATTAAAGGTCATGCCTGGCTGGACATGGACATGGTTTCGTAGCTGCCACTATGGTATGGCAGGTTGTCATGGGAGTTGTGTGGCTGGATCCATGTACTTGGGATTTGTGTTGTTAAAGCTTCATGCCATTTTTTCTACCCTGGATTTATCTGGGATTTTCCATAATAAAAGTTAAAGTAACAAAAGGAACTTGGAGCTTGGTTGGAGAATCACCTTCTGAGGCTCCTGGGGCTCCCGGCAGCCACTGAGGGACAGTCACAAGCTTTAAGCCTGGGATAGGTTTGAGCCATTTCCTATGTGCTTCACTCACTCATCCTTACAATAAAACAGGATGACCGGGCGTTGGTGGCGCACGCCTTTAATCCCAGCACTCGGGAGGCAGAGGCAGGAGGATCTCTGTGAGTTCAAGACCAGCCTGTGTACAAGAGCTACTTCCAGGACAGCCTCCAAAGCCACAGAGAAACCCTGTCTCGGAAAACAAACAACAGGATGGAGATCCTGCGTTGGGCCAGGCAGTGGGCACCTGAGAAACTGAGTCCCAATGCCCACATGTTCATGAAAAAGGCTGGGGCAGCCCCAGTGACCCTGGGTAAGTCTGAAATGCAAGGCTCATGTTAACCCTAACACTTGGGGTATTAGAGAACACTGCTCCCCTCTACAAGTGAGGGTTATATGGAGCTAGTATCTCTCCCCCAACTTCCCCCGCTTGCTCCCAGTCTTCCTGGAAATGCATCTGCCCCTTGCTGGGGGCATAACAATGCTGATCTTCCACGGCCAGATGTTCCTCAAAGAGAAAGGCTTTGAACTGACAGGCGGAGACTAGAAGCTAGCCAAGTGTGGCTCACATGTGTATTTTGTTTGGACCACAGAGTGTTTTTAAACTTTTGAGCCAACGGTAAAAGGTCAGGTGATTTCACATAAAAATCCAAATTTCAGGCTGCTTCTCCTGAAGCTCTGGGTGACCCACCCACACCAGCTATGTCCCCACGTGTGATCAGAGGCTCAGTGGGAGCTGAGCAGCACCTGTGGCCTTAGTTAGGCATGCACTCTGAGCTTGCCACAGACCCCTGGATACCATCCCTGATTACGAGAAAGGTGTGTCCAGGCCAAATTCTGTGGGCTCTTTTCTCCCTGCTCCCACAGCATCCCCAACTCCCTGACAAATGAGCCTCTCCAAGTCCCCATATGCACAACTGCCTGTGGTCCCCCAGAGTCTGGGCTTCCCTCCACTAGGGCAAACATGAGTCCTCACCCCACTTTGGTAAGAACCGTCACTCGTGCCTGTCGGACCAGGCTGCCTCAGCACTGGCTCCCAGGGGCAGCAGACAAACCAAAGCCAGATTGGACAACAGACAATGTCAGGGCAACCACAGACATAAGCCAATGCCTATTCTTCACACCTGGACTGGGTCACAGCCAGTGAGGACAGCAGCCAGGCTGGGCCCTGGTAGAAATCCTTTTGTCCCTTATCTAGGCACAGTGGCACAAGCCTACAACCCTAGCACTAGGGAGGCTGAGGTGGGAAAATTATGAATCTGGGACCAGCCTAGACTACAGAGCAAGACCCTGCCTCAAAACAACAGAAAACTTCTCACCCCTGGCTGGCAGGTAAAGGCCTACCCGCCCATCTGTTGTTTTACATTCAGAGTCCACGGAGGGAGGGCACAGCTAGGGTGTGGCCAGGCCGGCCCAGGTGCTCTGTCATTTCCCGACTAGAGCATCACCATTCCTGGCCTGCCTGGATTCTGGGGTGGCCCTGTGTGGGCGTATGAGCACACACCTTGGCGGGAGGTGACGTACTTGGGCCAGAGTGGGTGTAGCTAGCACGGTGGGACAGGCCTGGCTCTATCCTGTACCCCCTGCAGCCTCCAGGGGCCTCTCCATACACTGAAGTGGAAACTTAAGTGTCTACCCCCACAAGAGGTCACACTGGGTAGAGGGATGTGACATCATCACCACACATCTCTGACCTCATATGGAGTTACCATCCAAGAAAAACTGGAACAAGGCCAGCCTGATGCTCAGTGTCGAGCTGCCAAATGGTACAAATCTGACCACCTGAGTGAGATCCACTTAAGAGTCTGAAGGAGAGGCCAACTCCTCACCTCTACACATGCACCGTGGCATGTGCGCCCACACATATCATACACGCATGCACGCACACATCATTAATTAATTAATTAATTAATTAATTAATTAATAAGGACTGAAGAGATGGCTCAATTGTTAAGCTCTGGAAGAGGACCTGAGTTCAGTTCTCTGCATCCACAACCCCTCTGGCTACAGGGGATCTGACACCTCTGATATCAAGTGAACATACCCATATGCAGACACACACACATCTAAAAATAATTAAAAACAATCAATAAGTTGTTTGTGCATACATTACACACACACACATACACACTAAACTAATGTTAAAAAAAAATCACCAAACCTGGGGCAACAGAAACGGCCCATGTAAGGACACATGGGCTCTGAGTCAGCCTCACTGGATCTCACAGAAAGCGGGTGCTCTCGACTGTGGCTCTCTGCCCCACCAGTTCAACTCTGACTTGGGGGCACTAAGAGGAGGCAAAGAGCAGTCTGCTTGACACCATGAGAACCAAGGCCACCCTGATGAATGCCCCCCAGTCACAAAACGCCCATTGCAGACCAACCCCTGGGGAGTCCTCAACAACACTAATGCTACATGTGCTACCTGAGACAGACGGAGGCCGAGGAGAAAGCTAGTGTGGACATGACTCGGAGGCTGAGACTTAGAGTGGAACCCCAAACAGAGAGCTGGAGAGAGGAGCCGTAAGGAGGGGGAGGTTGCTGGGCCCCGTGTGAGCCGCTTGGAGCTGTCAGGGGAGCCACTGAGCACGGATGGTAGATGAAGGCACCAACAGTCCCATGTGTCCCACACTCTCATCTGTCCCCAAGCCTGGTAATCAGGAGGCAATGGCGTCTGACCCATAGCAGAAAAGTGCTCATCACTCCCACAGAGACCCTGACATCAGACACCCATTCTCTCCCCTTCCCTGAAGGGTGGTCAGCGGACTGCCAGCCCTGCCCTCCTCTTCCACACTCACCAAGTGTCATGTGGGAAGTGTCTTTGGGATCTCAAGCCAGATTTGAGCCCCACTCCCTGCTCTGTACTCAGGTACACCTCTCTGAGTCTCAGTTTCTCTCCCACAAACATGGAGACGCTAACTAAACGACAACAACAACATACCAGCCAGTTTTCAGAGTCCCGGGAGCACAGACGGTAAGACACAAAGGCCTAGGTAATCCAAGAAGCACCGTCCAATACAAGCTACAAGCTGTCTGCTGTGGTCAGGGACAGGTGCCTAGCCAGAGCTGACACAGGTACGTGGGGCGCAGCACCCCAGCCTCCGTGCTGACACTGGGAACAGGAGACAGACAGGGCCTCCCTTTGCTTCTGACCAAACTCCTTCAACCAGTTCTGACAAGGAGAGTAAGGAGACCTGAGGAACCATCTCCCACAGCCCAGCCCAGGCCTTGGCTGTGACCCGACAGCCCTTCCCAGCAAACACTCACCTCCGTAGTGGGTGCCAAAGGGGATGCCGGCCAAGGTGTCGGAGTAGGAGTGCGGGGAGTGGTGTGGCGGGCAACAGCCCAACGCCTGGCAGTCACCACTGAGACACAGGCAAAGAACACTGAGCCCTTCCTCTCCCTTCCTACCACAGTAGGCCTGGCATGGACCCGGTCTGCTTCCCGGGCCATGGCAGGGTGGGCACCCACTGGGGGAGTGGGCCCTTTGGCAGGCTTTTGGATAGTGTGCCGATTGCCCGCCTGCCCCAATGGAGCTGAGCACCAGGAGTGCCAAGGCCTGCTGTCACCTGCATGGCTGTCATACCTGCTGCTGTGACGGGCAGGGCCAGGAATTCCCGCTTGTACCAGGCCACAGGGCAAGCAAGGATGAGTGGTCAGGGCTCTGTTCTGGGCTGGCCCAGCAGCTCTAGCCTGAACTTACACCCCTTGGGTGGACCCAGCCCTCTCCTCCAATCTCCCTACCCTAAGACCTCATTTCCACTGATCTCCCTCGGGGGCCTGGAAGTCTCCACAGTAGAATCAAGGCAGCCCTGTGAGGAGCAGAGTCACCAAAGGAGCACAAGCCAGGTCTATGGGAGGCAGCAGGGAAGCCCTGCTTACTCACTCAGAACTGAAGCCCAGAGACAAGTGAGGTGCAGGTATGTGCCTGCTTGGTGCAGGGACAGGAACCAACACACACACACACACACACACACACACACACACACACACACACACACACACACAGCCTTTCCTGACCACCAAACTCATAGCTCCTGTCCCTGGTATGGACTTTTTTTTGGAGATGGTGTTACACAGTCCAGGCTGACCTCTAACTCCCTATGAGGCCAGGCTGACTCTGAACTCCTAATGCTGGGGTCGGAAGTGCCACCACTGTGCCAGGCACAGTGCTTCATTTTAAACCAGGTGTGTCAACTACTCATGTCATCAATAGGGCGGTGAAAGCCAAGCACTGCCATCGACGCTCTTTCAGAAAGAGACCACAGAAGAACTAGGTAACTCTAGAAAGGAGCAGCAGCAAAGTTGGTGCGTTAGGCTTTGAGAACCACTCACCACTCTCTCCCTGGTTTTCCTGCAAAACAAACACTGGAAGGCACTCAACAAGCTCAACCTACCCATCAGACACACAGAAGAACTGGGACCCAGGGGAGAGACTGGCCCAAGGCCCACCAATGCCAGGAGGAAGGCCAGGCAGAGAACAGGCTGCACGCTCACCCTCTTGGGACCCTGCACTTGCAGAGGCAGGAAGCGAGGGTGGTGGTCAGTGAATCCAGCTTCCCCAGAGGCATGCCCATCCCCAGTGGGGGATAGCTAAGACCAGGCATCCAGCACGAGCCCCACAGGCAGACACCACAGCTCTGCCTTCTGAGCAATTCACATCCTTGTCCAGAGGCCCTGGTAAGCAGGGTGACTGAATGACTGGCTGGCTCAAAGTCTTGGGGCTGGGGTGTCAAGTCTTGGTTCCCGTCCCTGCTTGGTGCTGCCTCCTGCAGGACTTGCGGGCACCCCCCCCCCCCCATCACACTTGTCTCTGAGCTTCAGTTTCCTCATTTGTGATGGGAGAAGGCAAGGCATATGCAGAGATCTTTCAACTTGAATCCAACCCCTTGCTGCCCCCTCCCACCCCACCCCAAGCCTCATGGCAAGATCTTCACCCTAAACTCACCCAGAGGGCTCTTTCATGGAAGGAAGGATTTCAGAGGTGGGGGTTCTCTGGAAAAGCAGCAGGGTATTCTGGGGGGGAGGGGGAGGAGTCAAGCCAGACTGGGCAGGCATGTAAGAACCAAGGCCAGAGGGTACAGGGGTCTGCAGTTGACACGCCCATGCCTCCCTTTCACGGCTCACATCTCTCCACTGAAATCCTTCTACTAGTTGGCTTCTGATCCATCCAGAAGAGGCTCTAGAGTCCTCATCTGCCTTGACATGCTCTACATGGGGCCTCAGCCACCTCCTCCCCATGTCCTCAGCAGCCCAGCACGCAGAGCAGGTGCTACAGCAACACCAACTCCAGCTGCCCCGTTGCTGTGTGCCAGGCACACTTCCTGCTCCTTGTCACTGTCCCCTGGGAGGCCAGGTGTCAGCTCTGGCTTCTGGCAAATTCTGACACTCAGCCCTGACCTTTGAGGAACAACAGTGTCCAAGGGTGAGCCCATGACTTAGCATCTTTGGGCCTCATGCCTCATTTTCTCATATGTAAAATGGGCTCACATCACAGGTACTGCAAACCTACTGTGTGAGGCTCTTGGCAGCTCCTCACTCTCCCAGGACACCTGTGTCATCTACTTTGCTTCACACACTAGCGGCCCTGGTAAATGCCACAAGAGCCAGGTAGAGGCCGGCTTGGGGCATGAAACACTCAGTGTAAGATGCACTAATTCTCCTGGGGACACTGAGAGCAGTGTGAGCGGACAATGCCTGGACAACCCTAGTGCCATAACTGGGCTGCACACTGCAGAGGGAGCTCCAGATGACAGTCTGCAGTCTGTTCAGCACTCAGTGTGGCCTTATAACTGGGCCTCCTGCAATAACTCTGAAATAGTCACTCATGTAAAGATTTTCACTTAAAGAATGGGTGTCTCCATCTACAATTCAATCTGGAACTCTCTTCTGGCATGTAGGCAGAACACTGTATATGTGATAAATAAATAAATCTTTAAAAGAAAAAAAAAAAAAAAAGAATGGGTGTCTCTAGGAAAATCTAGTCCCTGGGAGGGAGCAGTTGAGGGGGAAGGCAGGCTGGCTCGCCCAGGCTCTGGTCCTCTTCTTCTGGAGTTCCAAGCATGGCTTCCAGTTTTATGGCCACCTCCTTTGCTTGGCTGTCCTCCATGATGGCCTGCTCCCAGTCCTGTGTACTGCTCATCTAGCCACCAGCATTGGGTTTCCTATGATATGAACCTGTTCAGGGTTCACAGAGGCCTGTGGAGGAAGTGGGGAGGGGCCAGGGGGCAAAGGTGTTGTGTTAGGGCCTTTGATGGACGAGCATTTACATGGACTTCCTGACTACCAGGCCTGTGCAAGATGCAATGCCTGCCTCTGATGCACACTTCCTATTGACCAACACCTCCATTCCTCCCAGCATCCCAGGCCTAGTACCCCTGTTTCCCGGCCATGCTGGAGCCTCCAGCTTGGGCTGCAGGGCTTGGTCCTGAGGCTATTCCTTTTCTCACAGGGCAGGGCTGCCTGGGGCAGCAGCTCTGAGCTGGCTGAGAGGGCTGGAGGGTCTGAGTCACAGCCAGGTCAAGGAACAGGACCAGAAGGACCAGCTGCCACTCCTGAAGCTGGGGTTCCAGGAGCAGTGACGGAGAAGAGGAGGAACCAGTAATCCTCCTGCCCCTCCTCCCATCCACATGCTCCCAGCCCCACCCTTCCACAGGCTGGCCTGGGAGAGCAGGCCCTTTGTTCCAGGCCCTCGGGGACCACGTGACACTTCACTGTCACTGCCTGGAACGAGGATGGCCACAGGCGCTCCTAGAGCCACATGAGTGGGCCCTGGGGGATGTAAGGACAGGCAGTGCCCCCTTAGCCCCTGCCCGCACACCTGTGTGTACACAGCCCATGCCCACTCTCCAAAGACACCTGTGTCATCTGCTCTGTTCTGCACACCAGTGGCCCCAGCACGATGCACCTAACCACTCACATAAACCTGTGGTGGCATTTGTCCCAGGTGCTACCATTTCCTGGGGATACTACCTCTGGGGGGAGTGTCTTCCGCCCCTTCACAATTGGGGGCAGGAACCGAAAGAGTGAGAGCCCACTGTTTACAAACAGCTAGTGGCTGTCGCTAGGCGCTGTGACTCAGCTGAGTGGTGACTCCTCCAGAAGCTGTTTACTCAGTATAACATCCTGTCCAGGAGGCTGACTGGGGCCCTGGCTCTGCTCCTCTTTTTTCCTGTTGCCTGCTGACCTGACACTCGGGGTCCTGTGGGGGAGGGAGAGGACAGCCCCTCCCCCCCAACCAGAAACTGTTCAACACAAATTCCTGTGGTTCGTGCGGCACTGGCTTTGCTGGGACCAGGGAGAGTGTAGGCCTTGGGTTGGGGGAGCATCTATACCTCCAGCTCTGACCAAAAGGCCCTGAGGCAGTGGCACGGCCAACATCCAACATCCGCACCCTGCAGCCCAAACACAGCATTCACCCAGAGAGGGTTTGGAGGTGGGAGTAGATCTGAAGCCCTGGTCCCCAGCCAGGCCTTGCCTTTAGCACCGCACAGTAAACACAAAACATTTCCTACCCAACCTGGGCCAGACTGCTGAAGCCACAGCCATTATCTCCACTGGAGGGCAAACAATCTGCCTGAGGTCACACAGCATATCTGTACCAAGTCTCAGGGGATGCTCAGACCTGCTCAGTCCCCAAGGCTGCCCACTTCCCTCTCTACTTTGAGTCAAGGTGAAGTTGACAAAATATTTATGCCTGGTGGCACTACAGGGTTTGTGTCACTGAGGGGTGGTCTGTCATGTGGGTGGCGCCTGGGTTGGGATTCTAACTTCCACTTACCCTCACTGCAATCTCTAACCTGGCTGGTGACTAGCCTGAATCACAGCTGTTAGGTCCAAAGGGAGACTCTTCTGCTCACGCAGCAGTTCATTCAGTTCAGTGATTTCAGGGTGCCCTCATTTACAAAAACCACCCAGTGTAGGCACCACTGAATCACCACAATGTGCCAGGCAGCAGAGAGTTATTCAGCGCTGCTGCCAGGCCGTAGCTGGTGCTCCCAGCCCCTCCCTCCCATAATCCCCACCTCTCTTAAAAGGCCAAAGGTGCCTCTGTCCTTGCAACGCCATCAGTAGGCAGGGAGGGCATCGCAGGGGCTCCTGCATTTCTGAAAGACTAGAGCCTCCAAGTGACTTCTGGGAAATTTCATAGAACCATGGGGTGTTGCCTTCTGCTCTGGACTGGGGAGGCCCGGAGCACAGCAAGCATGGGCCACACCTGGGGAAGCTGGGAAAAGCCTAGGGAGACTGGTTCACCACAGGGCTCCCCTGCTCTGGCTGCCTGCCTGCTGGCTGGCCCTTCTCTCAGACCACTGAGTCTGTGGGTTGCCAAGAAGGGGAGGTCCTGAGAATCTGTGCCCTGCCCTGGACACTCCCACTGGCTTTGGGCCCATTCAGTACTGCCAAGAGCTTGAAGCTCCTCTCCATGGCAGCTAGGGCTAGCTGTGCCTCCTGCACGCTGGGTCTGCCACCAGGATGCCCTGCAAGTAGCCTCTGTCCAACTGGAGAGATCCAAGTGGTGGCTGCCAGCTGGGTCAGGACAAAATTCCAAACCACCTGATGGCTGCTAGGTCTCTTTCCCTTGTTGGTCCTGGCCCAGGAAAAGAGCTAATCTCTGCCTCAGACACTCTGTATGTTCAAGAGGAATATTCAGTGCAAACACTTAGGTCAGGGCCTCACATGGCCCACTTGTTCAGAAAAATGGTGCCCCAAAGCTGCCCAGGATCGGTCTTCCCTGGACAGAACCAGGCATCTTTGCTAACTCAGAGCTATGACATCTACAGTGCGGAATGTAACCTGAATTCGGCTTTGGTGACCAATGCCACAATTCCTAAACCTCTTCAGTTTCTCTCCCTAACTAGGAAGGCAGAAGGATCTGTGGTAAGGTCTGGCCACCTGAGAGCTCAGGGGCCCTGGGCCACACAGCAGCTCATCTACATGGGCCTTGTGAAGTTTCCTGGCGCCTAATGGCGCTGGGGATAAGCCGGCAAGCGGAACAGACATAAACCCACCTTTGGAGCTGGGGGACATTGCTGCCCAGCACACATGAGGCCCTGGATTGGATCCCCAGCAATGTATAAACTGGATATGGTGGTGCACACCTATCATCCTAGCACTTGGGAGTTGGGGGGCAGAAGAATCAGGAATTCAAAGGCTACATATAGAGTTGGAGGCCAGACTAGGTTACATGAGACCCTGTTTCAAAACAAACAAATAAAAATTACAATTCCCCCCCAAAATCCACCTGCCCCTGTAACCTTAGAGCATTATGAGCAAAATACATGTTTGAAAGTAAAAATGCTATAGGGAAACAAACAAATAAAAAAACAGAACCAAGGAAGCCACTGCAATTTTCAACAAGCCAGGGAGTCCTACGCTTCATGGGCGTAGCGGCTACTAGTGTCCTGTTGCTCATCTATCCCCACGGCTGGAGTGTGCTTGAAGGTAGCGACTTCCCGCAAGTGTCACAGGCAAAGGTATGCACACCTACATAACACAGCACACACACCTGCAGCTTTCCCTCCTTCTGGAACTGAAAGGGAGGGGAGCTGGGGCTCTGCTCCCCAACACGGCACCCGCCGGAACAGCACCCAGCACAACAGATGCATGAGCACCTGCACGTACGAACAGGTGATCTGACAGCTCCTGGGCTTTCACGTCCCTGACTACTCAGAACTCTTCAGGACCAGGAAAGCTTCATGGAGGAGGAAGAGCACGCTGTCTGCCCACCTCTCCCACGGAGGACGGAGGTGTTATCTTGCTCCAGAGGAGAGTGAAGGGAAATACTCAGGCTGTAGCAGACCAGCAGGGGAAGGTAGATGTGGTGGCAGTCAGGCTTTCTGGAAAGCAGGCACACTTTCGCTTAGAACAAGAGCAGGGAGCTTCCCAGAAATCAAAGTCTGTCCCGGGATGCCAAGTCAACTCTGGCTCAGCACAGGGATCTTCCCTCCTTCCTGGCAGGCCAGAGACAGTTTTAGGGAGTGGGTCTCTATCCACTGGCTAAGTAGAGGTTTTTCTGGTGCAGCTTGGCCTGAGTGGAGAGGCCCTCGCCAAGGGATAGCCAGAGAGCCCTAAGAGGCTCTGGGTGAGGGCAGCCCACAGCCAGGCCCTTGTGCCTAGCAGGCCATGGTCATCCAGGGTTCAGGAACCACAGGAGTCAGGACAAATGGGTCCTTGTGGTGCGGGGGACTGCTTGCTGTGCCAGGGACACTGTGTGCCCAGAGCTGCCACCAGCCTGCAGCCCAGGGCTGGGAAGTCCTTTCAGAAGGACCTCCCGAGTTGTCCTGGCCTCAAGAGGGCTCAGGACTCCAGCTGTATGCTGGGAGATGGCAGGGATAGTGCCTGCTGCCCTATTTCCCACAGAACTTTTCCCACAAGGCAGTTCCCATAGACCGGGGGCTGGTGGCACTGCCCTGTCCTACCCTCCGGCTACCTGCTGGCTCTCTACCAACCCTTAGACTTTGTTCCTGCATTGGTGCACTGAGTCCCTCTGTTCATATCGGGAAACCTAACAAGAGAACAGCAAAGGGCCAGGCACCCCCCTCCTGCCAGGGCTGCCTGGGTCTCCATGCCCCCATGTGGTAAAAGAATGACATGCATGCCAGGCACCATGCAGCCGCTCAACTGCTGGGCAATCTGAGAGTGACTATCAGCATGTGGACAGGTCAGACAACGGACACTGGGGCAACCGAAGGCAAAGGCTCACATCCCCTGCCCCACAGCTAGGATGTGAGCATGCATTCTCCTCTTCCCCTTCAGCACCGGCCCCCACATACAGCCATTTGTCCCTTCTTATACGCCCTGGCTCAGCCACCCGTAGGTCTGTCATGTCTGGGGACACACACAGGCGGACAACAATGATAAGGGCCTGTATTTACTCAAATGTGGGCTTGGGCATCAGGAGGCAGGGAGATGTCCCTCAACCACTCACGTGCATACAGAGCACACACTGATCCACACCCCCACAGGGCAGTAGAAGACACAGCTGCTCCATCTTAAAGGCCCAGAGGTCTGGGAGGTGCAGCTCTTCCCCACGAGGAGAGAGGGTGACCTGGTGGCTCACTCCCTCAGATCCTGCATCTGGCTTCTGTGCCCAGCACCTGCTGGTAACAGTGGGTGATGCAAGCACTCAGTGAAGGGATTTCCCCACCACGGAAGCTAGGAAGGAAACACTCTGAGAATCCCACAGACTTTGAGAACACGAGTCCTATCACCCTCACACAGGACACACATGCTCCCTCCAGCCACCAGCTGCCACCTCTCTGGCCCTCAGGGATTCGAGTCAGGTGAACCACCTTGCTCTTAAAGTTTAATTTGGAGCATGGATGTTCAGAGGCCTGAAACTGGCCTGGGGGAGGCAATGGATGATGGCAAGGCCCTCTCACATGGCTCAGACTACAGACTCAACTCCTCAGGGTCTGTCTGGGAAAAAATCTGAGGAGTCAATTCAGCAGCCTGTTGCCTGTTCAGGGGTAGTCACTTCTAGAGAACCCTGTAGCCAATCTGCCTTCAGTTTGGAGACAGACACTCCCGGTACTTGAGCAAGGCCTACTTGAGTGGTGTCTGGTAGAGAGCCCTCACACCCACTCCACATCTTAAAAGAGGACATGGAGGCTTGGGGTTAAGGAGCCTGCTCAGGTCCAAGCCAGGGTTTCCACCAACCTAATTTCATTCTCCCTTCTGACTTCCAGACAACCCAGACCTGCTGGCACCCCACCTCTCCTCTCCTTGTGACAGGGGACTGGAGATGGTGCAGACTCGCAGGGCTGGGCCTCAGCCAGGCATGGGCGGAAGGGGCGGGAATTCCTTTGAAGTGGATTCAGATTGGGGCAGCCCCAAGACCTCAGGGCCCTTTCTTCTCCCAACCCCCACCTCCCCCCAGTTTGAACTTTACTCCCTCCAGTCTCCTGGGACAAGTCTCCTAGGGTCAGGGTGGAATTCCAAAGCGGTGGAAGGTCGGCTGCACAGGCCACCACCTCTCCCTGTCTCCTCTGGCCAGCGAGTTCCAGCCCAGGTAGAAGAGAAGAGCTTGGAGAGCACCCACTGCTCTCACTCTGCCCTGGGGGAGCGAGAAGCCTTTGTAAGGGGCGGGGGGAAGAGACAGAGCTGTGCAGAAGGTGGGTGGGGCCCAAGCTGTGGTGGGTTGGGGCTGCACGCTCCGGCTTCCAGGCCCTCTCTCTATGCTGGGATGGCACGAACTAGGACAATCTCGGTCACTGTTTGCCCATTCTTGCCTCTCCCCGTGGCCAAACACCCACCAAGAGCTTGCCCAGACCCTGCTCTGTCCCTCAAGTTTGTCCAGCATACAGCAGGTGATGCCACAGGAGCCTCCCAGCTCTGAAGAGGGTGTGCTACCCGTCTGGCCGAACGGATCAGGCTAGCACAGCTCAGATCAGAGGACACTGTATACAGTCCAATGTTAACCAGTAGGAGAATGAGCGAGGCTGGCTCCCTCCTGGGGCAAGGAGTCACAAAACATCTCACTGTCTGCTGTTACACGCAGCCAGAATGTCTGGAGACCAATCATGTCCTCATATCCTACCTCATTCTAAAGTCCACCCTACCCACCCAGTCCCATCCTGCCCCTTCTCTAAGCTGTAAGGCTACGCCAGGGGGTCAGAGGCCTCCTCTTTTCCAGTTCTGCTGGCCTCTTCGTCTTTTACTGTGTCCTTAGGCATCTTCTTCAAGCACAGGGCTGGTGTTGAACACAGCTCCTAAGGGACTATACAGCCACATAGTCCCTTGCAGGGAAGGCTGGAGTAGGAACTTTCTTGCCAAACACAATAGGTTCTGAAGGATGGTTGCGCATGACTTTAGTCCCAGAAATTAGGAGGAGGCAGAGGGAGGCGCAGCTCTGTGAGTTCTAGGCCAGCCTGGTCTACATGGGCATACCTTTCTCAAAAAAAAAAAAAATATTCAAACAAAAAACAGACTGGCTTAGAAATCATCTCAAGATATCCAGTACTGAGCCTCCAGCTGGGATTCAAGCCCGGGGTCCAGCTCACAGCCAGTGTACCCAAAGCCTCACCTGAAGCCTTGCAATCTGTCAGCCGAGATGGATTCAGGCAAGTGGAGGCCCTGGGCCTGACTTCTCCATTCCATGTAAGTCCTCAGCATGTGACATAACTCACAGGGTAGCGTTTATGTATGAAATGAGCTCACAGGCAAAGGGGCTGATGAGCCACAGATGGGGAAACAGGCCAGTAAGGAAAAATATGCTGGGGTCATCTGGCTAGTTAGTTGGTTAGGATCACAGTCTTGTGCTCCAGAGGCTCCAGTGGGTTCTTGGTCCCTGCCACACCTGCTGTGCCTCCTTGCCCAGGTCCAGGGAACTCAGGGATATAGGGTGTGTGCTCCTCCTGTATGGCTGGCACTAGGCTACAACTGACTGTACCTCTGATTCTAAGTTTCTGACATTCTATCATTGCCTAGCTGTCACTCAGGTATCCAGGAAATGGCCTCTGTTGCTAGGGGATGGCCTGATGTTTGGCAGCTGCAGCTTGGGGTGCTGGGAAGAGGGAGTAGACTGGGGTTTCCCTCAGGAAGGATCCAGGGGGTAAGAGCTGCTGGGTTCTGTGTGGAGGGTGTGGGTGGATCAACCATGAGAGGTACCCAAGCAAACTCAGAACTGAGGGCCACACACAGGCAGTGGGAAAGCCCCTAGCTGGGAGCCTTCTTGCAGGTATTTTGGGGGACTGCAGTTGCCAAGCAACTGAACTAGGTTGCCATGGGAACTCTCTCTTCTTCTAGGGCTTGACATTTTTAGGGGGAATGCCACAATCCTTCATCTCTACCTCCTCAGGCTGGCTTAGCTACCCGTGAGGAGACCTGGAGGCTCCCCCAAACCCACCCCACCTACAAGGAAGCCACCTGTCCATACCTCTAAGAAAAGACTCCTCGGGGCTTATTATTTATTTATTTTTCTTTCTTTCTTTCTTTCTATCTATCTATCTATCTATCTATCTTGAGGCATGGATCTCACAGTGTATCTCAGGATGACCTTGAACTCATTAATTCTGCCTCAGCTGGGATTACAGGAGTGGATCACTGTGACCCTCTAAGAGTATTCTTTTGAGGCTAGAAACCCAAGAACCCCAGCAAAACACAGAAACCAGAGTTGAGGCCCTCACTAGAGTTAGAGGGATGAAAAAACTGTTTACGTCTGTTTACATCTCCATTCCTGCTAATCACCACCTCAGGGCCTTCCTGCCCTGCCAGGGCCCTGACCACTGGAAGCCCAGTGTAATTGGAAGGTATTCTCCACCCCGGCCCCGGCCCGGCGCCTGGCCCCTCCCTGCCTTGTCTGCCAAGGAGTGTCACCTGGGGCTTGCCGTTGCTTGGAGCTAGGGGTTGTTCCCACACCAGCGGACCCTTTCCCTCAAAGAGCTCTGAGCTGCCACAGTGCGGAGGCAGGAGAATGATGGATGGCGTAGAGGCAGGAGAATGATGGATGGCGTAAGGGCTGTCAGGGCTCCCAGCACCACCCCAAAGAGCACGGTCCCTTCCTGGCATGGGACCCCCACTCACAGAACCGGAGCCGGGCCCTCAGCCACGCCCTCTCCCATCACACCAGCCGCTGGCCCCATGCTCCTGCCCTGTGCTATGGCCTGTTCAGACACTCTGCCCCACCTCACCAGTGTTGACTCGAGTCCTAACCGCCCTGCATACCACAGGGCACCTAAGAAGACCGAGTTGTAACCTGCCAGGGGCAGCAGGGCAAGGTGGGTAACTATACCTCCTTTGGGACAGGGAAATTGCTGAGGCAAGGCTCACTCCAGCCATGCATTGTACAGGCAGCATCACCGTTCCCTGAGGCTACTTTCTGAAGCCTTCCAGACCTGGGTCTCGAGGCCTGTGGTAGCAGGAGAGCTGTCTGGAAACCTCAACTAGGCCAGAGCAACTTGCTGGTGAAGAAGGGAAGCAGAGTCCTGGCCTGAAGGATGTGTGTGGGGGCGGGTGATCACACTCAGGTTCCTCAACAGCTACCAGTAACATACTGCTGCCTGCCTGGTCTGACTCTGGCTCCCTTCAGTGTGTGTCACCAATGATGTGACTCCTGGCGGTTTTACAGTCTGCTTTTGTTTCCTGGCAACCAGGTGAGCCCTTTGTGGAAACTCAGCGCAGTGCAATGCGATACAACACAATGCTGGCCGGAAGTGCTAAAACTTCTGGCCACCAGAAGTCACAGCGCCACCTGCTGGTGCCACCGCTGGTAGCCTCTAAGCCTCATGCCCTAAGCCTTCCTGCCACATCCTCAGGGGTCCAGCTGCTCCCCTAATACTTGAGGGAATCTGGCCTTCACCATGCCCTCATCACACGTAAAGCTTTGTCCTTCCAAAACATGGTGGGTCCTGTAGATACAGCCAACGTGAGGCGAAACAGGGACGGATGGGTTAGGGTCAGGCCCATCCCAACCCAATATCCTTACAATAATGGTGACAACTAGACAGCAGACACACAGAGGCAGCCCTGTGAAGGCAGAGAGTTTGGCGTGACATGCTTAGGAGGATCTAAAGCTAAGGACTACAGCCATGCCAGGAGCTGAAGAGGCAAGAAGGTCGCTCTCCTCGAGCCTTAGGAGAGGGCTCAATGGTGTCTTGAATGTAAGCTTCCGGTCTCTAGAACCATGCGGTCAGGTTTCCTGCTGCGCAGGGTCATCTAGTATTTGGTATCTGTTAGAGCAGCCACAGGACACTAACGCAACATATTCTTGTCACTATCACGCCTACCCTCTCTGCCACCTGCCTTTGGGACCTCTCCCACAAGACTGCTTTATGAACTACTCCTCCTGTCTTCTCCGGTATGGCCTTGCCTAAGAGAGATGCAAGCAAATGGATGAACGGATCTCCACCTCCGCTACGTCACCAAGTTCAGATGTCCATGAAACTCAGAAGCTGGGGAGATGGCTTAGAGGTTAAAGTGCCAGGACTGGATTTGGATCTCCAGAGACAGGGTCTCTCTACGTAGGTGCTCTGGGGATTCCCGCCCCCACCTTTACAGGCTAGATTTAGAGACAGGTAGCCACACCCATCAGACATTTGCCCGGGCCCTGGAGATCCCCCTACCACACACACACACACACACACACACACACACACACACACGCAAACACACGTCCAAGCCCGTACACTGTGCACACCTTCAATCCCAGCACAGTGAGTTCCAGGATAGCCAGGGCTACACAGAGAGACAAATAAGTAAAATACACAGATCCACATACATGCACAGCACACATACACATACATGAATATGGAAAGAGAAGAAACGGAGTGATAGCAGCATGTGTGGAAGGGGGTGACGGGAAACAGGGAAAGTAAGGGCAGGTAAAGGTGGGAACTCACAGCCACCCCTGGGACAACCAGACTCTGTGTTTCCGGATCTCTAGTCTTTGAAGCTCAAGGCCATGTGGGTCACCCTTGGGTTTTCCTGGGGTAGCCACTGTGCCTCTCAGGGCCAGTCTGGTCTCCCCGGGAGCACAACGGGGGCTCATCCTGGCATCTTCTTGACTGTATATATGCAAGATGGCACCCGCAACACTTGGGGGCTGATGTCATCTGTGACTACAGTGCTACCTGAAGAGGTAGAAGAATTGTGGCGGCAATGGGAAATGGCAAGGATACAAAAACCGAACAAGCCTGCCTGTGGTGCAGAGTTCTAAGGACAGTCTCATCTCCCAGTCTACACACTGGGTGGTTGACAAGCAGGCAAACGGGATAATGCTGCTCAGGCATAAACCTCCCAGTGGCTTGCAAGTTAAGTTTTCTGCTCCGCCTATATGTCAGGGGGACATCTAACGCCTCCAACCCACAAATACGGGGACTCTGAGGTCACTACCAATGTTGTGTTTAGAAAGTGACTTCTGTCTCGCTGGCTTTCCCTTGCGTTTCCTCCTGGTCCTCCATCTTCCCCGCCCGACTCCGAGGAAGCAGGCTCTGATGCTGTGGGCTGTCCTACAGAAAGGCAGGCCCACACGGCAAAGGACCCATGGCTCTTGGGCCAACATGGAACTAAAGCCTAACGGCCTATTGATCTGCCAGTCACACTGGAATGAGTTCTGAGGAGGCTTTCTCCAGCTGAACCAGCCTGGGTCCCGTAACCCAAAACCAAACGGATTATTACCAAGGTCTGGGGGCTGTTAGTTGTGCATTAGGGGCAGGATGTCACACCTTGGAGGATAAACAGAACCTCTGCTTCTCCTCTTACATACTCAGGAGTTCCCAAAGGGCAGGGCCTACAGCCACCACTTTAAGAGCCACACCCAGGAGGAGCAAGGCAACCACTGGTCCGAGTTCAGGCATGCAAAGCACTAAAAAGCTGGAGACCTTACCCCCAGCTCACCCTGAAGACAGAGATGCTAGTGGTGGGGGAGGCCTGGAAGAGTGAGTAGACAACACCCCCAGAGTAACTCTGGGAACCCTGTCCCCAGACTCTAGTTACTCCATTGAGGACACAGACACTGCTGCCCCCCGGTGGCCAGAACCAGCACTACAGCCCCAGGCACGAAACCCTGAAAACAAAACACAACCTTTTGTTTGTGTGTTGTCAAGGTAGCAGGTCTCCCAGGCCCCAGCTGGGCCAAGGAACGGGACCTGTAGGTTCCAGGAGTTACCACAAAGACCTCAGAAGCCTCACTTCGTCCCTCTTTCTCTCTGATGGCTCTGGGGCTCTGGCTCACTCAGGAGGCCTCCTCTTTCAATCTAGGCAATAACTTGACCCCAATTCCAAATAAGGACCACATACTCCAATGAGGGCGGCCTTGTCCCTGGACCTTGGAGGAATGGTCTAGATTTTTGCGGCCCTCTGTATTACTCGGGCCTTAAAGTCGCTCAAACCCTCAGGCTGCTTGCTCTCAGCTCAGCAAGTCCACCGGGGGGGAAGGCATTTTCTTAGAACCTTTATGGGTAATGGGTCACTGAGGGAGAACCAAAGCCCGTGGGATCCTGGAGGGATCACAAAAACCAAGCACCCCAATCTCCAAAGGAGGAAACTGAGGTCTCTGCAGCCCCCTCCACACTAAGGACCTCCGCCCTGCCCTCCAGACTGCTCTGAGGATGTCCTCTGTCAAGCAGACCCTGGGAATCTTAGCATCCTTCTGTCCATCAGCGCCTCCCATACAATGGGCACCCCCAATGTTGCTAGGAGACTGGATGCCTCAGCCCCAGGACAGAGCTGCCTCCTGCCTCTCCTATCTCACCGCCTCTTCACGGTCCCGCCCTCCTCTGAAACCTAGGAAGTCTGTAGGATCTTTCTAGAGTAGGGGTGTAGGCTCCTGCCTGGGTGGGCTCCACATGGAGGGGGTGGCCAGTGTTCCCCAGGACCTCAGGAGACTCTCATTCCCAAAGCAAACCCCACGCTAGTGTTGAGCCCTGACCCAAGAGGCCGGAAGCCTTCCCTTCTCCCCTGGTCTCCGCCCACCTGGCGTGCCTCTTCCCAGACCTCATTTTCCCGATTGTACTAAGACAGGTTGGGCACAGAACAGCGTAAGTGCACGCTCTGCGTGGACGCGGCCCCGCGCGCTCCCCGGGTGTATGAGGGCCTCGTCCACACCCACAGCTGCAGGGCCCCACGTCGACTCACCTGGCAATCTACCATCATCCTCAGCCTCGGCAGCTCATCGCCAGCCCCAGGGCGCGGCCCAGGGCTCGCAAAGGCCGCTCGCCTCGGCCCGCGCGCGGCGCAGCGGGGCGTCCGGCTGCGGAGCTCATGGCGTGGCCTCCGGTCCCCGCCAGGCCCGGGGCTCCGCGGCCCTCGCCAATGCCGCTCCCATTGTGTGAGCTGCGCCTCGCCTCGCCGTGCTCCCAGCCGTTGAGGCCTCGCTGCTCGGTTCCGCCGGAGCTCCCGGGGCTCGGGACGGGTGGGCGGGGACAGCGCAGCCCCGCCCCTGCCCCGCCCAGCCCGCCCGCAGGTGCGAGGGGCGGGCCACGGCGCGCGCCAGCTGGGAGACCCGCTCGGCCTGTCTTCCGTGGGGCGCACGCCAAAGGACTAGGGCGCAGGGAGGTCGGCCTGGCGCGTCCGCGGTGCCGGCCGGCGCGCGCACATGTGACCCCGCCTCGCCGCGCGCACGCGCCCCGCTCCGTGTTCTCCTCGGAACTGGTCTCATGTGTCCCTCAGCCCAGTCGCCTACGCAGTACTTCCATCCCGGCTGGGTGGACATGGAGAGCCTGGACACTTTGTCAGCCAGGTACCCCCTATGCCATCTGCAGGACTCAGCTTGGTGGGTGGCTGGTGTCAATAGACTCTGAGACAGGCAGGAAGATAGGGTCCCTCCTGGGGCCTCCATCTCTCCTATCTTTTCCCTTCCAGGTTGTCCCTCGCTTGTGTGAGGGTTAGGAGGGAGCATAAAAGGAGGTGCTTGTACCTGGGGATGAGCAGGTATAAGGGTGTGGGGAGTCACTGCTACTAAGCACGAGGGCACTCAGGATTAAACCTCATTTTAGGAGTTGGAGAAATGATTCAGCTGGTAAGAATGCGTCCTGCTCTTCCAGAGAACCCGAGCTCAGTTTCCAGCACCCATGCCGGGACTCTCACACTCTTCTGGCCTCCATAGGCACCAGCGTACATTCACACAGGTGTGGGGACGCCAGACCTTGAGCAGAAACCCACTTCCCCTTCGGCCTGGGAGCAGGCAGCTGTGTAATGTTTACTGAAAACAATTCAGTGCTATAAAGCTCTTGATAGGGCTCAGATAAGGGCTCGCTCACTGAGATACCATGACTTTCACACCCCCTAGGGCTAGATGCCTCTTCCTGTTTCCCTGCTGTGTCCCCGTCCCCCCCCCCCCAATTCTGGGGCTGGAGATTAAACCACCAGCCAGGAGGGTGAGAAGTCTGGAAAGAATTGTATGTAGATGGATGACAGAAGTCCTTAAAAAGGGAAGCTCTTTTTTCCTGGAGAGACTTCTCTCTCCTAAGCGACTTGGAATCTCCTCCTAAGCTGACTTGGGAAGCATAAAGTTTTTCTTAAAGCAACCAACCGGTCTCTGTGTCATCTATCCTCGCTACATTCTCGGATGCAGGCCGCACAGCAGGTGCAACACACAGGCACACAAACTCATACACATTAGTAAAACTAAATCTTGCAAAAAAAAAATCTTGCTGGATGTAGGCGTGCACACCTTAAATTCCAGCTCTGGGGAGGCAGGCAGATCTCTCTAAGTTCAAGGTCATCATAGTCTACATAGGGAGTTTCATGCCAGTCAGATTGTTGCAAAATAGATAAAACATTTAAACAAACGAAAAGCCCCATTTATAATGAGCAGTGACACTGACATTCACAGCTATTAAATTTGTTTTGCTATTTTTTTATGCGTATGATATATTTCTGGCTGTGCATACAGTGCTCAAGGTAGCCAGAAGAGGGTATCTGGTCCCCTGGAACTGGAATTACAAGGAGTAGTGAGCTGCTGGGTGTTAAGAATTGAACCTGGGTCTTCTGGAAAAGCAGCCAGTGCTCTCAACCTCTGAGCCATCTCTCCAGCCCACTAACCAACTTTCACAGACTTTCAGAAGTCATCCATGATCCTACCTGTCACGGGTTACCATGAAGCCCAACTTTGGTTTTGAGTCAAGGTCAACAGGCCCCCAAAACTGTGCTATATAGGAACCAAGGAGGTGTGATTGGGAACTCTGAGGAGCTAGGGCTTGGAGTGCCCGATGATTTTGGCAAGCAGTTGAGGGTTACTGCAGGGTAGGGGTCCAGAGCCTTGTGCAGGAACCCTCTTCAGAGCCAAGGCATTGTAGAGAGTATGGCTGGAGGGGTTGAATGGGCACTGTTACCCCAGCATGGACCCCAAGCACCTGCCTCATTGCACTCCAGTCTCTTGCACTGGCCTGCAGCTTGCCAACTAGGCTAGGCTGAATGGCCAGTGGGTTCCAGAGTGCTGACAGTCTCCAGCTCCTTTGTGCTAGGATTACAGATGTGTTCGACCACGCCTGGCTTTTTTTCATATGAGTGCTGTATTTACATTATTTTCTCCCTCCCTCTTCTTCCTCTAATTCCTCCCATGCCCATCCCACTCCTCAAAGCCACGGCTTATTCTTTCATTATAATTGTTACACACACAGTTTATAAGTGCAATAATATTGCTCATGTGTTTATGGGTAATCTCTCAGATTGGCTACCTTGTCAGGGAGTTTGTCCTGAAGAAGACTGGTTTGCCCTACCTCCAGCAACCATCAATTACCTATAGTTCTCTCTCTAGGGGTGAAGCCTGTGAGAATTCCCCCATCCATGTTGGCATGCCAATGGGTAGTGGTGTTTTTTAGGTCTTGTTTAGGCAATGATATTGTTGAGATTTTTTCTGGGTGTTGCTTCCCTGTCCAATATAAAAGACACTATCTCGAAACAGACATCGACCCATAGCCTGTCCTGACACTATTTGGAAACAGACATCGACCCATAGCCTGTCCTGGTCTTCTAACTCTTCCAGCCTATCCACGCCCTCTTTTGTGACGTTCCCTATGTCTTAGGTGTAGAGGTTGTGTTTTAGAGCTATCAGCTGGGGCTGGGCACCATGGTCACTTCTCTGCATTCTCACCAGTTGTGGTTTCCTGGGATGCTCATCAGCCACTGCAGAAAAGAAGTTGCTTTGGTAAGGGGTGAGAGCCACACTTTTATTTGGGTATAAGGCTAAGTAATTAGAATTCAGTCAGAAATGTTATTGGTTTAATGAAATGACCTCATTAAATGGGCTAGCTTTTTCTTGTTTTTATAAACAAAGCAAAACATGGTGTGCTAGATAGTTTTTTGTTTTTGCTTTTTTTTTTTTTTTTTTTGGTTTTTCGAGACAGGGTTTCTCTGTGGCTTTGGAGACTGTCCTGGAACTAGCTCTTGTAGACCAGGCTGGTCTCGAACTCTATTTTGCTTTTTAAATAATTATTTGTTATGTATACAGTGTGCTGCCCAGGCCAGAAGAAGGCACCAGATCTCATTACAGATGGTTGTGAGCCACCATGTGGTTGCTGGGAATTGAACTCAGGACCTCTGGAAGAGCAGCCAGTGCTCTTAACCTCTGAGCCATCTCTCCAGCCCTGTACTAGATAGTTTTATATCAATGTGACACAATCCCCTGAGAGGAGGGAACCTCAGTTTAAAACATACCTCCATAAGATTGGGTTGTAGGTAAGCCTGTACGGCATTTTCTTAATTAGTGAACAATGCGGGAGGGCTCAGCCCAGTGTGAATGGGGCCATCCCTGGGCTGGTGGTCCCGGGTTCCATAAACAAGTAGACTGAGAAAGCCATGAGGAGGTAAGTGTCTTGGTTAGGGTTTCTATTGCTGTGATGAGACACCATGACCACACCACTCTTATAAAAGAAAAAAAACCATTTAATTGGGGTGGCTTACAGTTTCAGGAGTCTAGTCCATTACCATCAGTGTGGGAGAGCATGGCAGTGTGCAGGCAGACGTGGTGCTAGAGAAGGAGCTGCTACATGCTGATATGCAGGCAACAGGAAGTAGACTGTGTGTCACACTGATAGTGGCTTGAGCATATATGAGACCTCAAAGCCCATCTCCTCTAACAAGGCCACACCTCCTAATAGTGCCTTTGGGGACCATTTTACATCAAACCAATACAGCCAGTAAGCAGCACCCCTCCATGGCCTCTGCATCGACTCCTGCCTCCAGGTTCCTGCCCTGGTTGAGTGCCTGTCCTGACTTCCTTCAATGATGAGCAGTGATATAGGAGTGTACGCCAAATAAAGCCTTAGCCATGGTGTTTCATCACAGTAATCGTAACCCTGACTAAAATGAATGGCTGTGGGTCTTGAACTCAGGTCCTTGTGCTTTACCTAACCTTGAGCTATCATCAAGCCGCTCACCTGTTACGTTTCTTTTGTGTTTTGAGACAGGATTCTCGGTGTAGCTGTCCTGAAACTTGCTCTGCAGACCAGGCTGGCCTCAAACTCAGAGATCTGCCCACCTCTGCCTCCCAAGTGCCGGCATTAAAGGCAATGCATCAGCACTGTCCGGCCTGCTCACCTGTTTCTTGAAGAGGATGCTCTGTGCTCTTAAAGATTCTGGGCCCATAGAACCTCAGTTTGTCCTGGAACCGTGGTGCCTATCACTCTACAAACCTCAAATCTGATTCTTCTCTACAGAGGCCTAAGACTCCTTGCTGAGATTGTCCCTGGACACCTTCAGAGACAGTGGGCCAGGCTCCTGTCTGGAATATTTCCCACCCTAGTCCTTTGCTTCTGCCAGAAAGCAACATGGATGGTGGTTTGCTTTTATAAGTTGGGTGAGTCTCTTAGCTAGTGTCTGGGACCACGCCCTCATTAGGAACCAGGTGAAGGTCTCAGCTGGCCCTGGGAGAGGCAATACCAAGCTGGTTACACATGGGCACAAAGCTAAGCTAGGAGAAATATAGGTACCATCTACTCCCCTGTTGGCCAATGCTGCCTTGGGTCTCAGTCTTCCAGAGGCCTTCTCTGGCCTCCATGCCCAGAACCCCCTGCTCTAAAGAGCAAGTCCTTGAAGGTAGAGCCTGCCCCCTTAACACAATTCTGCTTCAGGACCACTCTGATGCCTGACAGCCTCAGACAGAGGCTAAGGACTATTCCACCTCCTCTGACTAGAATTCCTGGGGGTTCTTTGGACTCTGGATCTCTTTGGCCACACTGTGCCCTTGTACTGGAGACTCTCTGCCTGCCCACTCTTATGACCACCCCTGATTGGCAGATCAGCAAGGTGTAGAAAAACAGGCTCAGGATGAGCCTCCAGCTTTGCCAGGGATGGGTCGGTTATGGGGTGCCTGCATGACTTCAGGGTGTACCCCCAACCCACCATGTTGCTTCTTTCCATGGAAATGATACTGCTGCCTAGAGAAGTATTAGGTAACCAAGCTCTCAACCAGTATCCAATTCCATCTCTGCCTGGCCTCCATGGGCTTCTGAGGTTCCTCTGGGCCCAGGCCCTTAACACCCTCTGAACCTGGCCTATCACCACCCTGAAGCCCCACACTCACCAGTAGCCTCCCACAAGCACAGTGGCCAAGAATACAAAGGAGACCACAAGCACACCTCCTATATGTCCAGGGACTGAGGGCACAATAAAGCTGATGAGCACTGCTGTCCTCTAGGCGTGGCACATCTGTCCACAGGACCCCATGTCACCTAGGCTCCCAGACCTGGAGTGAGCAATGTCTGTGGCATCAGCCAGCCTTGGCCCAGTCTCCCAGAAAAAAAAAAAAAAAGACATTACTCACCCCTTTCCCGACATGAAATGTGTGAAATCCAGTCTATTTGTGTCCCCCAGAACTATCTCGACTGGCAAAACAGTCCACTGGGCAGGTAAAACCCTGATCTTTATTGAAGGCTACCACAAACAGTGTAACCAAGGAAACGTCTAGTCCCTGAGAGTGAGGCACATCCTGGGATACAGGTGGACAGAAGGGACCTATGCCTGGTCTGCTTCAGAGTGAGCTCTGGGACCCTGAGTGAAGAACGCACGTGGCTGGGTGAGCAGCGTGGGACTTGGGATGAGGACGCTAAAGTGCAGATTCAAGGCAGCAGCCCGGGGCTCGGGGGCAGAGCACTTCCTTCAACGTGCATAGCCCGGGGTTTGAGCCCCAACACTGCAGATTAGACTGAGGTGGGCAGGGCTGGGCCAGGCATGGGTGGGGTTTGACAGGGCTTTAGGGCGGGGCGGGGTCTCGGCTTCACAGTCAGCTCCTCAGCCAGCTGGTATCTTTATCTACTGTGGAGAATCGGATCAGCTTCAGGCTTGGGGGCTGAGGCTTCCTGTCATCCCAGAGGTACTCTGGAGACAGCACCGTAGACGGTTTGTGCCAGATGAAGCGGCGGTTCAGGTGGCTCTCCTCCTGCCAGGCTGCCATGATGCCATTGGCTTTGTCTGCCAGGATGGCCGTGTGGCAGCCCCTGGTAAACTCATACACCCTGGCCACTCGTCCCCCAAAGACTGCCCCACCGTAATAGAAGTCCCCCTCATTGTATGCCACAAAGGCAGCGGAAACTTGCCTGCGTTCATAAGGGAATTGCTGGCGCGATACAGCAAAATAGCCTGGGTGAATGGCAGCCACTAGATCCCCCAAAGTCTCGGGGCCCCATGGGTTACGGAAGACCATATCCACATCGAGACAGAAGAGGTAATCCACCTCTTGGTGGGCCCTTTTGGCAATGAGTTTGCTGATGGTCTCCATCCGACGCATGGAGATCTCCTCCCACTGGGAGTGACCCTGGATAGGGATGATGCTGAGAAGGCGACCGGGACCCAGGGGGACTTTGGGAACGGCTGCGGGGTCGTGGGTAAAGAGGTAGTAGTGTACTTGGTACCCACGCATAAAGAACTTTTCAGCTGACTCCAGGAAAGGCCGAATGAAGCAGGTGTACCTGGGGATGACAACTCTATCAACCACTGCTGTCCATCACTGCCCAGGTCTCCATATGTGCTGGAGTCTACATCCTAGTCCCCCACCTCAAGAAGTCATTCAGGACTTACCTGGGGGTCCTCATCTGTCAAACTCCCACCACAATCCTTGTTAAAGTTGAACACCCCTCATTTGAAAGCCCCACTCAGAGTTTTGGGTTAAGATTTGTAATTATTAGTCTACACAAATTCTAAAATCTATACTGTGAGACACTTCTGGTCCAAGTGTTTCTAATCAGGGATACTCAGTGTGTGACAACCATTTGAGACAGATCCTTAATTGTCTTGTGTGTCTGTACGTGTGTGTGTCTGTGCACACATGTGTACCGCTGGGATTATAGGCATGTGCTTTTTTATGTGGGTGCTGGGGATGGAACACAGGTCTTTGTGTTTGCATGGAAAGCACTTTACTAACAGACCTGTCTTTCCCAGTGTCTACTGTGCTTCTTTGAAATAAAAAAGTATTTATTTATGTGTATATGTGCATGCCACGGTGTGCCTATGGAGGTCAGAGAACAACTTTCAGGAGTCAGCTCACTCCTTCCACCACGAGTGGGTTCTGGGGATTGAACTGAAGTCATCAGGGTTAGAGGCAAAAGCATTTACTAATGCCAGACAGTGTTGTTAGGTGTCCCCATGACCTTTAATCTTAACATTAACGATCTGCTTAGAAACATGACCGTTTTATACCCACAAATTCTTTCATCCAGGAAGATGAAAGTGGCTGAGAAGCCAACAGGGGATAGAATCCAGGGAAGGATGCCGGGGACATGTAGCACAATGGATACATGGCTCCATCCCTAAGACAAGAGGTCACCTGACCTCTGAGGTCCATTTGTTACCTGGCCAGTACTTCAGGTAAACTTAAAGAGAAGGCCAGGGTGGGACAGGAGAGAGGGAGGATGAAGTCTTTGCCCACACCCTGCTCTTCTTCCCCTAGGCTTGCCGTGCCTCCTTCTCCATGGCAGGCGAGGCCTTGCATCAGAAAGCTCTCCCACGCCACTGTGCAGCACTTGGCCAGGTTGGCCTCTCCCTAGACTAGAAACCCCAGTGGCTCCAGGAGGCCCAGACCCACCACAGCCTAATCCACTACTCACTTCCCCACGGCGAACACGGTGACTCCAATGGTCAGGTTCAACGGCTGGTACATATTCTGCAGAAGTTGTGGGTCGAAGGTTCCCTCGGAGACGATGGGTGCCAGCCAGGGAGTCAGTGTCAGCAGCTCTGTGGGCCTGGCATGGGGGAGGCTCAGGCCGGGGGAGCCTCCCTGTTCAGAAGCCTGGGTAGCATCTTGGCCCTGTTGCAGGGCCTCAGTTTCCCCGTGTGAAAGTGGGATAATAGTAGCTATCTCCTGCTAAAGCTGGGAAATCTAAGAGTCGGCATGGACAGCATCTAAAGCAGTGGTTCTCAGCCTGTGGGTCGTGACCCCTTTGGGGTGGGGGTGGGATTTTGTATATCAGATATCCTGTATATCAGATATTTACATTATAATTCCTAACAGTAGCAAAATTACAGTTATGAAGTAGCAACAAAATAATCTTATGGTCGGAGTCACCACAGCCATGAGGAACTGTAGTAAAAGGTCACTATTCTAGAGGGGTCTAGCACTCCCACTACAGGCCAGGGGGCGCCCATAAAGTGACAGAATACCACTGGGATCAAGCTCCTACCCAAGGCATGTGCCGCAGTACCACTGTCTACTGTTCCAGCCTCCTACAAAGTAGGGAATATTATGATCTCCTCAAAAGGTAAAACTCAGAGCAGACAGCTGCCTGAAGTCACACAGCCAGTGAAAGACGAGCTCCCAGACTCTCCGGGGCCCAAGGCCCCTCTGCCATCCTCTGGCCACATTGTATCTCTCTGGTTCCCCTCCCTGCCACTACCAGGTCATTCCCTGACACCTACCTGTGTTCTAGAAGCTTAGGCTGAGGGTACTGCAACCTGTAATCAGGAAGGGCCAGAGTAAGGAAGGCAGCCCCCACTCCTGGGGCCAGAATCCAGGGGGAAACGGTATACGTACTGTGTCATGGGCTGGAATGGCTTCTCCCGCCTGAACGGCAGCTTCACGTTGCTGGTGACAAAGAAAAGAGTGGGGTTTGTTCAGGACATTTTAATATAGGCTTGAACATGAAGGCACTCGGGAAAAAGTAAAACACATCTGACATGATGCATGCAGGCTCAAGGGAGGCTCACCTTACCTTTTCTTTGAGACAGGGTCTCTTGCTAGCTTGGAACTTGCCCAAAAGGTTAGGATGGCTAGCAGCAAGCCCTAGAGATCTACCCGTCTCCACCTCCTTGGTATGGGTACTATAAGGGACTACACACCACCACACCCATGGTTTTCACACTTTCTGGAGGACAGACTTGCAAGGAAAGCACTTGCCTTACTGAGCCCTCTCACTGGCCCTATTTCAACCATTATTCAATTAGTGCACAGTTCACTGGCATGGTTGCAAAACCATCACTATTGCTTGTGCCGAGAATGTTTCCTTGCCAGGCAGTGGTGGCACACACCTTTAATCTGTGAGTTTGGAGCCAGCCTGGTCTACAGAGCAAGTTCTAAGACAGGCACCAAAGCTACACAGAGAAACTCTGTCTTGAAAAAACAAACAAAACAAAAACAAGGATGTTTTCTTTTTGTCCTTTAAACTTGGATCTATCAAACAGTTGCTCCCTGTGGGCCTGCCCAAGGAGGCCCGGTCACCACGCTGCTTCTGCCTTTATGAATTTGGTACCTCCTCTTGAAGTAGAATAAAGTAGAAAAGACAAATTATGCTGGGCGGTGGTAGCACATGCCTTTAATCCTAGCACTTGGGAGACAGTGGCAGGTGGATCTCTGTGAGTTCAAGGCCAGTCTGGTCTACAAAGTAAGCTTCAGAACAGCCAGAGATGTTACAAAGAGAAACCCTGTCTCAGAAAAACTAAAGAAGAAAAAAAGAAAAGCCCAATTATTAGAGACTTGTGGTGACATTTTGTTTATGGTCTAACAAATAAGGTTTGCCTGAAGATCAGAGTGCAAATCCTGCCACACTAGCTAGCCACAGAGGCCAGGCAGTGGTGGCACACACCTTTAATCCTCCACTCAGGAGATACAGGCAGATGGATCTTTCAAGGCCACTCTAGGCTACATGAAATTGATCCAGTCTAAAAGAGAAACAGAACTCCACAAAGGTGATCTCAGTACTTGGAGTGGCATGCCTTTAATTCCAGCACTAAGGAGGTGGAGACAGGAAGGGATGTAGCTGGGCAGAGAGAGGAATATAAGACAAGAGGAGACAGGAGCTCAGGGAGTCTGGGACAGGATCGGCCCTATGGTCTGAGCATCGGTCGAGGTTAAGAACTCTTTAATGGCTGGCTGCTTTGCTTCTCAGTTCCTTCAGCTTTCACCCCCTGATAGCTGACTCTGAGTTTTAATTATTAATCCCAATTAGAGTTCATGATACAGAGACTGATTTATGAAATTATTTAGTGTTTTACTTAAAGCCCTGCTTGTACTTCCTACATGCCGAGCATGACTTCACTCGCCATCTAAAAAGCTACCTGGAGCAGGATGACCTAGACAGACAACCAACAATGGTGTGTTGTGCTTAGCCACCTGCTTCTGTAACATCCTGCCTGCTTGTCCTCCCAACCTTGCAGTTTCAGGGTGTACATTGAGAATACAAATTGGGTCGGGGGGCTGTTCTGGCTTTGGTCCCTTGGAGGCATCTCTCTTCCATTCTCACTGGCATCAAAGTGCTCATTCCAGAAAGATTCTCGGGAAATACTCTTGAGTTAACTTACATAGTATGTGTTCTTCATGATTGGCATTCTTTAAACTCTGTTTACCATGTGTCTGCTCAGAAAATAAAGGGGTTCTGAAGAGGTTGGAATCAGGAAGAGGATGCTGCACCAGAACAGAACAGCCAGCATTCTGTGCGGCCTGAGAGTGATTTTATTTTGCCTACAGGTCCAGACATGCTCTGGCTCCCCTGGGGAATGACACACAAGAACACAGAAGCTGAAACTGGGAGTGTAGTTAAGGGGGAGGGAGCCAAGGGGGTTGACCTTAGCCTAGTGTGCACTTGTCAAAAAAGAACTTCATTTCTCTAAGTGTGGAAAGGTAATAAAATGAAAGCGAAGATGAGCCCTCATGGTGGGACATGCCTGTGATCTCAGTAACCAGAAGTAAAGGAAAGAAAATTGGGAGTTCAAAGTCATCCTCAGATGTATAGATGTCAGTGCCAACGTGCTTGGTTTTCTGGTCAACTTGACACAACCTAGATGATCTTGGGACAAGGAACCTCAGCTGACAGAATGCCTCGATCAGACTGGTCTATAGGTAAGTCTATGGGAGGGCTTTTTCCTGATTAACGACTGATCCGTCGTTGGGCAGATGGTCCTGGATAGTTTAAGAAAACAAGCTGAGCGGTGGTGGCTCACGCCTTTAATCCCAGCACTTGGGAGGCAGAGGCAGGGGGATCTCTAAATTCAAAGCCAGCCTGGCCAGCTAGCTCCAGGTCAGCCAGGGCTACACAGAGAAAGCCTCAAAAAAAAAAAAAAAAGAAAGAAAGAAAGAAAGAGAGGGAGGGAGGGAGGGAGGAGAAAGAGAAAGAACAAACAAGCAAGCAGACTGAGCACTCTGTGAGGAACAAGCCAATAAACAAGTTTCTCCATGGCTTCTGTTTCAGTTCCTGACTCCAGGTTCCTGCCTTCCCTTTCGTGATGGGCTATGATGGGGACATGTAAGCCAATAAATGCTTTCCTCCCCAAGCTGCTTTTTGGTAATGATGCTTTGTTTTGGTTTGGCTTGGTTTTGGTTTTTGAGACAGGGGTTCTCTGTGTAGCTCTGACTGTCCTGGAACTTGCTTTATAGACCAGGCTGGCCTCAAACTCACAGAAATCCACCTGCCTCTGCCTCCTGAGTGCTGGGATTAAAGGTGTGTGCTACCACCATGGCTGGTCATGATGTCTTATTACAGGAATAGATAGAAATCTAAGTAGGAGAGTGTGGTGGTTTGAATAAGAATGTTCTCTATTGGATCATATAGGTGTGCCCTTGTTGGAGGAAGTGTGTCACTAGGGGTGGGTTTTGAGGTTTCAAAATTCCATGCCAGGCCCAATCTCTCTTCCTACAGATCAGGATGTAGAACTCTTAGCACCATGTCTACTTGTGTTCTGCCAAGCTCCCAACTATTATGATAATGGACTAACTTCTGAAACTGTAAGCAAGCCCCCAATTTCATACTTCCTTTCCTAAGAGTTGCCTTGGTCATGGTGTCTTTTCATACCAACAGAACAGTGACTAAGACAGACGCTCTAGCTACATAAGACCCTGTATAGGAACTGGAGAGATGGCTTAATGGTTAAGACAACTGGCTGCTCTTCCAGAGGACCTAGGTTCAATTCCCAGTATCTACACAGTGGTTCACAACCACCTGCAACTCCGGTTCCAGGAGATATAACACCCTCTTCTGGCCTCTGGGGATATCAAGCACATGGTACATAGACATACATGTAGGCAGAACACCCATACACATTAAAAAATAGTAACAGGCCGGGCAGTGGTGGCGTGTGCCTTTAATCTCAGCACTCAGGAGGCAGAGGCAGGTGGATCTCTGAGTTTTTTAAAAATTATTTATTTATTTATTATGTGTACAGTGTTCTGTATGTGTGTATCCCTGCATGCCAGAAGAGGACACCCAAGATCTCATTACAGATGGTTGTGAGCCATCATGTGGTTGCTGGGAATTGAACTCAGGGACTTTGGAAAACCAACCAGTGTTCTTAACCGCTGAGCCATCTCTCCAGCCTGGATCTCTGAGTTTAAGGCCAGCCTGATCTACAGAGCGAGTTCCAGGACAGCTAGGACTACATAGAGAAAACCTGTCTTTATAAAGGAAACAAGAAATATATAAATAATTATAATTATAACCATAATAATAAAGCCAGGTTTGTTAATTCCATCACTTGGGAGACCAGATCTCTGTAAATTCAAGGCCACCCTGGTTGACTTAGAAAGTTCTAAGACAGGTAGGGATTAAGACAAAGAGACCAAAAAAATATAAACACAGATACTTTCTGCCTTTCACCATACAATGCCCTGTGCTGTTCTGGGACCTTGCCAGAAGGAAAATCATCAACAAATTCAACTCATGCAGTTCCTTGACCCTGAGCCAAAACTGTGGTTCCCTGTTATAAATATCTGAATAAGGACTAAAACACTACTATATTTTGTTTTAATAAAATGTGTTATGCCAGGTGGTGGTGCACGCCTTTAATCCCAGCACGCAGGAGACACATGCAGGTAGAGGCCAGCCTGGTCTACAGAATGAGTTCCAGAGCATCCAGGGCTACACAGAGAAACCTTGTCTCAAAAAACCCAATAAATAAATAAATGACACATGTGTGTTATCAAATAGCCTATAGTTCAGATGCTTAATTTTTCTTTAGCTGTTATCAAACACGAGGCCTATCTTTCCACTTTTAGCTGTCAGTTTCACCAAGGCGGGAAGGCTAAAGTCACTCAGTTCCCTGCATCCAGACAAAATGGAGCAAGAGGCCCCTCCCTAACAGGGCTGTTCCTTGACCACCTTCTATGTGCCAGGACACCAGGCACTCATATGCAGCAGCCCCGGAAAGGTACCTCTGCCATCCCATCTAACAGGCACAGCACGCAATAAGCAAGAGCCAAGGCTCTGCAAGCACGTCTGAAGCCGATGAGAGTAGCAGGATACTGGAAGGCTGAAATCTCAGGGTCACTGTGTGTCTGTGGCAGCCGTGGCGCGTCTCAGAACCATAAGCCCTCAGACAGTGCCATCATAAAAGCTTTCCTGTCTCTCCAAACACGGTCAGCACACACTGCCCCCAAGTCCTCTAGCCCCATACTTACAACTCTGGGCAGGGGAGGTAATACGGCACGTATGAGACCAGCAGCAGGTCCTCGACATATCCCCTAGACAGAGAAAGTACCCATTAATGCTACTCTGCCTTAGAGGATAACCTGGTGCACTTTATCAGGAGCAAAGACCTTCCAATGGGGCGTTTGGGAAGAAACCGTGTCAATCTAGGGTTGTTGACTGTAGAGGACAATGCCTGTATCTAGCACAGGGCCTAGTGTGTACTTGTCTTTTTTTCCATGTGGCTATTCACTTATGGCATGGCTATGTCATTGACGCCAGGTCCCACACACAAACAATAAGGAGACACGCAGTGTCAGTAGCTCCCTACAAGGCCACCAGGATGACTTTAGGAGCATGAACAGTGATCCTTATCAACATGGTTTGAAGGACAGTCTAGGCAGAAAACATGGTAGGTTAAAGGCTAGAAAGCCAAATCAAGGCAAAACAACAGCCAAAACTAGTTAGTCTGGCTGGGGCTGGAGGATCCTGAGTCTTGAGAGGTTGATGGACCTGGAAAACTGTATGAGCATCGAGGCTTAGGGGGGACATGCAGAGGCAGGGAGCAAACTCAGAAAGGGAACTCACCACAGGACCCAGAGACTTATGCTAGCAAGCAGGAATGCCAGGCCCAGGGCCAGTCTTCGGCAGGTCATCACTGGGTGCTGAACAGAAGCTGGGCACCTTTAGAGATCCCCTAGGACCTTGGTCAATCAGGCGCTTCCCTCCCAGATCTGGCAGGCTTGGAGCCTGCCTCTCTTGAGGTCTCAGAAACTCCTGCAAAGAAATGCTCCAGTGAATTTCCTCCTTCAATTGACCTCGGGCTCACTGAGGGACAATGCCTCAGTGCTCAGTGGCAGCTAGGATGTCTCCCCCAGACATTGGTCGGTGTGTAGGCTCTGTCCCATTATCAGCAAAAGAGAGTAAAGGGCCACCTAGGATCAGGCTGGGACAGTATTCCCCGTGACCTCAGTCCTTGGAATTTTTCCTAAAACAATTCCTGGCCACCTGGGGGAGGTGGGGTCTGGGCTGTGTAGGATACAGCAGAAAGCACTTCCGCATCTTCCTCTCAAAAATCTCCTGCCTGGTGGTTCTCCACTGCCAAAGATTATGGGAAGATGTGATGATGCTATGGGTCACAGAGTGTATCGGACCTGATAACGGAGAAAGTTCCCAGGCCTGAGGGTTAGGGTTCCCCACACTCCATTGTTTCTGCAAACCCTTTCTCGGGGACCCGAGTTTCCCTACTCAGCTCTCCACTTCCCGCCTCACTAGCATCTAGCTCAAGCTGGACAAAACTGCTTCGCCGACCTGAATCCAGATGCAAACCCTGCAGGTCCAAGAAGGGATTCAATTCCAGCAGACTGGGGTTGAGACGCGCACCTGAACTTTGGCCCACTTGTGCTGGCTCCAGGACTCTTCCTCCTCAGCGGCTGCTGTGGGATGTGGCGCGGACCGGGTCGGGCAGAGTAGGGCTCAGCGAGACAGTCTTTGGAGGTACAGACTCACTCCCTTTGGGTTGACAGGCGTTAGGACGGAGGGAGGAACTATTCCAACTCGGAAAACAGGAACTGGGCGACTCCCTGTAGCTCGCTACCGAGCCTACACGGGGAGGAACCCGGTAAAGAGCATGGTTGGGCTTCTGGTCTCTGGGGCGGATCAAAGCTTGAGCCCCACCCATTCACGCCCCTCCCACTACCCCCCTCTGCCCGATGAGCCACACTCGAGCTCCGCCCACTGCCCTCAGCCTTGTACTTCCTGTAAGGAGAGAGTGCGTGGACCCCGCCAGTGTCTTCACTAGCCTTCTAAATCCCTGCCTAGAATGCAGACCGTCCAGCTCCTAGGCAGGGATAGCAGGTCCTAGAATACTGGGTGGCGTGTAGGCAGAGATGTGAGACACGATACTGGGCGAAAACTTCTTTCCAAGTAGCCAAGGAAGGGGAGAACCAGAGGCTCTTAACCTGACCATGCTCTCAAAGTCTCCCAGAGGCCGTCTCTTCCTCAGCCTGGTTGAGTGGGCATGCTTCCTTCTTTCGCATATCGGTTCCAGGAAAGGCCGCCCTTGTCCACCCCAGAGGCCCAGGAAGGACTCACTGACATGTCTGATCAGCTGTAAGGATTCAGGCATTATGCTGGCCTGTCCCTGTCACTTGACAGAATGCACTCAGGCAGTACTCTGGTCAGTCCAGGGTTCCATGAGTACTAGTCAGCAAGCAGGTGTAAAGGATCTTTTAAAACAAAGATCCCCGCCCACTCATGCTCTCTTACTATTCTTACTGCTCTTTCTGATGTCTGGGCTCTCCTCCTTCTGCTCCTGTCTTCCTCGTCTCCTTTGTCCTCCCTCTGTGTCTCTGTACCTCTTTTCTCTTTCCTTTCCCCTCCCTCCCCTTTCTAATAAAACTTCTCACTCAAGCTCTGTCTGCCTGGCATGTTTGTTCCCTGCCCTGGTCACCCTCACCTACCATGGAATCCGGCACGCAGGATCCCCTTTCAGCTTTATCCTAACGTTGGTGCAAAAGAACAACGCCAGCCAAGCACGATGGATGCAGAGGACTCTGCTATCAGGGAGGATAGCAGGGGAGAAACCATGCACACGAAGAACGGATTCGAAAGAGGTTATAGATTTGCTCAGGGTCACAAAGCAGCTTGAAGCGCTGGCAACTCTGCCACAGCCCTCCAGCTCAGAGCAGTTAATGAGCAGCGAGGGAGAGAGTCTAATAGTTCAATAGGTGAGGTCAGGAATGGTGTTTGTGAGTTGGACCCCGGAGGGACACACTACCAGCGTTCTCCAAAGTGGGCAGGCAGGGTGTTATTTGGTAGCTGCTATGTGGAGGTTAAGCTCTAAAACAAGAGATGGAGTTACCATGAGAACAGAGGTAGGATCAGTGTCGTCCAAGAGGGAAGATGTCAGGGAGGTGCGAACATTTGATGAATGTTGGACCACTTCTACCGTGTCTATACCTAGGGATTGAGAGAATGGGCTGTGTACCCTTGGTATTTTGATGGTATAGCTATGATAAATGCTATAGTAAAGTTTACCAATGACCCCTGTCTCCCATCTGGGCTGCCATGGGTCCTTAATTAGGTTATGAAAGATCCCACATTCTGCAGAAAAAAAGACCAACTTCCTGAATATGCAGCGTGTGTCCTACAGAACCAATAAGGGCAGCCTCCAGAAGTCTCTGGCCAATGTCCACAGTAATTTCTGGTTTGATCTTAGAGAAAGTAAGCAAGGGGAAAGGTGTTTAGGAAGTCGATTCAGGTGTTAAAGGGACAAGTGTCTCCTTTTGGCAAACTGCTAGTAAGCAATCTCAAGACCCCCCCACGGGAATGGTCTGGTTGAACCATTGAGTATAGGTTTCTTGAACCTTTGAGACATTAATACAGCAATAGCATAGAGGGGGAGAAAATCCAGAACATTTTTCGTTACCTTAAATCACTTTCTTATACCTTCAGAACTTTCTTAAGTTGTCCCAGACCTTTTTTTTTTTTTTTTTTTTTTTTTTTTTTGGTTTTTTTGAGACAGGGTTTCTCTGTGGCTTTGGAGGCTGTCCTGGAACTTGCTTGGTAGTCCAGGCTGGTCTCGAACTCACAGAGATCCGCCTGCCTCTGCCTCCCGAGTGCTGGGATTAAAGGTGTGTGCCACCAATGCCCGGCCATCCCCAGACCTTTATACATTTTCTTAGACCCTCACTGCTCGGGCTGGTTTCCACCAGCAGCCTCTCTTTAGGAACCTCAGTCCTGCCACACGGTGCCAAGTCTCACTTTCCCCCCATGGCCCTTCACATCCTTTTAAAACCAGTACCGCCTAGGTGACTTTTTTTTTTTTTTCAAAATAGAGTTTCTGTGTGTGACAGTCCTGACTGTCCTGGAACTTGCTTTGCAGACCAGGCTGGCCTCAAACTCACAGAGATCCACCTGCCTCTGCCTCCTGAGTGATGGAATTAAAGGCATGTGCCACCACTGCCTGGCCACCTAGGTGACTTTTACGTTACAAAGTTTGCCTACCAGTACAAGGTGCATTCTTGTATATGAGTACATGGAAGTGCAGTTTTAGTACCTTATTAAACAGGCACTGTTTTTTTTAAATCCTATCTTTCATAAACCCTGTTTTTTATGATTTTGGTTCTCAGGACAGGAACTATCACAAAAATAGAGAAAATAGGAATGTGGGTAAACCCAGGTGAAGAAAAGGTGAATAAGGGAGTTATAGAGAATTGGATCAGTCTTTTTAAAAAATCTGTTTGGTGTTTTGCCTGTCCGTATGTCAGACCCTGGAAATGGAGTTACAGTTGTTAGCTATCATGTGGGTGCTGGGAAGTGAGCCCAGGTCCCCTGGAAGAACAGCCAGTGGTCTTTTTTTTTTTTTTTGGTTTTTCGAGACAGGGTTTCTCTGTGGCTTTGGAGGCTGTCCTGGAACTCACTTGGTAGTCCAGGCTGGTCTAGAACTCACAGAGATCTGCCTGCCTCTGCCTCCCGAGTGCTGGGATTAAAGGCATGCACCACCAATGGCCAGCCAGCCAGTGGTCTTAACTGCTGAACCATCTTTCCAGCCTCCCTGGGTTAGCCTTTGAAAGACTGCTATAGAGCAATTTTCCAACCCTATTAGACAGGCTGTTGATTAGAGGGGGAGGGCCTCTCTTGAATGATAAAAATCCACATGTAAGAACTACTCCAGACAGGTGTAGACAGGAAGAAATAGAGGAGGAGAGAGCAAGTTGGTTTGTGTGGTGGCAGAAGTTGCCACCAGTGAAAATTGAGCATGCCAGGTTTGGTCATTGAATTATACTGAGGCCAAGCTACTTATAGTAACAGAGTTAAATAAAATCTGAGTCTATGGAGGAAGAGAGGAAGGAAGGGTTGCAAAACCCAACTTCACCAAAGGGAGTTTTAGAAGCTCCAAGTGGGAATTAAGAGAGGAGAAAAGCCCAGGAGGGCATAGAAAAGCTGTGAAACTTCTAGGACAGAGCAGAGAGACAAGAAGGACAAGGTTGCAGAGGCAAGGAAAAGCTCAAGGAAGCTGCTGGACTTAGCAGGCAGCTCCAAGGGGGAGGGAGAGGCACAAGCGTCTCGGTAACTAGAGAGTTGCCCACGTGGTGGGGCCCTGGAGACTGTAGCAGGCTCCAATTGTCAGAGAGAGGATATTTACCTACCTAGTAGGCAAGGAAAGATGGATGTTTAGAGCAGGTGGAGAGCAGGTGGAGAGAAGAAGTGGCTGAAGAGATGAACTCTAGAACTTGGAAGCAACTAGCAGAAGCCAGCAGAAACAAATGCTCCATACACACCATAAGAAGCAGCAACTTGAGTCAGTTTAAGACATTTAGTCCCAGCACTTGGGAGGCAGAGGCAGGCGGATCTCTGTGAGTTTGAGGACAGTGTGGTCTACAGAGTGAGTTCCAGAACAGCCAAGGCTACACAGAGAAACCCTGTCTTGAAAAGCACAAACTCAAAAAAAGAAAGGAATGTTGAGACGTGGGCATGGCTGAAAAGTAAGGGAGGCGTCCTCTACCAGTGCTGCCTAAAGAGGGAAAACTCGGGAAGAGAGCAGTGTTTGGAGATTCTCGTATGTTAGGAGATGGGATGGGCAGTGAAAAGAGAAGACAGTAGTGGGTGACCCAAAGGTTAAATTTTTTATTTGAATAGAAGTTGTTCAGCTGTGGGGCAGAAGAGATGACTCAGTGATTAAGAGCGCTGACTGCTCTTCCAGATGTCCTGAGTTCATTTCCCAGCACCCATATGGTGGCTCACAAGACTATTTGTAACTCCAGTTCCAGGGAATCTGGCACCCTCACAGAGATATATACGCAGGCCAAAACACCAATGCACATAAAATAAAAAGAAATAAATCTTTAAAAACAGAGAGAGAGAGAGAGAGAAGTTCAGCTGTGGTCATAGCACACAGGCAAGGTTCCCATCCTTGGATAGTATGGTCTAATTTTTTCTATAAGTATGCAACTGACCAAAGGAAGGTCCCTGTTGGTTACCCAGAACCCCGAGGGCATATCCCTCTTTCCTGTAACATAGAGAAGGGACAAATTAAGTCTGGAAGATAAGTCTCATATATATAAGGGGTGGTCAAGAGGAGAGGAAGAAGGAAACCAAGAGTATAAGAAGCCAGCCATCCCTACGAAGGAAAGAATTTCATCCTAAAGTGACTGGATTAGACACTTCCTGTCTAAGGTAAAAAAGCCTCTAGTCAAACATAATCCTTCACTCATCATCTTACTTTTACAAAACCCTTCCACTCCCATCCAGGACAAAAGCAAGATGTTGCCTGACCTCCTGTTAGTTGTTTTCCTGAGGCTGCCGGCGATGAAGTATGAACCACAGAACTCAACAAAACCCACTTGGAGTTTATTGGGTGGATGGGGGGTAGGTGTTGATCAACCAGGAACAGAGATGAAAGGGGAAGGGGAAGAGGAAGAAGGGGGCAGGAGTAGGGGAAAGAAGGGGAAGAAGGGGTGAACAGGTAGGAGGCGCTCTCTTAAAAGGGAAAGCTTGCACATGCATAGAGTCCTTACACAGCCTTGTAACACGTGATGTAGCCACACAACACAGGGCCCTTTGTGCTAAGTATCTGCCTGAATGCCAGTTGTCAGAGGGCAGGGTCAGAATAATGCCTGAATCCTTACACTGGTTGTTTGGAAAGTTTCATCTGTGTATATGTGTTTGTGTTTTATGTTGTGCTCAGAATCTCTTGTGAGCTTGATGCCAGCCTGGTCTATATCATGAGTTCCAGGACAGTCAGGACCACACAGAGAAACCCTGTCTCAAAAAGACAGAAAAGAAGCCGGGCGTTGGTGGCACACGCCTTTAATCCCAGCACTCGGGAGGCAGAGGCAGGTGGATCTCTGTGAGTTCGAGGCCAGCCTGGACTGCAAAGCGAGTTCCAGGACAGCCTCCAAGACAATACAGAGAAACCCTGTCTCAGAAAAAAAAAAAAAAAAGAAAAGAAAGAAAACAACAAAAACTTAGAATAGGTAGCAATATCCCTTCTTTTGTATCTCAAAACTTAAATATGATAACTGTAAAGTGTTGCAGCTCAGATAGAAAGATATCCTGGAAGCAGGAGCCAAGGAATACCACAAAATCACTGTAAGCATAGCAGCTTACAGCTTTGTTCCAGAAAAGGTTCCCCAATGCAAGTGTAACAATTTTGTTTCGCTGTGGAAGGTTTCCCAGAGAAATTGTTACAGCTCTACTCAGGTCTGGCAAAGTGTTACAGCTTGGCTCATCTGGGGGTAAGTTTCCTCAGTAAGAGTTACAGCTCTTCTTAGGTCCCCTGTAGTGAAACAACTCTGCTCCTCTAGGGTAAAGTTTCCCCCAGTGAAAGTATATTACAGTTCCTCTCAGGTTCTGGTTCTGGTACAAGTTGTTACAGCTAGGCTCCACTCAGGCAAAAGGGTCACCTTTCAAAGGAAGAATAGGTGTGGGCAGATGATGGTAGAGCCATGCTTCAAAATCCGGATGTCGGGCTGGAGAGATGGCTCAGAGGTTAAGAGCACTGCTTGCTCTTCCAGAGGTCCTGAGTTCAATTCCCAGCAACCACATGGTGGCTCACAACCATCTGTAATGAGATCTGGTGCCCTCTTCTGGAGTGCAGACACACATGGAGGCAGGATGTTGTATTCATAATAAATAAATCTTTAAAAAAAAAAAACAAAATCCGGATGTCTTTTGTGATTCACCTATAAGGGTCTGCCAAAGGCTTCAAACAGCATTCCTATTTCCACTGACACCTCAATTACCATCAGGCCTGCTGGATCATATGGTTTAAGTGATAGAGCAGCTTGCACAGCAGCCTGGACCTGTTGAAGAGTCTTCCCTGGCTCCAGGTCCTACACAAAGCTAGCAGCTTCCCCAAGTCACTTGGTACATGGGCCAGAACAAGGATGTGTTGTCTCCAGAATCCAAATAGTCATACTAAACATTGCGCTTCTTTCTGGGTGATGTGAGGGGCCAGGTGCAATAACATATCCTTTACTTTAGAAGGAATATCTCTGCATGTGCCCCACCCACTGGACTCCTCTAAGAATGTCACAGAGGTAGGCCCTTGAATTTTGGTTGAGTTTATTTCCTGTCCTCGGATGTGCTCATGCATTACCAATGAGTCCAAAGTGGTTGCTACCTCTGGCTTGCTTGGCCCAATCAGCATAAAGTCATCCACATAGTGGACCAATGTGATGTTTTGTAGAGCAGATGAGTGATCAAGATCCTTTTTAGGTTGGGTACAGGTGACCCTCGCCTTTAATCCCAGCACTCAGGAGGGAGAAGCAGGCAGATCTCTGTGAGTTCAAGGTCAGTCTGGCCTACAGAGCTAGTGCCAGAATAGTCAGGGCTATACAAAGAAACCCTGTCTCAAAAAACAAAACAACGAAAAAAAAAATCCCTTCTAACTAAGTTATGACAGAGGGCTGGAGAATTAATATCTCCTTAAGGTAAAACTGTAAAGATTCATTGCTGGCCTTGCTAACTGAAAGCAAATAGCTTCTGGTGGTCCTATGGTCAGGTACTGAGAAAATGGCATTTGCTGGATCAATAGCTGCATACTGTGTGAGATATGTTCATCTGCTCTAGTAAGGACAGCACACCTGGTACAGCAACTGAAATTAGTTATTGGATTGAGTTTTCAATAGTTAACTGCCATTCCTCACGCTCCATCTGTCCTCTGCATTAGTCAGAGTCGAAGGAAGATGTGGTGGAAACCACCACCCCTGCAGCTTTCAAGTCCTTGATGGTGGCACTAATTTCTGCAATTCCTCCAGGGATGCGACATTGTTTTTGATTCACTATTTTCCTTGGCAAAGGGCAACCCTAAGGGCTTCCATTTAGCCTTTCCAACCATAACAGCCTTCATTCCATAGGTCAGAGAGCAACTTCTAAGTGTATCTACTCCAGTTATACATTCTGGGACTGGAGCAACTACAGGATGAGTTTAGGGATCCATTGGTCCTATGCATGGGACTTCAGCCAAAACTCCATTAATCACCTGACCTTCATAAGCTCCTACTTTAACTGGAGGGCCAGTGTTTCTTGGGATCTCCTGGAATCAGTGTCAGTTCAGAGCCAGTATCCAAAAGACCCTGGAAAGTCTGATTGTTTCCTCCCCCCCCCCCCCCAGTGTTATCAAAAGTTGCAGTACCCTCTGGGGAAGGAATGGGGGGTGGGGAAAGGCTAACAGTAAAACGTTTAGTTTATCAAGGTCCTTCCTCCAGGGAACCTGGCCATCCCTTCATTCTGGTTCACCAAACTGACTCAAATTTAGAAATTGCTTCATGGGCCAGGAATCCCTTTTGCCATGATCCAATGTAGCTTTTCTTTCATTTGAGAGTTTTTTCAATTATGCAGGTCAAACAGAAATTCAGTAGGTTTATCTATTTAATGTTTGAAAGCACCAGTATTGATTAGCTAGTCCCAGAGATCCATACAAATCATGCCACCATAAAACCCATCATGGCCAGTCATTGTTTTGTCTGTGTTGCTCATTTCCATAACTACCCTCACCTGGTCTTTGGTGATTAGGTACTGCCATCTGGATCATGCTACTTCCGGGCTCAATTAAACTCACTGGGTTCTTTTCTTTTCCCGTTTTTCTCAGTAGCTATGGAGCCAGCCTGGAACTCAGAGATCGGCCTGCCTCTGAGCGCTGGGATTAAAGGTATGTGTCACCACCACTTGGCTGTTTTTGTTTTTTCAAGACAGGGTTTCTCTGTGTAGCCTTGGCTGTCCTGGAACTTTGTAGAACAGGCTGGGCTTGAACTCAGTTAGTGAAGGGCATGTCTACTGGGCCTTCTCAGTGTGGAGGATTAGGTTTCACCCAGCATACACATTTCTAGCACTGCAATTTCCCTGAACCTTAAAGTCCCTTCACCAACACTAAACCAAGGCTATCAGGCACCTCCAACTTCTTTTCAGTATGCTGTTTGGGGTCATGGCCTGCAGGGCAACAAACCTTGAAAGAAGGAAAACTCAGTTCAGCCCAACTTAGTTGGTGCTGGTTCAAAGTTCTAGGGTCTGACACGAGGCAGTTTAGCATATTTAAACACAGTACAATCTTGGAAAAGGGGTTTCTGGTGTAACGTAATCCCTGATGCACAAGGAGGCATAACTACACTGAAATTCAGCTCAAAGTACATGTGACCATGAATATGGGTTCTATAGTTTAAGGGCCGAGGATCTGGAGTGGTCTCTGATCCAGACATCATAGAGGTCAGCAGGCTATAAAGTATCTGACATCTCACCTAAGGATGGGTTTTATTGACTGATAACCAAAGGTAACTGAGCAGTGGTGGCACATGCCTTTAATTCCATGAGAGGCAGGTGGATCTTTATGAGTTTGAGGCCAGCTGGCCTACACAGAGAAACTGTCTTGAAAAAAACCACCAAAGCAAACCAAAAGCTAGAAATAAAGGTCTAGGGAGGGAGAGTCTGGGATAAGCATTCTGGGGTTTGTGTCTGGTCTGGCTCTACAGAAAGCAAGGTCATCAGGTCATCAACACTATCCACCACAAGCCTTCTGCGTAGAAAACAGGCACTCAAGGTCTGTGGACACAAGGACCTTTGTAGTCCCAACAGGAAGTCACCTTTGGACAAGTGCTTCAGTCAACTTTTCAAGCAAACTTTTGACACCTTTTAAAACTGTGCAGGTTTCCATATTAAACCTAGATCTCCACTCAGAGGGCCCATTATCAATAAACTCAGCCTGATTCAGTTTTATGCTTCCACCATTATACCACACCCTTAAAATCCATTCTGACACATATTTAGTAGTATAGTGCACCTCCTCAGGGACTATACTTTCTACCCCTCTAGGCGCCTGCTTAGCCTTTAAGTCTGGTTTTAGGTGTAGAGGCAACTATTGGGAGCCCCGAGGGACATCAGTATTGTCTTGCTTAGAATTTCTTTCAGAGAATTAACTAGCTATGTCTTAATGGATGCCAGAGGACACGTGGCTATGCACTTTACTTGGGTTTGTTCCCCACAAAGAGGCAGACAAGGTTTAATTCAGGACGATCAGACTCTGGGGTGGCCAGCTCTTGGGCATATAGGACAAGGAGCTTCCTGCTCAGAGCAGGCTTGGCTATCTAGCGTAGGAGCAGGTGCTCCTGTCACGGGCACTGGCTTTTATCAGGCGCAGAAGATGTCCCACTGCCCTCAGACCCCCGGGAACTCTGCAGCCGATGCAACGCCTCCATCTGCCTCCTCTTCTCCTTGGCCCGGTTGATGGCTGTCCGGAAGAGCTTGCAGAAGAGATGGATGGCTTGGGGTGAGTCATCGTTGCCGGGGATAGGGTAAGTGATGAGGCATGGGTTGCAGTTGGTGTCCACAATGCCCACTGTGGGGATGTTCATCTTGGCAGCATCCCTCACAGCCACATGGGGTTCAAAGACATTGTTGAGTGTGTGCAGGAAGATGATGAGGTCTGGCAGGCGGACCGTGGGCCCAAAGAGGAGCTGTGCGTTAGTCAGCAAACCACCCTTGAAGTAGCGGGTGTGGGCATACTCTCCGCAGTCCCGGGCTGTACTCTCAATCAAGTGAGAGAACTGCCGGTTCCTGCTGACAAACAGGATGATGCCCTTGCGGTAGGCCACGTGGGCCGTGAAGTTCAAGGCCAGCTGCAGATGCTGGGCTGTCTGCTCCAGGTCGATGATATCTTGGCCCAGGCGGTTACCAAAGATGTATGGTTCCATAAACCTGCCAAAAAAAAAAAAAAAAAAACCCAAGCAGAATGGAACAGTGTTCACAGAGCTACCCTTCCCCAGCCTGTAATGACTGTTTTCACCACGTTTATGAACAGCATCAGTACTTGCTGCTAACGGTCCCATCAGCCCCCACTTCCAACTCTGACCTGACCCCACCGCTCCGCCCACACTGCCTGTGCCAGCTACCTGTGCCGGCAACCGGCTTTATGGCCCAGGTGTACTCGGGCCTCGAAGAGGCTCTTCACAGAAAACAGTTCCTTGACATTGAAGAAGTCCGAATGCTGCAGCGGCACATCTAGGATCCTGCTCTGGAGATCTGAGAAGGGAAGAAGAGAAGACGCAGTGTCACACCACCACCAACCAAAGGCTCACGAGTCTCCCGGGAGTGGGGGAGCCTCAAGGCCGAGGAGAAATGTTAGGAAAGATCTGGCAGCCGGGCGTTGGTGGCGCACGCCTTTAATCCCAGCACTCGGGAGACAGAGGCAGGCGGATCTCTGTGAGTTCGAGGCCAGCCTGGTCTACAGAGAGAGTTCCAGGACAGCCTCCAAAACAATACAGAGAAACCCTGTCTCGAAAAACCAAAAAAAAAAAAAAAAAATCTGGAAGACAAGGGGTGCATTTTTACAGCGCCGAAGGGCTAGAGCCAAGGTCTGAGGTGGACTGGGTGTGTGTGGGAAAACCTGGCCACTCCTCTCCTTAGTCTCCATAGAGAAAGAAACAAGGGCCCCTTCAACTTCTGGGGCCTCAAATGGCCCGCCAGACCAGGAGGGTGCACAGGTTCCAAACTGGTCTTCACTGGTCTCGGGAGCCACTAGGACACGGCGGGGGAGGGAGCATTCTCCCTCCCACCCCACTTAGTGAGATTAGCACAGGGTTCTTTCGGGGAACCCGCAATGACAACCCCTCCACGATTCTGCGCTTCGGACTGGCTCCAGCCGCTGGCCTTTACCGTCGCCATCCTGGAGTTCGCTGACCACGGGGACTTGGGCTCTTGTCACCATCCTAGCATTCAGCCTCGCCGGGCCCGGGGTCGCCTTCTGCAGGAAAGCTGGCCAGCGCCACACACCTGCGGGGAGAGAGCCGGTGGGGTCGCGCTCTGCCCACGTCCCTGTCCTCCTCTCTCGGATCCCAGGGTCCCTCCCGTCTCGGAGGGGGTGGGGCGCTCCGCGCTTACCTGCACACAGCAGCCGGGTCAAGACGGCCGGAGCGGGCGCCATGGCTGGCGCGTGGACGGAGATGCCGCAGAGACGCTTCCTGCCGGACAGAGCGCCTCCGCCGCCGAGCGCGCGGGGCCGCAGCGCCCCCTGGAGGCCCGGAGGCCCGCCGCCGGCTCCCGCTGTGCACGACCCAGTGGCAGGGATTCCGCCGGGGAGAGCCTCTGCGGTGGCTGGCGATTTGTGCGGATCTGGGAGGTGGGAGGCACTGAACCAGGATGAGCGGGTTCTCATCTACAGCTCGTTCCACTCGGTAAAATTACAGCGTCCTCTCAGAACCGGTTAGAAGGAGGCGACCCTCTAGTTCAAAATGGTTTTTATTGTTTGTTTTTTTTTCTGAGACAGGGTTTCTCTGTGAAGAAGCCTTGGCTGTCCTGGAGCTCTCTGTAGACCAGGCTGGGCTTGAACAGCTGAGCTTGAACTCACAGAGATCCACCTCCGGCTGGCTCCTGAGTGCTGTGATTAAAGGCTTGCACCACCACCGCCTGTCTTATTGGTTGGTTTTTAATTGCTTTATTTTTTTCCTTAAAATTTGTTTTAGGTGTGTTTATTTTGTGTATGAGTATTTTGCCTACATGTATATATATGCACCTGTGAGTGCCCGGTGCCGGTGGAGATTGTAAGAAGGTGTCTGATTCCCCAGAAACTGGAGTTAAGGATGTTTGTGAGTCACCTCGTAGGTGCTGGGAGTTGAACCCAGGTTCCCTGCAAGAGCAATAAATGCCCTTAACCGCTGAGCCATCTATCCAGCCCCAAACTACTTTAAAGAATGAAGACAACAACCAACCAAAGTTTCCCTGACTAGCCTGGCACTCACAGAGTGTCTCTGTCTCCAAGTGCTGGAATTATTGGTGTTCACCACCACACTATGCCCCGAGGGACTTTTATTGTTTGTTTTAAATTATTATTATTATTATTGAGACAGGGTCTCCCTATGTACCCTTGGCTGGCCTCGAACTCACAGACCTGCTTCCTGGCACTGCACTAGAAAGTCATTAACACATGTACCTCTCACGAAGATGATTTTTTATATTTCAGTAGTATTTGGCCTGGGAGGATTTCCCAAATTTAGCAACATCTCGGGTCTAAATTTAGGCTGGGTTGTGGGGAGCATGGGGTGACAGAGGCTAAGGAGAAGGAGAAGTCCTGGCAAGAATAGTAAACTGCAGACCAGTGAGTGCTTGCTCGGGTAGAGAGTAGAAGCACCTAATTCCTGTGCATTTGCTAGTTAAGTCCCAGGTCCTAAGGTTTCATTTGCCTAGGACCTTATTCCTACTGTCTTTGGGATGATACCAGGATGTTCCCAACAGTCCCAGAAAAAGGCCAGCGCAACTCCCAGAGAGGCTGCAGTCTGAAAGCTTGGGATTCCTTAGCGCAACAGTCCTAGCTTAGAACTCCCCACTGTCCCCTTTGTTATTCGCCCCCTGGAAGATTCTAGACTTGGCCTCTAGCTCCAGCCTACAAAGAACCGCCCCTCCTCCCGGTTAGGCGACACTGTTGCCTAGCAACCAGACGCCCTGCCGCAGCAGCCGCAGCCTTGACTACTAGTCCGGGGCTACTTTTCTGTGGAGGTAAAATGTCTGAAGAAAACCCCCAAGAGCGCGCAGAGCCGGTGGAGCCCAAGGCTAAGCCCGCCCCGGAGAAGACGAGCGACTACTACAGCGTGAGCGAGCAGCTCCCAGTCAGGTTCAACAACCCGGGGTGGTTTCGTGGCTACAGGTGAGGAAAACTTGAGGTCGCCTCCTCCAGGAGGTGCCGCGGGTGTGTGCAAGCTCCAAAGTGCCTGGCTGCTGAGGTCAGAAGAAGCCAGAGGTGGACCGCGTGTGTGCCTTGTGTCTGGTCTCGGACCTGCTGTCTGAGCAACCATGAGAGTGAGTGCGTGTGCTCGTAAGGTTTTGTGTGTACGCGAGCGTGTGCGTGTGCGTGTGTGTCGGAGGTGGGGTATCTCTTCGCTTTTGAGACTTCCCTTAAAGTTGTACACCTCACAGGGCAGTGTGGTTCCCTTGTAAATGATGGAGGCCTTCTTGACTTCTGTGAAGCATGTGTAGGCACACTACCAACCCCTCCCCACAAGCAAGAGGACAGAAGCAGAGTGCTGTCCCGCCAACAGCCTCTGTATCACACACAGACCACAGCTTCACAACCCAGATTTCCTTCCTCCGATCCACCTGACAGAAGCTTGGCCTCTGTAAGGGCTGGGGCTCAGAAGTGGAGGGACAGCTGGGTGACAGGGTCGGAGCTGAGATGCTGTTCCCCAAGTAGCTACTTACCTGGCAGTGGCCATCTGTGCCAGGGTTCCACCAAGGCCCCTTCCTCCAGCATTCGCTGCTGGCTGGGTGCTCTGTAGGGTTTACCTCGGAAGGATCACCCGCCATGGCCAGCAGAGGAGGCCACGGAGGCAGGCATGCTGGGAAAGCGTGGGCACAGCGGGAGCCCTGTTGGCATGGTATTGCCATCTGGGGACATCACCAAAAAGCTCCATCAGTCACATTCTTCCAGGTTATGACTTGGCTGGCTTAGACCGAGTGGGAAACAGAGTGTATCTCTCTTCTACAGGACCAACGAGGCTGTCTCTATGTACAGGACCAGTAACCAAACCTATGGGAGCAGAGCACCCACGGTGCATGAGATGCCGGTAGGTGCATGCCAGACATGTCAGGATGAGGAGCCATCTAGAAGGACAGAGTTGCAAGGAGTCAGAGGTTGGGACCCAATTATAAATGTGAGGCACCTCAAATCATATTAGATTGGGGTGGGGCAGAGTGATGACAGAATACGTTTACAAGCAAAATGTATTGTAGAAAGAGAAAAGTCCAAGTAAACTTGCTTCTGCGTTGTCCTCCTCCTGCTCTATAGTCACCCACACCCTCAGCTGGGCACGCACACCTTTACACGGGTACCCAGAGTCAAATCAATGAAGCCAAGTACTCCCTGGAATTTGTTTCGGGCAGTGAGATGTGCTTTGTGTGTTGGGGTGCAGCGGTGGTCAGGGCTAACGTTGCAAGAGGATACCATTGGGACTGAAGCCACCCGAGATCCAGGGAAAGCACTAAAGGAGTCAGTGAGCATGGGCAGATCACAGGGCTCCCCTCTTTGGAAGGAGGATGTTGGGGTTGTCATTTTCCCAAACAGTGGCCGTTTTTGAAGACCTGGTAGTTGATCGTTTAGTTGTATCATAGTTCTGAGAGACAGAACTCCTGTGAAGAGACTATTTTAAAAGATTTTCTGGAGTCAGTGTTCCAAAAGCAAAGAAAAGGTGTTCCTGTGGGAAGTAGGTACATGGGTACCGGGGGCCCCTGCATTCTGTTTTGTTTGTTTGTTTTGGTTTTTTTGAGGCAGGGTTTCCCTGTGAAGCCTTGGCTGTTCTGGAACTTGCCTTGTAGGCCAGCCTGGTCTCAAACTCACAGAGATTCACTTGCCTCTGCCTTCCTAGTGCTGGGATTGAAGGCGTGCGCCACCATGCCTGGCTGCTTCTGCTGTCTTAAATTGCATTCTCCTTGTCTTTGTGTGTGGGTGCACCATGGCGCATGCATGTAAGACAGAAGACAACTTGTAGGAGTTGGTTTTTCTTTCACCATGTGAGCCCTGGGGATTCAACCCAAGTCATCAAGGCTGGCAATACTTGCCTTTATCTTTTTCTTTGAGACAGGGTCTCCAGTGAGCCCCAGTTAGTTTTGAATTCACCATGTAGTTGAAGATGGCTTTGAACTCCTGAACTTCTTGCCTGTCTCCCAAGTTCTGGCTTAAAGAGCATCTACTACCCCCTGTTTTGTGAAGGGCTGGGGCTTTGCTAATGTAGACATAGTGTTCTACCAGCTGAGCCCCTGCCCCAGTTTCTGCTTCTGCCTTTATAAAAGGCCACTGAGAAAATGCTGTTCTGGCCAACAGTGGCATTTTGCATGCAGGTTAGCAGGCCATGGGCCGCAAGCCGAGGCTATCAGGCAGGTTAGGAGGTGGCTAGTCCCTGCTTCTTACAGTCTTGTTCTTGGATTGGCTGTTCAGCTTCCTGCCCGACTGTGCTGCACTCTGTGAGTAGCTCTTAGCAGTATTCTTAGGATACTGCAGGGGTGGATAACTGTCATCATACACTTGTCAAAAGCTGCTGAATGTGAAGGGCCAAGCGGGGGCCCTGAGCGCTGTCAGTGAGCAGCCAGGTCGCGGTATCGGCTCAGATGCAGGTGCACCTGGAATGCACTGGCAACTATGGGGGAGCTGTGTGCATTGCCGTGGAGTCTGGATGCTCTTTTATGTCTAGTTTTCCTGGGGCTCTCAAACTTGCCTTTTGAAAAGTGCTCTGAGCCAGGTGGTGGTGGCACATAACCGTTGATCCCAGCGCTCAGGAGGCAGAAGCAGGCAGATTTCTGGGAGTTCAAGGCCAGCCTGGTCTGCAGAGCGAGTTCCAAGACAGCCAGGACTACACAAAGAGATACAGTCTCAGAAAATAAAGGGAGGAAGGAAGGAAGGGAGGGAGGGAGGGAGGGAGGGAGGGAGGGAGGAAGGGAGGAAAGAGAAAGAACGAAAGGAAAAATGCTCTGAAATCATTTCTCTGCATGGTAGAGGCTAGTTTGCACATGTCAGACATCTCCCTATCATGCAAAAGTCTGTCTAGCTGGGCTGATTCTCGCCACCGAGCCTGTGCTCACAGTGGACTCACCACATTCTCAGAAAGAGCCCAGAGCCTAGGGCCTCCGCAGGGCAGCCCCCTCCTGCACTCTGGGCCCACGGTGCATGCCCTGGAGTCTTCAAAGCACTTGCCAGAGGATTTTGGCTCGCAGCCAGGACAGACACCATTGCTCTGCCTTGGAGGAGTGACCCCAGAGGTCGGTGTGTTAAAGGCAGGGTTACTAGTGTGTGTTTCTGCGATGTGGGACTTTATGGGATCCTGGCATCCAGCCAGTCCTCTCTCCGCCCTTCCTCATGGCTCCCAACTCAAGTGTGCTCTGATCACTGTCACCCAGCACCCCAGCTGAGGGCCAAAGCATGGGACTGGAGCTCCAGGGATGAGGCCCAGATATATTATTATATCCTCCCCCCCTCCCTCCCTGCCTCTCTCCCTCCCTCCTTCCCTCCCTGCCTCCCTCCCTGCCTCCCTGCCTCTCTCCCTCCCTCCTTCCCTCCCTCCCTCCCTCCCTCCCTGCCTCCCTCCCTCCCTCTCATTGAAGGTGGGGTTTAAATGAGGCCACGAGAACCAAGGTAAATGATGAACAGGAGTTTATTAGGGAAGCACTTACACAGACAACAGTAAACAACTCCCTCGGTCTTCCTGCTCTAGAAGATGCAGTCTCTGCCCTCCTGATGCTCTCACTGCAACCCAAGGGAGCCAGCCAGCCCCTCCTCTTCCTTATAAGGGGTCACATCCGCACCTGTAGATGTGGCCACCCCCCTCAAGTTCACTGGCAAAGCAAGATGCCTCCACGTCTCTCCTCGAATTTTGAGAAGGGTCTGTCTATGTAGTCATGAAGTCACAACGGTCCTGGAACTCTCTGTATAGACCAGGCTGGCCTTAAACTCGCAGAGATCTGCCTCAAATGCTGAGATTAATGGTCTGGGCCACTATGCCCTCTAACCTTTTCTCTTTCTAAGTTAATTTTAAATATTTGTTAGAGTGTTGCAGGGTGACTACACTCACAGAGGAAAAAACTGAAGGTTTCAGAGGTCTAGGGACTTTCCCAGTGTGGCATGGTTGGCAGGAGTAGACCTTTGTGTGTGTGTTTGGGGGGGGGTGTTACTCTGTCCTGACCCCAGGTTAACTAACGCCTGCTGTCACACCTGGGGCTGCTTGAATATCTTCACACACCATTAGTCCTCTTGTTTCTTTTCACTTCCAGAAAGTATTTTATCCATCTTCAACTAAATTCGCCAGACAACTTTCAGCTTGTGGAATGTTCCAGAGTAATACTTTGAATGTCGGCTTGGAGAAGAGCCTAGTGACAGGACCTGACAATTACATCACCCACTGTGACCGCCTTAACTTTCACCCCAGTTACAATGTTAACAGGCCATCCATCTGTGACTAAGGGAGCTGGATGCCTGCCCCGCCCCGGGGGTGTGTGTGTGTCTCCTGACTCAGTGCTACTGTAGGGAGCATTGCTGCCCCTGATCCTTGACAAGTGCCCAGATCTAAAGGCACAGATCTCACTGCCTTCGCAGAAAACACTTTTCCTTCCAGGAGGAGAGAAATATGCATATAGGGCCATAATGTCTTTCATTCTGAATTTTACGAAGGAAAGATGATGATGGTTGGGTTTTCTATTAAAAAAAGTTGTCACAGCCTTGATTTCTGACTTGTCTCATATTTGTCCTGGAACAGCAGGGAACTGCACATCTTGGAACCCAAATCTTAATCTGCAGTGTAGGGTGTGCCAAGGAGTGCCACAAAATGTCTTTATTTGAGAGCTGTTGCCATGTGTGTGACCATAGAAGGTCCCCAGAGAGTGTGGGGTGCTCCAACTGCTAGTGCACAGCGAGGGTCAGGGGAGGGCCATATGCCATGCACCAAGGTTGACAATGATAGTCATTGTTGGTAACTGTGGAGGTTTCCCATCCAAGTACCGTTCAGGTCTGACCTCACTTAGCTTCCAAGATTGGAAATACTTAGGTTTACACAAAGGTTCTCTCTGATCATTTTATTTTATTTTATTTATTTTTTTAAATTAGTATTCTTTTTTATTTTATTTTCCAGTTTAAATTTAGATAAGAAACGAGGTTGCTTCACAAGTCAGTTCCAGGTCCCTCTTCCATTCCCTCCCCTCCTCCCGTGCCCTCCCCCCATTTATTTTATTTTTTAAAGATTTTAGTTTTAAATTGTGTGTGTGTGTGTGTGTGTGTGTGTGTGTGTGTGTACCTGGGAGTCCAGGAGAGGATGTCAGATTGCCTGGAGTTACAGGAAATGTGAACTGTGTCTCATCTCGGTACTGGGACCGGAACTTGGGTCATTTATAAGAGTAGTATGAGCTCTTAGCCACTGAGCCATCTCTCCAGCTCTCATTTTAGTTTCTTTTTGCTCTTTTTTGGGGGGGGGGGATGGATCAGGCTTGGCAGTAAATACCTTACCCTGTTAGCCATCTTGTTTATCTAAATTATTATTATATTTTAATGTCTGTGTACTCCTGAACCTGTGTGTGCATATGTGTGGCTGGACTCTGCCAGGTGTGCATGTCATAGGCCAGAGGTTGACATCAGATGTCTTCCTTTATTGCTCACCACTATGTGTTTTGGGACAGGGTCCCTCCCTGTACCTGGAGCCTGAAGTTTTGGTTAGATTGACTGGCCAGCGAACCCTGGGGATCCACTGGCACCTGTCCTTTAGTGCCATGGTTATAGATGCATGTCCCTGTGCCTGGCTCCAAACTCAGGTCATCAGATTTGTGTGACAAATACTTTATCCACTGAGCCATCTCTCACTCTGGATTTTTTTTAAAGGTTTATTTATTTATTAAGTTCACAGTGTTAGCCTGGCGTTGGTGGCGCACGCCTTTAATCCCAGCACTCAGGAGGCAGAGGCACGTGGATCTCTGTGAATCTGAGGCCAGCCTGGTCTACAGTGCAAGTTCCAGGACAGCCTCCAAAACAATACAGAGAAACCCTGTCTCGAAACACGCCTCCCCCCCAAAAAAACGTACAGTGTTCTGTCTGTGTGTATCCATGCAGGCCAGAAGAGGGCACCAGATCTCATTACAGATGGCTGCGAGCCACCATGAGGTTGCTGGGAATTGAACTTAGGACCCCTGGAAGAACAGTCAGTGCTCTTAACCTCTGAGCCATCTCTCCAGCCCTTTGTTGTTGTTGTTGTTGTTGTTTTGAGACAGGGTTTCTCTGTGGCTTTGGAGGCTGTCCTGGAACTCACTCTGTAGACCAGGCTGGCCTCTGCCTCCCGAGTGCTGGGATTAAAGGTGTGCGCCACCAAAGCCCTGCTGTTTTTTTGTTTGTTTGTTTTGTTTTGATTTCTTTTAGATTTTTGTTTTTTCCAGATAGGGGTGTTTGTGTGTGTGTGTGTGTGTGTGTGTGTGTGTGTGTGTGTGTGTGTGTGTTAACCACCTTGGCTGTCCCAGAACTCTCTTTGTAAACTAGGCTGGCTTCTAACTCACAGAGATCTGCCTGCCTCTGCCTCGCAAGTGCTGGGTTAAGGATGTGCACCACCACCACCTGACCTGATTTTCCTTTTTTTTTTTTTTTGAGACCAGAAAGAAGACAGTCTTTACACATTGTCATTAACGCTTTGTTCACAGAAACTAAACACCCTGTTTTTTTTTCCCTTCAGCATCACTAATGCACAAAGTAAACATCTGGCAGCAGTCTTAATGTCTCATTTGGAGTGGGAATGCTTTCTAGAAAAAAATAAATTGTTTAATTAAAAGGCTGTGACTCAAGGCTGAAGCCAGAATCTACAGACTGCTCTTCTGTGGTAGAAAACTAGCAGGCTGGGTGTCCAACTGAAAAGTTTTTGTTTTTTGTTTTTGTTGTTTCAAGATAAGGTTTCTCTGTGTAGCCCTGGCTGTCATGGAACTCACTTTGTAGACCAGGCTGTCCTTGAACAACATAGATTCACCTGCCTCTGTTTCCCAAGTGCTGGGGCTAAAGGCATGCGCCACCACATCTGGCATTTTTATAAGATCAATTTAGGGATGTCAGCAGTGGTGGTACACGCCTTTAATTCCAGCACTAGGGAGGCAAAGGTAGGCAGATTTCTGTGAGTTTGAGGCTAGCTTGGTTTATGTAGCCAGCTCTAGGATAGTCAGAGCTACATAGAAAGACCTTGTCTCCAAAAAGAAATTATTTTTATTTAGGGTCTGGAGAGATATCTCAGTGGTTAAGGGAACTGGCTACTCTTTCAGAAGACATGATTCAGTTCCCAGTGCACCCACCTGGTGAGCCACAATTGTCAGTAACTCCGGCCCTCTGAGGGCACCATGCAGTGCACAGACATACATGCATACAAAACATCTATACATGTGTGTATTATTCAGGGCTCAGTCACAGAATTTATGGAAGGAATCTCACTATATAAAGGGGATCTATTAGAATGGCTACAGGCTGCAGTCCAGCTCGCCCGACAATGGCTAGCTGTGAACAGACGGTCCAAGAATCTAGTAGTTACTCAGTCCCACAAGCCTGGGTGTCTCAGCTGGTCTTCGGTATATGCTGGAATCCTGAAGAAGTGGGCTCCCATGCCAGTGAAGGAGTGTTAGCAGGCAGGCAAAGAGCAAAAGCTTCCTTCTTCATGTCCTTATATGGGCTTCCAGCAGAAGGTGTGGCCTAGATTAAAGGCAAGTCTTCCCCCCCTCAAGATCCTGGTCAAAGATGTGTGTCTTTATACTTCAAAGATCCAGTCTAGAAGTGGATTCACCCACTTTAAATCGGGCAAAAAAAAAAATCTCTCACAGGTATGCCCTCCATAGTTCATTCCAGATGTAGTTAACACACGAATAGCCAAAACAAGATAAACAAAAAAAATCTTAGCTTATTACCTGTGTACGTGTGTGTGCCCTTACGGGTTTGTCATGTGCCACACTAGTGTCCGAAGATGGCGGAAGAGGAGCCCCGGCAACTGGAGTTACCGGAGGCTGTGAGCCACCGGATTTGGGTGTTGGGAACTGAACCTGGGTCCTCAATAAAAGCAGTCCTTGACTGCTGAGCCATCTATCTCTCCAACTCCTGAATTAATGCACCTGTGGCTTGTTGAGACAGGGTCTCACTACATAGCCCTAGCTTGTCCTGGAACTGTGTAAACAGGGCTGGCCCTGAACTTACAGAGATCACCTGACTGTGTCCAGAGTGTTGGGATTAAAGGTGTGAGCCACCATGTCTTGCTGAAAAGGGGTTAACAATCATTAAAAATATTCCTAAATGCCACCGGTCTTGTGTTTAGCCTCTCCCCTTTCCCTTAAACTTTCCCTTAAACTTCTGACTTTCTCCACCTCCTGATGCTGGGATGACAGGCAAACGCTTTCACACTTGGTTTATGCAGTGCTGGGGATCAAATTCAGCCGAGCTACATCCTCAACTCCCCTCTGCCTTCTGTTGAAAGGAAAAAAGCCCCACCAACCACGTGCTGCAAAGAGGGAAGGCCTCCATAGCAGCCACCCTGAAGAGCAGGTGGACAGCGCCTCGGCAGGAAGAGCCAGGGGGACTAAGCTCTGGTCCTGCCATGTGATGGGGCAGGTTTGTCAGAGCAATAGGCACATCTGAGAAAACCTGTGTGCTGGACAGTCCCCACTTCCAAGCCCAGGGGCAATATAGGGCCTGGGCCAGAATTGTCACTTGGCAAACAGAATGTGGGTTGGCAGAGGGACCAAGTCTGACTTCGGGCTGTGTGGGTTTCATTTTGGCACTGCAGTTGGGCACTGAATTACTTTAATTGGCTATGTTCAATAAAATGCTTTTCCTGGGAGAGTTGATGAGAGTACAAAAGTAGATGCCGCATGTTAAATAGAGGAAGTGTCTGGAAAGACAAAAAGCCCAAATACTTTTCATCATGTGGTCCACCTGATAGTCTCACTACATTTTCTGTTGGTGTAACAAATTACCTGAGGCTTGTAATTTATATAGAATGGAGGTTTATGTGGATCAGGGTTCTAGACACTATGAATTCCATGTCAAGGACCTGACATCTCCTGGGCATCTGCAAGGTCCTCGTTTTGGACCAGAACGTACAGGGGCAACACATACCGAGGCAGAGCAAGCCAGCCCCATCAGGCTTCTCTGGAAGCCACTAACACCACCATAGGGGCATTTGTCTCTGTCTCCTGACTGTGGATGTGATGTCACCAGCTACTTTCAGCTCGTCTTACCTGTAGTGATGGATTGTATCAGAATCAACCCTGAAGTTGCTTTTGCCAAGGGCATTTCATCATGTTGTTAGGAGTATATTGTCACAGGGACAAGAAACTAAGACATGAGTGTGCGTGTGGGACTTGCTGGCCATAGCTGATGGGTGGCACAGCCCTCGGTCAAAGGGTGCTGTCCTTCCCAGAATCGGGAGCAGCTGCCGTTGCACACAGCACAGCAAACTTGGAAGGAAAGCATTACTGCTCCTGGGTTCAGGAGCCTGGACCAGTGCCATCCACAGGTGGGGAGCAGGGATGGGACCGAGAGGCACTGTGCTGCAGGGTGAAGCTCCTTTCCTTTGGTGGTGATGTCATCACTCCACCCAGGCCAGATTATGTTTGTAGACCTCCCCCCAAACAAAGGACAAACTCATTTGTGGCTAGTACTTGGTTTATTAGAAAAACAAAAACAAAAACCCAATGGGTCTTACATACAAAACAAGACGCTTTTTGTTTTCAAGGGTTAAAAGCACTCTTTAAAACTTTAAAGTGGGAACACAGATGACACAAAGCTGTTCCTTCCAGAAACACATGAACACATATAATATGCACATGGGATTTATTATACAAGATCAAGATCATTCAGGGGCAAGACAGGACCACAGGGACCTGTGCACGTCACAGCTCTGACATGGCGGGCACTGAGGATGGTGGGAGTGTGTGTCTGCATTTGGGTACGGAAGTGAATTACAATTAAGACCCAGGTGCATAAAGTAGAAGACTCAACTTCCATATTAAAATGTTAGAATAATCAACAACTCAGCCGTAAAGTAGAGCCACAGCAACCCGGTATACTGAGCTGCAGAACTCAGGGGTGGCAGGTGATAATCACGACACAGATGTAGCGCTCACATCTGGGGTCCAGGACATCTTCAGCCCCCGGTTACCACCGGCACCTCGGCACCAAGGCAGTATCACTCTGGCTAATTCCCAGGACCTCAAACTGCTGCCTATGGCCTAGCCTCAGCGCTGGCCAGGCCCCTTTTCCTCCTGGATAGAGGCAGGGTTTAGAAAGCCATGCAGGCTGCTGGTGTTGTCATTGGTCACATAAAGCTGGGCTTTGAGTCCTACGGGGCCTGGGTTCACCATCACAGGTGGCTAAGGTATTCAGGGACCACGCCATTTCATGGCCTCACGACTCACTCATACATACAGCAAGAAGAGGACAGTCAACACGGACATATGGAATCACCTTTAGAGCCACGAATAAAAGCAAATCGGTAGCTCTCCCATAAAGAGGCTCATACGGATGCTAGAGTGCCCCAGCAACTGGACACTGGACGATCTGGGTTCAGCTAAGCTGCAGAGCCAGCAGTCAGATTCCCACCCTAGATAGGGAGGGATGACTGGCCGGCTATCTGCTGGCTGTTGTGCTTTGAAGTGCTTTCTAATTACAGGCCATGGCTACAGGAGGCAGAGACAGTCTCTGGCCAGGGACCAGAGTCCTTCGTGAAGCACCCTTGTCCCAGGGGCATCCTGACACACCTCAGCCATATTAGCACTTCTGAGGTGGACAGCCGCTGCTGTCTCCAGGCCTGAATAGCTGAGCCAGCAATGGCCACAGATCCATCCTCTGTGTCTGACCCACAGGGACAGCGTTTGCTCATCTACACACATGCATGGAGACCACAGAGAATCCCAGAGCTAGGAACACCCTGCAAGATCGAACAACATTTTCCAAAAAGTGTTTCTTGCACTACTTTAAATAATTTACAAAAACCCTACAAAAAAACATATGTACCAGGACACATCCATTAAATAAAAATGTCATTTGAGGTTAGTGTACATATTTATACAGGGGGCTGCACAGGAGGGACCCTTCTTTTTGCTCTTTAATGGTCAGTATCCCCTACCCCCACCCTATGCTGCCAAGACACACATACAGAGGGAGGGAGAGAGGGAGAGAGGGAGGGAGGGAGTGAGAGGGGGAGAGAGAGAGGAGGGGGAGAGAGGGAGGGAGGGAGAGGGAGGGGGAGAGAGAGAGAGAGGAGAGCACGCACTTCCCACAGCTATGACAAGAGAGTGACATGCCTGTCAAAGCTAGAGGCCTTTGCTGCTCACTATGGCGCTGACGCCATCCTCCACAGAGGTGTCACTGAATTCGCTGGCATCACTGCCCAAGGCCTCCTGGTCCTGGTGTTCCCTGTCAACCCTGTGTCGATATCTCAGGTCTAAGACATTGTCCTCAGAGCCAGAATTCCTCCTGTTCTGCTGTCTCAGGGATCCCTGAGCCTTCCGGCTTGGCCAGTGCCCACTGTCCTTCATAAGCAAGTGCGGGCTTCCAAACACAGGGCTGTGGCCGGGCTGGGTCTCCCTGAAGGCCGAGAATGCTGGGCCCTGCAGAGGTAGGCCTAGGTTGGGGCTGAAGAGGCCAGCCTGCTTGCCCCCCCAGGAGACACTCCTCCCGAAGTGGAAGAGCTGGGTGGAGAGGAAAGGCAGGCCCTTCCTGGGGCCTGAGGAGAGGCTTAGTGGGCCCCCGGCCTGTGGTGTGACCCCCTTTTCTTTCTCACCCCCAAAGACCCCTGTCCATAGTGTGCCTTGTCCGGAATTCAGTGCCCATGGGCTGGACAGCCTACTCTGGTGTGCAAAGTCACTCCAGGGGACGGTGAGGTCAGCCTGGGGTCCAGGGTTGGGGGCCAGCAGGTTCTGACTGCCATAGTTCAGGTGAAATGTCCCCCCGGTACTTCCGGCCTCAGCACCCACTTTGGCACAACTGGGCAGCTGACCAAAAACACTTTCTGGCAAGGCAGCCTGCGTTCCTCGTGGGCTCTGGTCTTTGTTAACACTGGCACTTTTCCTGCTTGGTGGAGACACTTTGGCGGAAATGTTCCTGCTGGTGTTCTTGGGCAGTGCTGGCTCGCTTCGGCCCAGGGCAGTGGGGAGACGGGTGGCCTGCTCAGCACGGGGGGTGCCCTTCCCAGTCTGGCTTAAGGGGCTGGTTGCCTGTGTCCTAGATCTCTCTGTGCCTCTCCTTCCTTCGGCCAGCTGAGGGATTCCCCTGGCTTTTTGGCTCCGTGTGCACACTCCGGGCTGTAAGCCCGGGGTTGGTTCTTTCCTGCATGGCACCTCTGGCTTGGCAGGACCCCCTTGAGGTTCTGAACTGCGTACAGACTCTTTGGCCTTTTCCGCCAAAAACCTCCTGATCTCCAGCTCGATGCTGTCATCACTGTCCACTGAGCTGTCCTCCTCAGACAGGGGGATGGAGGCAGAAGGAAGGCGACCGCTGACTCCTGTGTCCTTAGAAGGAGGAGTCCCTTCTGGACTCTTCTTCCTGGGAAGCAAGGCCGGGGTTGCATCCTCACCACCTGCACCACCCAGCTTCGCCTTCTCGGCCGCACTGCCGAAAATGCTCATTGGGCTTCTTCCTGGGCTGTCTTTACTGTCCGCTCTGCACTTGGACAGACAGCTCCGTGGTGCCTGCTGCCCGTGGTCCTTCCAGTCCCCGGGGAGGCTGCTCAGCTTCTCTCCACACCGAGCCTCCGTGGTGCCGAGTCTGACCTTCTTACACACAGCCCGGGGTTCTCTGCTCCTCCTCTTGAACTTCCGCTTAGATCTGAGCAGGTCCTTGATGGCCATGTCCAGGTCCTCGTCGCTGTCCAGGGAGCTGCTCTTATCCTCAGAGCTCTCCTTCTCACCAGCACTCTTCCCCTCCCCTGCTTTCCCGAGGCTCCCCCGGCCTTGTGACAGGTGTGCATCACTGAGCCCAGCTGTCCTGGAAGGGACGGGCTGGTCCTTGGCCTCAGCCTCCCCTCCTAGGGCCTCTGGGACTTTGCTCTGGCTGGGAGGGTCCCAACCATCGTGGCCAGGCTGACCCTTGCCCTGGATGTGGTTACTGTCCTGGGCACTTTCTCTACCCTCCTGTATTTTCTTGGGCACTATAGTGCCACCTCCACCTCTCCGTTTCCGTTTGCAGCCCAGGGGAAATTCTGGTGTTTTGCTAGCAAGAGATGCCTTGGGGATGCCGGTCTGGCCACTGGGGCCGGGTGGGGACAGTGGGCCCTGGGGAGGCTGTGGACTCCCTACTTGTGCCTTGAGGGCCAAAAATGTCCGGATCTCCTGCTCTATGCTATCATCACTGTCAATGTTGCTGCTGTCACCTTCGGAGCGGGGAGGTATGGGTGGGGGACAGAAGAGTGGGTTCATGGACGGAGGCCTGTCACTGCCTTCCATGGGGACTGGCAGTATGGTCTTGGAAATGTCCAGGATTGCTTCCGCGCACATCAGCTCGGTGGATGTGTCTGCTAGGCATGGCGTGGCCTGGGGCACAGCCTCGCTCTTGGCAGCTGTGTGTCCTGGAAGCACGGAGGTTCTCACATCCTTTGGGAGCTTGGAGAGGGGGTCAGGGTGGAGATCCCCCAGGGTGGTGCTCATAACCTTTGGGGCTGTTAGCTTTTTCTTGCTTGGGGGTCTCCTGTGGGCTTCAGGCAAGGCACTTGGTTGAGAACTGCCAGGGCTGTCCTCCTTCAGCTGGGCTCTCAGAGGTGGGTCCCCACTGGCCTCATTCCTGGTTTTCTCTAGCTGGTACAGCTGGATGGCCTCCTCGATGCCATCATCACTGCTGGAGTCGGATGTCTGATGCACTGGGGCTGAGTTCCTGATGCGCTTGCTGCGCCTGGCAGGCATGCTCCTCCTTACCCCACCCCTGTTGTGTGCAGCCTCTGGTCTGTGGACAGTCAGCCTCGTGCTCACTGGGCTCTCAGGCTGTGCGGTGACCTTAGGCCGCAAGTTTCTGGGCTGCACGCTCATCTTTGTTAACCTGGGAGGTTTGCGGAAGATGAACTCCTTACAGGTTCCTACCAGAGCTGTCCTGGCTGAGGTCTCTCGGTTCCCTCTAAGTCTGGCAGGGCTTTCCTTTGGATCTGATTTCTTATCCACAGACACATCACACTTTGGGTTTTCATGCTGTCTCTTCTCATTAAGAAACTGTTCTATTTCAGCTCGGATGCTCTGCTCAAAGGAGTCCTCGCTGCTCATGCTAGCTGGGGAGGTGGAGCCCTGGTCCTCACTGGTTCCCACAGGAACACTATCTGAGCCGGGAGTGAGTTGTGGCGGGCATGGGATGGGTAGGGGACAGCTGTGGGCAGGCTCTGGGACACAGGGGGCTCCTCGGGACAAAGGCTCAGAAGCCCCACCCTTTGCCTTCAGGTACTCTTGGATAGCTTCCTCGATGTCCCGGTCCACGGAGTCATCACTGTCAGAATCTAGCTCCAAGGGACCACGTCTCCCAGCTTCATCTTTCTCTAGGGGTCTGCAGTCTGCAACAAGACCACAGGCATGGAACTCTGGCTGCTCTCTGCACACGACGGGATTAGGAGCCAGTCTGGTGTCTCGGCACCTTTCTGCGCGTTGGCCTCTCTGTGTGGCATGCTCATGGCTCATGCCCAGGGCAGCCTTGTCTCTCTGCAGTGTGCTGATGAGCATCTGTACCCTGGCACTCACTGAGGCCCTGGAGGTGTCCTCTTTAGACTCGGAGAAGCAGTCAGGAAAGCAGAAGCTCCTGGGCTGGCCAAAGGCCTCCCATCTGGACTGGAGCGCCACCACTGGAGGGGCGTTCATGAGGAACATCCTAGCAGGCAGGCTGGGTGCTGGGAGGCAGGGCTTATGGGTCAGCCCATTTCACATCCTGGGAGCAAAGAAAACATAATGAAGGCTATCGCTAACTGGCAGTATCAGCAAACACCCAAACCACCATAAGAGATAACACACCTGGGGCTACAACCTGATGTTTCTTTGGCTGGGGAGGCTCATGCAAGCCTGTCTCTCAGACCTCAGCTTTGCCAGTAGTACTAGGAGTCACTTCCATCCTGTAGGCGGAAGACTCAGGGGGAAAAAAGCTTGCAAATTCCAGCAGCACTTCCTTTCCCCTCCAAAGCAAATTCCTTTCCCCTCCAGGCTTTCACCTTTTCTGTAAAAGGACAAAAGATGTCATTTACCTCCCAGTGTCGTCAGGAGATGTCACAGCAGTCTATAAATGCCTCTCTGTTTTAAAAAGAGTGACTATCCACATGCCCAGGGAAGTCGGACTTCATAGGTAGATTCTTATTTTTGTTGTTGTTGCTGTTTTTTGAGACAGGGTTTCTCTCTGTGGCTTTGGAGCCTGTCCTGGAACTTGCTCTGTAGATCAGGCTGGCTTCGAACTCACAGAGATCTGCTTGCCTCTGCCTCCTGAGTACTGGGATTAAAGGCGTGGGCCACCAACACCCGGCTGTAGGTGTATTCTTTCTGGGGATGACCAATATGCTCTTTAACCAAAGCTGCACCTAGTGAAGGACCCCAAAAGCACTTCCTCAAGCTTTTCTTCAGAGCTGTTTTCACTACATTGTTGTATATGAAAATGTCAAATATGTGACAGATGATTTTCCTAGGCTGACATCAAATTTTGCTACTCAGCATGAAAGCTGACCCATTGTTTTGGTGGTCACAACATCATATGGGTGGGCCTGGGTCTAGTGGCAGGCTACATCTTTTTGGAGAAAGGACTGTGTGGCATGTACACAGATCATGGGTTTATCAGCTCGGATGGAGAGGACGCTGTGAAAAAGGTAACACAAGCCTGTGTGGTCAGAGCCAGGTGTCCAGCTAGTGTGGTGTCAAGAACACTGAAGACAAGTTTACAGAAACACTACAAAGAGGAGCCGAAGGCACAGGGTCATTTGGAAAAATACCAGCTGCTCTGTGTTGCTCTTAATTCTTCCAGGCTCCTTTGATCCCCTTCTGCCTCCCTGAGATTGGAGAGTACCTACAAGGCTAAAGGGCCAAGAGACCTGAGCTCCCCTGAGGGAAGGTACAGAAGGTTGTCCCCACTCCTAGCCCAGGTGGGATGGTAGGCCTGGCCCGTTGTTTGCCTTGCTTCTGTGTTCTGTCCTCTCCACGAGCTGTTTCATCAGGAGTTGCCTTCCTGACAGGCCAAGATGTGCTGTATAATTACTGAAGTCCTTTCCCAGAGAGGTGGGGCTCACCCTCTAGACCAAAAGCTGCTCAGAGGGACAGGTGACTAATTAGAGGTCACTGCAGATGCAGTAGCAACTCATGGATGATTATCAATGTGTGCTTCAAATGTTAAACTAATATACAAAAATTGACTGCAGTTTCTTGAAATTCTCAAGTGCAGTCTGATGTTCCACAGGGCTTCAGGGATGAGGTCTTCACTGCTCCTCTTCTCTTCAAAGCCTCTCCTACCAGCTTTTAAAACCATCTGTGAGGGCTGGGCATGGTGGTGCACACTTTTGATCCCAGCACCTAGGAGGCTGAGTCAAGTGGATCTCTGTGAGTTCCAGGCCAACCTGGTCTACACATAGTGAGTTCCTGGCCAGTCAGGGCTATGCACTGAGACCAAACTGTCCAAATAAATAAATAAATAAATGAATAAAAACAAATCAGTTTTCACTACCAGGATTATAAAGAATTGGTGACATCTAGTTTAGAAATTGGTGATAGCTTATACATTTTTTTTTCTGTCATGATATGTTGTTAATGTAAAGAATGACTCAAATTCAGGAAAGCTTGCCCAGACACCATTTACATTTACTGTAGCTAATTTGCCACTCTTCTGGGTGAGAGCCGAAGGGTGGGGAGGGCTTTCCTGTAGTAGCTACCAGACCCACCACAGTCCTACTCTCTAATAACATTGCCTTCCCAGACACCCCACAGGCACAGGGCAGTGGGAACCAATGGGAGAAAGTGACTTATTTCACCGGCTAGGGGACCTAGACCTTCCTCTCCTGTAGGTGTTGTTAAAATGCTAGAACAATACTACAGAAATCACAAAACATTTGCACAGCTCAACTGAGAGGGTCTGAACCCAGCAGGGTGTGGTGGTGCATGCCTGTAATTCCAGGTGCAGGCCGGAGGATCAGCAGTCCAAGCTAGTATTGTTTCCTTATCTAGTTCAAAGGCTGCATCTCCGCTATTGAGATCCTGTCTCAACGGACCAAAGCAAACAAAACCAGAGGTGTGTCGGCATGGGGTGTGTGCGTGAGTGACGTTAGTGTCTTAACGAGAGAGCCGCCATTACACCAGGTGCAGAGCTGGGGAGATAGACAGTTTATCTCCACTCACCCGTTCACAGCTTGTAACGATGGACCCAGAGCTGGGCTTCTCCGACAGTCTTAATGGCTGTTGGTCCAACTACCTTGTCTACGTCAATCTTGGGAGCTGTCATTCTGGAGGACCATGAACTGTAGAGAGTTAGAAATGTGAGCTGAAGCCAGGATCGGGGGGGTTTTAAACTGGTATCTGTGGAATCGGGTTTCCAGGGTGACTGTAGGTACAATCAGTCCCTTCCCCCCAGCATGGCCACTCTGACTTTAAGTTATGATGCAAAGGGCCCTGTATTCCGACTTGAAGCGGGTGTGGATAAGATTTGGTCCTTAGGAGCCAGCGGTGCTGACAAGATTCAGCCCCCAGTAAAACTGTTGTGTCTGTCATCTCCTGTGCGGAGTGGAGGCAAGCGGAGACAGACTCCCACGGTTGCCTGAGCGCTGATTGCTCATCTGGCTGCCTGAGAGGCAGCTGGAGTAGCAGTCTGGTCTTGAGCAGGTTAATGCCAACCCTTCTCCAGGCAGAGGCAGGGCCTCCGGCTGGTCTGTGCCTCACCTATCCATCCCCGAAGTCATTTTCTGGGATCCCAGGTTTAGGGAATCCGGGTGCCTCGAAGGCAGTCTTGAAGGCCGGGCAGGCCTCGGTGACCCGGAGCCCGCCCCTCACCTGAGCCTCACCTGGGCCCGACCTGCACCCGCTGGCTCTTGAGGAACGCAGGGCGCAACAAGCGCCAGGCACTCGCGGGAGGTGCCTCCCGGGGGCCGCGACCCTCGCCCATGGCAGCGACCAGACCCAGCCGCCGACCCGATCCGGAGTCCGCCCGCCGCGGCCTGCACGGCGAACCCGGCCCAGCTGCCCGCCTTGCGCCCCGCGTCCCTGGAGGCGCCCGGCCGGGAGCGCGGGGAAAGGCGGACACACGCGCCCCGCCCTCCCTGAGTCTGGCGCCCGCAGCCACCGCGGAGTCCCGCGGGGACCCCGGGGCCCGGCGCGCCGTGGGAAGCGCGGGAGGGGAGGGCGGGGCCGGCGCGGCGAGGGGCGGGGCGATTCCCCCCCCCAGGCCGTCCCTCCCGCCACCTACCCGCGGCGGCGGTGGCGGCGGCAGCCGCGCTCCGGAAGCCGTGCCCGGTGGCTGGGCATCATGGGAATGGCACGGCCGAGTTCCGGGGGGAGGCGCGCGGCCCGGCCGGACCCCCGCCCGCGAGAGCGCGCCCACCTGCACCGCGAGTGCCTGCGCTCGGACACGCACGGCACGCGGGAAGAGCGCACGGGCCAGTGCGGAAGCGGCCGCAGAGCCCGCCGGGGTCCGAGCCTGCGCGGGGACCCTCCTGTCCTCCCACCCGGACCTGGCGCAGCGCCCGGCGCCGAGAGCGCGCACAGCCCAGGGGTGCTGGAGGTCGCGCGCGTTGGCAAGTTGGCCACGGCGAGGGGCGTGGCCGTGGGCAGTTGGAGGAGGGCCGCCGGACCCTCGCATTTACCTCCTTAAGCTGCCTTGTGCTGGTCCAGATCCAGTGCCCCACCCCACCCCCCCGCATCCCCCCTCGTTCCGAGTGGTTGGCATCTGCCCAGCCCTACCCTCCCCATCCTCAAGCCAACAGAGGTGTGCTTCCCTGCCCACGGTTTGCACCCAGATCGGGATTGCGCTTAGCTCTCCTGCGCTGGACATCTTGGGCCTTCTGCCAGGGTCCTCCGTGTCTCCCATGCCTTTTGGAGTGCCCAAAACCTCTAATTTTATGTTTGTTCACAATGTCCCCTACCCCGACCTTGGCGAGATCTCAGGCCACACTAAGAGATAGGGACCCTGAGGCTGAGGAGGTGATGGTAAACAAACACCCGGGTCATGCAGGGTGACCTGTTCCACATTCACGGCTGTGGCCTGATGGAACAGGTGGGGTAGGACTGGCTTCTGCCAACACAGTCAGGCTTATAGAGTCTGCCAGCACAGTCAGGATTATAGAGTGGAATTCCTTGGCTCTGTGGCACATTCTGCCCATGTGACTCAGAAATCTTCCTAGTTTTCTTTTGCTTTTTAGACAAGTCTGGAGATAACTGTGTCCATAGCGATGTCGGATAGCAAGCCAGGCCCACTCTGGGCACTAGGCATCCACCTTATCTGATGGGCAGATGAAATGGTTAGTGAGCGCCAGGGATCTGACTGGAGCAGAGACTTTGTTCCAGAGAAGGGCTCCTTCCTCCCTCCCCTTACCTCTCACCACCTGTTTTTTTATTTTTGAGATAGGGTCTCCTCTAGCCTAGACTGGTTTTGAATTCCTAATCCCCATGCCCCTACCTCCCTGGCACTGGGATTACAAGTAAATGCTGCCATGTCTAGCGCACACACAAGATTACTTCTAAGCTTGGGTAATTGGGGTGGGGTTGGGGGTTCAAGAAACACAAAGACATTTTAATGCTTCCATGACTGGGGTTTTTCATTTTCTTTTATTTGTTTCTTTCCTTTAAAGATTCATTTCTTTTACTTTATGTATATGAGTATTTTGCCTGCATGTATGTGTAAGCACACCACTTGCTTGCCTGGTATTTAAGGAATACCAAAAGAAAGGCATGGGATCCTCCAGAACTGGAGTACCAGGCAGTTGTGAGTCACCATGTGGTGCTGGGAACTGAACCCAGTTCCTCTGCAAGAGCAACAAGTACAGTTAGTGGCTGAAACATCTCTCTAGCTCCCCTGTTTCTTTCGTGGGGCTCACTGTCTGCTGGGGGAATTTCTTATATAAATGAGGCTGGCCTCAAATGTACAGAGATCCATTTGCCTGTTTTCATAGTGCTGGCATTAAAGACATGGACCATCACACCTGGCCCGAATTATTGTCTTTATGAAGTAATTTACCAATATTTGGAGAGAATTATCCAGCCAGTAATGTCATCACCCAGGGATATGGCTAAAGAACTATTTAGGCATGCTTTTAGTGTTGTGAGGAACATCTTTGGGTTTCCCTAGAGCCACTCTGAGCATGTCCCTTGGATGGATCCCTAGACGACAGCAGTCTGCTTGGCAGAGATGCCTACACATTTTCCAGGTGCTTTCAGAGATGGGAATGGTCTTGGTTACTTTTCAATTGCTATGACCAAGACAACTTATAGAAGAAAGAATTTATTGGTGTTTACAGTTTCAGAGGGTGAGTCCATGACCGTCATGGAGGCATAGCAGCAGGGAGGCAGGCATGGTGCTGGAGCGGTATCTGAGAGCTCACGTCTGATCCACAAGCATGACACAGAGCAAATTGGGGATGGAATGGGTTTTTGAAACCTCAAAGCCCACCCCCCAGTGACACACCTCCGATAAGGCCACACCTTCTAATCTTTTTCAAATTGTTCCACCAACCAAGCATTCAAACATATGACCCAATGGGGGGGCATTCTCACTCAAAGGACCACAGGGATCCACCCCACTGTCTTCATGGTGGGCAAACATGTCATTTCCCACTTCCTGCTATCCTGTAAAGATGCCATCCCATTGAGTCTTGTGTGTAGAATAACCCTCTTTGTCACTTCAACATCTCTCTCTCTCTCTCTCTCTCTCTCTCTCTCTCTCTCTCTCTCTCTCTCTCTCTCTCTCTCTCTCTCTCTCTCTCTCTCTCTCTCTCTCTGGTTTTTCAAGACAGGGTTTCTCTGTGTAGCTCTGTTCTGTAGACCAGGCTGTTCTTGAACTCACATAGATCTACCTGCCCGTGCCTCCCAACTGCTGGGATTAAAGGCATGTGCTACCACTGCCTGCCTGTCACGTTTTTTGTTTGTTTGTTTGTTTTTTTGAGACAGGGTTTCTCTGTGGCGTTGGAGGCTGTCTTGGAACTAGCTCTTGTAGACCAGGCTGGTCTTGAACTCACAGAGATCTGCCTGCCTCTGCCTTCCGAATGCTGGGATTAAAGGCATGCACCACTACCGCCCGGCCTGTCACTTTAATTTTAATCTCTTCATCTGTTGATGATATTGATTATACTTTCATTTTTATCGGCTATTTGGAAAATTGCCTGTATGCATCCCCTGCCCTTAAAGTTTTATATTGGACTGTGTTTTTGTCTTATTGATTCTATTTACTTATTTTGTGTGTGTGTGTGTGTGTGTGTGTGTGCTTACTTGCACAGGACACTTGTGGGAACTGTCTCTACCAAGTGGAACACAAGTGATCAGGCTTGATGACAAGTACATTTACCTGCTGAGTCATTTCACCAGCCCTGATTCTAGTTTTCATATTAGGAATTTCAGCGCACCTCTGAAATTGTACATTGTAGTAGAAACCACAGATTCTCAGGTTGTCTATCTCCTCTCTCTATCCTCCTTCATTCCTTCCATTCTTGTCTTGCTCTGTAGCCTCTGCTGGCCTTGAACTTGCAATTCTCCCTCCTCAGGGAATATAATCACTCTTTTGACTATGGAGTTCCTCCTCTTCCTCTTCTTTGGTAGCAGGAATTGAACCCAGGGCCTCACCTATGCTCTACAAGAATTCTACCACTGGGTTACCTCCAGCCCGAGTGTTAGTGCTTTCATTTGTTTGTTTGCTTTGCACACATTTTTAGTTTTTCTGTAGTAGTTTGTCAGATGACTGACAGCTGGGCTTGGGTGAGGCCACAGTAGCTTTAAGCAAATAACAAATAGTGACTGTATTTATGAGTCAGCTCTTCATTGCTGAGACAGGTACTTGAGATGAACAGCTTTTTTTTTTGGTTGTCAGTGGACTCTTTATTGCTTCTGGGGTGTAGGGCTCAGGAGCTCTTGGTGGGATGGGTGCGTTTCCTCTTCACCACCACGGGCTTCTGGCTTCTCAGGATGGCACTGGCCCTGCGGATGGCCGCCATGCCCAGATGGAGCGGTACTTGTTCTTTCGGATCATGTGATGGATGCTGCTGAGGGTGGCCCGTGCATTCTTGTTGATGGTGGTCCTTACGTAAGATGTGGCTGGTTTTCGCTGACCGGATCTGTGTTTCATGACCACCACTACGCTCTTGACATTGGCCGCGGGCTCCACTCCACAGTCTTGTGGTGAATGAGGCCATTGTAGCAGAAGGAGTTGCAGGCCTTCAGGTTATTGGGTTCGGTGCTGTAGGTCTGCTTGTTCCTCTTGAGCAGGAAGCTGGAGCAGTTGCACATGACCAACCGCTGCAGATGCGTGGACATGGCGGCTCCTGTCCCTACGGCGGCCGGAGACGGAAAGAACGAGATGAACAGCTTTTAAGGAGGAAAAACAGTTCTGGAGAGGTGGCTTAGTCCTTAAGAGCACGAACTACTCTTGCAGAGGACCCCAGTTTGGTTCCTAGCACCTGTGTTGGATGGCTCAACCACGTGTTAACTCTGGCTCCAGGGGATCTGACGCCCTCTTCTGGCTTTCACAGGCACCTACATCCACATGCACTTACACACCCACACCTACACCCATACCCACCCCACACTCTTTCACAAATAACTAAAGTAATAAAATTAAAAGGAAATACTTATTTTGGCTCAGGGTTTTGGAAGTTATCCTTCACGGTTTCTCTGCCCCATCACTTGTGCCTCTGACCAAGTGGAACATGGAAGGACCATGCGGTAGGGTCAGTTGTTCACCTCATAGCAGCGGAGTGAGAGGAGAGCATCCTTTTTTAGAGTTTACCTTTATGGAATGAACAACTTTCAAACAAAACAAAAAACTCTGTGGAAGTAGTTACCATTGACCCTGCCCCATATCTGAGAAAATATGAAGTCTTTGACTCATGGGATACGGGCACCCCGGCCCTTGATTGTGAGGACAAATTGACCCATATTTGGGAGGCCACCCTGGCTGTGTGTGTGGGTGTCACGAGATAGGCTCACATTCAAGCTGTGTGAGTCTCTGTGGTGTGAATGTTGTCCTGAAGTTAGACCCATAGCGCTGTCCAGATTACTGCACTGTCCAGGTGTACTGCACTGTCCAGGTGTACTGCACTGTCCAGGTACACTGCACTGTCCAGGTACACTGCACTGTCCAGGTGTACTGCACTGTCCAGGTGTACTGCACTGTCCAGATACACTGCACTGTCCAGGTGTACTGCACTGTCCAGGTGTACTGCACTGTCCAGGTACACTGCACTGTCCAGGTGTACTGCACTGTCCAGGTACACTGCACTGTTCAGGTGTACTGCACTGTCCAGATACACTGCACTGTTCAGGTGTACTGCACTGTCCAGGTACACTGCACTGTCCAGGTACACTGCACTGTTCAGGTGTACTGCACTGTCCAGATACACTGCACTGTTCAGGTGTACTGCACTGTCCAGGTACACTGCACTGTCCAGGTACACTGCACTGTTCAGGTGTACTGCACTGTCCAGGTGTACTGCACTGTCCAGGTGTACTGCACTGTCCAGATACACTGCACTGTCCAGGTGTACTGCACTGTCCAGGTACACTGCACTGTTCAGGTGTACTGCACTGTCCAGGTACACTGCACTGTCCAGGTACACTGCACTGTTCAGGTGTACTGCACTGTCCAGGTGTACTGCACTGTCCAGATACACTGCACTGTCCAGGTGTACTGCACTGTCCAGGTGTACTGCACTGTCCAGGTGTACTGCACTGTCCAGGTGTACTGCACTCTCCAGATACACTGCACTGTCCAGATGTACTGCACTGTCCAGGTGTACTGCACTGTCCAGATACACTGCACTGTCCAGGTGTACTGCACTGTCCAGGTACACTGCACTGTTCAGGTGTACTGCACTGTTCAGGTGTACTGCACTGTCCAGGTGTACTGCACTGTCCAGATGTACTGCACTGTCCAGGTGTACTGCACTGTCCAGATGTACTGCACTGTCCAGGTGTACTGCACTGTCCAGGTACACTGCACTGTTCAGGTGTACTGCACTGTCCAGGTGTACTGCACTGTCCAGGTGTACTGCACTGTCCGGGTACACTCCACTGTCCAGATATACTGCACTGTCCGGGTGTACTGCACTGTCCGGGTGTACTGCACTGTCCGGGTGTACTGCACTGTCCGGGTGTACTGCACTGACCAAGCACACAGCACTGTCCAAGCATACAATACTGGTCAAGTGCACTGTTGCAAAGGCTGTTCTTTGCTTGTCAGCAAAAATATCCCTAAGAGGGAAGAAAGCAGAAAAACTTGATATTCATTTTGGTTAAAGAGACTTTGTTCTAAAGAAGGAGGTTTGTCTTGGGCCCCGACGAGAAGAGGTTCCCAGGGCACAGTCATGGGCAAAAACTATGTGGCAGAAAAATGGAAGCATCATCTCATGCCCTAGAGATCAAGGTGGATGTGGCAGACCCACACCCGCCTGGCGGTGCCATCTGCTGTGAATGGCAGGATGGGTTCTGGACAGTGTCCTGCATAGAGAGTGGGATGAGATAGGGATGTGTTAGTGTTTGTGTTGTCTTTTATACTGTATGAACTCTTAAAATCATGAGCCATGATCTCATATCTAATAACTTAAACGTTGGAAATATTTAATGCAAGTACATTTTCCCCCTGAGACAGGATTCTCAGTTCCTGGCTGTCCTGGAACTCACTTGTAGACCAGGCTGGCCTCAAACTCAGAGATCTACCTGCCTCTGCCTTCTAAGTGCTGGGATCAAAGGTGAGCACCACAACTTCTCAGCAGGGCACATAAATATTTATGCATGCAAGATGGACATGGTGTCTCATACTAGCATTTGAGAAACTTAGGAAGGAGGATTGCCAGTTCAAGGCCGTGCTGAGCACATAGGAAGTCCCTTTTCTTTCTTTTGTATTATTATTATTTATTTGTTAATTTTAAAAAAATTTTTACATATAAACCCCAGTTCCTCCTCCCTCCCTGTCTCTTGCCTCTCCCGCCCTCCACACCTCATATTGGGTAAGGCCTTCTTTGGGGAGTCAACAAAGTCTGGCAAGCCAAGTTGAGGCAGGACCAAGCCCCTCCCCTCTGTATCAAGGTTGAGCAAGTTACCCTAATATAGGGAATAGGCTCCAAAAAGCCAGTTCATGTATTTGGGTTAAGTCCTGGTCTCACTGCCAGCTGCCCCCTCCAAAGATCAAGCCACATAACTGTCACCCACTTTCAGAGGGCCTAATTCAGTCCCAGCTGTCAGTCCATAGTCCGTGAGCTCCCACTAGCTTGGGTCAGGCGTCTCTGTGTGGTTTTCCCTATCATGATCTTGACCCCCACTTGTTCATTTGACCCCTGCTCCCTGTAGTGATATTTTGTTTATTATCTAATAAAGCTTTCCTGAAGCTCAGAATGCAAAGGTAGCCACAGCTTTAGAGGCCAGGCGGTGGTGGTACCCACCTTTAATCCCAGCAGCCACGCTAGTTAGCCATAGAAGCTGAGTGGTGGTGGTGCATGCCTTTAATCCTAGCACTAGAGAGGAACATTAGGCAGGAGCTCAGCGTCTCCAACTGTATTCAGACTGTCGTCACGCTGAAGATTCGTGGAGACAGGATTGCCCCTTCAGTCTGAGGTGGAAGTAAGAGCTAATGGCTGGTTGCTTTGCTTTTCTGATATTCAGCTTGGACTCCAGTATCTGTCTCTGGGTTTTTATTACTTGTGCTACAGCTCCCTTTCTTCAGCTGAACTTAGCCCAGTGCTTGGCTGTGGGGTCACTGCATCTGCTTCCATCAGTTACTAGATGTAGGTTCTATGATGATTGATTAGGAAAGTTGCCAATCTGATTAGAGGCGAAGGCCCGTTCAGGTACCTTTTCCACTATTGCTAGGAGGCTTAGTTGGGGTCATCCTTGTGGATTCCTGGGAATTTCTCTTGTACCAGGTTTCTCCCTAACCCCATAATGACTATCTCTTTCATTGCTCTCCCCCTCCGTCCCTCCCTCAAATCAGCCTTCTCATTCCTCATATTCCCATCCCCTACCCTGTCTTCTACCCCACCTCCCAGTTTACCCAGGAGTTCTTAACTATTTTTCCTTCCTGAGGCCTTCCATCTTTGTACCTCTTGGGGTCGCCCTTTTTGAAGCCTAGCTTCTCTGGGGTTGTGGATTATAGCTTGATTATCCTTTGCTTTATAACTAATATTCACTTATGAGTGAGTACATACTGTGTTTATCTTTCTGGGGCAAGACTCTTTTTTTCTTTCTTTTTTTTTTTTTTTTTTTTTTTTTTTTTGGTTTTTTGAGACAGGGTTTCTCTGTATTGCTTTGGAGCCTGTCCTGGAACTTGCTCTTGTAGACCAGGCTGGTCTCGAACTCACAGCGATCCTGCCTCCCGAGTGCTGGGATTAAAGGCGTGTGCCACAAATGCCCAGATTGCAAGACCCTTTCCAAATAAAGAATATTTATGTGTGATATATATCTACATGCATGTTCACATATGTGTGTAGTTGTGTGGCTATGTGTGTGGAGGCCAAAGGATGACATACAGCTTCTTCCTGGATTGATCTCCACTTTGTTTACTGAGACAGGGCGTCTCACTGAACCCAGAAGTCACCTATCCACTGCCCTTGGATCTGTCAGTCTCCCGCTCCTAAATGCTGAAATTACAGAATGGCCTCCACATCCACTTGGCTTTTCCGTGCATGCTGGAGACTCAAATGCCAGTTGTCACGATAAGAACTTTTCCATTGAGACATCTCTCCACCACCACGTCCCGTTTTGACATGTAAGGGGAGGGCAGAGGACAACTTGCAGGGATTGGTTCTCTCCTTCCACCATGTGGGTTCAGAGACTGAGCTGAGGGGGTCAGGCTGAGCTGCGTGTGCTCTTGACTGCTGAGACTTGCCCACCCCTTTCTACCTGACAGTCATGAGGTGAGTAGCTCTGTTCTGCCATGTTGTTCCTCGACAGTGTTCTACCCCATCACAGACGTGCAAACATGGAACCCTGGATCCGCACCCAAACCTCTGGAATGGAGACAAGGACAGTCTGTCTGTGGGCTGTGATTTGAAAAGCACCTGACTTCTCTAGAGTTGGCGTGCTAAAACATGACAGAAAAAGGATCTCAAATGCCTGTCTCAGTCATGAGCATGTCTGTATCAGAGGCATTGAAGCTGCAGCAGCAACAAAGTCAAGAGTGATTGGGTTTCTCTCTGTGTTTTGTAATTTTTCATTAACAGCATTACTTCCATAAACAGAAAAATGCTTCATTTTCAGTTAAAAAATGTTAAAGGAGTTGGGTGCGGTGGCACAGGCTTTTAATCCCAGTGGATTAAAGTGGAAGTAAAGGTAGGTGGATCTCTGTGAGCTTAAGGTCAACCTAGTGTACATGAAGAATCCAGGGCAGCTAGAGCTCCGTAGCTAGAAGAGGGTGCTGGATCTTCCAGGATATAGGCAGTTGTAAGTCACCTGATTGCACTGGGAGTTGAACTCTAGTCTTCTCAACTACTGAGCCATCTCTCAATTCCCTCTTTTAAAAACAATTGCATTTATTTGTGTGTATGTTATTTATTCAAAGTAAGGCAAATTGCTGAGTTCCAAACCAGTTATGACTACATAGTGAGATCCTGACTCAAAAAATTTATTTATTTAAATTTATTTATTTATTTTGTGTGCACTCCTGTGGTGATCAGAAGACAGCTTTTGAGAGTTAGTTTTCAAGAAACAGAAAAAGGAAATAAAAAAAAGAATTCTCTCCTTCCATCTTGTAGGGCTCAGGTCATTATGCTTGGCCGAAAGTGTCGCCACCTGCTGAGCCATCTTGCTTGTTCTGGAAAATAAAAAGTTTTAGAGAAAAATCAACTGAATGTCCTATTTACGTATTTCTTAATTTTTGTTTATTTGAATGCAGTCTCACTGTATAGTCCTGACTGGGAACTCACTATGTCAACCAGGCTGGCCTTGAACTTGTCATAACACTCCTGCTTCTGGCTGGGATTACAGGTGAGTTCCATGACACACAGCTTACGTACTTCTTTAGTCTTTTAAAAGATTTTGCAAAGAAATACTTTTCCTACCGATTTTTATTTAGTTCTTCCAAATACTTAGTAAACAACTCTGCAGCCTTAAAAAGAAAGAAAGAAGAAAAGAATAGCCATGCATACAGATGTGCCCACCTATGAATCGCAAGTTGGTAGGTGGTGCCACTTACTTTCTCTGAGTCCACAGAAGGGATTGGCCTATTTTTACCCAGGTTGGAGATGCTCCTCATCACCTGGATTCATTTTGAAAATTCTATTATTTTTGCAGTGTGTGTGTGTGTGTGTGTGTGTGTGTGTGTATGTGTGTGTGCTTTAAGAGAGGGTTTCACCTAGCCCAGGTTAGCTCTTATGAGCATTTTGACGGAGATCAAGTATAGTATCAAACTTGCTATGTAGCCAAGGATAACCTTGCATTTCTGATTCCCCCTGACCCACTTCCTGACACAGGGATTACAGGTGTACACCGCCACACCTGACTGAAAATTCTATTTCTGCAAAATAGTTTTTAGTTGTTCCAATTTTATTTATGCGTGTGTGTGGGAACATATGTGTACTTGCTTGTGGAAGCCAGAGGACAAACTCGGGAACATTCTCCACCCCTTTTGAGATAGGATCTCTCATTGGCCTAGAAACTCACCAATTAGGCTAGGCTGACCAGTGAGCCCTAGGATGGATGTCCCTGTCTCTACCTCCTCAGTGCTTGGATTACAAGTATGTTCTACCATGCCCTGCCATTGAAAAACAGATTTATTTTAATAGATTCATTTTATGTGTATGGGTGTTTTGCCTGCATGTATGTCTGTGCACCACGTGGGCGCAGTGCTTGAGGAGGCCAGAAGAGGGTGTTGGATCTTCTGGAACTGGAGTTACAGATAGTTAGGAGCCACCATGGGGCTGCTGGGAATCAAATCCAGGCAGGTCCTCTGGAAGAGCAGTCAGTGCTTCTAATTGCCGAGTCATCTCTCTAGACCTACACCCTTTTATTACATGGGTCTTGGGTTACCTACTAAGCCATCTCTCTAGACTGGGAAACATTTTTTAAAAAGAACTTTTACTTTAGAAATGACTTTGAAGGCCTTTGTTCAGTTTTATTTCTTGAGTACTGGGATTTTGGATTTTGTTTTTTGTTTTTTTTTTGGCCAGCATTTTACCCAGTTAATTACTTATAATTCAAGGGGAGTGTCCTTTCCAAGCCAGGGTGTGGGAGAATGATTTTCTCATTGACTCTTTGAAAGCAATACATTAGATGAAAGCCCTGCTGCATCTTCTCCTTTTAAAAAAATATTTAAAGACGAGTAGTGGTGGTGCGCTTGGGAGGTAGAGGCAGGCAGATCTCTGTGAGTTCAAGGCCAACCTGGTCTACAAGATCTAGTTCCAGGACAGCCTCCAAAGCCACAGAGAAACCCTGTCTCGAAAAACAAAACAAAAAAAAAACTAAAAAAATTTTATTTCTGTGTACATGTATACGTCTGTGTGTTTGCATTTGCCTGTGTGTGCACAGATGCCCTTGGAGGGTGAGGAAAAGGCATCAGATCCCCTGGAGCTGGAGCTATGGGGGTATTACGCTGCCTGATATGGATGCGGGAACTGAACTAGGGTCCTCTGGAAGAGCAGCAAGCCCCTCTTAGCCACTGACCATCTCTCCAGCCTTGTTTCCTTTTTTTTTGGTTTTTTGAGACAGGGTTTCTCTGTGGCTTTGGAGGCTGTCCTGGAACTCGCTTGGTAGTCCAGGCTGTTCTCGAACTCACAGAGATCCACCTGCCTCTGCCTCCCGAGTGCTGGGATTAAAGGCATGTGCCACCAATGCCCGGCTGCCTTGTTTCCTATTAACTCATTTTTGTGAAGCTTGGTTCTTTCCCTCACAGTTAGGCTTATGAGACCTGGGTGTGAGGTGACTCAGGGGAGCCTGGGGGATCAGAGTAGGTAGTGGTGGTCTGTCTTCAAAGACACGAGAGCTTGTGCAGGGAAAGCAAATGTGTTGAAGGTCAGAGGGGATCGTATTTCTCAGACCAAGAAAACCTCTGGGATAGGGGTTCCACAAGTCTCCACACAGGGAGAAGGAAATGTGAGGGACTTGACATGAGCACCCTCAGGCAAAAGTGAACAGGTGTACAGCTGTTGTCATGTTGACACCATGGAGGCCTCAGCTGAAGATGCCTGGTACTCCAGAGCGGTGGCAGCCCCTCACGGAGTCCCAACTGAGGTTACAGGGCCTCTGTGGGGCTTATACCACACGCAGTGACCCTTTTTCCAGGACTGCCAGAGTGGGGCAGTCCCAAGTGTGTGTTGGTCCTAGTGACAGGCTAAGCTCTGACCACCAAGGACTGCTGAGCCTTGAAAGGGGCTTGGGCAGCTGGCCTGTGTCCCCCGCTAGCCCCCCAGCCTTGAGAAGCAGATGCCGGATCTTTGACTTCCGAGTTTCTGGCAGGAGCTGGCACACTCTCTATTTTAGGCAAAGATTTTGTTAATTTTGTCGAACTCTGAGGCACGTTGCTGAAACTACATGCAGAGGAAGAGGCTGTGGAAAATGTGTCAGGCCTTCTAAGATTGTATGACTTGCGTATGAAAGCCCCAAAATAGAATTTTAACCGGCAGGATTCTGCCGATGGCAGATGTGAAGGAGGAAAAGTTCCCACAGGCATGCTTCCCCACTCATGGAGAGAGAGCAAGTTGCAGAAGGGAAAGCATGAAGATTATCTCATTTCTACCCTCCTTCAAGAGAAAGAAGATTGGAAAAGAACACAGGGCACTGTGTGTGTGTGTGTGTGTGTGTGTGTGTGTGTGTGTATGAGAAAAATAAGACAAACATCGTATATCCTGTAACATGGGATGGTAAAGTGATCCTCTGAAGTTTGCAGTGATTAGTTTGAGGGCATGAAGGACTGGGGGAGGGCTGCACTGTGATCCTTGCAGGGCCATTCCTGAGCAAAAGGAACTAAAGGTGCCTTGGCTCCTTTTCCGTTACACAATATCTGGCATGGGGTAATTGATGTAGAGAGGAAGCGTATGCAGCTCAAGGCTCTGGAAGCTAGGGAGCCTGAGAGCATCCAGTGAGAGACTTCCTGCCGTCCTGTAACATGGTACAGGGATTTTGTGGCAAGCAGAGTATGTGGGCCAGCTCTCCCTTCCTTCCGTCTCTCTTTACTTAGTTCCCTTTTCTCCCCCCCCCCCTCGCCCTTTCCCTGCTTTGTTTCTTGGGACAGAGTTTCCTCCAGCCCAGGCTGGCCTCTGCTCCACATAGCTGAGACACTCCTTGAACTCCTCTTCCTGCCTTTATCCCCTTATTGTTGGGATTACAGGTGTGCACCGCCACAGCCAGCTGTTTTTAGGTTTTGTTCCATGGTGTTTTGTGTCTTTTCCTAAGGGAGACCAAGGTTTCTTAGACCGGGTGCTACTATACAGCTCTCCACATATCCAAGTTGCCAGGGGCACCCAGGATGAGGGCACAGGGCCATGGAGATGTTTGCAGGGCTTTGGGCTCCCTAAGTGGGACATCTTCTGAGTGGTTAATGTGGTGGCAACTGCTGTATTTCACAGTCATGTTCTGAACCCAATGAAGGCAAAATGAGGGTGACCAGGCATCCAGGTGAACATCCTAGTGGTAGCTATAAGAAGGGAATCCAGGACCACTAGGACCCCTGAGCTCCATCCATGGAGGTGTGACTTCCTGAATTCTGCCTGGCCCACTCACTCATAGTTAGCCTCCTGATGCTATGGGTTTTCCATATTGTCTAGCACAGCAGAAACTTTCCCCATATCTCAGCATCCATGGAGCTCTTCAGTGAAACGAGTCTTGGAACAATCAAGGGCTCAGAGGCAGATTCCTGGAGGGGGAGGGGCACCCACCGCCCAGACCTTCATGCATCCCCTGGCACTGACAGTATTTGTAGACTCTGCCATCAAGGGCAGAAATGAACAGGAATGTGGTAAAAACTCTCTAAAGAACGGAGAACTGGGCTTTTGGTGCCTTTCCTTTGTTCGGAGCCTCTGAGTGGGCAGGGTTTGGAGGGAGACAGAAATGGGATCTTGTAGGTTCCAACCAAACATCCCTTATTTAGGAGCCAGAGAAAAAAGAGCTCTTCCTGCTATGAGTGTGCCAGGTCTCCCCCTCCTCCGCCTCCCCCTCCTCCTTGTCCTCCTTCTCCCCCTCCTCCTCTTCCTCCCCCTCCTCCTCCCCCTCCTCCCCTCCTCCTCTTCTTCCTCCCCCTCCTCCTTGTCCTCCTCCCCCTCCTCCTCCTCTTTCCTCTCTTGCTCTTTCTTCTACTCCTCTTTCCTCCTTCTCCCTTTCATTCTTTTTTACATAATTTTTATTTTTAAATTTAAATTTAAATTAGAAACAAGGTTGCTTCACAAGTCAATTCCAGGTCCCTCTCTCTTTCCCTCCCCTCCTCCCGTGCCCTCCCACCAGCCCCCCCAATATCCCCTCATTTCCCCAGGGAGGGTGAGGCCCTCCATGGGGGTGTCCACAGTCTGTCATTTCATCCAGGGCAGGGCCTAGACCCTCCCCCAAGAGTTCAGGGTAAGAGTGCATCTCTCATTGTTGGATGGGAGTCCAAAGTCCATTTGTTTACCCGGGATAAATACTGATCTGCTGCCCAAGGCTCAATAGATTACCTAGGCCTCCTCACTGACACCCACATTCAGGGGGTCTTGATCAGTCTCATGCTGGATTCCCAGGCATCAGTCTGGGATTCAAGAGCTAACCTTTGTCAGGCCAGCTGTTTCTGGGGGTTAAACCAGCCCAGTCTTAATCCCTTTGCTCATCAGTCCTCCCTCTCTGTCACTAGATTTCTTGAGTTCAGCTCAGTGCTTAGCCATGGAAGTCTGCCTCTGCTTCCATCAGCTACTGAATGAAGGTTCTGTTTCCCAGACTCTCTGGTCATGGGATTGTAGGCTGGCACTCCCCAGATCTATGTCTAAAATCCATATATGAGAGACTACATGCCATGTTTCTCTTTTTGTGACTGGGTTACCTCACTCAGGATGGTTTCTTCTAGTGCCATCCATTTGCCTGCAAATTTCAGGATTCCAATGTTTTTTTCTGCTGAATAGTACTCCATCGTGTAAATGTACCACATTTTCTCTATCCACTCTTTGGTTGAGGGGCACCTAGGTTTCTTCCAAGTTCTGGCTATTACAAATAATGCTGCTATGAACATAGTGGAACAGATGTCCTTGTTGTATGAATGGGTATCATTTGGATATATGCCTATGAGTGGAGTTGCTGGGTCTTGTGGTAGGTTTATTCCCATTTTTCTGAGGAATCTCCATACTGATTTCCAAAGTGGCTGTACAAGTTGGCATTCCCACCAGCAGTGGAGTGTTCCCTTTTCACCACATCCTTGCCAGCATAAATTGTCATTGGTGTTTTTGATTTTAGCCATTCTGACAGGAGTAAGATGGTATCTCAGAGTTGTTTTGATTTGCATTTCCCAGATGGCTAAGGATGTTGAGCATTTTCTCAAGTGCCTCTCAGCCATTTTAGACTCCTCTATTGAGAATTCTCTATTTAGTTCTGTAGCCCACTTTTTAATTGGATCCTTTGGTGTTTTGGAGACTTGCTTCTTGAGTTCTTTGTAAATTTTGGAGATCAGCCCTCTGTCAGATGTGGGGTTAGTGAATATCTTTTCCCATTCTGTGGGCTGCCTTTTTGTCTTTCTGACTGTGCCCTTTGCCTTACAGAAGCTTCTCAGTTTCAGGAGGTCCCATTTGTTAATTGTTGATCTCACTGTCTGTGCTCCTGGTGTTATGTTCAGGAAGCTGTCTCCTGTACCAATTCGTTCAAGGGTACCTCCCACTTTCTCCCCCTTTCATTCTTCTTCTTCTTCTCGCCTCACCCTATTTTGAGATGATTTCATCACACACCTAGGATGGCCTGGTATTCTCAATCTCCTGTCTCTGTCTCTCAAGAACTGAGTGTACACCACTAGGCTGGGTGTGGTGGCACACACCTTTGATCCTAACACTTGGGAGGCAGAGGCAGGTGGATCACAAGGCCAACCAGGTATATAAATGGAGATCCAGGACAGCCAGAGCTACACAGAGAAACACTGTCTCAGGAGGGGGGAAAAGAGTGCACATCCCAGCACGTGGCTTGGCTGGATTTTCTCAGGCCAAAGCTGGCCTGACTATTTGGTCTCTGGATTGATAGAGGGTTGAGGAAAGAATCTTTGTGACAGACAGAGGAGGGAATGCTTAGACAGTGTCTTGGAGAATCCAGAGCAGACAGAGTCAAAGGCCTTGGTCTTTAAGGCTCTGTGAAGGAGAGAACAGGCATTTGCAACAGTCAAGAATGTGGCCCATGCCTTTAATCCCAGCACTCGGGAGGCAGAGGCAGGCGGATCTCTGTGAGTTCGAGACCAGCCTGGATTACCAAGCAAATTCCAGGACAGCCTCCAAAGCCACAGAGAAACCCTGTCTCGAAAAACCAAAAAAAAAAAAAAAAAAAAAAAAAAAGAATGTGGCCCAAGGTCACACATTCCTAGTGGCTCAGCATTCCTAAGTGGCTCTTGCAACTGGCCAAGAGCCTGGGTCCTTCTGAGGGGAGAGGACAGCGTCTGGAACCCCAAGGGCCCTTCCTTCTTGTGGATCCCATTCCGGGGCGGGGGGGGGGGTGGGGTGCTGAAAAAAAGATGAAGACCTGAGACTTTAGTGTGGAGGGGAGGTGTCTTCTTGAGGAATGTGTAAGGCCAGACTGAAGCCAGGGCCAGAGACTTTAGGAGGATATTCCAGATGCCCACCCTGAGCCCAAGACTATTCTGCTTTAATAAAAATTGCAAAAATGTTGACAGTTTACTACAGTGTCTGCTCACAAATGACTCTTTTCTAACCCACAGGAGTGAAAATGCAAACGATAGAATACTATGGACTTGAAGACCCTGACTACAGGGGCTAGGGGAGCTTTCTTTTCTGTTCTTTTTCTTTGTTTCTTTTTAACAGTGTCTCTCTATGCAGCCCTAGCTATCCTGGGACTTCTGAGTTCTGGGATTAAAGGCATGTGCCACCACACCTGGCTAAGGAGGTGGGCATGGTTAAAGTCTGAGTCCCTCAGATCCAGGGTTGGCTCTCCCTCCCTGCAGCCAGCTAAGATGGAGGGCTCACCTCCGTTAGGTCCAAAGGAAACTCCAGTTCCAAAAACTTCAAAAGGTAGTCCAAATATCCAGAAACAGGCTCCAGCTGGACTATTGGAGAATCTTTGGCAGTGAGAGAAAAGCCAGCATTCTTCAGGAACTGGTGAAGCCGGTTCCCCTCTACCAAAGGAGGTCCTTCCCCTATCACTGCAGAAGGGACAAATGGTTATCTGTGGTGCCTATTAGCATACCAAAGCTCACACTGTCCTCAGGCTAAGCACTGGTCACTCGTTTTAGAGTCCCTGCTGGTATCTTGGCTCCATCTCTACTCACCCACTGCCTCTCTAAACTTTTCTCCAGCTCTGGAACCTCCCTCCCTCAGCTACTCATTTCTCCTTATAACCCTGGTACTTTGGCTATGCTCGCTTGGTCCTCTGTCTTCATCATTTGTCATCCAAATCCCTCATGGCCAGGTCCAGTCTGCTGGCCATGTTCAGTCTACTTCTCTCTCTCTCTGTTCTGGACTCCTCCAGATGCCTCTGGCTTCTCTCTCCCTCATACCTACAATAACAGCCTTCCCCTCAACCATAGCATGGAGCGGTCATGCTGTCAGTTTGTACATCTGGTGCTGAAACCCTCAGTTAATACAACCGGTGCTGAAAACCTCCAGGTGGAACATACACGGACCCCTTTCTAAGGGGCGTGGCCTCTCCTAACTTAGTCAAGCTGCTGGTCTGGCTCTCCTAAGGTACGTGCGGACCCGGACCGTTTGTGTCTGCTGCTTCTGCCACTCACCATGTGCGACTCCAGGTTTTAGAACTGGCCCCTCCAGGTGCTTCTTGCCCCCACCTGCTGTGCTTTTCCACCGTGATTCTGGGCATCTCTGTCTCTGGTTCCTGGAGTCTGCTACCCGGCAAGTGGAAAGGCCCTGTCTCTCCCTCCGCCTGTTTTCTCCTGTGTACTGGTAAGCGTCATCCCAGAGCTGCCTACTACAACTGCAAAGTCACACCAGTGTGCTGGGACGCTCCTCTTGTGCTACTGGGCCCCCATTACTTGGGAAGGGAGGCCTTTCCTCTGTGGTTTGGGACATTTCTCTCTGACAAGTCTATCAGTCTGGATCTGCACCCCAGGAATTCTTATCACCAGGACACTCACTCTTCTGTCTCTCACCCCTTTCTCTGTCCCCACGTGTTCTTAGCTCCCCTCTAGAGCTTGCTCTGTCTCTCTTGGCCATCCCTTGGCTCTGCTCCTAACTGCTCCCAGCTCCCTCCAGGAGCTCCCCTCCCCTAGGTACCCCCTCCCCCCAGTACACATACACACAGCTACCTGCTCTGGCTTTGTCCTCACAGCCTTGCTGGAGCCTGCTTAAGTCCCTCAGGTACACCAGACAGCTTCTCTCCTTCCTCTACTGTAGTTCCTGTCTGGGATCCATTCCCTCCTTCTCTAATCTCTTTTCCTCCTCCAAGATTCTGTTAAGCCTAGATGTTTTACTGCCAAGAGCTTGGCCTCAGCACATCTCAATGGCCACAAAATAGCACCCTTGGTTTCCAAATTCTTGCAGATTGTAACGCCTTCTGCCATCTCAGCAGCAAAAGATCCCAAAGTCTCTTATCTCTAAGCCTTCCCTACTTTCCATTCTTGAAAGCCTCTTATTTCTCTACTCTTTCTTTGCTCTCTGCTCTCAAAAAAAAAAATCTTAGACCATTGGTTAAGCTCTCTTTATCTTGGGATTTTATTCACTGGGTGTGGTTAAAATCCATAACAAAAATTTAGCTTAAAATATGAAGAGAAGCCTGGCAGTGGTGGCTTACACCTTTAATCCCAGCACTTGGGAGGCAGAGGAGGCAGATCTCTGTGAGTTCCAGGCCAGCCTAATGAGTTTCAGGACAGCCAGGGCTACATAGAGAAACCCGGTCTCAGAAAAGAAAGCGAAAACAAAAACAAAAACAAAAACATCTGGGGCTGGAGTGATGGCTCAGCTAGTTAAGAGTACTGGCTGCTCTTCCAGAGGTCCTGGGTTCAATTCCCAGTGCCCACATGACAGCTCAAAGATGTTTGTAACTCCAGTTCTAGCAGATCTGACCTCTTCACACCAATACACATTAAAAAAAAAAACATCCTTCTAGGGCTGGAGAGATGGCTCAGAGGTTAAGAGCACTGACTGCCCTTCCAGAGGTCCTGAGTTCAATTCCCAGCAACCACATGGTGGCTTACAACCATCTGTAATGAGATCTGGTGCCCTCTTCAGGCAGACATGCAGACAGAACACTGTATACTTAATGAATAAATAAATTAAAAAAAATCCTTCCAACAAGAAGGGCTGATAGTAAAAAAAATGTATACATAGGTAATCTTATAATAATAATAATTATTATTATTATCCTCTGTAGACAAGGATGGCCTCTAATTCAGAGACCCCCTGCCTCTGCCTCTGGAGTGATGGGCATTAAAGGTGTGTGCCATAACTGCCTGGCTATATAGGTAATCTTACTTTGCTCCTGCGTGCTTGTATGTAACTTGAATTCAACTCTTGTTTATATCTAGGGGTTGGGGATTCAGCTCAGTGGTAGAGCACTTGCCTAGCAAGCACAAGGCCCTGGGTTCGGTCCTCAGCTCTGGAAAGAAAAAAAGGTCTTGTTGTTTAAAAAAAAACCAGATCTTTTACAGCATACTGTATATGTAATTGGATTCAGCTCTTGCTGAACAGGCAGCTGTTGGACAGATGTCCTCACAGATGAACTTTCTGTGTGGTCGTGTGGTCATATGTAAACACACATGCATAAGACTTCATATCCTTCTTGCTTTATTTATTGTTTTGTTTTGTTTTTTTTTTTGTTCCTTCAGTGCTGGAGATGGAACCCAGGGCCTGTGCATACTAGGCAAGTGTTATTGTTTTTTTTATTTTTATTTTTTTGGGGGGAGGATTGATACAAATGATTGCATTTTGACTGACAAATTTTATAGGTACGAACTCTCTCAGTGATAAAACAAATAATTTCTGGGCCTCTCCCACATACCCCGTGAGTGTGGCTGACAGTACTGAGACACTCACTTGAATTTTGTAGTGGAATTGATTCTGATCCATATACATGCACACTTGCCTTCTCATGCACACATATATGCTTACACACATGCTCACAGGTTCACATTCTCACATATATGCCTGTGCATGCACCTGGGCCACTTGTATTCTTACATACAAGTACACATACATGCTTACACCTATGCACGCACACACATGCTCACACTCACAAACATCACGTGTACATATGCTCAGATGTGTACAAATGCACACACACGTACTCTCACACATGCATACCCACAGTGGTTGGTAGGTTACACTGGATCGTGGTAATTATTTCCCAGAGTATATGGAGACCAGATCACCACACTGCACACTCATCCACTACCCCCAGTGATGCTGGAGGAAGTAAGTACATCTTGCGAATTACTAGGCTCAGCAACTGGTGTAGCCCCTTCAGTAGAACGAGTGGAGGACAGGTTTTATCAGGATCTCCCTCTGAAAAAGGAGAGAGGGATGGACGCAGCTCCTCTTCACCCCCACCTGGGGTCGTGCTGTTTGCTTGGCAGCCATGAGAGGAAAGTGTCCATTTTCAGTTTCTGATCCATCAAGGAATGGACGGTATGGAGGCTGCCCATTGCCACTGAGGGTCTGGGCCCTGCTTCTGGTTCTGTCTACCTGGGTGGAGGGAGCATGTAGGGAAATCCCACTGTGGCCAAGTGGGCGGCTGAGAGGCCATGAGGGACAAGATCTCACAGAGAGGAGCAGACACAGGGCTGAGTCAGATCCAGGCAGAGTGTCAGAGGGGACCTGCTCGCACGTGGCCTCCAGGGCCCTCTCCTTTTGAGGCAATTACACTCGGCCTCTTTTTCTCAGCGGCTCCCTCTGATAGCAGCACTCGGCTCCTGTTATATTCTAGATGAAAGGCTCGGGGTTAAAATTCGCCTCGCAGGAAATTCATTCATATCGTGTTTAGTGGAAGAGGCTGCTGAATATGTGTGGGGAATACAAACCCAGCCTACAGCAGCAACCTGAACCGATGCTTCTGATCCAGATGAAGCCTATGAGAAGCAGTCACTGGAGCTGGTGGCAAACTTGGGGTCAGAGAATTTCTGTGAGTGTCAGGCCTGGGCTGCATAGGGGGGACCCTGCCACAAACAGACAGAATAAAGGGCTGTGGACATAGCTTAACTGGTAGAGTGCTTGCTTAGCATGCATGAAGCCCTGCTTTTTTTTTTTTTCAGTACCACAGAAACTAGTTGTGGTGGCCCAGTAGAGGCTCAAGTTGTCTTCAGAGCACAGAGACCAGTCTGGGCTACATGAGACCCTGTCTCAATAAGGCAAATCAACAGCAAAAAAAGAGAGATGCATAGAGATAGAGATAGAGAGAGAATGAAAGAATATGACTTAGGTATTGGATGCGGTGGTGCTCACCTGTAATCTCAGCTCTGGAGGTGGAGGCCAGCCCAGGCTACGTGAGACCCTGTCTAAAAGAGCCAAACCCCCAACAAACAACAACAACAACACAATCAAGACAAAATGCCTTATTACACTATATATTTGCAGTTCTCACCCTGGGGGCTGGGCTGTTGGCATCTAGAAGTGGAGGCCAGGGATACAGTTAAGGTCCCAAGTTGGCCAAGATAGTCCCCGAGACCAGCAATTTATCCAGCAGCAAGGCTAGCCATGCACTGTCAGAAACCTCTACCTTAAATGGGCCTTTTGGGAAAGAGGGACGAATCTGGCTTTTGGCAGATAAGAATGCAGGTGGCTTTATGCTTTATACTTATGTGGAAAATACGTTTCTTATAGAGAGAAAAGTGCCCCCCACCCCTGGGGAAACGACTGTCTCTCTCAGCGCATCCTGTGACTCAGACACATTCATCCCTGCTTTTCCACTGTGATTGATTCAAGGCAGCCAGAGAATTAATTGGTTTAAATGTTCCAACCTGAAGGCAAGTTCCCTTGATGGATGCGCATGCCTGGTGCAGAGAGGACAATCAATAGACATTTGCGGAGTACACAGAGGAGTGAAGGGTTGCTGGGGCAGGGAGGAAGCGAGGGGTGGGGTGGGGGGGGTGGGGGGCGGCGTGGGGGTGCTCCTTCTGTCCTCATTCCCGCTGTACGAGTGAGTACAATTCCTGGTGGCGGAATGGGGGCAGAGGTGTGACTTTAACCAAGGGCATTCACCTGGTCCAGCAGGTGGGGAATGAGCTGGGTTGACACGGAGAACACAGCAACTAGAGTTAGGAAAAGCCTCCTTAATTTCCTAGTCTCTCAGGATGCTTCCCAGCCCCCAGAGGGTCATTAAAAATGCTCTTTGGAGAAGCAATTTTAGCTATCATTGCAAATACTTCTCCCTATCCGGGTGTCTTCTTTAAAAGATCCTGTCTGCCTTCTTCTTAGACAATGCTTTGAGAAAGAGATAATTGGGGTGTGTGTGGGGGGGGGAAGAGCTGAAGCTCTGTGGTCTGCTCGCCTAGTTTGCAGGAAGCCCTGGGCTCCATCAGCTGCACTTGAAAAAAAAGTCAATCCATCAATCAATCATCAACCAACCAATCAAAATAAAATAAAAGCAAAACAAAAATAACAAACAGATCAGTGGTGTGGGTTATAAAACTTCACCATGGGCAACTGGGAGCCAGGACCAAGGTGTGGGAAGGGTAGGAGAGGGCTTGCATTGGAAATTAGCACAGGGAGGTCACACAGGAAGTTCCTGTGTGTGTGTGTGTGTGTGTGTGTGTGTGTGTGTGTGAGAGAGAGAGAGAGAGAGAGAGAGAGAGAGAGAGAGAGAGAGAGAGAGAGAGAGAGAGAGAGAGAATTACATTGTAGTCTTGCCATCTGTGGAGGGTTGCAGTCATGATCCTAGGGCTATAGGGCTGCAGGAGTTTCAGGGACAAAGGCCTCCATGTTGGAGGATATTTGTACACTGTGTGAAGATGTATCACTGTGATTGATATAAGAAAAAGTTGAATGGCCACTGTGTGAAGATGTATCACTGTGATTGATATAAGAAAAAGTTGAATGGCCAATAGCTAGTCAGGAGATATAGGCAGGGCTTCCAGGCAGAGAGAGAGAGAACTTTGGGACGAAGGAAGGCGGAGTTGCCAGCCAGTCTCAGAGGAAGCAGGATGTGCAGTAGGAGAGGTAACAGGCAGGAGCCATGTGGTAGAATGGAGATGAATATAAATGGGTTAATTTAAGTTATAGGAGCTAGTTAGAAACAAGCCTAAGCTATGTGGCCGAGCTTTCATAGTTAATAATAAGTCTCCATGTCATTATTTGGGGGCTGGCAGGGCAGGGAAAGACTCCTTACACCTCTGTCCGTCTCTTAGATGTGATGCAAAGCCAGGTGAGGCATCACAGTTCTGGGATGAGGTGGAGGACTCCTGAGGCTGCATCCGCGTTTACCTGGGTGGCTTGTGGTATCCATCAGGAGATGCCTCCAGAGTGCCCTCCAACCCCACTGCCCCCAGGAGAGGGAGTAGAAGGGCCACGCCTCCATCAGTCGAGCAGCTCATCAGGGAAGTAGAGTTTTCTTCTCTCTGTTTTCTTGTTACCATTTGGAAAACAAAATACCCATACAGAAAACCCTACCTGTTCCCATGCTCTGGATAAAATGGAGGAGATAGTTAACATGTCAGACACGAGTATATTCTAAAGAGACACTTTAGCTCTCAGAATGTTAAAACAATGGCCCCAAGAAATGGAGTGCTCCCCAGGAGTCTCATTCTGGGAGAAGGGAAGCCTGCACCAGCCAGAAGGGGTTCTTTTCTCTCCATGGGGCAGAGATTTGTTGGATCACACCTGACTAGGGCTGTGTAGATGTGCACAGCCTGGTCCTTTACATGTGTATGTGAGCCTCATGTCAGGACAGAGGACTGGAGGAGGTCGCTGCTTCTCTTCCTCCCTCATCTTAAGGTGGGAGCATTGAAGGAATCACCTTAATTTGGCTTTAATTGGCTTCTCAAGGATGGGTGGCCAAACCTGGCTTTTGGAGGTACAGAATGTGATGCAAAATTCAGTAGCAGTATGGCACATGAGATTATGGATCTAGAAGTTGAAGGCCAGGCCAGGGCGCTATGGGGAGTTCTGGCAGCAGGCACACGAAGAAGGCCTGGGCTCTAGGGAGTCTGTCAGGGCCAGGGTGTAGGGGAATCTTGTAGTAGAGTGGATTTTTAAAAATATTTTATTTATTTTTAATTTTTAATTTTTTTGTTTTTGTTTTTTGAGACAGGGTTTCTCTGTGGCTTTGGAGGCTGTCCTGGAACTAGCCCTTGATTTTTTGTTGTGTGTGTTTGAGTGTTTTGCCTGCATGTATGTCTCTATGTCTTGTACAGTTCCTGGAGAGACTAGAAGATGGCACCAAATCCCCTTGACCGGGAGTTACAGACTTGTGGGTGCTGGGAATTGAACCTGGGCCCTTTTACTGCAGAACCACTTCACCAGCCTCTGGGGTTGTTAGTTTGTTGCACTTTGAATATATGTCTTGTGGAGTCTTTTTGCCATAGGCCCTGATCAGGGAGGAGGCAGGAGGCTTCCATAGCAGAGGCAGGTGTCTGTCAGGACTCCTGGTCCAGCTAGGACGGCTGATGTAACGGAGAGGACTGAGTGGCAGTTGTTGGCTGGTGGACCTACTCAAGACCTCCATGTGGCTCGGGGTGTGCCTACCTAGATCCACCCCAGAGGTTGCTGGGTGGGATTATGCGGCCTTTGCTGACCACCGCCAAACACCCAAGGCCTCAGTGTCTTGCTGGTGGAAGCAGTCACAGCTCCTAGAGGGAGGGACAGAGACACCGCTCTTCAGTGGGCTTAAGGCTCCAGATGTGGGGATCCTCAGCTTCATCGTGTCTAGCACAGCAAGGTTGGGATATGTTTTCATGGTAATAATATCTGGTGTGGTGTGGTGTGGTGTGTGTGTGTGTGTGTGTGTATGAACATATGCAGGCTAGAGGTCAACATTGCTTGTCATCCTCAATCCCTCTATACTATATATTTATTTAGTTTGAGTCAGGGTCTCACTATCCTGAAGCTCATTATCTAGACTTGGCTGGGCTTGAGCTCATAGAGCTATGACTGTCTCTATCTCCCCAGTGTGTTGAGATTAAAAACATGTGCCTTTATACCAAGCCTCACCTCATTAAATTTTATTTTTCGATTAATTTATTATTTTTTTTGTCTATGAGTGTTTGCCTGCAGGTACGCATACGCAGCACATGCATGCTTGGTGCCTGTGGAGGCCAGAAGAGGGTGTCAGACCCTCTGCAACTGGTGTTACAGATGGTTGTGAGCCGCCATGTGGGTGCTGGGAGCTGACCCCAGGTCTTCTGTAAGAGCAAGTTGCTGTCCTGAAACTCACTTTGTAGACCAGGCTGGCCTTGAACTCACTGAGATCCACCTGCCTCTGCCTCCTGAGTGCTGGGAGAGCAAGTGTTTTTAACTGCTGAGCCGTTTCTCTCCATCTTATCTATCTATCTATCTATCTATCTATCTATCTATCTATCTATCTATTTATTTATTTTTTCGAAACAGGGTCTCTCACTGATCTTAGAACTCCTCTGACTGACTGGGCTGGCTATCGAGCTCAGGGATTGTCCTGTCTCTCTGGTCCTCCCAGTACAGCCGCCTTTTTAATCCAATGCCAAACTCAGATGCCCAGGCTTTCAAGACAAGCACTTTACTGACTGAGCCATCTTCCCAGCCCCTTCCACTCATCTCTTTAGGGAAGGAGCACCCTTGGGTGACTCAGGGCCAACAGGGACTCTCTGAGTGGTGAGACTCAAAATCCTCCTGAATGAACACCTCAAATTTCATAGACGGGGTCCTGAGGCCTACAGGATGTCTGCAAGGATGAACGAGTTGGGGAATAAGGACCGGGAACAAACCAGAGATCCTTATTAACTAGATCTTGATACCATGGTGCCTGACCCCAGTGACTTCTGATGTCTAATAAAAACGTTTGGAGTCTAACCCCTAAGACCCATGAGGCCTGTATTAGTGTGATAAAATACCATGACTGTGGCACACGCCTTTAATCCCAGAACTTGGGAGACAGAGGCAGGAGGATTTCTACAGAGGGAGTTCTAACACCACTAGGGCTCCACAGAGAAACTCTGTCTTGGAAACAAAAATGCCGTGACCAAAGGCAACTTAAGGAAGAGTTTGTTTTGCGTTCGGTTCCAGACGGCGGGACAGACATGGCGGCAGGAGCAGGGAGCTGAGAAACGATATCTCAAAGCTACACAGGAAGCAGAGACAGTGGATGGGAAGTGGGTGGGTCTACAGTTTTCCAGGCCAGTACCTCAGTGACGGTTCCATAGTCCCCACCAACCAGGGACCAAGTGTTCAAACCCATGAGCCGATGGGGTACATTTCTCATCCAGATCATCACAGGGCCTTAGCCCAGATGGCGTCTCAAGAGAGGCAGGGCACACTGTGAAATTTACAACTTAATAAGACAGAGAGATACCTGTCTGTCTATGTACAAAGGGCCCAGGAGACAAGAGAGAATAACATCTCTCCTCACTCTTAAAAAAGGACTCCCACCCCCTCTTGTAGAACTCCCTTTCTGAGAACTCCCTGCCGTGTGCTCTTAAAATGTGTTTTAATAAATTCTCTTTAACTTTTCATGACCTTTGGTAAATTCTTTTACTCTGTGTCATTGTCTGTCGCACACGGTGGAAAGTCCACTTCCCACATTCTTGTGTAGTTGAGGGTGCCTTGAGCTCCCTATCTCCCTGCCTCTACTTCCCAAACGCAGGAATTGTAGGCGAGCACCGCCACTAGCGTTTATGTGGTGCTGGGATGGAACCCAGGGCTTGGTGTATTTCATGCGTGCTTGGCACTCTTCCAACTTAGCTACATCCCTGGCCGGCCAGGCTTTTCAGCACTAGGGCTTGAACCCAGGGCTTTGTTAGCGACATGGACAATGCTCTCCCACTGAGCTAGGCTCATTTTTTTTACCCCTCCCCTTCCCCCCCTGTATTTTTGATCAGGTTTTTATTCAAATAGGCTGTCTCTGTTTGCTCTATGGAATGAAACAGATCTAATAGCTAAGCAGCAGGCTTTTCCTCCGCTGTGGTAGGTTTCTTCTCTGCTGGCTTCTTGGTGGTTGCAGCCTTTTTCTCTGCAGCTTCTTGACATCCATAGGCTTCTTCTTCTTCTTCTTCTTCTTCTTCTTCTTCTTCTTCTTCTTCTTCTTCTTCTTCTTCTTCTTCTTCTTCTTCTTCTTCTTCTTCTTCTTCTTCTTCTTCTTCTTCTTCTTCTTCTTCTTCTTCTTCTTCTTCTTCTTCTTCTTCTTTTGACTTCTTGAGACAGGGTTTCTCTGTGGCTTTGGAGCCTGTCCTGGGACTCACTCTGTAGACCAGGCTGGCCTCGAACTCATAGAGATCCATTTGCCTCTACCTCCTGAGTGCTGGGATTAAAGATGTGAATGTGCATTGGTGTTTTGCCTACATGTGTGTCTACATGTATGTCTGCATGAGGATGCCAGATTTTCTGGAATTGAAGTTGCAGACAGTTATACACTGTCATGTGGGTGCTGGGAATTGAACCTGGGTCCTCTGGAAGAACAGTTAGTGCTCTTCCCCACTGAATTATCTCTCTAGCCCCTTATTTATTTATTTATTTATTTATTTATTTATTTATTTATTTAACTTTTTATTTTAAGTTCCCAAGACTGGTCTTCACCGTCCTCTGTAGTCCAAGCAGGACCTGAGTTTGTGATCCTTCTGCCCTACCTTCTGAGTATCTGGGATTACAGGTCTGCACCACTAGACCTAGAGAGAGTCTGACTTTTTTTTATCTCGAGACATGGTTTCTCTGTGGCTTTGGAGGCTGTCCTGGAACTCACTCTGTAGACCAGGCTGGTCTTGAACTCACAGAGATCTGCCTACCTCTGCCTCCTGAGCACCCGGTGAGAGTCTGACTTTATTTTTTCCGAGACAGGCTTTCTCTGTATTGAGAGAGTATGACTTTTAATACAGGTGTGTTACCTATTTTTATCTTGATGACTCTCTGGCCTCTCCTTCACTTGTCCTGTGCTTAAGACCATTGTCTCACCTCACTGTAGGCCTTGTCCTCTTTCTGGCATTTTTGGTAAACCTGATCCCAATGGGTCCAGGCAGTCCCAACAGGCTCCAGTGACTGGCCCTGCGTAAAAGCCAGTTTACTGCTGGAGATGGGGAGAAGACTGACCAGCAGGGGGCAGCAGCATGCTTCCTTGAATGGTCAAACACTTGGAAAACAACAGCCATCCCTTCCCCAGGTCCTCGGAGGTGGGCCCGGAGCTGGGCTCTGGGGTGAGGGCAAGCAGAGGGGCAACACTGTGGGGGCAGAGGGGCACACTGTGGGGGCAGAGGGGCACACTGCCCTTTCCTGCTGCTGCTCTCTGCTTGGATCATGCTTCTCCTTAAGAATCCATTTTTTCTGAGGTTCCCCGGCTTCCACCACCCAGCTCTGGTCGTCTATTACCCCAGAACATGGGGAGCGAGCTGGTTGGAATGAGGACTGCTGTTTAAATGTAAAGTCTGTGCTTGGTTCTGAGCAGTTAGAAGAAAAAGCAACTGCAAAAATACACACGTACATACATAGAAATAAAAACCATACTGAGTTGGTCATGTTGGTCATGGGGCGACAGTGCTTTCTATGGGTGGCCTGGTTCCAGGAACTATATTATCAGGACGAGTTTTCTGGGCTCCTGCTGCCTCCTGAGGCATGCTGGATACAGTGCTATAGGACAGTTGCACCTGGAGTGCCAGGCGTGCAAAGGCCACCCCTCTCTGCCAGGCACATTGGGTCGCCGGGATCTCCAAGGACAGCTCGGCACTCGCGGTGGTTCCCATGGGTGCTCCTGGGGCTCAGCTGGCCTGGGGGCACACCTTGTTTTCCTGGCCCTCCACTTTGCTGCCTACTCCACGGCCTGCTTGTGAGCCGCTCTTGGTGCCGTGGTGATGGAAAGGACATCTCAACACTGTCCCTCATGGCTCGAGGCAGAACTCTGACCCTGAGGTGGGAGTCTTGGTTTTTTTTTTGGGGGGTCATTGCAGGGTTATTGGTCCTCCAAGGCTGCTGGCCACACCAGTTTGTGGTCACTCACGGGCTTCTGCTCTGGACAGGCAATAGGCTGCAAGGTGCCAAGACTCTTTTCTGTCCTGGACAGGGTCTCAGTGTGGCTGAAGCCCAAGTGAGGGACAGGCTGGGGCAGTCACCACAAGAGGGTCACACAGGTACAGGGAGGGGGTCAGGTGAAGGATGGACAGGGCTGTATTGTATGACTCAGGAGGTGAGGCTTCTAGGTAGAAGGCTAAGCCTGGCTCAGGTACGCTGGAGAGACCACCAGCCTCTGTGGGGGTCTAGCCTCTTCCAAGGAGGTAGGCGGGACTGTGTAACAAGGCTGGAGAGATAATGATTTTAGCCTAAACCTATTGCACTCCTGGGATGCGCAAGGCTCAGCTCAGCACTCACTATTCTTCATCCTTGGCTCACTCACCTTAGTGGGCAGCGGCAGCAGAGACTGCAGGGACCCTTGCGACGTGCTACCAGAGAGGAGTGAAGGGAAAGTTCCAGAGGACTTCCTCTCACAGAGCTGGGAACATATTGGAGCTTTCACAGTGACCAGGGAGGCTTGTGGGAGCGCCCTAGAGAGTACTTGGACACAGGCCTTGCATGGGGGCACATGGGAGCACATGGGGGCACATGGGGGCACATGGGGGCACATGGGTCTATTTTGCTGCTGCGACCCAGTGCCAAGGATAGGTGTCACTTCCTCACAGTGGATGAGGGAGACGGAAATCTAAGGTCAGAGTACCAGCTGGGCCGTCCCTTCTAAGGACTCTCTTCAGCCTGCAAGCGGCCCTCTTCCTCTTGGCTTGCCACGATCCCTCCTTGGCCTCCACTGAGCAGCTGGACTTTTCCAGAAACTTATCAGGAAGATAAGTTGTGGCACCTGTCTTGTCACACAAGCTTCCTGGGCAGGTTCCTAGCCACAGCCTGGGCAGGCTCCTAAGAGAGCATGTGCCCACGGGGGTCCTGGTCCAAGCTTCTCGAGTGCATTCTCACCCACCCCACGCTTCTCATCGGCAAACATTGGCATGGGAAGGGGCAGGGGCAGAGGCAAAGCCCTCATCCTGGAGGGAACTGAGGTAGGTCAGGTGCTGATGGAGCCAGGCTACTGTCATGTCACAAAGATGACAGGACCTCTCTGCTAAGTGACATCTTGGTCCCTCTGTTGTGGACCTTACACCAAGGCCCCGTCTCGGTCCTCACCCCATCACCGCACCCTTTCTGCTCCCTCCTCCTGGCTGGGCTCTCCCCAGGTTATACCTGCACCCTACCCTGTTACACCTGCACCTTCCTGTGGCCTTGTGGGCTGCTAGCTACAGTGGCCCTGTGGCTCTAACTGTCTGCAGGGTGTTGACCATTGCCCCCTCACAGCTTAGAGACTAGATCCCCGGCTCCTCCTCGATCTTGTCTCTGGAACCCTCCCCTCCTGTAGTCTTGCCCCCCCCCCTGCCAAGATGCAGGGATGCACTTTGAGTCCTGCCCCCTTCTCCACTTCCACCCCAGGTTGCATTCAACTCTAGGTCTATCTGCCCCAACTGCCCCTAACTCATCGGTCTGGCTGCTGTGACCCTTCTCAGGACTGGAGCTCTGGGGGCCCAGTTTCAGGCCCTGCTGGCCCAGCTTGCTTAGCCCAGTCTTTGCCTCCTCTTAGTCTCTGCAGCCCACCCATCATGTCCTCTGTCCTGCCTGGGGCCCTGGCTTGGGAGGGAAGTTCAGCCATGATCCCTGTGTGTGGATCTCTCCAGAGTAGCATTGGCTGACCCCAGAAAAGCCTTAGTACAAAGCAAACCCCAGTGTCACTTCCCTCAGGTTGCATATGTGAAAGGTGACCCTATGATGTCAGAGCCATGGACACTCGCAGTCAGGAGGCTTCCAGACTGTCTCTGTGAGTCAGGGGTCTTTCCTGTCCTCTCCACTTTTCCTTGGGGACAGCATCAGTCTTCTGCTTTCAGCAGCGAGCCTTTTTGTCTTGGGGCCTAGATGGTCGGGAGGGGTGGTGCCAGGCTGGAGAGGAAGTGCTTGTCATCCTGTAACCATCCACCAGGGGGTACTGTGAGCTTACCTATGATAGCTGGTGCCCATTGACTGGGACCTGAGGGCTAGCTAGGAGCTGGTGGCTGGTGCTTGGAGACTGGAGGCTGAGGCTGAGGCTGGGGAGTTAAGGAGGTGGGTTACAGGGCCCTGGGACTGCAGTGCTGATCAGTGTCAGAGAGTGAGGAGCTTCCCAGGCCTGGGTCTGAGAGATACCTCTACTTCTGGGGGAGCCATAGCCTGTCGCAGTTTGGGGTGGACAAGGATGTGGACAAGGTGACCACTGGGCAGAGAACACTGGCCTGGAACCTGAGCTAGAGGTTCAGTTCAGAGCCGTCTGCCGAATGGCTTTGGCCCAGTGTCCTGGCCTCTGCATTGCCCTGTAGTAAAGCTCCATGGTCTTAGTTGGATCACCTTCCCGGCCCCTAGGAGTTGCATCCTTTGGTGGCTGTTTGGGAGGTACTGGGGTCACCTTGCATGTCCCACTGCTCTTGGCTGGTCCCTCAGCAATCTTGGAATTGCACGAGGCAGTCTGAGGTACAGGTCAGCTCTGATGGGGCTGAGAGTCCCCGTCGTGAGGTCCAGGCTGGGAGGGGGTTGAGTGCAGGTGGATGGGCCAGAGAGGTGGCAAGGGAGCCTGGCACAAAGTCTGACTCATTCTTGGAGGAGAACCTGTGGCGTGCAGGAGTACAAGCAAGGCGAGAGATGATCAGCCGCGTGGAGGGCGGACGGGGCAAGGTGGCAAGCCTTCCAGGCGTGCCATGGCTAGTGTCTGTCTGTAGGAGCCAGGGGCGGCCGATGACCCCAAGGATAGTGTCTTCCAGACACAACAGGACTGGCGTACATATAGATTTCCAGAGGCTGCGGCAGCAAGCACATGACATGCACAGGTTCAAGCCAGATGGGGTTCCAGCACCGAGACGGCCAGTGGACACAGGCTCCCACCCGTCATCAAGAAGCTCTCTGCAATTGATACCCTCGGGAAAAGGGAAAACCGGTTTTCTCCAGTGGAGTGTGATTGGGTATATGAGCCACACTCCAGGGCAGACCCGTGCCCAGGAATAGCTGGCCAGCAACAACAATAACAAAAACCCAATATAAAGCAAACTATGGTTTCTTTGTGAGCTTTTGTTTTATTTTGGCAATTTTTGTCTTTGTTTAACTGAGAGAGAGAGAGAGAGAGAGAGAGAGAGGGAGAGAGACAGAGAGACAGAGAGAGAGAACACATAAGGGTGGGTGGATAGGGAGATGGGTAGGATCTGGAAGGAGCTGAGGGAGCAGAAAACATTATCAAAATATATTGCATGAAAAGGATTTTAAAGGAAAAAAGCGTTTGTCGACTGAATGAATGAAAGTGCCGCCCCAGCTCCTGGTGTGTCACCGTTCCTTGGTGTTCCCATCTGTCTGTGACCTGTCCACATGCAGGGCTTGGCCCAGTGCCCACACACAGCAGTGAACAAATGTAAGTGATATTGTTGTTAATATTGTGATTACTGGTGGCACTTGGGACAGTGTTCTGACCGGGGCAGGCTGTCATCTCCATTGGCACAGGAGTGGGCAGCCCAGGTGAGGCACTCTGGGGGGGTGGGGGAGCTTCACTCGCAAGCTCCGGTCAGCATCACGGTGGACAGAGTATGGCAAACTGCCAGTGGCCTGGGGACAAGCCACAGTCCCGCCCCAAGTGCCTACCACAGTGTCCCCAAGCCAGGCACGTGCTTCTCGCTGCAAATTGACTTGGCACTGGGCATGCTGGAATGAGGCTGTGCCTGGCTCGCCTGCTGGGCTGGACTCCTTCCGAACGAAAGACAAATGTATTTTAATTTGTTCCAACTTGACACGAGTCCCCCCACCCCCTCGAGAAACTGGGTCACCAAGCAGAGAATTCCATAGCTGGCTCCAAATTACAGTCTAGCTCATGAAACGGCCCTTGCTCCTCTTGAATCGCAGGGAAGGGAATGCTGCCTCTTTGGACACTTGGTCTTGGATTCAGAGAAGTCCAGGAATGCTGGGTGCTGCCAAGCAGACCATGGACTGCGCTGGGTGGGCTCAGAGGGGTTCCTCTCCCTCCCCCCCCAGAGAAGGTACAGTAGGACCTTGGCAAGGGAAGACGCTGGCTCAGGGTCACACAACAGTGCTGAGATGCCTGGAAATCCTGCTGAGTCTGGATGCGCTAGGCATTAGGAAGGCCACCTGTGCCCCCTTCAGTCCTGTGGCACTTAACCCGGGCTTTATTCTGCTGTATGCAGAGACCTTGCTGGGTTCGTCCCCCTTACCTATATCGAGGTGACCACAAGGTTTGTGGATTGGGGGACATATGCCTAGATGGCATAGGCTTTGTGTCCCAGATGCCAGGAGCAGTGGAAGTCAAGGCCAGGGCCACTCAGGTAGTGGACCCCTGGGTCCCTCTGAGTCAGTGTGTGCCACTTCCCCAGGAGACAGGGAAAGCTTGGTGCTGGCCATGCATGTGGGCTGGTAGAGGACTTCGTCCTGACGCCTCTGCTTAGATTGGCTAGACACCTTGGATTCTATACCCTGGGCAAAGGCTCTGCAAGACCTCCACTTCATCTCAGCCTCAGTTTCTCCATGTGGACATCGAGGTGATAGTAGCCCACTGGAAGCCTTGTGTGGGACTCACACAAATGGGGACATGTGGAGAGGAGACATGTCTGGATATCAAAGTCCATTAGGATGAGGAAGGGCCGAGAGACGTATGTGAGCCCTGGTGGTGGGCTGAGATCACAGGGGACCCTGAGTAGCCTCAAGCTGGACATTGTGAGGAGTTCTTGGCATTTGGGTTCTTGTTTTTTTTCTTCCAGAGGAAGAGGGCAATCAAGGCCTCAGAAGGTTGTGGGTGTCATCCATGTTGGGACACCTCCTGTTCTAGGGTCCAGCGTGTCTTCCCTTCTGGACTCTGTGGGCAGGGCTGTGGTGAGGTTGGAACTGCAGAGCAGGGCTGGAAGCATCTCAAACCTCAAATTCTATTTCTGATGAGATTTCCCTGGCTAGCACCTTAATGAAGCCAGGGCTGCTGGGGCTTCTGGGAAGTGCACATGAGTTAATTACTCTTTCTATTGCTCTGCTTGGCAAATGGTCCTGCCTCCCTGGGCTTCCTGTTCTCAGACCTCCAGCCTTGGCTCTAAGCCTAGGTCCCGCCCGTGCCTGTCCTTCTATTTATCCACTGTCCTCCCATTCATGTGCCAAGTACATCCATCCCTACCTGACTACCTAATCCTGCATCACCCCTCTGCTCATCCGTCCATTCACACCATTGTATATTCACTGATCCATTCATCTCCACCCATGCACCTACCCATACACCTCGTCCATTGTTCACTTACCCGTTCATTTACACACCCATCCATCCACTCATCTATCTTTCCACTCATCCATCCTTTACCCATCATCCATCCATTCATCTGTCTGTCTGTCCACCCACCCACCCATCCGTCCGTCTGTCCGTCCGTCCGTCCATCCATCCATCCATCCATCCATCCATCCATCCACACACTCACCCAGCACATACATCCATCTGCCCATCTATGTTAATCTGCTCATTCATCCATTCTTTTTTCCACCCACCTGCTATCCATCCACATATTTACCCATCCATAAGCTTCCCTTTAGTCATCCAATCATCCGTCTATCCATCCATCCATCCATCCATCCATCATCAAAGCTCACAAATTGTTCACCATCATCCATCCATTTATCTACAGATCTTTCTCACCACAGATACATCCACTTATTCATCCATCTATTTATCTACTTACCCACTATGCATCCATGCATGTATGCATGCATGCATCCATCCTCTTACTTTATAAACACTTTTCTAAGGCTGGACTGGGGGGAAGAGATCCAAAAGGGGTAGAGCACAATAGCTTCAGTTCCTCGTGGGACAGTCTGCTGAGTGACAGATAAGTGAATGGCTATGGCCATCCAGTCAGCGGGACTGTGCCAAGTGGCAGTATGTATATAGGGCAGGGAAGCACTGAGGCTGGAGGCCTCACCCCCCCCATGCCAAACCGCTCTCCCATGGCATCTCCTGATCTGGTGCGGAGGAGACAGCACCAGGAGAAGTCTGCGTCTGCCGCCCACATGGGGGTGGCGCCACCAGCCTGCCCACGAGCCATCTGCCTCGTCCTTTTCTTCCCCAAGCTTGCTGCAGCCCACGGGCTGCCTGGCTCCTGGCACAGTTGCCAGCTGCACATGTGGGCCTGGACTCCTGCCCCATGCAGTGCCCAGCATTTGCTCTCACGGGCTGGTAGAGACGGGGTCTGCCTGAGTGCTTTGGCGGGAGCACTGTGACACTCCCGGGTCATAGGACTTTATAGCTTCTGTGTTCAGCATGCTGGTCAGTTCTTGGGATGTGATAGAGATGGCAGTTTAGGGGCCTGTTGCTGCTTCTGCGAAATGGAAACAGAGGCCCACCAGTGGCCTCTTCAATGTGGCTCAGATCTGTGGGCAAGGGGAGGGCTGAGGTAGCTCCTGCAGCAGGTTAGTTTCAGCCTCATCCTCCAGGGAGTCCAGGAGGACAAGGGCTTGCACAGGTGAGTGTGGCTTCAACTTCTGTGGCATATTATGCAGAGGGACCCAGAGAAGGGAGGAGGGTCAAGTGCTCCCGGGAAGGCAGGGGCCCTGTGTGTGCTCCCTCGCTTTCTTTGGCGGAATGTTCCTGTGTTCCAAGCTTGTCCTTTGTTGTTGCCCACCAGTCCTTGACACTTTCCCCAGAGCTCAACTCTGCACTTGGCCTTGGCTGGAGGCAGCTTTGGGACAATTCCCTCATGCAGTACAGCTGCCATTTTGGAGACCTGTCCTCAGGCCACCTGGTGGTTTCTAGGAGGAGGCTGATTTGTGGTCACCACATTCCATATTTTTCTGGAACCCCATCTGCAGCAGATGTGGATGGAAGGTTACTCCAGGGAGTGTGGGGCACCAGACCTCAGTGTGCCCTGATGTCCTCCAGTGAGTCACCACTGTGCTGACTCTGGGGTTGGGTTTGGATTCACAGACACTGAAGCATGGCCTCTCTAAGTTGGTCTCCTACCTTGGTCATGCCACGTTAGTTCCAGGGACCTGGCTTCTGCCTCTAGGAATGTAGAGGAGGGTGGTGTGTTCATGGTAGGGAGCAGTTCTCACCAGCTGTGTGTGGGGAGGCAGCCCTGGGCCTCTCCCTCCCACCTTGGTCACCCCAGGATCTGGCTGAGCTCGTCTGGAAGCACCTCACTGCCACTCAGCCTTCTCTACTCCCTTCTCCGAGTGCTTTCCTGGACAGAATGCCTCCTCACAGTCCTTGGTCATATTTATTTTATTCTATTTCTTTGATCTATAAAATGCCCAGGAAACCCTTTTTCAGAAAATGCTGTCTTCTGCCTTCCTCTTTAGTAGTAAAATATGGCGTTTAAACATTTCATGGCCTCAAGGTAAATTTTTTATCAAGGAGTTCCTCAGGTTGAATATTGGGGGTTTGCCTCTATTGGAGATTATGATCACTGAGGAGAGCGTGGCAAACAGGCTGGGGAGAAGTGGCCAGGTGCTGTGTCCATTATGGTGTCCTAGTGATACAGGCTGGCTGGGGAGGAGGCTGATGTGAGCTTCTTTGTCTTCCATTTGCAATAGCAGCCACCATGGTGGCAGGCCAGAAGATATGAAAGTGTTAAGAGTCCATGTTTACTGAGAAACTTCCCTCCTTCCCACCTTTCCTTCCTCCCTGACACTTGTCTTCTTCTTTGCCCTTGTCTGGCCAGGCTGCTGGGCACAGGGTGGGCTGCCAGCTCCCTGGGGTTGTGCCTTTCTGATAGGCCCACATCTTCAGCTCAGGACCTCCCTGACTGTTACACCCTCCCTAGTCTAGCTGGGAGTGATTTTATAAGTCTGGGTTGTGGAGAACCCTTTCCAGCTGGCATACCTACCCTTTTGAGAACTCTAGAGTGTGGAGATCATAGAGAGAGGGAAGCCAAAAGCCAGACCAGTGCCTGTGGACCTCAAAGCCCTGTCAAAGCTCCTCTGGGGACTGCTGGTGTCTCCTTTCCAAGCAGTGTGTATTCTTCAGCACCCATCCCATCGATGCTTAGTGCACGGACAAACTCAGCCTTCAGAATGGATTGGCGGAGACTGTGTTCAGTGCTGGCACAATCAGGCCAGAATGCTCTGGGGTGCTTTTGACTCCAGAGTTTCTGTTGCGAGGGGTAGATGACTCAGGTAGAACAGTTCTGCTCTCAAGTGATCACGTTTAAAAGTGAGACCCAAATGAACCAGCTCTTTCAAAATGAGCTCACCCTCAAACAGAGTTCCATTGTATTTATGTGAATGAAAACAACAAAAAAAATTTATCAGCCAGTGAGAGGATCAGAGCCAGAAGGAGGAGAAAAGCAGTCAGCTCCCCCAGAAGCTCAGATGAGCAGACAGTGATGTCACGAAGGCTGCTGGAACTACTATCCACGCATTCAGAAAGCGTGAAGGACCACAGAACATGTTGGCGGCGTGTGGGAGCGAAAGACATTCGAAGCGAAGTTCTGGGGGGTGAGTCTCAGAGTCCAAGATGAGAAGTACCACAGGTGGGAATAAACCCATGGGAAAACAAAGGCTAGTGGAGGTGAAGACTCAGAAATAGACGAACTGCCAGATAAACACAGAGAGCATAAACCTCAAACTCTCAAAAAGTCTTCCAGAGCCCTGGGGCAGTGTGCATTAGCTAAGTCTATGCTTCAGGGAGGCTGGAAGGAGGAGTGAGGAAGGGAGGGGGGATAAGGAGGTGGGAGCAGGAAAGAGGGCAAGTGGGGGAGGGAGAAGTCAGGGAGGAGGGAGCAGGGCGAGGCAGGAGAAATCAGTCAATAAATACCCAAGTTGGATGAAACCCACACGCTTCCAGATCCGGGAAGTTCGTGAAGCCCGAGCACCAGAAGCAGGAAGAGGAGAATACAAAGACCCACAACACCCCACAGCTCAGAACCACCGGTGAAGGGACAGCCAGCCTTCACAGAGGCCGGAGGAAACGTGTTTGCTGTTACATGCGGAAGAGCGAAGGAAGATGAGAGTAGATTTCCCATCAGGAAGAGGTGGACAGGTGGTGTGCAAGGCCTGTAAGACAGAAGAAAAGAAGAGGAAGAGGAAAAGGAGGAGGGGGAGGGGGAAGAGAAGGAGGGGGAAGAGGATGAGGAAGAGGAGAAGGAAGAGGAGGAAGAGGAGGAGGAAGAGGAGGAGGAAGAGAAAGAGAAAGAGGAGGAGGAAAGGAGAAGGAAGAGGAGGAAGAGGAGGAGGAAGAGGAAGAGGAGGAGGAGGAAAAGGAGGAGGAAGAGGAGGATGAGGAAGGGGAGGAGGAGGAGGGAGAAGGAGGCAGGGTCGATGACATCAACCAGGTGGCTATCTAGGATGCTCCCTTTAGTGAAAACATCTTTCAGCACTGAAGGTAACATGGAGATTGTCTCAGTCAGACGCGCATTAAACGGAAAGCCCCTCTCGCTACAGCATTCTCTGCAGGGGATGCTACGGGAAGAAACTTATGCCAGATGGAGCAAGAACAGCAGGAGCGGCAGCACAGACTAGCGTGCATGCGTATGTGCACATGTGTGTACACGTAGCATTAAAATCCCTCTACAAGAGCCACAACACCAAGACACACTTGTGAATGCTTACATGGAGCCAGCAGTGGACAAATCCTATAACACTATGGCTGTTGAGGTGGCTTGGCAGGTAAGGGTGCTTGCCTCCACAGTGGTCTGAGTTTGATCCCTGTGCCGCCCTCGTCACAAGCAATTCCGAGGTATCAGGAAAAGAGAGACCAGATGTCCAGCTGTTTGTACTAAGGGAATGCATGTGCTGCCTTTATTGCCAGGAGAGTGTGAGTGTGTGTGTGTGTGTGTGTGTCTTCATTGCAAGTGATAAGAGGTCTCTCTTGTAGGAGAGAGGAGCTTTATATACAGGTTTACAGCACAGTGGAAAAACCCCAGGTAGAAGAGAGTGTGTTTTCCTCCTGCTGAATGTTGATGTCAGAGGGTCAAGGCCGGGGCAGTAAGCCAGGACTAGAAAACAGGAAGCACTTGGACTGGAAAACAAGTTGCACTTGTAGGCTGACCAGCAACTCACAGAGACCCTGTGGGATTGGGGTCCAACGTCTCCCCCCTTCTTTATATATAAATTAGCACCTATCTCCGGTGACTGAGACATTAATGCCAATCTGAGTATCAATAACCAACCCTGTATAAATGTAAACAAACATTTATAAACACTATTTGGGAATGTGGGCATCGTTCTTTCCAAACTACTTCCTGCTGTTAAGGGGTGCTGAAATACCATGGGGATCATGACAAAAACAAAACAAAACAAAACAAAAAACCAAACCCAGAAACCTGTTGGATGTTCTTGTTTATGTAGTCTGTAAGGCTGCATCATCTCAGCTGTTTTAGATGTTGGATCACTTGGGCCACTGCTTCAGGTGGTCTTGCTTCATCAAACCATACTAGTCTGGAAGGAATCCACAGCTTTTTATGTTCTGTGGAAACAAAAGCAGAAATTCTTTTCCCAAGTAACCTGTCCTTATATTTAAATTTAATCAAATGTCTTTTAGCAGTTTTTGTTCCTTTCTTAGCAATTAAACAATTTAAAGATAACACAACTGTACACAATATCCAGACTCTCTGTGTATTTTTCATTCCATATACTTTTATCTTTTCCTTTTCTTTTACTTAATACCAGTACCTCGTTTACTAACTGTTACCAATATTTGATTCACCCACTTTTAATCCATCCTCCAACTGAGGATGATCCCTCAGGCAAAAACCTGGAGATTTACTCAATTCATCCTCCAACTGAGGGTGATCTCTCAGGTTCCCCTTTCTTTCCCAACCTTGGTGTCAGGTGAAGGCCTGGAGATTTAATCCAATCCACCCTCCAACCAGGGTGATCTCTCAGGTTCCCCTTTCTTTCCCGACCTTGATGTCTGGCAAAGGCCTGGAGATTTAATTCAAAACACCTTCTCCTTAGAAGGTGATCTCTCAGGCAAAAGCCTGGAGATTTGACCACTCAGTTTTACTGTTAGAAATTGAGGTACCTATTTTTAAATCTTTTCTTTTTCGAGTCTCTCCTCTCCTGAGTCTTCTTTCTGGCCAATGTTTCCCAGTCTTTCCAAGTCTTTCTGGATCTTGGTGGAACCTCCAATTGTGGCGTCTGCACCACAAGCAGGTCCGGGTATCAGGAAAAGAGAGACCAGAGTCCACTTGTTTGTACTAGGAGAATGCATGTGTTGCCTTTATTGCCAGGCCAGGAGAATGTGTGTGTGTGTGTGTGTGTGTGTGTGTCTTCATTGCAAGTGCTAAGAGGTCTCTCTCTTGTAGGAGGGAGGAGCTTTATATACAGGTTTACAGCACAGTGGAAAAACCCCAGGTAGAAGAGAGAGTAATTTTCCTCCTGCTGAATGTTGATGTTAGAGGGTCAAGGCCAGGGCAGTAAGCCAGGACTAGAAAACAGGAAGCACTTGGACTGGAAAACAAGTTGCACTTGTAGGCTGACCAGCAACTCACAGAGACCCCATGGGGTTGGGGCCCAACAGATCCCTGGGAATCTTAGGTTTCTTTTGGCTGTGACTAAAACTATGACCAAAAGCAATTTTGGTGAAGTCAGGGCAGGAACTGAGGCAGAGGGCATATGGAGGAACATTGCTCATTGGCTGGCTACCTATGGCTTACTCAGTCTGCTTTCTTATACAACCCTGAGCCATCTGCCCAGAGGACGTACTGCCCACAGTGGGTTGGGCCCTACCACGTCAATCATTAACCAAGAAAATACCCCATAAGCTTGACTACAGGCCAATTTGATGGAGGCATTTTCTTTTTTTAAATTTAATTTAAATTAGAAACAAGTTTGCTTCACACGTCAATCCCAGTTCCTTCTCCCTGCCCTCTCCTACCCCCTTCAACCCTCCCCCAACCCCTCCTCCAATCCCCACTCCACTCTCCAAGGAGGGTGAGGCCCTTCATGGGGGATCTTGAAAGTCTGTCATATGATCTGGGGCAGGGCCTAGGCCCTCCCCCCATATGTCCAGGCAGAGACAGCATCACTCCATGTGGAATGGGCTCCCAAAGTCCATCTGGATGACAGGGCTAAATGCTGATATATTGCCTGAGGCCCCAAAGGATGCTGAGGCCTCCTCACTGACACCCATGGTCAGGGGATCTGGATCAGTCCCATGCTGGCCTCTCAGCTATCAGTCTGGGGTCTATGAGCTCCCCCCTTGTTGAGGTCAGCTGTTTCTGTGGGTTTCACCCACCAAGTCATAACCCCTTTGTTCATCACCCCTCCCTCTCTGCAGCTGGGTTTCGTTCAGTGTTTAGCTGTGGGTGTCTGCCTCTGCTTCCTTCAGCCACTGGATGAAGGCTCTAGGATGGCACACAAGGAAGTCGTCAATCATGTTATCAGGGAAGGGCATTTAAGGTAGCCTCTCCACTATTGGTTAGATTACCAACTGGTGTCATCCTTGTAGGTCTCTGGACATCTCACTAGTGCCAGGTCTCTCTTCAAACCTATAATGGCTCCTTCTATTATGATATCTCTCATCCTGCTCTCTTCTATTCTTCCCCTACTCAACTATCCTGCTCCCCCATGTCCTCCTCTCCCCTCTTCTGCACCCCCTTTCTCCCAGCTTCCTCCCCCACCATGCTCCCAATCCCCTCAGAAGATTCTGTCCTGTTCCCCTTCTCTGGGTTACCATGCATATCTCTTAGGGTCCCCCCTGTTTCCCAGACTCTCTGGCTGGGGACTGTAGGCTGGCACTCCCTTGTTTCAGGCCTAAAATCCATATATGAGTGAGTACATACTGTGCTTGTCTTTTTGTGACTGGCTTGCTTCACTCAGGATGGTTTCTTCTAGTGTCGTCCATTTGGAGACATTTCTTAATTGAGGTTATCTTTTCTTCAATGGTCCAAGATTGTGTCAAATTGATAAAACACAAGCCAGCATACTGTGACCTACAAGTTGTCCTCTGACTTGATAGGTGTTGAGGCACACCACACACACACACACACACACACACACACACACACACACACAAGTAATAAATAAATAAATGTAACTCCAACTCTTTTCTGAAAAGACTGATGTGGTACAGTTTCCCCCTCTGTATTACAGATAAAGAAAGTCCAGGCTGGGCAGGGCTCACACATGCATCTGAAGACCCTGGAGCCTCCTTGGCTGTGCCCGGAGAATGGAGAGGACCATGTGACCTGGACAATAAAATGGGCTTGAAGAAGCCAAATCCCAGAGTTGAATTCAGTTACTTTTCTCCCCGAACTGCTCTTGTCCCAGATCTGTCCCCCGCTCCCTCCTGACTTAGGTCTCACCAGAGCCATGCCAACCCTGCACTCGGAGCCTCGAGGGGCTCTCTAGCGCCAGGCAGGAGATTGACGCCTCTTCCCTTCCAGCCTGGCTTTTTACAGCCTTGCTAGAGCTTGTCTGAATCTCCAAGCGATGAAATATGGGCCGGGGCGGTTGCTGTGGCAACCATTCATCATTTATTGATGGTCAGAGGGCCCACTTGCTCATACAACCAGCAATGATTTTCTGTTTTCACTCTGCTACTCACAGCCTTGGAGTGTGGAAGCCAGGGGCCAGCAGAGGTCCTGTGACCCTGCATAGCGTCTTTTACTGTCCCTTAGGACACTAGAAGTCATCTTTTCTGCTTAGTCACATGTTTGAAGCACACATGATGTTGCCCGGCAGCTGGCCTCTTGACCTCCATCTCCCAGGTCCTGTATGCCCCATTCCACATGAGAGTTGTCCTTCAAGCCTCTGTGTGCTCCTGACACGTGTGGTGAGTGTGTAGGTGGAAAACTCAGCAACAAACACGGGAAAGGGTTATTGTAGCTGGATGTTAGTACTGCAGGCAGAACAGCATCACCCTTGTTAGAGTGAGCTCTGCCGGAGGATTTTTATAACCAACACGTGTTCTTTTTTTTTTTTTTTTTTTGAGACAGGGTCCTCTGTGTAGCTTTGGAACGTGTCCTGGAACTCTCTCTGTAGATCAGGTTGGTCGAATTCACACAGGTCTGCCTGCCTCTACCTCCCGAGTGCTGGGATTAAAGCTGTGCACCACCATTGCCTGGCTCCACCACGTGGCCTTATGGTAAAACACGAACAACATGAAGCCTAGCATCTTAACCCCTCTTTTTTGATATGCTGGGGATGGGACCCAAGGCCTTGTACATGCGAGGGATGTACTCCACCACTGAGCTACACTCCCAGCCCCATCCCAGCCTTTTCTAAGCTTACAGTCCAGTGCACTTGACTATAGTTACAGCATTGCCTAGTCACTACTTTATACACCCGCAGAACTCTTCCGTTTCCCAGAGGGAAACTGTCTCCCATTGAACCCAGATGCTACAGCCTTGCCCCTCTCTGGAATTCCCATTCCAAAGCCTTTTGTCTCCATGAATCCTATGACTCTGGGGACCACACAAGAGTGAGCGTCGTGGTGTTTATTGTTGGGGATCAGCCTTCGGCTTAGCACACAGCCTCAGCTTTGGCCACACCATAACTCACGTAGGAACCTCCTTTCTAGCTTTGACAGCTTTTCATCCACTGTGGGATGGGCTGGTTTGTTTGCCCGTCATCAATGGACATACGGGCATGCAATGGGCTCAGTGAAGGAGTTGGGGCTCGAGTGTGGTTTGCCTAATATGAAGAATAAAAATCCCTACTTCGATATAAGAGCCCTGCAGACTTAGAGCAGTGAAAGCGAGGCAGTCTGTTTTATGACTTTGCAAAGCCTGGTGCCACCCCAGAATGACGGGACTAACTGAGAGCAGAGAATAGTTTTCATGACCTTAATTGCAGGTCCTTTGTCCCTTTTCTCATGACTAAGCAATTGGGGGATAAGTCTTTCTCTCTGTTATTTACATTTGTTTTTCAACAACAGAACCTTTATTCAGTGGCTGATGGAAGCAGAGGCAGACTCCCACGGCTAAGCACTGAGCTGAACTCAAGAAATCCAGTAACAGAGAGGGGAAGCTAGATGACTGAGGGGATTAAGACTGGGCTGGTTTAACCCCCAGAAACAGCTGACATGACAAGGGTTAGCTCTTGAATCCCAGACTGATACCTGGGAATCCAGCATGGGACTGATCAAGACCCCCTGAATGTGGGTATCAGTGAGGAGGCCTAGGTAATCTATTGAGCCTTGGGTAGTAGATCAATATTTATTCTGGGTATACAAATGGACTTCAGACTCCCATCCAACAATGAGAGATGCACTCTCACCCTGAACTCTTGGGGGAGGGTCTAGGCCCTGCCCTGGATGAAATGACAGACTGTGGACACCCCCATGGAGGGCCTCACCCTCCCTGGGGAAATGAGGGGATATTGGGGGGGGTTGGTGGGAGGGCACGGGAGGAGGGGAGGGAAAGGGAGACGGACCTGGAATTGATATGTGAAGCAACCTTGTTTCTAATTTAAATTTAAAAATAAAAAATATAAAAAAGAGAGAGAGGTTTATTCATCTCACAATTCCAGGTTTCATTTCACCATTGAAGGGGAAGTCAAGACTAGAACTTGGAGCAGGTAGTCATACCCACAGAAAAAAGCAGATGGAATCAACCCATGCTTGTTAGTAGCCCCCCCCCCCCTCAACACTTTCATGTCTAGGATCCCCTGCCTAGGGAATGGCATTGCCCATAGTGGGCTGGATCTTCCCACATCAGTTTACATAATCAAGACAACCATCCAGACATAAACACATAAACCCACAGGTCCAACTGATCTAGATAATCCCTCATTGACACCCTCTTCCCAGGTGATTCCAGACTGTGGCAAGCTGGCATTTAAACTACTCACACCACACTCACTGTTCATGACTTTGTGAGGAAAGAGGAAGGTGGGAACTTAACCTTGTTGCAGACTGCAGAGGGTGTTCTCTGTGAGAAGGTGAGGATTATGTTAACATCATCAGAGCAGAGCCCGTAGGTCAGTCCTGGTGGCTTTATAGGAGTGTGTGTGTGTGTGTGTGTGTGTGTGTGTGTGTGTGTAGCAAAAGAAACATACACACAGCCACTCTGTTCTTTGCCACGAGATATCTGTGAGGTCTGGATACTCTACCAGCAAGAGACCATCACCAGAGGGACCTCAAGGTCCAGGAGCGGCAATGTGTGAAGCTTCCAGTTAGTTCTTTTTGAAAAATCAGCGTAATTTTTAATTGATTCTTTGGAAATTTCACACCTTGCACTCCAACTCCACTCGCTGACCAGTCCTTCCATGTCTTCCCTCTACCCCATAGTCTCCCACTCCAAAAGGAAATTAAGCATTTGTCATAGTGGCCTTGGGAGCTGCGGCATGTCACACAGTGTATCCTTTTGTCCAAACGACTTGACTTGCAAGTGTTCATTGCAGTGAGTTGCTGGTCAGGTTCAAGGCCTTGGCTTCTTGTGCACCATCAACATTGGACCTTCATGGAAACTCCTCAGATACCCTGCTGTTGCCCCGAGGCAAGGAGATCGTATGACTTTGGTTCCACAGGATCAATTCCTTCATGTTCCAGCAGCTCATAGATGGGGCAGATATTTGAGTAGGCCAACCCAAAGCCCTGAATGTGGGCTTGGGTGATAGCTGAGTTGGTCAGTCTGAGCCTCTCCACTGGGTCCTCCCCTAAGATGAGGGTCAGGGCTAGCTGTCTCCCATATGGATGTTGAGGTGGGGGCAGCATTTCTAGGTGCAGGGACATCTTTCCCACCGTGGTGGCCGGGGGAGGGGAGGTCAGGTTTCTCAAGGCCTTTGAGCTTCCCATTGCAAGCTCTCCCATGCCCACAACACTGGGGCAAGTTCTCCTGGGATGGGAGAGCCACTCTCCCACTGAGGCAGCTGGAAAGATGCCAGACCAGCTCTTCGGTCAGGGCCAACTCTCTGATGGCCTCTGGTGGTAAACATGGGCCATGAACAATGCAGACCCTAACTGTGGTAGGTCTATGGACCCAGACAAGGCTGTTGGCTGCAGTTTAGGCCTGGATGTCACAATGGTCTTAGGTGGCTGCAGAGGCCACTCAGATTAATATGTCCCTGAAGGCAGCATGGTCCTCAGATATCAGTATGGCCTCAGGTGGTGGCCAAAACCTGGGGCATCTGTATGGCCCTCAGTGGTAACATGGGCCATGGACAACAACATAGACCCCAGCTGCCGCAGGGCCACAGATCCAGACATGGCTCTTGGCAGTAGCACAGGCACAGATATCACATGGCCTCAGGTGGCAGGTAGGTCATCCTCATCATTCTGTTCCTTACCCACCAGCATGTCTTCAGTTCCTTTTCTCTCCACAGCGTTTGCTTCTCTTTCTCTCCTATTTCTCCACCACCTGTTTTTTTTTTTTTTTTTCCGAGACAGGGTTTCTCTGTAGCTTTGGAGGCTGTTCTGGAATTCACTCTGTAGACCAGGCTGTCCTTGAACTCACAGAGATCCACCTGCCTCTGCCTCCTGAGTGCTTGGATTAAAGGTACGTGCCACCACTGCCCCACAATGCCTGTTCATTGTAGTGACACCTACCAGCCTGCGCCTCTTGGTGTCTGGCAGGCCAGTGACTGCTTGGTGCTCCAGGTTAGTTCTTAAAGCGACAGAAAGTAGACGGACTGCAGCGAGCCTCAGAGGGGCTGAGTGTGAGTCCAGGCTCACTGGACCCACTGCACCTTTCTTCACACCTGTCATTTTCTAAGGAAGGGGGACCGTGCAGGGGAAGATGCCATGGGTCACGCTTCTGTCCCAGCAAGGAGAGTGAGTGAGCAGCAGCTACTCCCTGTGTCATTTGATGTTCAGTTGCAGGTGTCACAGAACTTGCCAGGGCCGCCCTCTCTAGTCAGTTACTGCAGCTGGGAAATCCTACAAGGAGTCTCCTCGTGGTCCCCTGGGGCCTGAGAAGCCTGGGCCTGGGTGATGACTATGTAGTCTCCAGTTCTCCGGCATCTGACCCACCGTGGTACAGAGCATTAACTTCAGAGACCTCCCTGCACTGCGGTAATGACTCCAGTTAAGCTCCATTAGAGCCTCGTGTTTGCATTATTAGAATGAAATCTCTGCAGACATCAAAAATGCATCAAATTACTCAACGGCCCACATTTGGTCATAATTAAAAGTAAAAGTGATGGCCGAGGAGAGGCTGTCTGTGTCTGCTCTGCAGCTGGGGCTGATGACAGTAACAGGAGGAGACATTAGAGATTGGCCCCACTGTGGGATCCAGCCTTTCTGTGACAACCAAGAAAGGGCATTTCTTTGTGGGTGATCTGGAACTCAGTGAGGAAGAGGCCTCAGGGGTAAGAGTAGGATGCTGGGTTAGAAACCAAAGCTGTCAGCACCGGGGCACAAGCGGCAGATGCTGGCTCCACTGCCTGGGTTTCCATCCAAGGGAAGCCTGAATCCAGAGCATTGGAAGCCATCAATATCTCTCAGCCTGACTCTGTTGAGACCTGTCCTTGACCAAAGAGACAGCCCTGGGCCAAAGTGCATCTTCTGAGGGCATCAGGACCCACAACTGGGTGATATGGGGTTTCTAGTGTCATGGGTCCTGGCCCTGATTTGTGGCATGAGGATGCCATGTCCCAGCTTCTAGGCAGTCCAGCTCCTCCTCCTGCTTTTCCTTCCTGCGGGTTTCAGTGAGGAAGCAGATGAAGTCCTGAGCCAACGAGTATTATTGATATGAGCACAGTTATGTCAAGGACCCAGTGCCTCAGACCCACGGGGATGGCACTGTGTGAGCAGAACTATAAGCTATAAACTTCCTTCGCCGGAACCACTGCTTCCATATAGGCATCTTTTCCCTGTTCTGCTATATATAGTAATCATGTTCAGCATCAGGGCTGCTGCTGCTATGTCTCTGTGAGAGAGCATGGCCCATCCTGTCCTAGCCCTTCTATATATGTGTCTGTCATTTCTTCATTCCCCATCATGCCAGTCGGATCTATCTCCAGGCTGTGCAGAGCACAGCGGCATTCATCACAGAGGCTTCTGGGAGGCCCTGCCAACCCATGTCTCCGTGTCAGAGACACTTTCAGAGGACTACTGCTATGGGTACCAAGCCATTCAGAGTATTCCATGGGAGCCAGTCCTGGGCAGCTTCAAGAGACATCTGGGGATGTGCAAGACCACGGATATTTGAGTCCCCACTTGGACTGTGGTATCCTGCGTCCTAAGATTGTCTTAGGCTAGTAGTGTCAGTGAAGTTGCTCCTGGACCCTTCATCCTCATTGCTGGCTCCAGTGGCTGACTGAATGTGGGTGTAATATTGTTTGGATACTCCATGTGGCTTGTTTCCTTCCTTTCACCTTTTCAGGTGGCAACTCTGATTTAACTCCCATCCGTGATGAGAGGGTGGGCAGCACGTTTCAGGGACTAGTGCGGCCTTCATCTTCAGGCCTAGGTGCAAAAGGATGCTGAGGATTGGAGGTTTGGCACCCTGGCTCCAGAGGTGCAAAAGGATGCTGAGGATTGGAGGCTTGGCACCCTGGCTCCAGAGGCCCTGAGTTTGAGTCCCAGCTCAGCTACTCAGCAGGCATGCTGTGCTTGTGGCCAAGTGACTTGCTTTGGCTGTCCCAGTTTCCCAGGTAGGCGTGACGGAGTGGTTCCTGTGAATGACAGGGCAAAGATTAAAAAGACAACGCAGGGCGTGTGTATGCACACAGATGCGTAACGTGGGGAATGGGGCAGGGCACCCAAGTTCGCCATCCAGGTGGCTGCACCATCATCACTGGTAAGCTCAGGCCCAGATCTTGCCTCTACTGAAGACAGCCTTCAAACCAGCCTGTACCAAACCTAGGGTCTTGTCAGCAGCTAAGGTCCAGAATCAAGGTAGAGACGGACTGGACTCTGGGCAGCAGTGATGGGGTGGGGTGGGGGTAGTTTGTGGCTATGGTGGTGTGGGAGTGAGTTGGTGTCTTTGCTGCCTTTTCTGACTCCTGTTGCCTCCAGTGTCCCTTCTAACTCCTAACTCCATCTTTGCATGGCTTTTCTTCCGTGTTGAATGTCCTTCTTGTTATCTCCTAAGGACAGCAATAACAACACAGTTCCTACTGCCTCGCCCAAGATGATCATCCCAGCTCAATCCTCCATCATATCTAAAGTGTCACATATGAGGTCACATTCACAGGTGCCAGGGATTGTGGTATGACAGCCTTGGGGTCTGTCTTACAGGAGCCCTGGTTTGGATTAGCACGTCCATCTGAAACAAGAGGGTGAGGACACAAGGCTAGTCTGCAGACTGTGTTTGATCTGTTGTTGTACATTCAGGCCCCTCACGTGGACATACAACCCTGGAAGCTTCCTGGATGGCTGGTGTTAATCCCACCGATTGAGAATAAGACCACCACCACAGTTTAAAGCAAATGTGAAGTAAGCTGTAATTAAATACTGGCCAGGTGGATGGGCTCTGGCCGGGTCCATACCCAGGTTCCTAGGAAATGGACCAGAATCACAGTTTATAGCAGCTTAAGAAGGAAAACCCGCCGGGCGGTGGTGGCACACGCCTTTAATCCCAGCACTCGGGAGGCAGAGGCAGGTGGATCTCTGTGAGTTCCAGGCCAGGCTGGACTGACAGCCTCCAAAACAATACAGAGAAACCTTGTCTCGTAAAACCAAAAAAAAAAAAAAAAAAAAAAAAAAAGAAGGAAAACCCATAATTTTGTGCATTTCCCATCAGGTCCAATCCAACAAGCATATATCCTGACGTACCTCCTGCCCGTGAACCTCTGCCCACATGTGATCAAGCACATCTGGTGCAGATGGGGCACACAAACTTGGTTAGGGGAGTGAAAAACATGTGGTCCGTTATCTCCCATAAACAACAGCCTCCATCATTTCATGAGCTATCTGTCCTTGGGCAAAGGCCTTGCAGATCAGAGGCATTTTTGTTTGATGGATCTCTTAGGCATAGTGATTAAAACTTAATGTAACTTTGACTCTCACATTGTAGGCCTGTAGGCCTTGGGTTTTCTCACTGCTGGGGATGGGCAACGGGCACATAAGGCTATAGCCTCTGCTCCCTGGACTAGAAGGAAGCCAGTCACCTGCCTAGGAGGGATGGCTAGACCTTGGTTGGGTGGGATGGCACAGAACCTACAGAATTCCTGCCATGTCTGTCCTGAGAAGTTTGTGTCTACAGAGACATAAAGGCCCAGCACTCTGCTGCCTAGAGAGACAACCTGGTCCTCCTGACACATGCCAGTCATGGTGCCCTTAAGCCTCCATGGTTCTTAGAGGGGCCAGTGCTGTTGTCTAGGGCAATCCTGGGAAGGGAGAAAGGTGCTGATTGTGGTGACTGGCATACAGTTGGCGTTTACTAAACAGCATGAACCTGAAGATGGGCAGAGATGGGAAGCATTGTAGTGGGGTAAAGACAACTGTGGCTGTCAGGCCCAGGCCTCCACAGATTCTGACAATCTTTCTCAGCCAGTTCCTGTGCCTGCTATCAAGGGACATTAAAAGTCCCCATCCCAGGACTCCACCTGCCAACAAAGGATGTGCCACATAGCCCTCCAGATGACTACCCAAACACAGGGTAGGACAGTCATACTGCTTGCTCAAGGCCACAGGACCACTGCCATACAGACAAACCACACCTAAAAGTGGAGAGGGCAGGCTGGTGGGCCTAGGGGGACACTGCAGCAGGGCTTCTGGCCAGCACAGGTTCCTTTCTGGGATGATGGAGATTGTCTTAGCATGAGAAAGGTGATGGATAGCCACCTCTGAATAGGTCCAAGGCTTCCAAATGGTATGCTTAGTCTGTGTGGACCCCCCAGGGTCTATGACATATATTTCATGCATAACCAAGTCTGTGGCCACGACGTTGGGCCTGAAGCATCTTGTCCCTCATTTCACTTCACAATGCTAGGCTCTTTCCTCCTCACCCGGAGCACCATGGTTGGGATGTGTCAGGAGGACCAGGTTGTCTCTCTAGGCGGCAGAGGGTTGGACCTTTACTGGTGGGCAAAGCCTCCCTGCACGCTCCACAGCCATGGAGACCCAGCCTGCTGTGGGATGTGCGTGGGGAGATGGCGACAATGGGAAGAGGAAGTGAGTGTACCGCATGGAGATGCAACCTCTGAAAATTACCCCATGATGATTTATTGCAGTGACTTTCCCGGCAGCTCCCATCTTCAGAGAGGATCCTGTGAGTGTGTAAACAGGAAGGAGATTTAATTAGGACATGGAGCGGGGGAGTGGTGATTAGCGGGCGGATCCTCTGATGCCCTGTGTAACATGCAGTTAATTACACAGACTGCAGGGGAATTAATGTCGGGCAATGCTAATGGTTTTTTGGGGGAAAGAATAATTTTATTTACACAACATAGATGCAAGAATTACTGAAATGAGAGAAATTGAAGCAGCATAGGACCTAGGACTGGCAGTTTCTAGGTCTGGAGGACTTTGTCATCTTTGGATGCTGGCGACATAGAGATCCCAGATGGTTCCTCAGCCTTGTCACATGCTACAGTCCCGCCACAGCCTGGGTTCATGTCCTGAGATGGGGGAAAGAGTATCAGCAAGAAGAAATGAACTATCTGACCACCAGATGAGTCTTACACAAGTGGCCAGCCCGGAATAACTCAAGACGTCTTTATTTATACTTCAAAAACAAGCATGTTTTCCCATACTAACAGACTTGTTTTTCCCACCCTCCAATGTTAACCCCCTGCAAAAACAAATATGCCAAATATGTTTTTTCCCCCAACTGCTAAATCAAAACATCTTTTAAACCAAAAACAACACTTAACCATTTTGCTAGCTTGGCCAAATATGGAGGCAGGTATGGCCTGTCTTTACAAAACTAAAAAGTGGTAGACATAGGCACACAATTTCAAGAACAACAATATTGTTCAAAATTTAATAAAATGTATAACAGAAATAGGGGTGACCTGCCTCCGATCCTGTCAGCACTGAATCAGTACAACTCCTAGGGTCTGGAGTGACAGCTGGCACCCCCAGACTAGAAACCTAAGAAGCATCAGCTCCCAAAGAATTTTAGGGGAAAATATTTGAGAAAAAAATGGAGTTTATGGGAATGATCACTTCTGTCCCATGTGTTACTGAAAAAGTGGATCTAAAAACTGCCAAGAGAATTACCAATATTATGAGACAGAAGAGAGTGTGCAGGCTGAGCTGTCCCAAAGTCCTTGCTGAGTGAGACTGTCCCCATGGGCTTTTGACTTATCTGGCGACCCATTGGGCAAGCACTCATGCACTGATCCCAAACTAGGCCTCATGGCTCTCACAGTCATACCTGACTGGCAGGAATATACTAGGGATTTGGGGAGTCCACGTGGGTCATAGCCCACTGACCCAGGATCTGCCTGGTTTGCTTTTCCACCAGAATTTCTCCACTGCTAGGGTGTGTGGGTATCTGAAGGGCCACACCCTGTAGAGTCCTGGGGAGATGAGATGCAATCCTCCCTCAGGCACAATCTATCTATAGGTCCTGTTGTTAATATAAATTGTCAGCTTGCCTGAAGTTAGAATTACCTGGAAGAAGGGCCTCTGGGTATACCTATTGGGGACTGTTGTGATTTCTTTGAGCTTGGAAGAGTTGTCTGCTGTGGGTGGCATTATTCCCTAGTCAGGGGATCCTGGACAGTATAGGAGTGGAGAAATCTGGGCACTTGCATTAATTCATTGCTCTCTTCTGACTATGGATGTAGTGTGATCAGCTTCTCCAGGCTTCTACTTGCTTTGACTTCCCCTCCATGATGGGCTGTACCCCAAAAACTGTGAGTGAATGTACACTGTTTCTCCCTTGGGTCGTTGTAGCCAGAGTGTTTTATCATAGCAACAGGAAAAGAAACCAAGGCAGCCTTAGAGACAGGCAAGTCTTCTCACTGCAGACAAACAAATGATGTAGGTGAAGCATAAACTTGGAGTTTAAAACAGCAAGTGGGTTCAGGCGTGTGGGACTGGGCATGAAAAGTAGTCCCGACTCGGCAGTGTGTCGGGGAGGTGTAGCCCTACAGGGCAGGCAGGCCCTGTGCCTCTCCAGAGGGAGCTAAGTTGGCTTTGCCCTTTCCTGATAGAGATAGCTGATTGAAGAGGCCACCACTGTCATCATCTGTCTCTGGACATGGCCTCTGCTACAGATTTGTCACACTGTTTCCTGATATCTGGGACAGGGAGGAATCTTCCAGCAATGGAGGGTGTGTGTGTCCAGAACCAGGGACTAAACCAGACTTTCTCAGTTTAGAGGTGATAGAGGTGATCAGGGTGGGGTAGAGGTAGGAGGAAGGGAGAGAGAGAGAGAGAGAGAGAGAGAGAGAGAGAGAGAGAGAGAGAGAGAGAGAGAGAGAGAGAGAGAGAGAGAGAGAGCAAACCTCTTCACTTATAAAGTCTGAGGTGGAATGTGCACATGGGTGGGTTAGGATACATGGGAAGGTATTGCCCATACTCTCAAATGTCCACACTCCCTGTCATGGCCCCTAGCCTTGGAGTGAGGGGAGGACTTGTGGGCGGGGCATTTTGAATCCAAGGGAGTGGCTAGGAAGTCCTAGAAGGGAGGCCAGCTGGGTCTCAAAAAGGCACAACCGGTGGTCCAAAGGACCTCTAGCTCTTCACTGTGTTGTCACACACGGCTGCCCTTTCTGTCCTCTCTGTCCTTGATGCTCCCCACTGCCTGTTTCTGTGTTGTTCCTCTCTCCTTCTGGGGTGCTTTGTTGGTAAACTCTGTCCTAGTGAGGTTCAGGCCTCAGTCAGTCCTGCTGCCCCTTCAGGCCTCTCTGAGCATCACATTCAGAATTTATGGTCAGGGCTCTCAGATTGGGTGCAGGGAGCCATGAGTCCTAAACCAGATATGTAACACAGTAGGTGTGCAAGAATAAATACCTAACTGGGGTAGTGTCACACGCCTTTAATCTGAGTCTCAGGAAGCAGAGGCAGGCAGATTTCTGTGAGTTTGAGACCAGCCTGGTCTACATAGTTCCAGGACATTTAGAGCTACATAGTGAGAATCTGTTGTGAAAATAACCAACTAACCAACCAACCAACCAACCAACCAACCAACCAACCAACCAACCAACCAAAGACAACAAACAAAACCTCAACCCAACCAAACGGAGCATAAAAGAAATAGATAACCCAATAAAGGAGAGCCCATGGATTCGACTCTGGTCCCCAAAGGCTCCAGGTTCAAATACACTCTATCCCTGCCCAGTCCTGCCTAGGAATTTAGAAGTAGGGGTACAGAAAGATAAAGCTTCGGGGGATACAAGGCTGCCCAGAGGACATGAAACTCTCCATCTCCAGGCTCTGCTCTTCTCTGTTGTCCTCCTCTGTCCTACGGAGTCCTGCTGTGTCCCACCCTTCCCTGTGATGTTCTGTATTGTCTCGTTAGATACCCTGGGAGTAACAGGTGCGCCTGTCAGAGAGAGCGTGAAATGGATGTGGGCTCTCCAGGGGGACACACAGTGCCACTCGCAGAGCTGACCCTCACCAGGTTCTCCATCACTTTAACATGATTCTTTAGTAGTGGACTCTCTTGGGACGGATCAGACCTTCCAGACTCTAGGGGTCCCCACTCCAAGGTGCCTCTCTCATCCCTCCATGGGGCAGGAGTGAGCATTGGACAGGGGTGGGGTGGGATGGGAAGAGGACTGTGTGGCTTTCACAGCAGAGTGCTAACCTCCACAAGGAAAGGAGAGGGCTTTGGGAAGGAAGAGCTGGATGGTCACAACGCACGTCTTTCCTGCGGACTGGTCTCTTGCAGGGCAAAATGGAGTCCGCACCCGTCTCTTCTCATTCTCTCCACGTCCAGCGGCATGGGTAGGTTGGAATGAAGTGGCCTGGCCTCCACAGGCTCAGGACTGACCCCTGCTCTGTAACCCCCATGGCCCAGCCCCCCACTGTGACCATCAGGGTCTCAGATGTGTGATCTTTCGGGACATTCTCTCCCTTCAACAGGCTCTCTGCTCACAGAGAGCCTCCATGACCTTGCTGTCCCATTTGGTGGCCTCCAGAGTCATCACAGTTTGCAAGAGAGAAGACTCCTTCAGCCCCGTCCTCACGGAACTTCCAGGCAGAGCTACTTGACAACTCTGGAGGGACTTGGGGACCTTAGCAGTTCACTCCTTCTTGATGCTGATGAGATGTCTCTCTAGGGGTGCCCAATCTCTCTAGGGGTGCCTAATCAATCCAGGGGCACCCAGTCTTTTCTAAGGGTGCCTAATCTCTCTAAGGGCAACCAATCTTGCGGCAGCCCTTCCTTCCCACCCCTGGCAGCTTCGAGACAGTAATGAGGGAGTTGGGTCTTGTGGCTATGATCATATCCAGCGGGTTACTGTATGACTCAGAAAGACCCTCACCCCCAAGCCTCAGTTTCCCTTCTGAGAAAAGGGTAAAACCCTCATGTGGGTGCCCTGGGACCTCTTTGGGTAGGGCACCTTTGGCTGCACTGGCTGCTCCCGCTCTTGGTGCAGGGGCTTCTCTAAAGGACAGACCAGCAATTAGTGTGTCCTGTGAGGATGGTATATATGACAGCTGCTGGCTGCTGGCCGGGCGCTGCTTGCGGCTTCTTAAAGGTCCCGGTGATCTTGTCTGGCTGCTCATTTGCAGGGTCTGTAGAGAAAGCAAATGCCAGCCTCTGCCGGCTTAGGCAGGCTGATCACAAAGTCCTAATTAGCAGTGTCTGAAATAATGAGGTTTCCCTGTGTTCTCATTACATGGAAATTACTTCTGGAAAGCAACTTGGAAGGGCATGGAGGTGTGAGGCAGTCTTTTCCAGAGGCCATTGGTCACTGGACCAGTGGCCAAGCGCTCTGCCTTGAAGGCCACCAGTGGAGAAGCCCTGAACTGAGGGGAAGTACCCACACCTCGGCCCTGGGGATGACCGCAGTGGGAGGAGACTGAAGGAGGGATATGGGTAAAGGAGGCCTGAGAAGTCCAAGTTTGGGAGACACCCCCCTTCTTCCTGCATTGTCTCACTTTGGAGGGTAGTGACTGGAGTGCCCAGTCATAGGAGGAAGGAGGCGAGAGGAACAGCAGGTCCTATGACACAGCCCCAGCTCTAGCCCGGAAGCAGTACTGCTTGCCTGCCAGTCAAAACGACGCTCTTTGGCAGACAGCAGGATGTCTTTAAAATTTCATGGGCTCCCCTTGGTGGAGGCCTGTTGTCCACAGCCTCGAGCCAGGCCTGTTCAGTGTCCACACGTGCCGCCCCTTGGCAAGCCTGTCTCCTTGAGTCGTGGAGATGAGCGATGGCTCTATGGCCGGTGGACAGGTTGGCGGGGGCCCCGCCTCTTGCTGGCTGGGAAGCTGTCATATTGAATTCACTTTCCAATAATGCATTGTTAACATGACTATTAAATGCTTGGGACGCTTTTTTGTCTCTAAATGGTGTTTTAGGGCCAGGCTTTGCCAGTGGCTGTGTGTATTTCATCAGAAAGTGAGCTCTTGCTGTGCCTGCATGTCTCTAGTCACTAAGGCCGAGCTAGGTGACGGCCTGGCTAACTGATGGAGTACAGGGATCCACCGCAGGCGTGATCTAGCCCTGGTGGCCAGGAGACTTCCAGTGGGCTTGCTGGGCTGCAGAGTGTGTTTGTGATCTGTAGCATAGGCTGCTGTCTACTTTGCCTGAAGCAGTTCTGAGCTGTGCACACAGACAGATAGATATATGCATGGAACCAGACTCTTCCCCACAACAAGTATGTCCAGTCACCCCAGAGGGTCCCAGTTGCGCTGGAAGGTCTGTCCCTACGCATCATGAGTAATCGCCAGGGTTAGGTGTGCTTGGAATCCATTAGCACAGTGTGTGGTCCCTGAACACCTGAAAACACGTATGGATGGGAGAAAATAACAGGTGGACAAATGTGAATTAGTGAATTAAGGGTCCCTGCATGATGGCTTGGTCTCTGCCCCTCAAGAGGCTGCTGGCTCCTATGAGGGTGGGTGAAGGAGGTTACTTACCCCTCAGCGGGGCTGGGGGCTCCACAAGTGACATAGTCTTTCCTCAGCCCCATTACCCATAGGACAGGTGGCTCAGTGGGGTGGACGGATCTACCTGCTGATCTTGTAGGCTCAAGAGTCCAGCCTCTCTCTTGGGGGAGTGGCTGACCCTGGACATTGACAAAGGAAGGGGCGTGAGGTGGGCAGTGAGCCTGTCTGCAGGGCTGGAGGGCTTCCTGGAGGAGGAGCTATCTCAGTGAAGATTGGTAGACAGATGACTTGGCTGGGTATCAGTGAAAGAAGGGGCAGAAATGTGCTGGAGAGCTTTCTTGGGACACAGACCAGTAGGAATTCATTGGGGGTGGGTGTTGTAGTATGTTCTGGAACATAGGGGCTACTTCATGCTCTGAAAAGTCAGGCTTATTGTTCACTGTCCCCGACTGGATACCACTGGAACCATTGGATAGTTCCATGAGAGTGTGTTGGAGCAGGTCTACCATGGACTTGGACTGCTGGTAGGTGATGATCAGGTTCCCTGGGTTTGTTCCAGATGGCACGACTCGAGCTGTTGACAGCATTAACTGGCGAGGGAGACTGTCCTGGATTTGGCCCTAAGTGGTCAGGACCAGGATGCCACAGGTGTTCCCAGCAGCCAGTCAGGGTGGGAAGCTTCTTGACATACTCAGAAGTCATGTTTCAGCTGTGCTTATGAGATCTGGGGACGTCGAAGGGCCAGCGAGAGAGTTCAGTAGGTAAAAGTGCTTGCCACAAAGCCTGACAACCTGAGTTTGATGCGTGGAAACTCCATGGTGAAAGGGAAGATTCAGGGTCACTGAGACACCCAGCCAAAGAACTGTATGGAGGGGGAGCCTTGAGGGCTGGAACGGATGGAGCCAAGCCTCACAGGATTGTTGCAAAATATTTGCTTAACTATGCAAAGATGTGTTGCATTTGTTTAACTCTGTAAAGATGGATCTTATTTGTTCAATTTTGTAAAGATGTGTTGCTGTTTTACCTTGCCTGCCTAAGGCACCTGATTGGTCTAATACAAAGCTGAATGGCCAATAGTGAGGGAGGAGGTATAGGCAGGACTTCAGGCAGGGAGAGTAGGAGGAAAAATTTAGGTTGGGGTGGGGAAGAAGGAAGAAAAAGAGACACCAGGGGCCAGCCAGCCAGACATGGAAGAAGCATGAAAGTAGGTCATACAGAATGCAAGAAAGGTAAAAATCCCCGAGGCAAAAAGTATATGAGTAGAAACAGTTTAAATTAAATAAAAAGATCCAGTGGAGCAAGCCTAAGCTAAGACCAAGTATCCATAACTAGCAAGTCTCTGTGCCATTGTTTGGGAGCTGGTTGGTGGCCCAAAGAAGATTTCAACTACACAGGATCAAGGACCAGCTTTATTCAGGGTAGAGACTCAGGGTTCTTGCAGGCACCAGCATCAATACCATGCCATGACTTAGGTCTCGGTGGTTAGTGTGGGAAATTGGTGAACTCCCGCGGGCTCTGGGAGCCTGTACACCCACAGTCACCTGGCGCCCTGACTCCAGTGCCACCCTAGGCCCTTAGGATCTTAGGTTCTGTCTGGGCCTTTCAGACCTTAATTTACATAGCCTTTATTGTCTTTTTCTTTTAAGGTTAAAAGTTACACTCTAAAACAGGCTGTAGCTAACTGGTGGGAGCAGTGTGGTTGGCAGTTTGTTAGCTTCTGGGGGTCAGGCTCCACCTATTCTCAGTGCAGCTGTGCTGGAGTCCAGGGAGGGCAGCCTCACTGAAGCTTGCTGTCAGATTCTGTGGATGCTCCTCTGCCTTGGACCCAGCCACAGACGACCCAGCCCCCCTCCAACTGCCCCTCCTTCCACCCCCACTCTTATTTTCCTGTAAAACCCAGAGGAGAGTGGAATGAAGGAGACCATGTTGCTTAACACAGCTCTCCGTGGCCTCATCTCCTCCCTCAAGGTTCCCAGGAGGCAGGTCAGGGTTGCCTCATTTTAAAAGGAAGCTCCAAGGGCCCAGTCCTCGACACTGGGTGAAGGGTATCCTGTGCGCTCTCCTGTGCGTAGCAGTGCTTTGATTCGGCTGCAAACAGCGCAGACAGGACCTCATTTGCCAGGACTCCTTGCTGTGCTGTTTTGCCCATGCGGAGGGCATTTGGGGGGAGTCATTTCATCTTTTCAAAAGGGACCTAGTGCAGGAAGCAGAAGGCAAGGGTGGGTTCAGGGCTCCCCTCCCCAGCAGCCCTGACTTCCTGTGCCTGGTAGCAGCTCCAATTAGCAGAAGCTTACAGTGTGTCCAGGAGAGCCCCGGCGATTAGAAGGTCATTTCTGAGCTCCTTTTCATTACGCTCTGATGGCAGTACAGCTACAGCCAGGGACCATCTCTGGCCTTCGGGAATACATCCGTGTGGCCAAGAGAGAATTTGTATGCACGTGGCCCTGATGTAGGCACGGCCCACTCTCCTGCCACATGGCTAGATGCATCCGTCTAGCAGCTGCCCAAGGAAGGCGCTGTGTAGCCCCTTGAAGCTTTTCCTATGCCTTCCAGTGACTGTCCATCCAGGCCCTGTTTGCAAACAGGGAGCCTAGCCCTGAGCTGTGAGGAGCATGGAGGAGTTCTTCCTGAGGGGTACAATGGTTCGTGAGTCAGCATTGCACCTGCATAGTGGTGTTACCATGGAGAAAAAGCTTGCTGACATGGGTGATGTTATCCCCACCTGTACTCAACTTCCAAAGACTTGGCATCTTAGAGCTGGGTGTGATGGTGCATGCCTTAATCCCAGCACTCGGGAGGCAGAGGCAGGTGAATCTCTGTGATTGCAAGGCCAGCCTGGTCTACAGAGGAAGTTCCAGGACAGCCAAGGATACACAGAGAAACCCTGTCTCACCCCTGCCCCAAAGTGGTATCTTGGTTTGGTTCCTGGAGGTCTGCTTATCCTTGGATGCCTAGCTGGTGACAGGAAAGGGAGAGGGTGGAATCTAGGTGACTTCCAAAGTGGCTACGGCATGCAGAAAAAAAACCTACCCTTGGGAGTGGAGAGGTTGTTTAATTCCAAGGTCTACAGTGTACTTTACTGTTTGTGGATCTTGGTCCAGGAGGGTCCTACCCTGAGAGTCCTGGTTGATGATCCTGGGAGAACTGTTGGGTTCCAGCCTTAATTAAACTCTTCCATGGAAAAGAACTCATCAAACGCTCCTCAAGTTGAGGTGTGTGGATGGCTGTAAGAGGGAAGAAACTAGAACTTGAGCCTTTGGTCACAGACTTGATGTCAGAACACAGGGGGTCAACAGGCAGTAGCATAGGGGCAACGGCTCACTCAGATAGGGTTTGGCAGGGCCCAGACATCAAACTCCAAGTGAGCATTCCTGTCAGAGTCTGGAAAGGTGGTGTGGGGCATATTTTTTGGGGGGGAGGAGGGTACTATCAGATCCACAACAGCAGGCAACAAGTGGGACAAGCTCTTTTGAGGCTCTCCTGCCTGTGCTCCAAAGACAACCATCCCCCACAATCCTATAGCAGCCCCTCTTGTGGGCCTGTGGCTCACTGCCTCCCTACTTTATTTGAATTCTCCATGGTTACTGCCGTGTGGACTTTTGTCCCTAGAGGGCAGTTGTTCATCCTATTTTCTACAGACATGCCCAGAGCACAGTCCAGTTCATGACTGGGGTCAGTTAGACCAAGACCAGGGAGAAAGGTCAAAGTCAGCAAGCCTGACCCACTTCCTTAGTGCTGTGGTAGCTTCCTGGGACCAGTAGTCTCACACCTGCTGTGTCAGCAACACTGGGCAGAGCCCTGTAGCTCCAGGGTTCATTAGCTCTCTTCTCTGCTTGCTTGTCCTCTCTCTGCTTGCTGCAGATTACTGAGCAAACAGTGGACACTCCAACCCTCCTGAATCTGTGAATTCCAACAGCATTTCTGTCATAGCTGATGGGTAGCAGATACCTCTCTTATGGCTTCTAGGGAAACGTAAGTAATTTGCAATAGAGAAATAACTATTGATCAAGGCAAGAAGTTACTGCACCGTTCCATCTCTTGTTCTCAGTCTCCACCTGGCTCCCCTCCCTGCCCCCTGCTGCCCCACGTGGAGGCTCCTGGGAACTTCCCACTTAGTAGACATTTCTTGGCCGCTAATTGGCAGAGCTTGTACCAATTCCACTTTCCAGCTACAGAAACAAGGTCAAGTGGCTTCATGCTGCCTTGCCCCGCCTACATCTTAGGTCTTCCAGCTCAGAAGGCAACTGATGTACATAGACCTCAGTATGAGGTAGTTTCACTGAGGCTTTGACCATCATGGTTGACAAGGAAGGTCGGACACACATGTAAATGTGCATACTACAAACTGTTGGGGGAGACAAATGCACAGTGGGTGATGCCTATTGCTGATGGGTTTGTAGGTCTGTAGTCTTATATCGCCCGCCCAGGCTGCTTTGGAGCTCAGTGACTTCCCTGTGGATAGGTGTGGGGAAGAAGCTTGCTTTCTGCCCAGCTGGGGTGGCCCTAGTCAGTGCATCATAAAGGGGAAAACACTTGTTTTAAAGATGCAATGTGCTGGCCCAGCAGGGCGGACTCTGAAAGGAGGAGCTCCTGGTAAGGGACTAGGGGGTCTGTCACCATGTGCTTTGAGAATTCCTTCCTTGGGGAGATATATGCAATGTCTATCTACCCCTTCCTCCTAAGTTCCCAATGACAAACAAAGGCATGATTCCACCAAAATTCATCCTGGGGAACCAATGAGTTTATGGGGCTTCTTACAGAGCATAGGTAAGTGGTTAACTGTGGAAGTGTGGGTGACCCCACAACAGCCACATTGTGGTCTCCATCCAGTATGGAGATGGTTTCCCCATAGCCACATGGAGGGGCTCCCCTCTTCAATTAACCTGTCCAGTTTATACACTTTAGCACAGGGTTCTCAACCTTCCTAATGCTTTAGTTCTTCCTGTTGTGGTGACTCCCCAACCATAACATTATTTCTTTGCTCCTTCATAGTTAAATCCCCATGTTGAGAACCACTGCTCTAGGACCTCCCAACCACTTAGACCGTGTGTCCTTAGGGCAGAATTGCATATAAATGGCTGAGTGAAGGTGTTGGAATCTCAAATGAGGGTCCAGTGACCCTCACCATCCCTCTTTCTATGGGGGGGATGTTAGTCTAAAGGCCCGATGATGGTGAACATTTGCACAGAGGCTCAGCTGATCTGATGAGGGTGGCAACTGTTTTGTTCAAAGGGCAGAGTTCTGCAACATCTTGGATGCCAGCGAGGGCATGGGGGTGACTCAGTCCTTCAAATGCACCAGGAGAGAGTAGGGTTCTCAGGTGCACACAGGCTCTGCGGTGTGGCAACCACTCCAGGAAGTCCAGGAGCCACAGGGGCTTGTCTCCTGCATTGAGAGCTGGGGAACTCGCTTTGGCCCTAGGTGTGACAGGGCTGATGTGGAGTCTGCTGGCTCCTGACCCCCTACCCCTGTCCTGCAGTGAACTGTGCTGCCCAAACAGCCACTCTTGCTGCACACACCCTCAGGCACTAAGACTGCAGGGATGCAGATGCCTGGGCTCCTAGTGTCAGTTTTAGACAGTTTGGGGAACCATCTTGTATAAACAGACAATATCACTGTTCCACAGTATGGTTAAGGGGGAGGTTTTTTTATTGTAGATTTGGAGAGAGAACACCCAGAGGCATCTGAAAGAGTCCAGAGCAGAGAGAGAAAGTAGACTGAACATGGCCAGCAGATTCTGAGAGACAGAATAGCAGGGGATAGAGAACGGAGAAAACATTGAGGAAAGCAGGTGCTCAACGGGGAGGGATAGAGAGAAGAGAGGTAGAGAGACAGACACAGAGAGAAAGACAGACAGAGAGAGACAGAGAGAGAGAGAGACACAGAGAGACAGAGAGACAGAGAGAGAGACAGAGAGACAGAGAGAGAGACACACAGAGAGAGGAAACAGCAAGAATAACAGGGTTATAAGGCTACCGAGTATTTGGGAATTGGGGGAGGGAAGCCCATGAGCTGGAGGGAGTTTAGAATAGGGGAAGACGGGAGAAGGGCTAGGATGCTAGCCTGGACTTTGAAATGTGTAACAGGTATTTGTGATACTGGGGGAACCTGGAGGCCAGCTTGCATTTTGACAAGCTGATAGGTGCCACAGGTAGCCATATGTCCCTTCTGCCAGAGGCAAGGGAAATGACTCCTTTTTTCTTTTTCGCAGCTGAGAAGCAGTTTCACAAGTTCCTGAGGAATGCTGGCTTTTATCTAACCATTGGAAATCCTCCTACAGTCCAGGTTGTACTCATGGGACTGCCTTTTGGAGTCTGGAGAATTGGAGTTTCCTTTGGACCTAACACATCTTAGCTTGAAGCTGCCACCCTTACTCTGTCTCAGCTGCTGCACATTCCTGGAGGGCCGGGAGTTCTTTTGCCTGAACTGGTTTTCCTCAGCATTCATGGGCCCCAGCTCCATACAGGCCTGAGCACTGGGTAGTCCTCCTGAGATTGTAACCGCCATCATCAAGGACGGGCCAGATGCTTTGAAACTTTAGCTCAAAAGCCTCCCTTTCAAGAATCCCTTGCCAGGGACGCCAGGTGACCCCTGTTCTCTTCCAGGCCTGCCCAGACCCCGCCCACCTACTGTTTAGGCTTGCCTGCCTCCTGGGCCTGCTTGTTCTGGGACACAAGATGTGCGTGTGGTGGCGGGCACGACCCAGCTTCCTCCTTGTCTCCCTGGTGGGAAGGAGAGCCTGAGGCTTGACTCTCACGCCATCTGGAATCCTGTGGCCCAGGCAAGTCCACTCAGTTCTGAACTCATTACCTTCACAGGCACCTTAGAGCCCAGCATCTGGATTCAGATATCTTGGTGCCCTGTTCATGGGTTAGCTAGGCCGGAACAGTTGCCATCCTGAGTCCCGGACCTTCTCTGTAAAGGAGGGCTAGCCTGGGCTTTATGTGAAGGGTGTGCCAGGTTCTCACCATCTCTGTGGCCACTTCACAGCCTATGCACCTGTCCTGGGGGTGTCTGGGCGGCAGGCCTGATTTTCAGTCTTACTACCACCGCTCCAGGCTGGGCCAGCACAGAGAGGTGGGGGCGGGGGGGGGCTACAGGCTGGGCTGGGGCGTCGCCACCTCCCCTTGCTTGGGCTGTGAGCGTTCATAGGGATCTGTGCCAGGCTCCGAGCACTTCTTGCTGCTCAGAAGCAAACAGATGGGGCTGTCAGCTCTGCTTACACCCTGTCTTCCCAAACTCAGTCAAGCATGCTCAGAACAGGGGAGAGGCTCCTGTGAGCAGCTGGTGGCATTCAGGGCCAGCATCCCTCGGGGTGTGTGACGCTGATTAGCAGGAAATAATGAGAAAGCCAAGGGAGCAAGCCCTCAGGCAACCTCCTGGCCACTGCTGTGTCCCTAAGAGACTGTGCAATGAGCATCCAAGGCAACTTCCACACCCATGCCCAGCCGCCAGTCAGGGAGCCAGGACTGTGAGGGGAACTTTTTGATTACATTTTCTGTAAGAAGGAGGCTCTGAGAGGACCACTCCCTCTCCTCTCTGGCACCAGGGGCCTCTTCTGATCTGTGCTGGGGTGAGGGGGACACACTGCTTTCTTCTTAAAAACAGGGGTTAAGGTGTACATTACTGCACCTGATAAAACTGTTAAAAAAAGCATTTGGCTGAACAAATCACTCAGGCCACGTTAGAAAGACCAGCGAATCCTCAGAACTGAGAAAAGAGAAGGGGGAGGGGAGGGAAAGATTCACTATCTCTGGATTGGGAAGCAGTCCCAGTGATAACTTACTGTCCACCCCTCCACACAAGCAAGGCATGCGTCACTGTGTAACATTCGTACTTGCTGTGGGTGACCTTAATTTCACTGAACAATGTGTCGTGAACACTTGGATATGTCAGCAAATGCACCTCTACCCCAGCATCATATGTCACTGTCTAGAGTGTTCCATTGCACTCAGGCAACAGGATTAATTCAAACCTCTTTCGTTGGACAGCTGTGTGTGTGTGTGTGTGTGTGTGTGTGTGTGTGTGTGTGCTCATTTAGAGGTCAGAGGACAACTTGTAGGAGTAAGTTCTATCTTATCATATGGATCCAGAGATTGAACTCAGGTTGTCAGGCTTGGCTTCAAGTACCTTTACCTACTTGAGCAGTCTCTCCAGCCCTAATGTGTGCTGATGGGGGAAGTCCTGTGTATATGTCAATAAAGCACTGTTGGCCAATAGGGAAGCAAGATAGGTGGGACTAGGAGTCCAGGAGGACTCTGGGTAGGAGAAACACAGGAAGTCAAGATGTAACTGCCATAGGGGTAAGAAGCCTGGAAACTTTGCTCCGGTAAGAGAAATACTTAGATTAACAATTATGGGGTAAATACTTAAGTCAGAGCTAGCCAGTAAGAAACAAGCAAGGCCACCAGCTTCATAATTAACATAGCCTCCTGTGTGTTTATTTGGGACTGATGTGGCTCTGGAACCAGGCTGGCGGGAAGGCTTCTCTTTACAGTGTGCATTTTGAAGACATCCAGTACATGTCGCCACACAAGGTGCCTCTCCTCTCTCACACAAGCTGAGAGTGACCGCTTTGGTAGGTTGAGTGAGTCTCTAGTGGACAATGCTATTGACTCTGAGGGGGCATCTGTGTTGGGAAGGGGTGGACTGATGTGAAAGGTGTTAGAGATGACCACAGCTCCTGAAAGGGAGATGGCGACGGCCAGGCTGTCAGGGCAGTCTTGAAAGAATCTTCAAACAAGAGTAATTAGGATTTATCCTAACAGAAAAAGCAACAACATGGAGCCTCTTTCAAGATTGCTGTCAGAAAAAAATTGACGTCAGTCTCATAAAATCTAACACACAAAAAGAGCTGATACGTTTACAAAGGTGTGGTTGCTATAGCAACATGGGAAAAGGCTATTAATATTTATCACACGGGGGGAGGGCTCAGAATCTGACTCCCCTTCTTAGGTGATCCCTTGTGTCCAACTGGCTCAAGAGAGCTGGCCCTCCTCCCGTGGGCTCACAGTAACCTCAGCTCTTGATCCCCAGTGCCTGGGGTTTTACCCTCTGCCTGTCTTGTCCAAGGTCACCCTAGCCAGCCTTCCTCTTGACTAGGGATCCTGGTTTGCCCTGCACAACTCATCTCCAGCCTCCTGCTCAGACCTGACATTCTATTGGGTTCTACTGAAGATTGAAGTACTAAGATTCAAGTCACAGCCCCAGCACAGGCTCTGAGCTGGTTTCCATGTATCCTTCTCACCTTGTTCCAGGCAGGAAGCAAGGCTTGAGCAGGGACAGAAGCAACCCCAGGCTAGGATGCAGGCCTCAGCTGAGTTCGTTCTACCCCGGATCACCATCACCTCTAGGAAGGCAGGCGTTGTAGAGAGGAGCTGCAAATCCCGGGAGGCCAGTCCATGATAGAGGATTGAGCTGTTAAAGACACTGCTGAGATAGAGAGGGCATCCAACACTGGTCCAGGGAGAAGAGGCAGGACCTGGCTCAGAGATACTTTGGGGGTCTTGAGGACTTTGTTCCAAGGTATGGAACACTAGATTAACATTCATCCAAGTTTAAAGATCCTGGAGGCCCTGGGATGAGCAGTCCAGATGGAGACCAGCTGAATGTCAACTAAAAGGTAGATCTGAAGCCCCCAGCAGGCTTCAGGCATCATACAAGTTGAAACCCCCCAAAAGGGCTGGGGCTGAACTCCCTATACATAGGGATTTCTAGAAATGCAGCAAGAAAAGTGTCACACATGTCACCAAACACCACTCCTGCCCCCACGGTACACAGTATATCACCACGATACAGAGCTGGTCTAAGGACCTCCCTGCAAGGGGGTGCGTCTTTAGTTGTGGCTGAGGGCCACAGCCCCTGGATGAGTCTGTGGCTTGTCCCTGGAGAAAGGCCCCATCTGACATTTGGTCATATAAGAAGAGGTCAGAAGCAACCTCTTGCCTTCTAGTCCGGGCTTGGGTGCCATTAATATTTCATATCCAAAGACAGCATTGACATTTTTGCTGGATGGCTTCAATTAGCTAAGAGCCTCCTTCTCAGGCTAATAACCAGCCTGCTTATCCTAATGGTTTATTAATCTACTTCGCAGCATGAAGGCAGCGGGCACACACAGATACCGCCTGCTGCTGCCTTGATTGGGTAGAAATGACTCAGGCCTATGATTGTGTTCATTATAGGGGTTGAGTCCTTGCAGGGCTCAAGGATAGGGGGTAGGGAGGAGGCTTCCAGGTCTAGCTCTCTGAGAGAGCCCTTCCGTTGAGAGCATAGACCCTCAGGGGATGGGATGGCGTGTGAGGTCTCTTGCTTCCTCTGGACATCACTCCTTTGTCAACTTTACTGGAGGTGGCAGAGACACTACTGCCAGTTTCAAAATAACTTTTCAAAAGGAATTTTGATGTGGAGTTAGGCAGCAAGTTAGGTGATGGATGGTAGGCTCGAGGGGTTATTGTTAGTTTTTTTTTTGTAAAGGTATTTTTTTTAATGCCTGGGTGCCCATCTCTATATTCTATAGCCTTCTATCTGGGCCAGGAGTGACAGCCATTGAGGGATTTACTAACGGCTATGAGTTGGCCTAGTGATACAGCACAAATCGGCAGGTTCTTCCTGCCTTACCCCAGCTGTGGTTTTTATGTCATGTGGTGTACAGAGTTGGGAACTGGTGGAGGGTATGGTAAGGGAAGGAATCATAGACAACAGAAGAGGTGGCCTCAGCGGGTGGTTGACAACCTGCTGCTTTGTGTCATGTGAGTGCCAGCTCTGAACAGTGCCTCTCCGGTGGCCATGGCCACTCCCAAGAGCTGTCCTCAGTTTCACATTCCTAGCCTGTTGTAGGCAGGTGATCCCCGAGGCGCTCTGCTACTTGGAAAGAGAAACAGCAAACTTGCCATGCTACCTGCACCTCTCCGGCTGGGTTTTGCCATTCCCAGCAGGTGTATGTCCCTTGGGGCTTGCTGGCCTCCCCAGATGCTCTCACCGTGTCCTTTTGTTTGCCATCTCTCTTATTCCCTGGTGGTCTGCTTTTGTTTGGGACCACCGTTCAGCACTTCAAGTTTCACAGCACCCCCAGTCAATAGGGTTGGGGAGGCTGGATCCTCACCTGCTCTTGTTCAAAGATGAGAGTCCAACTGTTGCTGTGGTCCTACTGAGAGCAGTGGTCAGGACATCCCTGTGGGAGTTTTTTGTCAAGTTATAGGCGCAGAGAGGGTTTGTTTGCTGATGGTGACAGAGCTCTTTCCTGTTTCCATTTGGTGCCACTCGTGGGAGGAAGGGCATCAGGGCTGCATGGGTCGTCTGCGTGTGGGATGGCAGAGCTGAACAATGTTGGCTGCAGCAGAGCCTGGCCTGCAAATGTGGCCAAGGAGGGTAACCTGTAATTTAGTGTAGTTTCAACACAGACTGGAAAGTTTCAAAATAGGACAGAAATTTTCTGCATATGCTTTACCCAACGTCTCCTGCACAGCCAATCACAGCACAGATATGCAAAGTGAGCTGTTGGCACACTTTGCTGGGATTCTAGTTTCCACTTGTGGTTTCTCATGTTCCAGGATCCTACCCAGAGGCCACGCTGTGCTTGGTGACTAGGCCTTCCTAGCTTCCACCCTGTGACATCTCCTCTTCCTTGGGATAGTACTGGTCCCTTATTCCGTAGAATGTCTCTTGCTTTGGGTACACAAAGTGTTCTTTTTCTTTGTGTGTGTGTGAGTGTGTGTGTGCGTGCGTGCGTGTTCAGGTGTGGAGGCCACAGGTCAACCTCGGGTGTCACTCCTCAGGTGCCTTCCACCTTGTTTTTGTTTATTTTATGTGTGTGTATGTCTGTGTGCCAGGTTGCATACATGTGCATACATGCAATGCCCTTAGAGCCCAGAAAGAGGTGTCAGATCCCTTAGAACTGAAATTGCAGATGATGGCTAGCTGCCATATGGTGCTTGGAATTGAACACCAGCCCTCTGCAAGAACAGAAGTGCTCTGAATTACTGAGCTTTGTCTCCAATGCCTTCCACCTTGTTTTTTGAGACAAGGTCTCTCACAAGGACCTGGATCTCACAGATTAAGCAAGGCTGGTCTGATCAAAGAGATCAGCCTGTCTGTACCTCTCCAGTGCTGGGATTATAAACACATGCCACTAAACCTCCCTAAGCTTCATTTTATCTGTCCTGGTGTTTCACCCACACCTATGCCACTGCACCTCATGTACAGCAGGTGCTTATGGAGGCCGGAAGAGAGCGTCAGATCCTCTGAGATAGTTACAGGTGGTCGTGAGTCACCTTGTGGGTGCTGGGAAGCAAACCCGGGCCTTCTGAAAGGGCTGTCAATGCTCCTAACCACTGAGTCATCTCTCCAGCCCTTGACACTCAGCTTTTTGCACAGGTCTCGGGGCTTAAACTTGGCAAGCCCTTTACTGTCTGAACTATGTCCTCAGTCCCAGGCATTTTTCATAATTAGACTGAATATAAAGGTTTTGAGGAGGGCTTCAGAGAATCCTGTGGACGTTCATAATGAGGGCGGTCTTAGAGAAGTTAACCTTGGTGATTGACCGCAGCTGGTGCCTACAGAGCCTCTTTTCTGTAGAGTTACTATTTTTTCCTTTGGAATTAATAAATATCTTGCAGGAGATACTTTGTGACTATGCAAATATACTGTTCCTCCTCAAGCTTGCTCTCATTAATTCCTGCCTCCTCGGTGGTGGTTGTCGCTGGCAGCGATGACTTCTGTGGCATTCTAATGGTGGCATTTTATTTCCCTCAATCCTTCTATACTCATTAATTAGGATTCTTCTCAAAGACGCCCCTCTTTCCCATTTAATGATTTGCTCATTTATTTATACAGTGTGGGCTCATGGACATTTATGTGGTGTTTATTACTGCCTCTTGCTTTGGTCGTGGGAACCCTCTAGGTTAGCTCCCATGCCTTTGACGTGCCAGATGCACTCCAAGCCTTTCCCACTCCCTGATACAGCTGGAGGCTTGGCTGTCCATTGCCAGCACTACCCTGAGGGACATGCTTCTCCAAGAGACAGGCTTGCCTGAAGACGGCACCTGAGTCTTCCCCCGTGGTGGCTTTGTCATCGGACAGAAATAAGACCTGGCTCTCCAGGAGGATGGAAGCATTAAGGGGTGACAGGGTGGCAGTCCAAGCTTGTCCCTGAATAGTCTCAGATATAATAGAAGACATAAACAAAGAACGTCCCTTGGGCCCGGTGGCGGTGGTGGTAGCACACACCTTTAATCCCAGCACTTGAGGCAAAGACAGGCAAATCTCAGTAAGTTTGAGGCCAACCTGATCTACAAAGCAAGTTCTAGGACTGTTTCCAGAGAAACCCTGTCTCGACACACTCCCACCAAAAAAAAAAAGAAAAAAAAAAAGATTGTCCTTTGGGTTTAAAGAATTCTGCATTGTCAGAGAGGATGTGGTGGGCCTGAACCTAAAAGTCCCTAGCTAGAACTGAAGGCACTAGGGTCTGGGTCACAGAGCTGGGTCTCACTTGAGTCACTCCAGCCTCAGTAGCAAAGGGGGGAGTGGGGAGCACCGAGGGGGCAAAGGATAGAGTTTTAGGGGCTTCTGCACTCTCGGGCCAGGAAATGGCTTTGCCTCTTCCTTCCATCTGTGAGCTTCCCACCTTCCTGCCTTGAAGAAGGTGTGAGTGTCCTATGGAGGACCATTGGCAGGAGCCCAGAGCCCAGACACCTATTATTAGAGGTATCTCCCTCATGCCCAGTACATGATTCCAGGGCTTACAGGTGTGCAATCCAGGCAAGGGGCAACCCGGGTGAGGCCCTGGGGTGGGTCCTGAGGATAGGCAGGACAGGTGTGGTGGCTCTTGCTTGACCTCAGTGACCTCTGAGACCTGGCTTCCTGCCTCTGCTCCTATCCAGTGTTCTTACAAGACATCTCACTGAGAGGCCCGGAACCAGCAGCATCAGTGGCTCTGGGGGATTTGCTAGAGACGCATTCTCCATGGAGTCAGGACCTTGAAGGACCCAGCACCTGCCCATGCTGACCCCTAAGCTCTTCTGAGCACCACTCTGCTGCTTGGCTTCCCAGGTAACTCACGGGTTCTAGCTCCCCATGGGCTTCCCTGGCAGGAAGGGCAGCAGGGGTATTTACCAGAGCTTATGGAGTTGGGTGTGTGTGTGGCATCTGTTCAGGGGCTGGTAAAAATTCCTGAGAGTAACAAATGAACTCTATGTGTTTCTGCTTCCCCAGAGACAGAGCCAATGGTGAAGCTGCCTTTGCTTTGTGTACCCCACGGCATCCTTAGGGCTCCAAGGCAGAGAGAGCAGAGCTTACTGGGTATCCTCTGCTGCAAAGAACTGGTGGCCCCCCCTTCTGCCCCTGCGCCAACTCTCACCCGTGTGTCGCAGGATGATGGGTTTAGGGCTGCGTTCTGTCTCCCCACAAAGCCTGCAGAGACAGCCCCACACCATCTCCTTGATGTTGCAGGCATTTAAATTGCCATTTTATTTAAATTTATGTCCGGAGATACAGGCGGAGAAAGGGCCATTTCAAAGTCAGTTTCTGCTTTATGGCTTTATGGGGATTGTGGCCAGCAGCTGTCAGAAATATCTTCTGTTCTGCTCCCAGATGGCAGAGAGGCACGTAGGCACACGACTGACTGTTTCAAGAAGGGATTTGCCTCTTGGCCATCTAGGAACTCTTGCTTAATACCCCAATACCAGGCTGAGCCCTGATGCTAGTCATGGGCCAAGTCTTGTCTTGGCTTCAGGTTGAGCCTTGAGCAACCCTGACATGGGCTACTGTTGCTTACAAGGATGTCAGGTTCATCTGGACTCCTACAGTCTCAAAGTGTCTTTGGGTGGATCTGCCCAATACGTAAAAAAACACACACCATGGCCCTAGGCAGCTGGTCTTCCCAGCTGGAGGAACATCTGTTCACCTGCCCCAGCTGATGGGGTAGCAATAGAAGGCTTCTCCCAACATCCTCATCAGACAGCAACAGTTTCAGTCCAGATCACCCCTGTATGGCTCCTGGAACCCCAAATAGCCCAATTTCTAGCTGTGACCTTAACCAAGACTCCTAATTCAGTTTAGGTATCTCTTTATCATGAGGCTGGGTTGCTCCAGCCTTGTAACATGGTTTGGAGGCTGGCTGAAACCCTGAGTGGAAAGGCACTTTGGGCTTTCCACTGGGGCTTCCAAGGTGGAGAGCCCATTTTGGGGAGTTGTTAGACAGGACTATCCTGTTGAGCCAGATGGCTGGCATCTTCATGAGTTCAGCTGCACTTGTTTGCAAAAGGTCCCACATGGCCTTGTTGACAGTTGACATTCCCTCATAGAAGGAGGGGTAAGGAAGGACATAGGACCCTTATCTGAGTATCCAGCTATTCGTTCTAAACAGTTGCATGCAATTCTGCATGGGCCTTGTGACATCAGAGTCTTGCGGGGGAGGTTCAGCATATAGGCTGGAGAAGATTCGGGGAAGGAGGTTCCTCTTATGGGGAAGCCATCATCCATGACCAGACCGGGAAGAGGGGCCAGAGGGTGACGGGCTCAGCAAGCATGCTGTGAAGTGAAGACTTCAGTGCATTTGCTTGTGGTGGTGATGAGGTCCCCAAACTCCTGTCAGTAGTCAATACCCATGCTTTGTAAGCAAGCCCAATGGACTCATTGGTGCCTCATGAAGAACACTGGGGGACTTGAACTTTGGTTTGTCACTGGTATCTGAGAAGTAGGGGGAATCATCTGGGGTCAGTGTGGTAGGATGTGGCCAGCATCCACGTAGGTGGTCACATGTTGGAACTCAGCTGGTTCTGGCCATTCCTGGAGAAGGCATAACGTTTTGAAGGGGTTCACCTTATTGCCCCTATCTTAAACTGATCAAGGCCTGGGAAGATTTATCACTGGCTTCTGTGGTCCCCATAGCCATCCAGTCCTTTCCTTTAGTTTTTGCAGATAGACTGAGCGTCTCTTTAGTGCAGGACCATGAAGAGAGGAGATTTCAGGACAAGAAACAAGGAAAGAAAAAAAAAAAAGGAATCAATAAAGGAGATGACTTGTGAAGGACAAGACAGGGTGATATGCAAAAGGCTTGCCCCCCTGGTGGGCGGGTGCTGTTCCCCAGGGTTGAGTCCCAGTGCCTTTGCAGTGTGATGTTGGAGTTAAGAGTTGAGCAGTAAAAAGTTTCCTGGGGGGGAGTGTTCCAGGCAAAGAGAAGAAAGGCTGAGGGCAGGCTAAGACCTCCCCTCTGTGCTTGCTGCCTCTTATATGAGGAATTAAGGGTTTCAGAGGCCAAGGTGCCGGGGACGTATGTCCTAGAGGTCTAGGCTGGCTGCAAAACCAATGAGAGCCTCCTGGGAGCAGCCAGCACTGCCTGACAGCACAGGTGTCCGTCATTCCTGATGTCTGCTTTGACTCTCCCATTGCAGACATCTCCTCCACGATTGCTCGTCAAGAACAAGCCAAGGCCTCTTCAGCTGGGAGTCTGGCCCTTTTGGTGGGGGTGGGGTGGGGGTGGGGGTGGGGTGGGGGTGGGGGTGGGGGTGGGGTGGGGGTGGGGATGAGGATGGGGGAAGGAGTGGGGGTTCATGCAACTTGTTCATTCAGGGGAGGGATCCCTACAGTATCATCTTATGCTATTCATGGGACAGTAATCCCAACTCTCCCAAACCTCTGTTCCAAGAACCCTGGACTGGCGGCCATGCCAGGAGCCCTCTTCAGGGAGGGGACTGTGGTTGACATTGCAAGGAGATGATGTGGGCCCCCTAGTGGAGACATGGTGAGTTGTGCTTGATGAACTGCAAACACAGGTCACCAAAGCTCCCAGGGGCTGTGACACTGGGAGCCCGGAGCCGGTAGAAAGCCAGGCAGCTGTGTCCTCTAGAGGGCGGGCACACGCTGGGGACTTCCAGTGGGTCTGTAGGGTGACAACATACATGGGGAGGTGGGAGTGGAGACGGAGCTGTCAGCTGGAGTGGGCCCCAGAGGAAGGCTGGTGGTTTCGTGGCGGTGGAGTGAGAGGCTCCCCAGTTCAGACAGGGTACCAGAGTGGCTCAGGACTGGGATAAGAGTTGGGGCCCTGGGCTGGGAGGCCTTATGTCACTCCGTACAGACAGCGAGGTGGCCAGACCGGGAAGAGGGGCCAGAGGGTGCTGTCCAAGCTCACACAGACACGGCTTCTGGAAGGGAGTGGCCAGCAGCTATCTTGGGTTGCAGAGGCGTGGAGTGAGATGTACACCAGGCTCCGGTGGTCCTGAGGAGCCGCGGGTGGAGAACGCTTTGGCTTTGGGCGCCAGATTGGAGGAGGCTGTGGAGCTTGTGGGAGGTGAGAAATGGAGACAGTGGGTGCCACTGCTGCTTCCAGCCTCCCCTCCCTGTGTTCTACTGATTTATTTACACAACCTGTGCGGAGAATGTTCTAGAATGCCAGCTTAAATCCTCAAATGGAACATGAATGTAAGAGACCAAATGCACTTATGAAGCAAATAACCCTGCAGGGTCACCACAGGCAGCCAAGTTCGTGGAGCACACCGGCTGCACGGGAACTCCCAAACTCAGGGTAGTGGTTCCAAAACCCAAGCGACTAGTAATAAATTGGTCCCACTCCAGACATGTCCAGGGCCATCTTCTGAGATCACTCAACAAGGAGTGATGTCACAAATGCACCAGCTGTGCATGGGGGTTGCTACTTAGCCCTGTGGAGGGAGGAGGGGGCAGAGTGGGTGTGGAATGCAGAAGTGTGGTAGCACTTGAACTCTGACTGAAAGACGAGGTCCAAGCTAGGTGCTGGTCTCGGCAGGAGAAAATATCTGCCTCCCTCACCTGGATGTCTGCAGCGTCACTGTCCCCACAGATGCCTTGGTGTCCCGCTCAGGGCAGGTTCCCCCACTCAGGGCTTAGCTCTGCAGTGCCCAAGTCAACTTGGAATCGGAAGCTGTGTTTGCAGGTTTGACTGTGATCTGGGACTTCCACCTGCTCTAGAGTGGGATAGGACTGTGACTCAGTTCCCACAGGTACAAACAGCCATTGTCTGGAGCTATTCAGGCATTCACATGTATGCACACACATACATATCTATACTCAGGCACACTGTGTGCCAAATGCTTGTCTATGCTCACCTATCATGCATATGTGCACACCTCCCAAACACACCCAAATAACACCAACACACTTACGCCAAAACCAACACTGACCAAGTATACGTTCACCCCCCCCCACATGCACACCCACTAAGTACATAGGCATACCCACAAGGCACACATACACAGCTACCAAGTACACTCACACATATATGCATACCCATTAGACACAAAGTCACACCCATCTTGCACACGCATATCCAGAGACATGCACACTCATAGGCACCCCCCACATACATGCACACTCACCATACATGTACTCTGACTCACTAAGCACACAGGCATACCTGTCACGCACAGAAGCACTCCTGCTAGGCACACCTATCACACACACACACACACACACACACATATGTACATCCACCATATCACATGCCTGTTCCCAAGCATGTATGCACAGGTACCACACATGTTCATACCCACTATACACACCCACACACCACCCACACACATACCATCATGCACATGGAAGCACCCCTTACTTGCACACGTATAAACACTGTCTAAGAGGCCTTGAGCCCAGCCAGCCCTTCCTCTTCCTCAGATTCAGGCAGGGGAAGCCATGCGAAGCAGAGCCCAGCTTCTGAACCCCAAGCCCATGAGTAAGCGGGTGATGTGTGAAGCATCACCTCAGAGCCCTGAGTGGAGATGAGATTGAAGACGAAAAGGAGCAGGATTTGATTTTTCTCTGCTGAAAGGGTGCTGCCTTCCCTGGCCCTACTGGGGTTTCAGATGTGAGGGAGTCTGGGGCCAGGTAGACTCTCTTGATGGTTAGTACCACTGCCTTGCTCTCCTGCGACCTGCAGTTTCTGTCAGCTGATAGCAGAGACCACCCGCCCCTCACATCTTCCGGCCGGTGCACCGAGGTACTGACAAGTCTCTTTGTCTTTGTCTATGGCGTGGTCCCAAGTTCCTCATCCACTGTTGGGCTGCAAGACCCGGAGAGCCCATCGTTGTGGGAAAAGAACAGTGTTCAGGGGCCCGTAGCACTGCAGCCCCTGGGCCGGGAGCTGCTGAGTCAGGGTAACCCTCTGTGGAGGTTCTCGTCCCGCCCAATCAATGGGTGGTATAGGGCTTTGTCCACAGGCTGTCATCTGCACTGAGTAAACGGGAGCTTTTTCTTCACCCACCAAGGGACTAGGAGCTGTGTCAGGCTACAGCCGAGGAAGTAGACACGGTGTGTCTTCCACTAAATGTTGGAGTCAGGGAGAAGACAAGGATTGGGAAAGGTCTTCACACATTAGAGAAATGTCTCAGTCTATTCCTCACAGAAAAGCTCTCAATGACTCTGTAGAACAGCTGACCAGCCTTGGGCTCTGCTGCTGGCCTGGGTGGGGTGGGGGGTGGGGTGTCTGAAGTCCAGGGTCTTCCTCAGGACCCTGGAGGACTGACCAGCTCTGTCCAGTTCATGCTGTAGCCTCCACTGCCCACTAGATGGTGCTGCCTCCTACCTGTGTCCTGGGGACTGGTCCCAGGGACTGAGTTCAAGGAGTGTCAAAGGCCCTTGTGTCAGTAGAGGAGGGGGTCAGGGCAGCCTGGGGCATGTGGGATCAGCTCACCTCTGGGTTTAGCATGAAGAAGATAGGCTGTTCATTCGTTTCAGGAGAAGTGTCTTGAGACAAGAAATGTCCTCTTTGTGGAGCCAAGGCTTGTGAGCGGAGATCCAGCACAGACTGTAAAAGGGACATGAGGTGACAATGTTCAGTGGTCACTGAACTTTGCTAGGCCCAGCTCGTTACAGGTGCTGAGTCCTGTGTCCTCGGCAGACACTGAGGCTCCTCCTCTTGAGACCTTTGGCTGTGCCACTGGGAGATTTGTGTATCTCCTGCTTGCCAGACAGTTCCTCTCTAGACACAGCCAGGTGTAGGTCCCACCAGCAACGCAATGGTCCTTCATGGGATATGGCCTCAGCAGGCGCTGCCTCAGGGTCCTTGTCAGCAGATTTCTCGTCATGCTGTGTCAGCCCCTGATGCCATCCAGAGGCTGAAGGAAGCCTTCATGACACAAGAGCAACGATTCCTTAGGCCCATTACCAGGCACAGACCCCTGGTTGGCCACCGGGTTCCCAAGAGGATGCCCTTGAGTGGGAGGCTGGCAACTTGACCCTGGGCAAAGTGCCCTGCCCTGGAGCAGATATAACCTCTGACACCAGGACTCGGTGGGTGTCTGGAGTCTTCCTTGTAGTGCCCTAGTCATACTGATGAGAGCACACAGGTGATTCCCGAGAAAGGGATGGGGCTGTGCCCAGCTGCCTCTGGGCTCCTTTCTGACTTCAAGTCTCCTGTCTTGGAAAGGAGGCCCTGGAGGTTCCTGTGGGCCTGGCTCCACACTGTATGTTTGTCCTGCCCTGTTGCCTAGTTTGGCCTGTATCTTTGCAGACCTGCTTGGAAGGGAGTGAGGGTTTGGGAGAATATTTGCCCCATGTGGATGGCTGGGAGATGGTCAACTTCACAGAGGCCACGTCAGCAGCTGTGGCACGGGTCCAGGGCTAGTTGTCCCTTTGCTGTCTAGGGAAGACACAGCACATGTCTTTGGGTGCCAGGGAGAGAGGGGATCCCGACATCAGCCAGGAATACTTCATCTCAGGACAAGGGCCCTTTCCTGACCTGTGTGGAGGCATCATGGGGCTTTGGGAGTTCCTTCTGCTCTCTAGGGCTCTAGGACCAGAGCTGTGGGCTGCCATTAGCAGACACTTGACTTGCACCCTTCTGTAGTGCTTTGGCTTCCAGGAGAACTAGGCAACACAGAGCCATTGTCCCCAACCCTGAGCATACTGTCTATATCTGGAAAGAAGAGAGCAGTGGGTAGATCTGGCGACATTGGTTACTGCAGAGCACTGCCCTGGTAGTGTCCCCTGAAGGCCATGTGGACTTCGGATTTTGGTTATCAAATTTTCTAGAAGAGTGGAGAGATGTGATTGCAACCAGCCCACCAGTTAGGACCAGCTTGGCCAGCCTTTGTCTGCAGGCACAAGAAGAGAGAGTGGCCATCTTCCCTAAAGTGTCAGATTGGGGAGCTCTGGGTCTGGGTGGTCCTGATCCTCAGGGCCCTGCCTGAGCCCTTACAGGCTCATGCACATATCCACATCTTCCCTGAGTGCAAGAAGTGTATACCACATTCCCCAGAGCTTCCTGGGCAGGCAAGACTCTTGCCTTCAGCTGTTCCCAGGGAAGAAAACTAGACCAGTCTGTGCTGAGGTCACCATGGTCTTCCCCAGGGCAGCCTGGGAGCACTCTACAGGCACTGTCCTGTGCAAGAACTCAGAGGACAGATTAAGTTGGTGCTGCAGAGGGAGAAACAGCACCGCCCACCACTCCATCAAGCTTCATCCTCAGACCTCCTCTAGGAGTCAGGCTCCAGATTCCCGTCCTTCATGGCATTCAGAATACACTCCCTTCTTCCCCCATCATACCCATGGTCGCTTACTGTTTTCTTCCCAGTTTCTAAGTCTTTTCCAACCCAATGACTCAAAGCCGGCTAACATGGCTGTGATGCTTGAAGGGGGTGGGTTTTAGCATCCACTAAGGCTTCAGTGTGTCCAGGCTTCGCCAGAGCTGCAGACGCCTTCACTTCCTTTCCAGTTAAAAAAAAAATAAATAAAAACCTACAAGGCTGTTCCCTGTGGCTTTGAAATCCAAACAGTGTAAATTTCAAAGATTAAAGGGATCTGGGCCCCCCAGCGAGATCCCCTTTTTCCCTGGTGCTAAGAATCAGGGCCTTTAATTGCATTTCCTGTTTGCAACTGGTGAATAAAATATTTAGGCAGCCTCTGCTGAAGGCTCCAGGCAAAGCCCTGCCTGCAGCTGCACTGTTCCCCAAAATGAAGGCACACAAACAAAAAATATTAAAATTAAATGAATGTCAGATATATGCAGATGTATCTTTTTAACAATTCATAAGCCCTTTATGCAATTATTTTGGATGCAATTTATTTTGGCTAACTAGTGTAGTCATTAACCTATCTAACTAACTAGAGAGAGTAGATTGAAGCAGGATTTTTCTAGAAATCTCATAGGATAGTTTCCCAGTGAGTGTAGTGACTCAGTAGATTCCAGGAATGGAGGTCTCCAAAGTCCCATCAGAGTCAAACAACATAACCAATAAGGGATTTTAGGATGAACCTGGGACCAGGCCCCCCCTCACACCACATCTGGGATCTGGGCAGCATCTTTGCTGGTGCCCGGCTGGAAAAGCCTTGGAAAACAACCTGGGATCTCGTTTCTCTATCCATTTGTACTCAGAGGTAGTCGGTGAGAAGTCCTTACACAACAGTGGTAGCCACACACTGCCCACATCTCTCTCTGCCTCTGTCTCTGTCTCTGTGTCTCTCTGTCTCTGTCTGTCTCTCTGTCTCTGTCTGTCTCTGTCTGTCTGTCTGTCTGTCTCTCTCTCCCTCTCTCTCTCTCTCTCTCACACACACAGAGCATGCTGGTATCCCAGAGGGCCCTGGGAGATTGGGTCTCCGTATGGCCCGACCACCCCCAGACAGAGGAAGGGGAGGTGGAACAAGTACCAAGCTGGCATCCCCAGCTGGGGTGCTGTTTGCCAAGTTCCTAGAATCTCTTCTTATTTTATAAAAAGGAACACTATATCAGCCCCAGGGGGGCAGCCAGGCAACCTATGTACCACCCTCCAAACCACACAAAGTGTGGAGGGTCAACCTCCAAACGGGTGATATCACCCACTCTACAAACTGTCAGAGCAGGAGCGTGTTCCCAGGAGACTTCAGGCTCTCAGCAGGAGAGCGCTGTCTCTCCATATTAAATGATGGAGGCCTATCTGTGTAGGAAGCTGTTGACAGAGAAGCAGTTATGAAACCTAATTTGGCACAGAAAGGCTCCATTGCGGTGGAAGGCTCTGGAAACTGGTTGCTGGTTTGGGGTGGGGGTAGACAGGGGAGGAAGTGAGAAATGTGGGACCCCAAGGGGGCAATGGGCACTTAGGGAGTCTAGGGACCAAGAGGGCATCCCACGGACACTTGTGAGAAGAACAATGGGATGAGACAGAGGAGCAATACCCACCCTGCCCGCACCCATCCGTACCCTCTTCCCTGGGCCCTCTGGCTGAGGCAAGGATCTGTGGAAGTGTGAGGAGGGACTGAGTGACAGGAGCAATGGCCTCCTTTCTTCTCTCTCCCTCCCACCTTGGAGTGGAAATCCTTGGGTGGCAGTGTACGAAATAAGAGCTGATGATTCAATTTCAAAGGCTCCTTGGGCCAGCTTAGGCCTAGCCATTAGACCCCTGCCAATGCCTGCCAGTCTCGCTGCTCCCAGCCACCCACCCAGACTCTGCTAAGCAACCTGCCCCCCCCCCCCCGTCATTCCCTAAACTATAATGTCAGAGTAGAACATTACTAACAGCCAAGCTTGGCTGCAAGGTCATATGCCCAATGAGCTCTGAAATAAAAACAGGATGTAAAATGTAGAGATGAAACCACCCGAGGTTCTGGTTGAGAGACAGATGCGGGCAGCCAAGGCGAGGGAAAGGGGAGGCCTGGAAAGAGTGCTCTCCACATGTGGAAACATGGAGCAGTGGATGGGAATCAGCAGGTGAGGAAAGGCAGGAGGGGTCATGCTTTAGGGTTATGAACTCTACTGTGCCACTCAGCCACTCCACCCGCCTGCCCCTCTAGGCGAATGCTTGGCCTGGAGAAGTCCTAAGATAAGCTGTCTGTTTGCCGCTCTGAGTTTCCAGTGCTTCAGGTGAGCCAATCCTGGATCTTGTTTCACGCCAGTGCACATAGATTTTCCTAAGGCTGCCTGGGGGTTGCTTCCGGCTCCTATAGTGCCCTAGAACCACTTCAGCAGACAGAGGGACAGAGCCTGGGGTGGACACCTTTCTGTTTCTCACTGGCCTGAGGCCTTGGGCGGTGTGGCGTTCTGTCTCTCGGGGTGAAGTGGAGGGGACTCTCTGCACTTTGGTGAGACTGGGAGTAGACACGGAACAGAAGGCTCTGTACCTGCCTGGCACTGGGAAGGATGGAGGTCTTGGCTGCCCAGTGCTTCTGGGAGGCTCTTGAGAAGTTGCGTTCCTTTGGTGGTGTTGAAGAACAGCCTTCACACCCATACCCACGGTGAAGATCCTGGGAAATGCACTCATGATGACAGAGGGAGGAAGAGTTGTCCCCTACTGTCCCATGACGTCAGGGTTGGTGAGAGTCCCTCTGCGCTTTTCCATTCATGTGATTCATGTTTGCAAGAACCCACTTACATACTTGCACCGCCCCACACTGCTGGGTGCATCTCCTGCATGTCCAACTCGGATGACACGCTCACTAATAGCACGATGCCCCTGTGTTGCAAGATAGCGCTGCCACTCACAACCCTCTGCTGTCAGAGGGAGGGGTGGGGTGGACGCTTCCCAGGCTTACCCGTAAGTCAGTGGATTGGCTGTACTGGTGGGTGCATTTGAATCTGCAAATCACACCAGACTTTGGGAAGCTTGGGGGAGATGCCTGGAGCGGTTCAGATGTGGGGTGGTGGAGACAGAGCTCCTCTCAGCCAAGGTGACTACAGGGGTTGGAAGGAGCTGTTCCCCGGGCTTCCATGGCAGTTCATTGCATTCCCCCAGAGGGTGCCATCTGTTAAGATATGAAGTCAAAAGTGTCCTTTGGAATTGAGCACCTAGGTGGCCCTGCTGGGAGAGCTGGGGGAGAATACCCCCTCCGCCCCCCTCCCCAGAGAATCTCGTGTTTGTGCTGCTGGGACTGTGAGCCTTGGAGAGGCAAGGTGCGACTGAGCCTCTACCCCAGGGTCTGGCTGCCGGCTTCTGCTTTTCTTCCCCCCGGAGGGTGTTGGTGGGTCTGAATGGAACTGGTTTTCATGAAGAGTCCTGGATACAAACCCCGCCTCATCGAAGACCTAGCCCTGGAAGACTCCCACTTTCCTTGTGCACCTTCCCCTTTTCGGGGGTGTCTATGGCTACTGCACCGTTGGCTGAGGGTTACTTTGTTCTGTCCTTGGGAACAGGAGCTCCCGGAGGCCTCCCTCTGCTGGGTGCCCACAGACACCTGACCCTGCAGGGCCTGCTTTGGAGTGGGGCAGGCTGTCAGAAGCACAGGTGTGCACCTACTGTTAACTCCTTTTCAACCCCGCCCGAATGTGGCTCACCGGGAGTGTGAAGATGAGGCTGCAAGGCTCTACTGAGCCTGATGGCTTTTCTTCCCTAGGTTGTAGCCTTCCAGAACGTGAGGTAAACCTATGTTCCATTTCTGGGGCTGCCCAAACTGAGCACACGCCCCAGATTCCTCAGATGCAGGAAACCAGAGATGCTCTGAACTGGATGCCAATGCCCCACCATTTTTAATTAAGCTGGGGAACATGGGGGAACGGTGCATCTGCTGTCTCAAACATGAGTTATGAAACCCACCCCTCCAGATGTTCCCTCAGCCGCTTACCCATGGGTTCCAGGCTTCAGTTGGTTTGTTTTTCTCTTAGTTTTTTTCCTATACAAGCAGTATTTCCTGGCTTCCTTTAGGAGGCTGGCCAGTTGGGTTTAAATCAAATCTTGGATCTCAGCATATACTGAGGGCCAAATGCTATATCACGGGCTGGTGGCGCTGGCACAGAAAATACCCGCTTCTACCCTTGTGGCTCTTGCAGGCTTGACAATGAATTTCTCAATGGTTCGCTCATTTGCTCATGAGGCTAGGGGTGTAAACATATTGGGTGCCAGGGTCTCTGTCCACTGCAGGGCTGGAAGAAGAAAGACCCTCCTGACCTTTGGAGTTCATCAGAAGGTCGAGCTCGCAAAGACCTGCACAGCTGGCACCTGGGAACTCCCTGGGGGAAACAAAAGCCTAGTAAACTGGGAGTGTGTCTTTATTACGTTATTTATTGATGCCTTTGTCCATGGCTAGGTTATTTGAGACAAAGAGGGAGGCTCATAGCTCAGGAAGGAAACACACACCTTATCATACTCACTCCATGGCCCTGCTCCACCCAAGACCCTCACCATCTCAATAACTGTACACTTCTTTTATTTTCTTTCTTTTTTTATTTTCCAGACAGGCTCTCACTCTGTAGACCAGGTTGGACTCACACTCACAGAGATCCACCTGCCTCAGCCTCCCAAGTGCTAGGATTAAAGGTGTGCCCACCATGCCCAGTCTAAAACTATGTATTCCTAAGTCTTCCATCAGTGCTATTGCCAACTTTGTGTAGAAGAGGCTTGGACTGCGTGTGTGGCAGAGAGAGAGAGATGGTCACATGACTTATGGTTATCCTAGGTCTTTTACTAGTCCACTCTTCCACCCATCTGCTCATTCATCCATTTATTCATCTCTCTACCCTTCAATACCTCTGTCCTTCCATCCATCCATCCATCCATCCATTTATCTATCCACCCATCTATTATCTGTCTATCTGTCATTTGTTCACCTACCCAGCCCGTCTTCCTCCCTCCCTCCCTCCCTCCCTCCCTTTCTTCCTTCCTTCCTTCCTTCCCCATCTATGTTGTGTGTAGATACATTTATCCACTCATCTATTCATCCATATTTTAAGTGGTCAGTTGAATTACTTATTCTCTTTAGCTCTAATTTTCTCATCTGTGAAAAAGAAATACGGCATTTCCTTTGCCTGCCACAATTGTTATGGTATTGTAGCCAGTTGTAAGGGCTTTAAAGGATTGGAGCAGTGCTTGGCATGGCAGTGGCTGTGGGCCTTGCCTTTAGAGGTGTCCATTATGGTAACAGAACTGGAGAAGATGGGCTGGATCTGCTTTTGGCTCTGGTGCCTGATAAGTAACCTTTGCTACACTTGATCCTCAGTACCCTGGCTGAGACCACTAAACTCAGGCATGAAGCTCTGGAGTCAGGAACTCTAGGTGTCCATGGAGGACTGCAGGCCATTTCATTCTCATCTCTATCATCATTGTTATATACTTGACAGACATTTGTGGGCTGTTCTGTGCTTAATTGTGTTCCTCCATCCCCATTTATCAGGGGGCATCCAGGACATTAGTGGGTGGTGGTGTTGGCTTCCATTATTAGAGAAATTCTTCAGGGACCGCTAAAACAGGTGATCTTTTCAGAATTTGTGGTTGACTATATCTTTGGCTGGGGTTGGGCTTCTGGCTGACTCCTGGTGAACACCCATAAGGGTGCCCTCAACAGGGCATCTCCAGATGGCCTTGGGTGAGGACCATGTGCACATCTTCTGAGTCCCTTCTGCAGGACTATAGACTGGCTTCTAGAATGATCTCCTTTATACGAGTGCACTGAGGAGCTGCGAGGTTTGTTCTTGGCTTTGGGAAGTCCAGGTGAGTGCCACTGGCCAGTCCCATACCTACTGAGGCCCAGTAAGCAGCCCCCGGTTTCCCTCTGAGCAACATCTTGGTGACTTGGTATCCTACTTTTGAGTTTGGGAACACTGTTTTCTTTGTCCAACCTCCTGTTATGAGTAAGTAGCATTTCCCCTCAGAACAAGAGGGAACTAGCAGCCCCTCAGGAGGCAGGGTCAAACCTTGAACAATGCACATTTTATGACTCCCCAGGGAGGTGTCGCAATGAGTGCTGGGCCTTTCGTGTGCCCAGCAGTGCAAGCATTTGTCAGGTACATACAATGAGTACCTATAGAATGTTCTCCCCCCAGTTCTGTGTATATAAAGCAGGCTTCTTTCTCAGTTTCTTTTCTATCTATTGGGGAGATGGTTAGGCAGGCATCAGGAGCCTTTTCCATTATGGGAGAAGCCCAGATCTGGGCTCAAGATCAGAAGAAGCAGAGGGTGATGCTCTGTAGAGGGAACCAGGGAGTGAGGCATCATGGGACAGCAAGAAGGCCTGCTCCCAGGCCTTGGTGTTTGAGGTATTGGGTTATGCAGCTTACCTGTGAGCTTTTGTAGGCAAGCACCCATCCCAGAACTCTGTAGTGGAATGCTACCACCCGGCCACCCCCATTTGGAAAGCCAGCCCTGGAGACTAGGCTGAGGTGGACACAGTCCGAGCATCTGAGGCACAGTAGGGACTGGGTTGTCAGGTTCCTTGTGACTTTAGTAGGGCATGTTCCACCATAATGAGTATGACAATCTTGGCCTATGACCTACCAGGCCAAGGGCAGAGTGACAGAGATGGAGGAGACACTTTGGACCAGGCTGAGACCTGTGTGTGCGGCAGGAAGTTCTCATGTGAGTCCCAGTCTGGGGACTGATACGGTCAAATTGAGGATGAGCAGGTGACACATAACTGGGGACTCACTGTGCTGGAGGCAGATGAACCCAGCTGGTGGCCAATGCAGGGGGAAAGGACTGACCTGGGGCCTTCCTTGCCATTACAGCCTGTGGGGAGACCTAGACTGGAGACTTGATCAGACAGTGACCCGGAGGCCTCACAGAATGGAAAGCCTGTTCCCTGGGAACACATGGAGCCTTAGAAAATGCATGTCCCTATCTAAGAACAGACCTTAATCACGTCCCAGATGACCTAGGATAAACAAGCAGGCCAGGCTTCCGTTCCCACTCACCCAGGGGGATAGTAAGCCACTTCTCCACCCATGGTCAAGAGCGTGGTAGCGTCACATCCCAACCCCATCTCTGGGAGCCTGTGGCCAGGTGTGGGGTGGTGGGGTCAGGGGTTTTTATAGCAAATGAGTCAGGGTCTTGGTGGGAAGTCTGGACCAGGAGTTGAGGCGGTCACCAAAAGAACCACAGAGGCTAAGGGTGTCAATTCCAGTGACTCTGACAGGAGGTTCCACTGTCTTGGAGAACATTTCAGAACAGTTCACAAGGGAAAAACACTCCCTTCCATGTCCAAATTCTGCTTGGCACTGTTTTCAGAAGTGAACTTTTTTATTTTTAAACTTTGTATTGAAAATGCAAACAACTGGTTCAAAATAATAATGGATGAAGCCCAGGCATGGTACCAAGAGCCTTGTTATCAGACAGGGTGTACTCCCTTTGTTATGGTAGTAAGTACTTTGTCCCAGACTAGATCAGAGGAGCAGTTCATATGTTTAAATACACACACACACACACACACACACACACACACACACACACACACGCATACATTCAGACACACATGCACAAACATATGCACACTCACACACACAAACACACATATATACACACACACATGCACACACATGCATACACATGCACACACATGCTAGGCCCCATGCACGGCTCTTCATGTTTTCCTCCCACTTGCTCATGAATGTACAATAAATTATTCAGCCAGAGCCTGCCGGAAGCCCCTGCAGCAGGCCGGCTGGTGAGCAGGTGGTGGGAAGCCTGCCTGACAGAGGCTGTAGGAGCCAGCGGGAGCAGAAAGGCAGAGCTCAGGGGTGTGTGGAGAGTGGGGATGGTGCCAGCTGGGCCTGTGGAGGGCCCCACTGGGGTGGACCTCAGCCCTGCCAACCCCAGTCGTCCTGTGCTCTGGGCGTTCTCATTAGCTGAGAACAAACTGCCAGCTCGTGAGGCCTTTTCACTGCGGTTAGGTGAGAGGCAATGCCAGAGGGATGCTTGGGAACCATCTGTGTCTCAAAGGGCTTGTGGGCTTCCAGGGGCTCACAGGAGGAGGCTGAGGAAGACAGAGGCACACACACCAGACCACCTGCTCAGGTCTGTCCTCTTCCTGCAGGTGTCAGGCTCTGCCATATTGGAGCACACACTGAACGGCCTCTGAGCCTGACCTTATGCTGTGTGTGACCTGAACTCACAGGTTCTCAGGCAAAGACTGGTGCTTTGTGCAACACTGTCACTGGACACCTAAGCCCTGAGGTGGGCAACCTGAGAGGATGCGTATGTACACACACACACACACACACACACACACACACACACACACACACACACATACACACACTCACACACACACTCACACACACATACACACACACACTCACACACACACACTCTCTCTTACTTCTCCTTCCCGGCTGTTCCTGGGTCAGTCAGCTTTGTCCCTGGCCCGAGGCAGGTTGCAGTCTGGTCTCCCTGACGTGGGCTCATGCTGCAGGGCTGACTGTACAAAGAGAAGCCCTTGAGGCAGGTGTGGTAGTCCACACTTGTCATTCCAGTGCTTGGGAAGCAGAGGCAGGAAGATTGCCAAAGCCCAGGCTACCCAGTAAGTTCCAGGGCAGCCAGGGCTACACAGCCTGATGCTGTTAGAAACAGACAGATACATATGTAGACAGAGATACCATGCATCTCAGCTCTTGCCATCCAAGGCCCTAAGCAGCCATTTATGTACATTCCTGTGTGACTTTGCTATTTCTGGGCACACACCCAGTGAATGGCCTTTGAGGTCTGGCTCTTTTCCCTCAACACAGGCTTTGAGGTGTGGCACTCACTTTATCCTCTGTGTGTGTATACCTTTGCTTCCCTGTCTACCTGTGGGGAGACACTGGCCATGTTCCTTTTTGGGTGGTTATCATGGTTGTTTTAAATTGTGTTTGTACGTATGTTTGCCTGCTGGTCTGTGCGTGCAGTACCCACAGAGACAAAAGGTGTCTGCACACTGGAATGATAGGTAGAACCACCTTATGTGGGTACTGGGGACCAAATCCAGTCCTCTGCAAGAGGGGCAAGAGATAACAGAGCCATCTCTCCAGCTGCCTTGGGTTAGTATGAAGGTGGCCCTGTGAACACTGGGATTGTAGTGGACATATGTCATCATTTTCCCTGGGCTCATGGTCGGATCAGTGTGCATGGACAGCATGGCGACTCTGCGTCGTTCTTTGAGGGGCTCAGCTCTTTGCAGACTGAGCTTCTGTGACAGCTCCTCTGCCGTTTTCTGTCTCATCAGCTCTGGCACAGGGCTCTGACTTTTCCTAATCAACTCCAACTGACCCTTCCTCTGCTGCACAGGCAATGAAGGACCTAACCTTGGCCCTTGCTGCCTCCCTCCTGCCAGCATAATTCCAAATGGCAGATGAGACGTAGTCTGTGCCTGGCCCCTTGGGTTCTGGCATGCTATAGCAGCCATGCCCCAGTAGTACCTCCAACCTTTCCAAACCTCTTCGCCCTTTAGTCCCCAGTACCAGGGCATATGCGGATTGCTTCCTCGCCTGAGAGGAGACAGGGCATCTCAGGCCAGCTGCTAGGAAGGAATAAAGCCAAGTCAACATTGAAGCCTACCCGGAAGCTCAACCCTTCTTCCTGCCTCAGGCAGCCCCGGAGAGCATTTTAGCTCCATCGGCAAGAAAAGGCCAGGCCAGGCACTTATTTTCTCTCTCTGCCAGAAGAGCCCTGTGTCTGTCACAGCCAAGCAAATTTATATTAGCAATGAAACTGACAGAACACACCGGGCCCCGGCGCCTTCACAGTCGCCCTCCCAGCTTTCGGTGATGCCTATATTACAAAAGCAGTAACCGCACGAGGCTCCTGACTTGCCCGGCTGTAGAAACTACACAGGACTGTGGTGCCAGAGACCACTGGTGCATACCCATCCATTTTAGACTTGCGTGCAGCTGGAGGGATTGATCAGAGATCTGTGTGCTCTATCAGTAGGACTAGTTCTAGAACCAAAACTGATACCACAACCCTGATGCTGGCATCTGTGACATCTAGTTGCAGGGCATCTGTCTGCACGTGATGTCTGATGGGAGGCCCTTTCTGGCCACCGCCACTTCTGTTTCCCCCCAGTGGCAGCTCTGCTTAGCCCTGGTCTCTACTCCTCTACTGGGAGTCTCCGTGGCTTGTTCTTCTGGGATCGTCTATAAAAGGAATCTTGTAGCCATGACCTTCAGGACCTGTCCTGTGGGATTGATCCAAACAGCACGGTTCTCTGTGGCTCCTGCAGTTTTCCATGGTGGGATTGCTAGTTGCTCATCTGTTGGGGGGGCACCCGGTTCCTGTTTGGAGACACGGCACCAGAAGCTGCTGGGGACATTTTTGTTTTAGTTTTGAGTGACCGTGTTTTCATGTCGCTGGGATAAATGCCCTAGAGTCCAATTGCTGGGGAATATTGTTGTGGATTTTGTTTTACAAAAAGTTGCCAGCCTGCTTTTCAGCGTGGTTAAAACCATCCCTGTCTCACCAGCAGGATATGAACTGTGCAATTTTTCTCACCCTTGACAGCCTTCGGTTCTTTCTTTATTTTTCGTTTTATTTGCCTTGTTAGTCCTGTTGTGATAGCTCACTGTGGGTCTAATTTGTGCTTCCCTATTGACTGGTGACACTGGACATCTTTTCATGGGTCTATTTACCATCTGCCTAACCCCCTTTGGAGAAATGTCTGCTCATGCTCTTGCTCGTTTTATAATTGCATTAGTTTTTTAATTTGAGGTTTGGGAATTCTTTACATGTTATAGATACTTGTCCTTTGTCACATTTGTGATCTATTGGGTTGGGAAGATGGCTTAGCTGATAGAGTGCTTGCTGAGCAAGGGTGAGGGCCTGAGTTCCAATCCCCACGCCAAAAAAAAATTAGGTGGAATAGCCCGTGTTTGTAATTCTAGTCCGGGGGAAACAGAGACAAGAGGGTCTCTGGGGCTCCCTGGTCAGTCAGTCCAGGTGAGTCGGTGAACTCCAGCTTCAGTGGGAGACCTTCTCAGCAAATAAGATGGAGAGTGATTGAGGAAGACAGATGTCAACCTCTGGCCTTCTCATGTATCACACACACACACACACACACACACACACACACACACACACACTCACACACAGAGGGGGAGGGGAGGGGAAGGGGGAGGGAGAAGGAGAGGGAGCAAGCGCAATATTTTCTATTCTCTCTAGCTTGTCTCATTTAAACTGATACATCTAAAAGCTCTGACCTTGGTCCTGAAGATTTGTCTTAGTTGTTCTCCTTCTGAAAGTCTTATAATTTACATTTTATACTTGATATGGTCGCTGTTGTGCCCGTGGGTGACCAGTCTCTCCCACATTAATGATTACAAATACTAAGCTTCCTGCTTCAAACTGCAGGCTTTCTCTTTGTCTCTGTTTTTTTTGTCTCTTTTTGTCTCTGTCATCCCCCCCACCCCGTGTGTGTGTGTGTGTGTGTGTGTGTGTGCGTGCGTGTGTGTGTGTGCGTGTGTGTGCGCGCGCGCGCGCGTGTGTGTGTGTGTGTGTGTGTGTGTGTGTGGTGTGTATTGGCCAGAGACTGATGCCAAGTATTCCCCTTAATGGTTTTTTACTTTACTTTTTTGTTTGTTTGTTTTTTTGAGACAGGGTTTCTCTGTATAACAGCTCTGAATGTCCTGAATCTCATTCTGTAGACCATGAATTCACAGAGACCTGCTTGTCTCTGCCTCCCAAGTGATGGAATTAAAGGCATGCACCACCACCGCTGGACTCTACCTTAGTTTTTTGAGGCAGGGTCTCTCACTGAACCTGGAACTCACTGGTTTGTCAAGACTAGTTGCCCAGCAAACTCCAGGAATCCTCCTGTTTCTGCCACCCTAGCCAAGAATTAGAGGGTTTACAGTCACATCTTGTTCTTTATGTGGTACTAGGGGTCACTTGGGTCATCATGCTATCAAAGACAGCACTTCACCAACGGATCCACCTCCCAGGCCCTCAAATCGCTTTTGAAGTTTTGTCTGTGAGGCTCAAATTCTGGGTTCTGCTTTGTCCCAATGACCTGTGATTCTATCTCTTGGTGTACCGCTGAGACCTGCTGCAATGCTTTAGGGTTGACATGACTCGGACGACAGGGAATGAAGAAATGACAGACACACAGAGAAAAGCTGGGGCAGGTGGGCCATGAGTTCTGATGGAAACACACCACAGGCTGGAAACTCAGCCCTTTATTATGCACAGCTGAAGGAGGAGGAGCTTAACTTACCTCAGCAGGGATCTGTCAAGGGGGACAGTCTCAGGCTGCAGCTGTCCTGGGAGGGGAAGCTGTGCTTGACAATTTCTGCACACACTGTGAACATCAGGACCAGATTTGGCAAAGGCCTTGCCATTCCCCTGAGCCTGACCCAGAAACAACCTTGGGGTATTGGGGTCTTTGACATGGCCATGTTCATATCATAAATGCTCCTTCACACAGGGATACACTTGTTCCCCACAGGCCATGACACACTGTCTTCATGACTGTAGCTGTGAGTGAATACACACATGGTGGAGAAAATGATTCCTCTTATTCTGCTCTTTTTCAGAATCACTTGAGCTGATGGTTCTTTTTATAAAGGTCATTTTCTTTTCCATATGCATGTTAGAATGAACATGGCTGTCAACCAAACCTAGCACATATTTGCCAGGAAGGATGCTAAGTCTACAGCTCAGCTGAGGGTGGAGTACCATGTATCCTAGCCTTCCCACCCATGGGCTCACAGTGCCTCCATCTAGGTAGAGTTACTTCTGTTGCATGCGTAGTTGTTCACAAGGGCCTGCAAGGACCCTACCTGGTCTGGGCTGGGTGAATAGGTTTAGGCATCAGGGTGAGAACAGGTTGGTTTATGTCACTTTCCCAAGCTTCCCCTAACGCTATAAAGTATCTGGGAAATTTGTTGAAAACTCTTCCTTTGCAAACTGACAGATGAGATCCACCACATATATTATTTACCTGTCTTTCTGCTCTATCTGAAACCTGGCAAAGCAGTTGGGATGTGCAGTCTGTCACAGTGGGGAAGGCACGATAGCAGGAGCATGAGGCATCTAATCGCATTGCGTCAGAGCGATGAGTGCTGATGCCCAAAGCACTTCCTCCTATTCAATCCACGCTCCAGTGCCACTGAGTCTCCAGGACCACTGAGCAGTATTGCCCACAGTTACAGTGAATCTTTCTATCTCAACTAACATAATCCAGAAAATCCCTTGCAGACATGCCCAGAGATGTGTTTCTATGATAATTTTATTATATTTTCTAATTTTATTTATTTATTATGTACAGGTTCTGCCTGCATGTATGCCTGCACACCAGAAGAGGGCACCACATTTCATTACAGACGGTTGTGAGCCACTGTGTGGTTGTTGGGAATTGAACTCAGGACCTCTGGAAGAGCAGCCAGTGCTCTTAACCTCTGAGCCATCTCTCCAGCCCCCATGATGATTTTAAACACGGCCATGTGGATGATCGAGATTAACCATCATATCGAGGCAGGTGACCCCAGAGTGAACCAGTGATGTCCTCACACTTGTGTTTTTTTTCTGGAAGAGTGTGTTGAGGACTGATGCAAAATTTTCTTTCCATGTTTGGTAGGATTCACTAGAGAAACCCTCAGGGTCTGATGCCTTCTTTTCCGGAAGGTTGTTACTTACTAGACACAGGCTTGTTCAGATTGTCTTTTCCTGTGTGGGAGTTTGGCTAGCGTCTGTCTTTGAAGGGCGGTTTTGTCCCAGCTGGATTGTCAAGTGACAACCTGCCATAAGTTTTGTGTAATAGAAACACGCACATGTACACTTTTGCCCAACATCACACCATGTGATTCCTTCATCTGTATTTTTCACAACTGTGCCACTTTCTGTTGTGTGATTAAATGTCACACTTTGTTCACCATGCAGGTTGTTGGCAGGTTTCATACATACAATATTAATTCATATGCATATGGTATCCACGGGCATTCCTGCTCATCTTCTTGTGGCCCACTATTTCTGTTGGGTGCTTACCTACAAGTAGAATTTCTGGATTCTGGAGCATGTTGAAGAGTTTTCTAGCATTTCTGCATATTCTTATTCTTATTCTTATTACTTTGCCAGCAGAACATGAAAATTTAGGTGTGTCCAGCCCATGGCCTGTAGGCCACACATGGTCACGAACAGCTATAAATGCTGTCCAACACAACATCACTAACTTATTTATTTATTTATTTATTTATTTATTTATTTTTGGTTTTTACGAGACAGGGTTTCTCTGTATTGTTTTGGAGGCTGTCGGTCCAGCCTGGCCTTGAAGTCACAGAGATCCGCCTGCCTCTGCCTCCCGAGTGCTGGGATTAAAGGCGTGCGCTACACTGCCCGGCACTAACTTATTTTATTTAAACATTATGAAGGTTTTTGTGATTTTTTTATAACTTGATGTGTGGTTCAGACAATGTGATTCAGAAAAGCCCAAAAGTTAGACACCCCTACAAGTGATTTCCAAACGTTTGCTAGCACTTACTATCATCTGCTTAGTTTTAGCCTGTCTGGTAGCTGGGTAGGAATGGCTCCCTGACCTCGGTTTGCATTTTTGGGGCTGATCGTGCTGGGCACCTTTGTGTGTGAACTGACCACATGTATGACTTCTGCTGATTAGTGTCTGTTTGGTCTCTTGCCAATTAAAATTTGAGCTATTTACACTTTTTGTATTGACTTGTGGGATCCATTATGTACTGTAGAGCCCGTGCCTAGGGGTCTGTGTTTTGAAATGTCTTTTTGTCAGTCTCTTGCCCTCCTATTCTTCTGACAAATGAAAGTTCTTAATTTGACTGAAGTCCCATACATCAAACTTTAATCTTGGGTTTTGTGTGTGTGTGTGTGAGTGTGTGTGTGCGAGCACACTATTTAAGCTATTTAGTGACTATGAAACCATTTTGTGTTTGTTCTAGAAGTTTTCATGTTTTTAATCTCTTGTCCTATTAGGGCCCACTTTGAATGGATTTCTGTGTTTGAGCATGAAGAAGGGGACAATCAGTCAACACAGTGCCATTGTGTTGGAAAAAGACTATTCCTCCACTGAGAGACAGAACATTGTCTAAATTTGGTTGCTTTGCGTGTGAATGAGAAAGACTTGCTGTGTGTGTGTGTGTGTGTGTGTGTGTGTGTGTGGTGTGTGATGAAATGCCTTCACAGGCTCATGTATCATGGTTCTGTCTGTATTAGCCCCATGCTACAGGGGCCATCTATTCTTGATTGATGTTTTTGGGGCTGAGATTGGAACCAGCCAAACAGTCCTGGTTCCAACCCTGAGTGGAGGAGTGTGGATAAGGGAAGGCCTAAAAGACCTTAAAGACCTTAAAGACTAGACAGAAACACCTGGTCATGTCAGGAGGGCTCCCGGTCAATACTGAAGGCCACGGTTTATTGAAGCATCATCTAAGTAACCATCCAAAAGCAGGGGTAATGGCAGAAGACATTTATTATCCCGTATAAAGAGCTGAATAGGAAATATTTCCTTTAATCCTAGAGACACTCCTAAGTAGCATGTTCTCAAGCCCTCAGACACTCCATACCAGCACATCTCACTAGGCTTCAGGGTGGGCATAGACTCCTGGGGAAATAGAAGCCCTTCCCCATGGAGGCCAGGCCATGAGGAGGTAATCAGCTGACACCTAAAATACAATAGAAGTTCTGAGCTCTTGGAGTTCTTGGCTGACTAGAGCATATTTCTGGAATATTACGTGGGCCCCCGACACCCATGTGTTTGAACACTTAATCCCCAGAAATTGGCACTAGTTTTGGAAGGTTGTGGAACCTTCGGGAGGCAGAGCCTCACTGGCAAAGTGGCTCACTGTGGTGGGAACAAGCCTTTTCCCGTCTGCACTGTGCTTCCTGACTGCTGAGAAGTGTTTCAAGCTCCAGCCACCAGCCTTCCCAGCATGGTGGACTGTATCTCTCAAACCGTGAGCCCAAAAAGACCCCTCTGCTCTGAAATTGCTTCTTCTCAGGTATTTTGTCACGGTGACAGGGAAAATAATGGATATAGTTTATGTATAAAAATGTGTGTGTGTATCTGAGCATGAGTGCGTATGTGTATATGTGCACATGTATAAGTGTGTTTGTGTATCTGAAAGAGTTTGAATGTGTGTATGCATGTGTGAAAGTATGTGTGAATCTGACAGTATGAGTGTGTGCGCATGTGCATATGCATCAGTGTGTATGCACATGTGTATGCATTACATGCATGAGTGTGTGTGTATGTCTTTGTGCATGTGTATGAGTTTGTGTGTACATATATGTATTTGTCCATGTATGTGTGCACATATGTATATGTTTGTGTGTGCATGTGTGTTCGTGTGTGCATATAGTTTCTGGGATCCCAGGAATGGCTCATCTGCTCCTGAGCCCAGGCCAATCAATTTACTCACCATGACCCCTAACACATTTCCATCTCAGGTAACAGGATCCTGTTCTGTCCACATTTTCAGGACCCTGGTGTTCTTTGACTCTTTGCATCTCCATATGTAATTTACAATCTGTTAATCAAGTTCCATGAAGCATGTTGTAACATGAAACAGATCAGTCTGGGGAGAAAAATATATACAGTTTCCCTTTTATGCAGAGCTGGGGACTAAGCTAGCCCCCAATCCCTACGCCTTGATATTTTTACAACATTAAGTCTTCCCATCCACGAATGGGGACTGAGCTCCACTTGCTCAGGTCCTCAGTTTCCCTCAGCAATGCTCTGTGGCTTTGAGTGCAGTGTTCCCACACATTTTCGTAGTGACTTTTTCTTAAGTAATTGGAACCATTTAAATGGCATTTAAAAGACTTCTTGTGTATTCGTTGCTACTATGTAGCAAACCAATTAGCTTTTGCTTGTTGCCTTTGGCCTTTACTCAGCAATCTCATAGAATTCAAATACTTTAGAGTTTCTCCTTTTCTGGATACATACACAATCGCATCAACTGAACAATGGCAGTTATGTTTCTACATTTGCATGTTTCCCTTTCTCGTGCCCAGCTCACTGGCTAGAATTCTTGGGTGTGCAACAGGCTGGGGCATCCTCTGGGTCTCCAGTAACTGTCCAAGGTGCTTCTTGGAGACTCTTGGACAATCTTTGCTTTTCTTGGCCTTTGCTAAGATTGTCAAGCCCCACTCACACCAAAGCTATCCAAGTCTTATTACTGAGTTTATAATGAAACTATAGGCCATACTGTGAATGGGGGAGGTTCGGGGCATTTGTGGAGTGTGGTTTGGGTATTGAGAATAATCTCTCCATTTTTCCACATAGCATCAAATGTCTTTTATTACTTTCTTCATAAAGGCCCAGAACATATTTTGCTATATTTTCTATATATGTGTATGTGAGTCTTTGTGTGTGTATAATATATATTAGTATATATTAATAATATATATAATACAATATATATATTCCTTAACATTTTCACTTTACATTTTGATTTAATTCTAGTTAGTATAAAGAAAAGCAATTGCTTTTTGTTGTGGTTGCTTGTTAGTTTTTGAGACAGACTGTCACTATGTAGCCTTGGCTTTCTTGGAACTCCCTGTGGGGACCAGGTGGCCGTTAACTCACAGAGATCTGCCTGTCTCTGCCATTAGAGAGCTGAGTCTAAAAGTGCACACTGCCACATTCCTTAAGCAGGTGTTTTTTCTTTATCAGTTTTGTGTGAACAACTACAGTTGTGAAAACTAGTATTTCCCCTGAATGTTGTTTAAAAATGTTATTTTTGATTTATTTTTTAATTTTATTTTAGGTATACAGGCATTTGTCTGCATGTATGTGTGTGCATCATGTCCATGCCTGGTGCCCATGGACTCTAGATGAGGGTGTATCAGATCTCCTGGAACTGGAGTTATGGATGGTTGTGAACCACCATGTGGTTGCTGGGAACTGAACCCTAGTCCTCTGCAAGAGAAGCCTGTGCTCTTAACCACTGAGCCATCTCCAGCTCCTGTGGAAGGCCAGTTAAACCATCCACACATCATGGTGACTCTAGAGCACCTTGTCCTGAGGCCGTGTGCACACTGAGTATGTGGTCAGAGCCACCTGTATATGTCTCTGAGCTTGAGAGAGGCCTCTGATGCTTCCAGGTTAATTATGAGTCCTTTCCCTTGTAATCCTTTGAAGCCAGCCTCCCTCAGATTTGTCGAGTTCTTCTCTGTATTTACTTTGTGAATGGCTTGATTTTATGATCATACACAAGTACTGAAATAAAACGTCACTGGTGTTTCTTTGATCTCAGTGAGGTGGAATGTGCGTTCTATTTTCTGAAGAACAACACATTTATTTTTATTCATTTAGCCTCATGGAATGTGCTGGGTACCTGGTCAAATGCTGATTGGATAAAATACTTTCAAAGGGTAACCATTTTAATTGTGGTTAAGGCTATATTATCAATTTTCCCTTCCTCATGCTCTTGATCAGCTGGGAAACTGCCCGAGGGCTCGAAGATGATCTCCTGCATTTATTCCCTGACTGTTCTATAATTTTACACTTTATGCTTAAAGCTGTGATCTTTTTGGTGACTTAATTTTTGGGGGCAAAGATGTGAACCTAAGATCAAAGTCAGACCTTTAAAATTTATGCGTGTTATATGTGCTTTTTTATCGTGTGTGTGTGTGTGTGTGTGTGTGTGTGTGTGTGTGTGTGCACATGCCATAGCATGCATATAGAGGTCACAAGACAGTTTTTGTGAGATGGTTCTCTGGTCCATCGGTATACAGTCCAGTAGAAACCTCTGTAAGCAACATCCTTTGTACTCCATGGAGTAGGCTTGTGTACTGTATGGAACAGGCTTGTGTACTGTATGGAGCAGGCTTTTGTACTGTATGGAGTAGGCTTGTGTACTGTATGGAGTAAGCTTGTGTATTGTATGGAGTAAGCTTGTGTGATGTATAAAGTAGGCTTGTGTACTATATGCAGTAGGCTTGTGTATTGTATGGAGCAGGCTTGTGTACTGTATGGAGTAGGCTTGCATGATGTATGGAGCAGGCTTGTGTACTGTATGGAGTAACCTTGTGTGATGTATAAAGTAGGCTTGTGTATTGTATGGAGTAAGGGTTATGTACTCCATGGAGTAGGCTTGTGTACTGTATGGAGTAGGCTTGTGTACTGTACGGAGCAGGCTTGTGTACTGTATGGAGTAGGCTTGTGTACTGTACGGAGCAGGCGTGTGTACTGTACGGAGCAGGCTTGTGTACTGTACGGAGTAGGCTTGTGTACTGTACGGAGTAAGGGTTATGTACTGTATGGAGTAAGGGTTATGTACTGTATGGAGTAGGCTTGTCTACTGTACGGAGCAGGCTTGTGTATTGTATGAAGTAGGCTTGTGTACTGTATGGAGTAGACTTGTGTACTGTATGGAGTAGACTTGTGTACTGTATGGAGTAGACTTGTGTATTGTATGAAGTAGGCTTGTGTACTATATGAAGTAGGCTTGTGTACTGTATGGAGCAGGCTTGTGTACTGTATGAAGTAGGCTTGTGTACTGTATGGAGTAGACTTGTGTACTGTATGGAGTAGACTTGTGTACTGTATGGAGTAGGCTTGTGTACTCCTTAGCTGTCAGTTGGGCATGATGGTTTGGTGGTCTCCCATATTGGTTCTGGCAGTCAATCTGTCATACTTTGACTCCACATTCTTTAACATGCTTTTACCTGTGATAGGAGCCAGTTTCTGTCTTTCTATTACCTGTGTCCTTCAATATGCACTATGAAATAAACCGGTCTGACCCACCAAGCATGCCCAGAGTGCTGGAGAGATAGCTCAGTGGTTAAGAGCACTTAGTCTTTTCCCAGAGGACTCAGGCTTGATTCCAAGCACCCACAAGATGGCTCACAACTGCCTGTAACCCCCCCCCCCGCTCTGTGTTAACCCTTTACACATTTTATTAAGTTTATGCCTAAGTATCTTACCTGCTTTGTAAGTGGATCGTATTTGTGACTTAGATTTTCATGTATTCATTTTCATGCATACAAATGCACTTGGGTTTTGTGTGTTGATTTTGTATGATTTTTCTGGCCTTGTTTAAGCTTAGATTCTTACAAATTCCGTTTGGTTTCCTAGAAAGACAATAATTTTTCATTTCCATCTGCGTGTTTTCTCTTTTTTTCTTGATTGTGGCCTTCTAGAACTTCATGTACTGTGTTGAGTAACAGTGCTATGTCCCCAATCTTACCACCTTTAAAAATTTTTATTTGATTAGTGTATTTTGAGACAGATCTATCTATGCAGCTATGCCTGGATTGGAATTCACAATTCTCCACCTGGAATTCACTAAACTGGTCTTCCAAAACCACCAATTCTTCTCTTGACTGTGTCTATTCTACTTTTGTGCTCAATCTTGAATTATTTCATCTTCCTGTACTAATTACGTATTTTCAACTTAAGTATATATGTATTCCTATTCTCAAATTGCTCATCAGTGCCCCTTCTCTCCTTGATAATCTTTATCTGAGTTACTTACAGGCCACATGGTATGATTGGATAGGAAATATGTCCCCAAAGGCTCAGGTGTGGAAGGCTTGGTTCCCAGGGCGATAGCTGGAGATGGGGCAAGTGACTGTCTTAGACGGGCTCAGGGGCTGCTTTGATGGCATTATTGAGAGGTGGTGGCCTAATTGTAGGACACCATTCACTGTGGGCATGCCTTTGGAAGCTCCATCACGTCCTCTGTTCCTCCGCCTGAGTCCTTCCTGGCTACTCTGGAGTGAGCAGCTTCCTCCCACACATTCTGATTCATTGTGCATGGGCCTGGAAGCTACAGAGTCCAGTGACCATGGACTGAAACCTCAGAAGACATGAGCAACAATAGATCTTCTCTTCTGCTAAGTTGTTTACTTCAGTTTTTTGTCACGCTGACAAAAACCTAAGATGCTACATCCGATGACTTTAATATCTGGAGTTCCCACAGGCCTCTTTCTATTGTTCATTTCATTTCCTCTTGATCTGTCTCTCAGGTCGACTGGTAATATTTGACTCAGTGCCAGACCTTGTGGATGACAACGTGTCAGCGCTCTGGCTGGGGCTGTGTTCCTTAAGGCAGGGCTGTTTAAAAACCCTTCCAATGTTTACAGTAACAGCAGAACTGTGGCCGGCTCCCTCTTGAGTCCCAGGCGTCGTCTTCAGGCTTTCCCTGGAGCTTTCCTTAGTGCGCCCTGAACCCCCCCTTGTATCCACCCTCCCCTGCTCTCTTCCTGTTTCCTTCCTTTCTTCTTTCTCATGCGCAGCATACACACATGTGCATGTTCATAGGTCTTGAGAGTTGAGTGTCTTCTTCAATTGCTCATTTATTTTCATTTATTCTTTTCTCAAGATTTATTTTCATTTTGAATACTCACCATTTTGTTTTGCTTGCATGTACACACATCACCGTATGCAGCGCAATGACATCATGCTAGAAGAAAATAGCAGAAACCCATAGACGCCTATAGACAGTCCTGAGCCACCCCGTGGGTGCTGGGGACCCAGGTCCTTTGTAAGAGCAGCAAGTGCCCTTGACCACTGAGCGATCTCTCCACTCCCCCCCCCCCCCATTTTTTGAGACAGTGTTTATCACTGAGCATGGAACTCACCAATTTGTAGAGATGAGGTATGCAGGTTCAGGAATCTGCTGTTTCCACCCTCTCAGCACTGGCATCGCCGTCATATACCACCGTGTCTTCTTTAATATGGGCGTTGGTATCGGAACTCAAGTCTCCATGCTTGTTTGACAATTACTTCATTTACTGAGCCATCTGCCCAGCTCTCCATTTTTTATTTTCTCACATTGTTGAGACTTACGTGCTTGGCCTAGTCTTTTCTTGAGTTCTGTGTCACAGTGGCCAACTGCCTTGAGGAGGAAGGCCAGCACGCAGCCCGCTCACGCTTTCCACTCTTCCTTCTTGCCAGTGTCATGGGCCCTCCAGTCCAGACTTCTTTGCCAGCTCCTGGAACAACCCCACAGCTGTTTCTGAGCTGTGTATGTCAGCTGGGCATGATACTGTGTGGAATTTTGCATCTTCGTGGTCATTTTTTTTCCTCCTGGGATGGATGGATAGCTGCAGCTAATGCTCTGGCTTCAGGCAAGAGTCTGGCTGTTGACTTCCATCAAACACTTGGAGAGAGTGTACAAAAGAAGTTAACAGATGCTTGCCTGAGTGCCTCCTTTAGCTTATTAATGCTGTCAATAACATTAATTTCCCGTGTTAAGCTGGCCTTGTGCTTCAAGAGTGAACTTGGACATGAGGTGCTGGCTCTTTCCATGTTGTTAGAGTTGATTGATTGGTTGAGTGAGATTGGTCATGCCTTTTATTTCTTGTTCTGTCTTTGTCAGGGTGGGTGTCAGGCAACACTGTTCTTTCCAGTGAGCTTTGGAGTTTCTCTCACTGTCTGATCTCTGATGTGGTAGGCAGGTCTTCTAGTTTCATTTATGTTGCTGTGACAAGCTCCATGACCAAAAGCAACTTAGGGGAAGAAAAGATTTATTTGGCTTACAATTCCAGGCACAATCCATCACTGAGGAAAGGAATTGAAGGCTGGAACCTGAAGGCAGACCTACCAGCTATTATGCAGCATTCCATCCAACAGGAACTGACTCACAGCCAAGCAAGTACAGCAGAAGCCATGGAGGAACGCTGCGTGATGGCTTGCTAACAAAATTGTACTTACCTAGCTTTTGTAATACAGCTTAGTGCCACCTGTCTTGGGAATGGTGGTTCCCACAGTGGGCTGGGCCCTCCGAGATTAATTAGCAATCAAGACAATCCCCTCCAGACAGTCCAATAGGCCAGTATGATCTAGGCAGTCCCTAAGTTGAGACTTTCCTTCTTAGGTGACTCTAGGATGTATCAAGTTGACAACTAGGACACCAAAGTTCTCTAGAGGAACAGAACTAATGTGATGTAAATATCTATAGCTACTTCTCTCTGTGTGTATGTGTAATAGAAGGGAATTAACAGCTATATGTAGTGACTCAGGCTTTTAATCCCAGCACCCAGGAGGCAGAAGCAGGTGGCTCTCTGTGTTGGAGGCCAGCCTGGGCTACATAGTGAGTTTCAGAACAGCCAGAACTACATAGTGAGACCCCATATCAAACAAACAATCAAGCAAGCAAACAAACAAGAACAGAAGAGGGAGTTTATGAGACTTCCCCAGTATGGTTTATATAGTCCAAGAATGGCCAACTGCACTCAGGACGGGCCCACTATCTGGCAACTGCTCAGTTCATGAAAGTGGGTGTCCTAATCTGGCACTGGAGACCCGGCTCTCCCTGGAGAGTCACTGGTGTTGAAGCCTGTATGTGAAGGCCAAAGAAGCTGGAGTCATTGATGTCAGCAGAGGATGGTGGCAGTGGTGGTGGCTGTGGCAGCAGCAGCAGTGGTGACAGTTGGTACACTCCCCCGGGAAGAAGAGATGGCAGGCAGGCAGCACTGCCTTTTCCTCCGATCTCTATGCCGGGGTTGCTCCTTGGAAGGTGTCCCCCACTTTGGAGGTGAGCTTTCCCTTCTCTGTTAATCTCTGAAAGCACCATCACAAATATGCCCACAGGTGTGTCTCCCAGGTGACTCCAAATCTGTCAGGTTGACAGGTCTAACTGCTGCAGTCAAACAGACTTTCACAATCCTAGCTATCCTTTGTTGGATGTTTAATGATGAAATTTCCTGAGGCTAGTGTTTCACTGGGCAGAAGATGGTAAGTTATGACTTCAATTTAGGACTTATCATATTTTCTATTACTGTGTTGGAAGGCATTTTCCTGGGTGTTTGTCAATTCATTTAAAAATTTAAATATATGAAATAAAACTATGTATTTGTATCATACTATCATATAACCATTAACTTGTGGATGCACATGGAAGCATGTTAATTGATCTACTGTTATTAACGGTGTGTGTTAAGTTTCTTCATGCTATATGTATACTGCGGATGTGTGGGTGCCTGAGAAACCAGAGGAGGGGAATCCCCTGGACCTGGTGTTACATGTGGTTGTGAGCCATCTGAAGAAGTTGTTGGGGGCCTAAATCGGACCCTCTGCAAGAGCAGTAAAGCATCTCTCTAGTCTTTGGGGATGTTCTTTGAGACACCGTCTCACACCACGTGCAGCTCTAGCTGATCTGGAGCCCAAAATGTAGCTGAGGCTGGCTTTGAACTTGTGTCAAATCACCTGCCACTGCCACCCAACTTGTCTCCAACATTTAAATTTGTTGTTATGTTTCTTTTTGTTTGTGAATAATATATCCAAAACATGGGAATTCAGTTTCTCCTCTGTGAACTGGTTTAGGGTTTGTCTGTGTTTTCTGAGTGTTTCGTCCTCATTCATTATTTTCATGGCTGTGTGTTAGCCTGTTTCTCTCTTGCATATTTTTAGATAAGTTCACACATTTGAGTTTTTCCAAAATAATTGTTTAGCACTTTAAATTTCCTTGTATACATATTGTTTTAGTTTCATTTCTCAAGTCTTGACACATTATATCCTTTTTAAAAATATTTTTATTCATTTATTTTTATTTATGTGTGTGTGTGTGTTTGTATATATGTGTATCTTATGTGTCCCTGTGGAGTTCAGAAGGAAGTACTGGATCCCCTGGCACTTGTGTTACAGACTTGTGAGCCTCCATATGACTACAGGAATTGACCTGGGTCTTTGTGAAGAGCAGCCAGACTCATAACCACTGTTTCTCCAGTGCCAAACGTGCAGTGGGCAGCATTCTTTACTGCCATTTAGGGTAAGTACGTTTCAGTTTCTACTGTGAAGCTTGAACCCGGGTCAGGATCGTTTTTCTTGATCCCCCAGCAGTGTCTTTCTAGTTTTCCCTCGGTGCTCACAGGACCTGACCTGGGAATTGCCAAGGCTCGTAGAGTACTGGAGACACGTTTTAGCCCAGCATGCAATCCACTTTAAAAACATTGCCTTTTGCATGATAAGGAGTGTGTATACTTGTTAATTTTGTTATTCAAATTTCCCATGTCCCTACTTGACTTAGTGAGAGCCGTTTTGCCTGGGTGTGACATGACCATGACTGTCTTGAAGCTGAGTGGTTGTGGGTGACTTAAAGACCTTGGTCATAGCATGACAATAGAATAAGCAGAAAGACAGGTGGACAGTGACTGTAGTGATGGGGCTTCCCTGTGGAAGGAACAGGGACCATCAAGGGACCTCAGCTGAGACCCCATCACACTCCCTACTGCTCCAGCTGCCCAAGGTCTTGGGGGTGCTAGTTTACAGTGAGTGATGATGGGCTGAGGGTGTACTCGGGGTAGACTAGACTCTTCAGTGGTACAGAGTTTTCAGTGCAGCCCGTGCTGAGAGCAGGACTTGTTGGTTATACACTTGCCTCTGAGTCACCTATGCCCTGGTATAATTGATGCCTGACTCTGAAAAAAATGTGGTTTGAGTGAGAGTGGTGTGTGTGTGTGTGTGTGTGTGTGTGTGTTCCAGTGGAGGCTGGGGGAGGGTGTCAGATCCCCTGGAGCTGGAGTTACAGGTGGTTTGAGATGCCCAGTGTGGGTGCTGGGAGTTGAACCTGGGTCCTCTGTAGGAGCAGCACACACTCTTATCTGCTGAGCTTGCTGTGGTCTTATTAAAATAAACAAACAAGCATTTAGGTTCCTCCCTTGAGTTCCTGCTCTGACTTCCTTGAATGATGGACTGCGATGTGGAACTGCAAGATTAAATTAACCTTTTGCTTCCCAACTTCATCATGGAGTTTTATCACAGCAACAGAAACCCTAACAAAGACACAGACACATAATTTACCCCCCCCAAAAAAAACCCAGCAACGAAACTCTTGCCAAAACTCATGCCTGGTACCATGTTACCATGTTTCTTCTTTCTCTATTCTTGCCCTGCCCTATATTTCTCTTGGCTTGAGTTTTCCCAGCACATTCTCACTCCCACCCAAGCTTGGATATCTACAATCTATCTTCCATTCTTTTGGCACTTATTCAGTTTGGACATTTTTACACATAACTCTTTGAGACGGAGCCAGCCAAGGTCTGCAGTGGCCTCTGGAGCAGCCCATGCACTAGAGAGCACATTGCTCCTTCGTCCTGCCTTCCAATCTTCATTTTGCCTGCATTGGTCCAGCTCCAGAAGGCCACCACTATTGCTGTTATCCCTGGGTGTTTGGGATTCCACCCCAACTTCCCCCACTGAGCAGTTCCCTTGCTGTTCAGTCCCTTCTAGGATGGGAGAGGAAGACAGTGGAAGGATATTGGTGTTAAAAGACACCCGTTTGTTCTCTGAGCTTTCTGGTTCTCATCCTGTGACCCCCAAACAAGATATTGAGGGCCTGCTGATTTCTCAGCTCACAGAGCTTGGTGCCTACAGGATGACTCCACACCAACTTCCTCAGTTCCAACAAAGCCTTGGCTGCATGAGGCCATGGCTGCCGTGTCTCATGGTGACTCCAGCCTTGTCGATGCTGACCTGAGACCTTCACACGGCCAGAAGCCTCTCCTGCTTCTGCCTGACCTCCCTTTCTAAGCCTTAAAAAGGTTTCTGATTGCAGACTGCGTCTTCTGTGACTCAGAAGACGCCTCTCCAGGTTGTTAGAGCCCTTGCCTTGAAATGTGACCATGATAAGGACCCAGTTTAAGGAACACAGACATGGCAGGGTAGGACAGACAAGCTGCCTGTGGCATCTGCGAGAGCAGCGCTTGGTTCTCTTCTCCTCTCCACCTCACCCGAGTCCTGTACTATCTTCTCTGTCACCACCTCTAAAACACTGACACCTGCACACAGCGCTGTCACCTGTATCAGAGTCACCCAGTGCATCTGTTTTCACTGCTTTAAATAATGTTTATATGAGACTGTCTTGGGCAGACCTGAGGCTCAGTTGGTTTCAACCTTGGGCCAGTGAGGAAATGTTCCAGTGGCCTCTTGTGAGGATGGTTCTGGGATATTATTCTTTAGGTCCCTGCTTGGTTCCTCTGCACTGCCTCATTCTTGGGTAGTAGCCCATCATGGACATTCTCCTGGGCTCCGTGTGTCCTGTATTAGTGTACCTTCTCCAAAACAATCCTGCTTTCAAGGTGGTAACAGTAGGGCTGCTGTATGAAGTGGCATATGTAATGCATCTATCTGTCATCTAACTACCCAATTTTCCATCCATCCATCCATCCATCCATCCATCCATCCATCCATCCATCCATCTATCCATGTATATGTCATCCACTCAAATTTTCATACAAACACCATCTACCTGTCATTTATTCAACCATTATTCATCCAACTAATTTTCTATCCATCCATGCTCCCATCCATCCATCCATCCATCCATCCATCCATCCATCCATCCATCAATACAATATTCTGCCCATTACCCATCCTTTCCATTCACACAGCATCCATCACTATCCACCTGTCATTCATCTATCCATTATCTGCCTGCTTTGTACTTACCACCCACCCATCCATCCATCCATCCTTCCATCCATCCATCCATCCATCCATCCATCCATCCATCCATCCACTTATATTCATTAATCAGCATTCACCTACCATTCTTCTGCCGTACACTATCCAGCATTCTTTTTTTTTTTTTTTTTGGTTTTTATGAGACAGGGTTTCTTTGTATTGTTTTGGAGGCTGTCGGTCCAGCCTGGTCTGGAACTCACAGAGATCCGCCTGCCTCTGCCTCCCGAGTGCTGGGATTAAAGGCATGTGCCACCACCACCCGGCTCCAGCATTCATTTTAATTCATTCATCCAACCCTCTTATCTACCCTATGAGACAGCTTGCCATCTTCTTGGGGTTTGAGGTGTGCATACATGTAGGAGGCCAGACAAACAAGAAATACAGCAGATACAGGAACGCATTGGAAGGAATGAGCCTGGATGTTGACTTGCATTGGTGAAGAGTGAGTGACTCCTTATCATGCCTCCCACCTCCCACTCAACCACACATGGGCTATCTGTGGGCCTGGGGATTTCAACAACATATAATAGCATAGCTACTAGCACTTGTTTTTGAGATTTTAAACATAGTTTTTAATTTTAAGATTTATTTTTGTGTATAAGTGTTTTGCCTGCATGTATGTATGTTCTCCACAGATGGTTGTGATCCACTCTGTGGGTGCTGGGAACCAGGCCTGGGTCCTCTCCAAGAAGAGCAAGTGCTCTTAACTACTGAGCCACCTCCAAACCCAGCCATGTAGCAATGAGTTTTGAGCAAATTCATGAGATAGACAGCAGGGTCAATCCCCTCATTTCAGCCTATGTAGGTTGAAACCCAGTAACAGAGTCCATATCTGGGCACGTGCACCCTTTGGAGGGGTAAGAACAGGCTGTGACTTTGGGTAGAGAGGAGCCGATGGTGGTCCAGCTGTGAATTCTTGACCCTGTGCTATGTGAGGAACAGCTGTGATGAACTTCCCCAAAACATCATCAGAAAGGGGGACCGCTCCGCTCCCTAGTTGAAAGTGCAGTGCTGAGCTTTGGAAGACAAAGGTGTCCCTGCTAGGAGGGATGCACCTGGCCTGGATCCCACATCTACCTGTTACTCTGAGATGCCTCACCGGTGCTCAGAACAAACTTACTCCAAACCTGGGGTTGGAGAGCCCACACACCAGCTGTCTCCAGGTAGGATGGCTTCTAGCTGGGGAAAAGTGCTGGGTAGCTACACCTTAGGGAGCTTTAGAGCTAGACCTCACCTGTGCAAGCTCAGGCTTTGTAATAGGTGACTGGTGTGTGTGTGTGGGGGGGGGCGCACGCATGCATGTCCCAGATAATAAGTGTATGTCCAGGGTAATTTTAACTCCTCTCACCCTCAAGCATCAATGCTCTGAAAATTTAGGAGATATAATAAAACACTTTTTAATGTATGTGTTGGGGGCTGGAGAGATGGCTCAGCACTGACTGCTCTTCCAGAGAACTTGGGTTCAATTCCTAGCATCCACATGGCAGCTCACAAATTGTCTGTAATTCCAGCTCCAAGGGACCCAACACCTATGGCAAAATACCAATGCACATAAAATAAAAATAAGTAAATTGAAGTGTATGTCACGTGTGTGGGTGCTTGTGGGCATCAGAACCCTTGTAACTGGAGGGACAGGGAGGTGTGAACTGTTCCATATGGTTAGTGGAAGCTGAACTTGAGCTCCCTGAAGAGTAGCAAGTCCTCAACCACCCCAGCTATTATTTCTCCAATCCTGAAGTGAAACATTGTCACAAGTAGTCACCGGGACTCTTTATTGTGTTCCATAGCACCCTCCCCAGCCTCTACATGCTTACAGCCTGCGCGTTGGAGGATGCTGAGGGTACAGCCTGCCTGTTGGAGGATGCTGAGGCCGGACTTTCTTCCTGGCCACAAGCCACGCTTGTTGAGGTCTCCTTGGCTGGTCACCAGGGCTGCGCTGGGGCTGACAGCTGTTGAACATCCTCAAGCCCTTCATAGAAGAGGCGCCTGAGCTTTGCCTCCAATGTTGCTGCTATGGACTGCTGACTGTCAGCTCTGAAGTCCCATGCTTTCTCAGCCCCCCCCCCACCGCGCTCCTCTGCTGTTTCCACATCTGTGGAGGAGAGTGAGTGCAGTGATGGAGGGTCCTCAGTGGGCACCCAGGGCCGTGCCTGGCCATCACTCAGCTGCTAGCCAGGCACGCCCTTGGCCCAGACCATCTCCAGCCCCTGTGGGCTTCCTAGTCTGTGCTCAGATAACCCCCAGGGAGGCCTGGGCTGGGCACACTTTGCATTCCTGTCCACTGAAGTTTGAGGTGGGAACCTGTGTGCAGAATAGGGCTTGTTTGTTTTCACAGGTGGGAGAGTGGGGGGTCGGGTTAGCTCTGTTCTCAGTGAGTACCAATCACATAGCACCGAGCAATCAAGCCACCTCATGGAGGAAAACAATCAATCTTTCATGAGGCTCTCACACCCGCCCTCGAATGACAAACACTTTAATTCCAAATTAAATACAGCAACACAGCTCTGATGAGGCCGTTGTTCCAAAGCACCGTCATTTTCCATCTCTTTTGGAGTCGATTAAATTAGTCCTAATTAGAGGGAGGTAAACAGCTCTGGAGGACATGCCTTTGCTGCTGAGGTTGACTGCTGCCTGAGAAAGGGACCTATTTGTGCACCCTTGGTCCTGAGCTTCCTGAATCCGCATGTGATGAATGTGATCTGGGGTTTTGGGCACTCCTGGCAGTCAGAGCAGGGATGGATGATCCCCGGACACCTCCTTGTTCCAACTTCACACTTCACATGGAAAAGAGGACCGTGTGTCGTGTTAGTGGCCGGATCCAGCTGAGAATGAGTTTGACTGCATGCATCTATCTCTTCCGGGTCACAGAACAAAAAACGGTTGGATAAGCAAATGCTTGCCCAAGGCCTCAGTCTCACTGGTCTGTGAATGGAATGTTGCCTGTCGTGTGTCTGCCACAGGGTGCAGCCTGGTGGGTAATGACACCATCAAGAGCAGAAGCAGCTCTTAGCCTGTCCTGTACACCTAAGCCAGGCACAGCAAGACACCTTCCAGCTGCTTGGGAAGCTGCTGCCAGACAGGCCTGATGTTTGCTAATTAGCTGTTGGATGTGGGACTCGACTGCTCCCTAGGCGACGCCTCTATGACAGCTTCCACCTTGTATGACTGTGTGTATATACGTGTGGCCCTGTCTATATCCCCACTGTGCCATCCTTGTGCTCTCTGCTTGGCAAGGCTGATATCAGCGAGGTTCTTGGAATGGGGCCCTGGTGTTCTCCCTTTGACAAGGCCAAGGCATTGGTAGAATTCAGTCTGATGCCTTCTCTTCCAAAGGAGTACCCAGGACTTTCCATCTACCTAAGAGAGAGAGGTTCTGTCTTCAGTGTTGACCTAGTTCTCCACCTCTGTATCACATCATTGAAGCAGCTGGTTTCACTGTCTCTCACCTGTTCTTTATGTTGTATGTTTCTGTCCCATACTGGGTGTCAGGAACAGAGAGCATGGCTTAATGGGGAGCACTGACCAGAATGATAATGAAGAAGTGTGTGTGTGTGTGTGTGTGTGTGTGTGTGTGTGTGACAAATATTAGGTCGCATGTTGCTTTGTGTGTTTATATTTTGGATCTTCCTATACGGTGTCCAACCAGGCTTTCAGACTTGAGACTTGCCCCGTTCCAAGGAGCTCTGTGGGAAGATCAGAAATCTGGGGGTACGTCCTTCTCCATTACAGATCCAGAATTCTGGGAGCCAGAAGCTGTACTACTCCTGCCTGAGGTCTCTTGGGAGTATGGAAGTGTTAGTGCCTGGTTTTGCTGTTCTGTTTGTCCTGCTGCCAAGTGTCTGATGCTGTCTTTTGGCAATAAAACTGTCAAAACCCAGCTGAGTGAGCTGAGTATCAAGCACTTGTAAACAAATCCTAAGTGGCCGGTCTCAGTCAGTTCTAACACCTCCCCTCCTTGCCCATCAGCCTCACACACAGCTCATCAGGGTAAGCGAAGGAAGCACTGCATTTGGGCTGCGCTGTATTTTGTTATCTGTTTGCTCGCCTCTAAAACTCCAGTGAATAGACCAGATGCCGTTTCCATGGCAACCGCCTCTCTTCCAGCCCTGGATGCTCAGAAAGTGAGTATCCAGCATAATCTTCCCAGGGTCTCCCGGCTCCAGGGGGCTGTTTAGCAGAATGGGAGCTGTGGTGGGTGGCCCTGCCTGTGCCTGACATGGTCACCTGTCTTTCGGGGGCCCCAGGAGTCAGGTTTTGGCGAGGCTGCTTTGCTTCCTGAGTGAGTGGCCGATTTAAAAGATCGATGATGGGGGAGAGGCCTGAGAATGAACTGCAAATCAATCGGTCCTCCTTCCCTTCAAGGACCAATTAGTTTTCAAAACTTTATGGGGGGGACTGTGACTAGTCACCTTTGTTATGCAGAGGGACAAAAGGGACATGGTTTAGTGAGGGGCTCAGTTAGAACTGAACTCGGCTCATGTTGATCCCCATGGGTGACTCTGCCAGGCTGTGTCCTGCAGCTTCTCGAGACCCAGGCAGGGTCAAACTGTGGACTCTCAGGTGGCTACCTGCAGAAGGCCTGACCTGGTCACAGCTCTCACAGGCCTGCTGTTTTGGACAGTTTTTGCAGATCGCTCACCAACCTGTAATCACACTGACGGAGGTTAGTCCGACATGGTCATCAGGTCTACCAGGTCCTCTTTGAACCTTAATCGGTCCAGGTTCAATTCAGCTTGAAATTCAGTATACAATAGCAACATTCACAGACCCCCAAGCCGGGAGTGACTGATTTATGACAACACGCATTGGTGATTTAGAGTCTTTGCACCAATATGGGGATTTCTGCTGAGCAGCAGGGCTCTGATGCGTTAGTCTGGAAGATTCTGTTGGACAGCCCTAGCTCAGATGTTCATGGCACGGTTCATAGACCTACTGTGAGAACAGAGAAGGAAACTGCAATTAGAGGCAGCTATCTCTCAGGCAGAGCTGGATGCTGTGCACCCCCTCCCCCGCCCCCGGCTCTGTGCCAGCCTCCTTATCTGTGACCTGGCAATGGCAGATCCTCCTGGACACACCTGTGAGGCTCTATCCAGACCATTCAGTTCCATCTCTGTCTTTCCAGCTCTTTGGAGAGGTTGCTCTTCCTTCCCTTCTAAAGGAAAGGAAATAGCGGCTCAGAGATGTCAAGGGACTTGCTGCAGGCACCCAGCTGCCACCGGCACTTGAGACCGTCTGCGCCTAAGACTCATGTGGTCTGACCATGCTGCCAGAGCACAGGGCGTGATGGGTCACACGGCTCAGAGCCTCACACATCAAGCTGAGTCTTGCCTTCTCCATTCTTTTTCCCGCCCTGTGGTTGCTTCCTGTGGTCAAGATACAATTCTCACCACATCTCTCAGGGTCCTAGGAGTCCCTTGGGAGTCCACAGGGCGCCCAGTGCTTCTCCATAAGGAGCATTGTGCTGTTGGTAGCCCTTGGCCCCGAGACATGTCACCAGGGAGTTTCCAGGAAGCACACATGATCACAGAGAACCAGTGTTGGGGGATAAACCTCCCTCTTCTGTATTCTACCAGTTGTGACCCTGGCCCTGGAAGTGCCATTCTGTCATCTGCACAAGGAACAGATGACGTCAGTTGTCACTTAAGGGCACAGTTTTTCTGGACTCCCAAGGCCCTGGCTCTGTGTGCATTGTAGGGAGGTAACTCTAAGTGTTCTCGATGCCTCTGTCTCAGAGGGAGTGGCTGGATGCCACCCTGGCTTTGTCACCTCACCATGTCCATCACTTGTATGCTCCCTAGAAGACTCACCATAGCTGCCACAGTAAGTCTCAAGCTGTCCTTGCCTTTTCCACCTCCTTGCCTTCCCGACCCTCAGTGTCCTTGTCTGTGAAATGGGTGATGACACTGCACCAGCCTTGACTTGTTGTCAGCGTTACCTGTGCTTCTTCTGCTAGGCCCTCCACTCCTCCACATACTAGGATGCATGGAGAGCATGGGTAGGCCGGGCAATGGTCTTTTTGAAGATGTCCTTTTTATGTGCGGGCTACTTGAAGACATTTTGAGTTCCCCATAAAGGTTCTGTGGAAGGGCTTGATCCCCAGCTGGTGGTGTGACTGGGAGGTGATTGCATCACTAGGGTGCTAACTCAGCCATGGGCTGATCCTTAGGTGGGTTCATGGGTGGGTTGGAAGTAGGTCACCAGAGGTGTGTCTTTGAAGGATGCATCTTGTCCCCAGGCCCTTTCTGTGTCTGTCTCTTGTCCACCAAGTGCTCCTTGCCGTGGGCTCAAGAGGAACAGAGCCAGGACTGACCATAGACTGAAGGCGTTGAAACCCTGAGATGAACCTTTCCTCCTTATCTTCTTTTTTTAGAGATTTATTTATTTATTTAATGTATGAGTGCTCTGTCTGCATGTATGACCTTATGCCAGAAGAGGGCACCAGATCTCACCGCAGATAGCTGTGAGCCACCATGTGGTTGCTGGGAATTGAACTCAGGACCTACAGAAGAGCAGCCAGTGCTCTTAACCGCTGAGCCATCTCTCCAGTTTCTTGAGCGGATTGTCTAAAGTGTTTATCCCGGTGACAGTGACTAACACAGGCTCCCTTCTCCCAAGAAGGTCCAAACTTTTGGCAGATGGCCAGAAGTTCTCAGGTTCCCACTGGCAGTGTCTAACTTGTATCTGCAGAGTCAAGCTAGAATCCCTTACATCTGTTCAGATGGATTTGGCCCCACAGGGGTCACCTGTGGCAGTTCAGATGGGTTGTGCTCGTGGCTTCAGCAAGTAATTTCCTAGGTGCTGGTTCTCCAATTAAATGCCCTGGCCCGATTGAAAGAAATAGTCAAGAAAGGGAAGGCTGGCTCAGTGGCTCCAGAGTGTTACAGAATGTGGTCCTTTTAGTGAAACAGCCACCATCTCCATCAGAGTATTATGAGTCAACCTGCTGATGGCGCTGTCTGAGAGAAGGAGGGGCTTGGGGTCATTGGACCCTCACTTAAGGCCTCAGTGTCTCCCTCCTGCACCTACCAGCCATTTGTAGGCAATTCTGCCCTGGCTGAGGTTTCAGGAGGTGCTAGATGTGTAGGCTGAGGGAGGTTAGCTGAAGGGGAATTCTGTCTGCGGCTGTGGGGAAGCTGGATGAAGACTTCCCAGTGAGGCATCTTTGGGGTCACCTACCCTCCTGTAGGCATCCCTTCACACATACTTTGTAAGTAGACCCAATAAATCATTGGTTCCCCAGGTTGAATTTGGTGGGAAATCATACCTTTGTTTGCCATTGGGACCTTATAAAGACGGCACAGACATTACTCAGGTCTCCCAAGGGAGGGAATTCTCAAAGCACAGAGCCCACACTTTCAGCCAACGGAGTCCAGATGATGAGAGAGGGTGTCGTGAATAAAACCGAGTTTGGGAGCTCCGTGAAAACCCAAGGAAAGGTTTCTGAGCACAGACTTGTGCTGTCTGTGACTTTCTCTGTCCTAAGGCCATTTCCACCCCTGCCCTTCCCCCAGCTCTAGTCCCTGCAGCAACTCCAAGCACGCTCATGCCCACGTCCCTTGCTCCCTCAACCTCCACCTTCCTGAGGGCTCTCCTGACCCCCTACTGCTCCTGGTGATACAAACCGGTTCTCTTCTGCCCCCGGCACATGGTGGGGGCTCGCTCAGGAGCTGTGGTTGTGCACACGCTCTGGCAGACATCAATGCTAACAGTGGAACTATGCGGAAAGGAAGATGCTGTTGGGATGTACGAAACCACAGCCTGTCTTGTGATGAAAGCAGTTTCTCCTTTTACCCTGGCCAAGAAACACAGTGGAATCTGCACATCGATCTCTGATGTTATTTCTCAGTGACTAACGTGGCAAAGAGAGGGCCTTTCACCCCAGTGATGGGAAATACAATTTTTAGGCCAATAGCACAATTGCAAAACCCTCTTTGAAGTCACCAAGAGCTTTTGTGCCCAACAGAACGCTGTCCCGCTGACACTCAGCGGCTGGGCACAAAGCAGCTGTGCTGGCAGCGGGGGAGGAGCTGGCTTCCCCATCCACCGCTCTGGTGCTGAGCAGCCTCAGTACTCCAGAGGGAAGAGAACCAGGTCAGACGCGGGGCCTGTGAAGCCTGGGTGAGCTAAGGGGACCTTCAGTGGGTGACAACGTGCTGCCCAGCGTCACAGGCTGGAGGAAGTGATTATTTCCCTGTGAGACAGACCCGTCGGATCCTCCAAACAGATGCCACCTCCTTGGCTTCTGCGAGTGCCCTGGCCAGGTGACACCCCCCCCCCGCCAGGGGTTTACTGGTGGTCACTTAGGGTCAGGCAGTAGTGTGGCCAGACGCTTACGACAGCGTGGTCTGGCATGCCAGAGGGGAAGGTCTTACTCTGCTTGCCTGTGTAGGGTGAATCCTGCTGTGACAAAGGTCTCCATGCCGTGGGAGACATAGTGTCTCTTACCAGGTCCTTGGCTGGTGTTTTTTTTTTTTTTTTTTTTTTTGGCTCCTGATCCCATAGCTGTAACTATGGAAATGTCATGTCTGCTGGGCAGGGAGAGTGATCAGCACAGGGTCTGTCAAACAGCAGATTGAGTCCTGGCTTCCAACAATCTCCTTTCCCAGCATTCTTGTGCCTCTTTTTCCCTGTCTGTGAAATGGGCCCATTCTGGGGCTACTTCCTGTACCACCACTGCCATTGTGGTTGATATCTTAAAGGCTGTTGTTGGGACCACACTGAGGTCCCTGCCAGCTGGTCCCCCCAAGCATCATGGGATAGATCTTCAGATGTCCTTCCAGCCCCACACTATGGAGCAGAGTGATCTTTTTAGCATCTCTTTAAAAATTTAAGCTGTGTGATATAGTCCTGCTCGTGGGCATAGGGCTCAGGCCACAGCACAGGCTTTCAAGACTTAATTGTAATATTTTGTTGGGAGAACATTGACCCTGAGAGAAGCCAAAACTTTTAAGGTGAAGTGAGCTTGGCCAGGCCTTGTGCAGGTCTGCTTAGGGGAGAGGGCAGTCCACTTCTTGAGTCTCCTGGCTGGCACTCTGTGTGGCTATGGGTGACCTCATGGACACTGTCAAGAGCCTGTAACTTAGGGCCATGGCAATCCAGGGGGCCAAGTAGACCCTCTATGGGGGAGAGAGAGGGAGAGCCAGCAAGGATGGCAGTTTTCCTGCAGTAACGTCCGCATTCTTTTGGTCTGGTGGCATGGGGTCAGCCCTGAGGACACTTGGCCCTGAGGACACAGTGAGACAGGGTTGCTCTTCAAGGGGGGAGAACCTATCCATAGGAAGGTTCTCATTGTGCCATGGGCTCCTCAAGGCAAGATTCATGCCCCAAGGAGGACTGACAGATGGCTGGGCACCTAGCATTCACCTTTGTCTCCACTGCCACACCCAGGGACAGATGACATACGCTGTCTGCAACTGAAGCCTGCCTTGTCAACCGCCCCCGCTGCAGTGTGGGTCCCACAATATGTCAAGGCTTAGGACAGGTGCTGGGGTGTGGGTAGGGGTGCCTCATTTCTGCTTCTCTCGATAGCTTGGCATCCTGGCAGGCTGCTTGGGCCCCTGGCTAACTGTTTTCCTAGGTAAAAATGGGGGTTTGGCTAATAGCCTCTGGTGAAATCCTCACCAAGAGCGAGGTGAGTCGTGCAAAGAAACTAGTTGGGAATTAGGATGACAGGATGTGTGGTGACAGGGCAGTCCACAGAAGGCAGCCCAAGTGCCCCTGAAGCAGCAGCTGCTGAGGTCTCCATTTCCGAGCCATCTGAACCTTGAAACAGAGGGTGGCCTCCAGAGCCACTTCAAGCAACAGGCTCGCTAAATGGGGTTGTTTAAGAAAGGGCTCTGGGTCAAGGTTGACGTTTCCTTAGCAAATCATTTCCCCAGATGCCACCAAGTCACTCTGCTTGTGTGTTCACTGGGATAAGGGCAAAAACAGCTCAGAATGAAGTGTCTCCCAGAACACGTAGGAATGCCCGATGAAACTGCGTTATCGCTTGTGCGCTAATTTCAAGTCTCCATTAATTAAGAAACGGGGAGGCGCTGAGGGGGACCCTTCAGGAGAGCAGCAGATACCACAGTGTTAGACTGGCTCCCGGTTTGGGGCTCCCAGCTGCACAGAGTAGGGTTCTCTGAACATCCCTGAGTCTGAGAACACAAGCTGCTGGCAAGCCAGGAGCTGGGCCCTGCCTTAATAAGATGGTTGGTTTGGTCTGTAAGCGGATTGTACAGCTAACTAATGTGCCTGTACCTTGCAATTATTCATGGCCTATGATTGCTCTGCCTGAGTTTTCAATACATTATTCATATACCGAAGACATTTTTTTTTTCTGGAGCTCAGAGCAGGGATGAAAAGGCAAGCCTACGGCCAAGGCTACATGGGAATTTAGTGGGTGATTTAGTCTGGAACACAGGCTGGGCAGTGGGGCGAGGTCGGGAAGCTGAAAGAGCCTATGAGGAGTCTCCTGCAACTTGGGGCCCAACCTAGTCTCTTGGAAGAGGAGCTTTCTCATCCTGGACTCTGGGTCCTTCTTCATGAGCAAGGGTGGCTTCCCACCCAGAACAGTTCTCAACACGGGGAACAAGGCCCAAATCAGGAGAGAGCATGATTAGATTCAGGAGGCATGCACACCTGTGAATCCTGCCAGGCCTTGGAGATGCCCCCGCTGGGAGACCTCTGACGCCTGGAGACCTCCCTTGTTCTCAAGTTGCCCTCTCCGAGGCAAGCGCGGGAATGGAGGGATCAGCATATGCATTCTGGAAGGCCTTATAGTCCCACGAGCATACAGCGATCAAGATGGGTAAAAAAGTATCCCAAAGAGCCATCTAAGGAGGAAGGAAGCTTTGAGCAGAGCCTGTGCTGGGCGGTCAAGAAGCCTCATTTCGGAAGGTTTTCTGGAAGTGGGAGGTACGCTGCTCACCCTCTACGATAAAAGCTGCCGAGTCCCCAGGCGGTTACCTTGGGTCTGGGCTGTAAATACCCAAGCCTGTTGTTGGTATTCATTCTTGTAAAACCTCGGTCTCAGAAGGACAGCGGCTGCCCGCCGCCACTCTGTAAGGATGTGAGCAATGATATTAGGGATGAAAAGGATGTGACTCAGCTGGGGAGGGTGGGGTGTGCGGGGAGCAGAACACACAGAATACTAAAGGCTTGTGGAAGCTCCAGGGCCCCACTGAAGAGTCATGGGAGCTGCGATGTTGCACTCTGCCAAGACATCTTAATCAGGACTCATTTTTTTTCCTCCACAGGTGAATGAACTGGGAGGCGGGCAGAGGATGAGCACAATGCCTTATAACAAGAAGTGTGCGTATGGCCTGTGTGACTGTGTGAGCCCTGTGTGTATGTGTATACTGGGTATATGATGTGTGTGTATGTGTCTATGCTATGTGCATGTGTGATAGGTACGTGCGCGAGGACGTGTCTTCAGGGGCCTGTATATACAGTGCATGTGTGGGTACATGTGTTGCTTGCTTGCATGTGTGCATGAAAATGCACTCTGGTGCACAGAGAAACACGTGAACATGCTATGCGCCACGTGTAAGCACATGTTTAAACACATGTGCATGACACACATGTATATTATGCAGCAAGTGTGCATATGTGTGGCACATGTGGCTGTGTGCAGACATCCATGTGAGTGCATGTGATGGGTCCAGGTACGTGCATGCCTGTATGTGTGATGGGTACATGTGTGTGTGATGGATATATGTGTATGTGGGCCGGAGGGGTACATATGTGTGCATGCCTCTGTGTGTCTGTGGTGTGTGCATATGTATGCACTTGTGTATATATGCTGGTAAGATAGTGGAGACACCTTTGTGCCTTCAGACCACTGGTCTTGGGCATTCACACTGGGCACCACAGGTGCTACGGTCTCAAGTTTCTAACCCATTGCTTGTTGGTCAGAGGCCATTGCTCACAGGTGAGCTTTCCCCCAGTGGACCATGTATGTGCCCAGGGAGGACCCTCCCACACTGAACCGTCGCGCAGCAGGTACTGTGACTCTGCAGAGGAGTGCTGCTTCTGGGCCTCTTGAGAGCCACTTCCTCCCTCTGCTCTACTGAAGGTGTCCTGACCGTGGTACTTTGGATGTTTTGAGTTGGATAATCCACCATCGGAGCTGACCTGAGCATTGTCAGGTGTTTCCTGGTGCCCCCTGGCCTCCACACACTATACCCAGAAGCAGGGTCTTCACTGTCACAGTCTCAAATTCCTTCAGATGGAACAAGTGTCACGGAGGCTTAACTGCTCCTAGCTGAACCTTCTCTTAGGCAACCCCAGGCCCTGGACACAGGCCCGTATCAGGCAATACTGGAGCTAGGTCTGTCTTTGGTGAGCAGAGACATGCAGGCCACCAAGGTGTCTGGTACTGTGCTGGGGCACCATCTTCTGTGTGTGTGTACATGTTCATATTTGGCTCAAGTGTGTGTGTGTGTGTGTGTGTGTGTGTGTGTGTGTGCACGCATAGGCCAGAGGATATCTTTGAGTGCCATTCCTCAGGTGCCAGCCATCTTGGCATTTACTAAGTAGACTGAGCAGCAAGCCCAGGACTCTGCCTTAGCACTGAGATTACAGGTGTGCCACCACATCTGGCTCTCTTATGTGGGCTCTAGGGATCGAACTCAAGTACATCATGCTTGCCAGGCAAGTACTTTACTAACTAAGCCATCTTAGCCCCTGGGGCAACACATTTGAGGCCACAGGTCGTTAGATGATGGAAACCAGCCCAGGCCAGCCTTTGAGGTTGAGGATAGGAGGCTAGGCCCTACTCATCATTCACCATGCCCTCCATTTCTGAGGGCCAGTCTTTTTCCACATCCGTTAGCCCAGAGACCAATCTTGGTTTCCGAGCCAATCTTCCATCCCTTTCCCTTGCTCCAAATCTCCTCAGGTCTTTGATTCTCTCCCCTGGGCCCATCTGCTCCCATAGGAAGACTCAAGCCTGGCCTCCATCTTCTCCTGTCGGTCCTCAAGTCTAGTCACAGGTATTCCGTCTATTTTTGGGGTCTCCCAGGAGTCCACAGATCAGTTATATGCCCTGACCTAACCTTCATGTTATCTTTGGTATCCCATTGGATCCCTAATTGCCCCTGTGTCTCGAAGGAAACCATGGTTTCTATGGAGGTGTAGACAAGGCCCCTAATATTCTTTGGTCCCTCTGCAGTCTGGCAGCTGTCTGCCTACTAGGTAGCCAGTGGCCCCTCGTCAGGACTCCTGCCAGATGGCGTCCTCCTAAAGCAGATGGCTTGGGGAAGTGCTCGGGTTTGTCCCCACAGGGAGGGGGTCTGTGGTCCCCACACTGGACTCCCCCGGGTGGACCCTGGTAGGGGTGTCAGGCAGCGTGATGGACATCAGTGTGGCACTCCTGCGTGTGTGGGAAGATTGGGATGGGAGTGTCCAAACTCTCACTGAGTGGTCAGGTGATTCAGGCTGTGCGTCCCTGTGGTTCTGCAGTCAATATAACCATGATGTGTTTCAGCAGGACCAGCCGGAGCTGAGGTTCCCTTGGGTGCCCTGAGAACCCATCTTGCCCCTTCACAGCTTGGCAGGGCTGACCCTGTGACCTCCCCAGACAGTGGATGCTGAGACTATGCTGACTGTAGCCACAGGATCGCTGTGAGGGGCCTAGAGGGGGCCAGGTGGTGAGGCAACTCCACAGAGAAACACAGACCCCCAGTCTCCACAACTCGTTTCCGTGCTAATTTCCCCTGGAGCCCGGTGAGTTGAGCAAAGATGTCGGTAGTTAATTCAATAATTAAAAACAAACACGGCTTTATTTGAGAAGATCCTGTTCTTGCTGGCCGCCAAGCTGGGACTCAGGCTGTTGGCGGATTGTGCTGCTTGGTGCCAGCCGGGCTTCAAGTGAAATGTTTATTTCAGGGAAACAGCCGCTGGGGTCCTGTCAGAGTAAGGAGGGAATAGGGAGACTTGCAGCCTGAGCTTGAATCAGTCTTGTAATCATTCCACTGGTGAGACTTTTGTCTGCTACTAGGAGTCCCAAGGCAGGTGGAGATAGCTGTTCTGACCCAGAAATGGGGACCCCTGCTATGTCACCGAAGCACCCCACAGATGCCCAGCTGGGCTCCAGGCATCTTCCTCAGAGCAAGCTAAACCTTGAGTCGTGTGGGGGCCTGACCCACCCACTCATAACTCAGGACACCTGCCCTCTCTGACCACGCTCACTGACACTGGCTCAGTATTATCACAGGAAGAGCTGGGAGGAGTTTGGCCTGCTTTCTAGCCACATCCAAGACAGCTAGCTCCCTGAAGGCTCCAGGCCTCAAGGAGTGGGTAAGGAGGCACCCAAAGTCAAATCCATTTCCTTGGATTAGATCTGAATTATGTCAGGTCTGCTCGCATAGTTATCATCCGATGCCCAAGTGGGCAATCTGCCAACTGTTTAATTAACCATCATGGGCGTTGTGGAGGTCAGGGCTGGGTTGTGAGGCAGGTGGTGGGGAAGGAAATGGTACAGTCAGTGCTGACGTCATGGACACAGCTACAAACTGCAGGAGGATGTGAATAATTCACGTGTCTCCACAGGCTGTCGATGCCTCCTGTGGGAAGCGGGTGAGGCTTGAGGCCTCTCAAAGGGTTCGACCCCAGAACCTGCTTTCTGTGTAGCTCCAGGCAGAGGCCACCTCCTTGGTTCTAAAGTGCAGCTTTGTAGAGTTAGAGAGACCATGGGGACAAAGGATGGGGTGGTTTTCTGAGAATTATCTGTGCAAGCAAAATGTCAGAGCCTCGATTCCTGAGGCAGAGCCAGTGGGGTGTAGCTGACAAGGCACAGAACAGAGCCGGGGATGTGTGTTTTTAGGTCACTCTCCACTGTGACTGGAGGAACCTCAGCTTCTGTGTCCACAAACTGAGTCCTGGGGGGGGGGTGTCTTCTGATGAGGGATGAGGTTGGGGGAGGGAAGGGAGCAGCAGCTGCAAAGAGAGGAGGCTGGAGGCCCGGTAAGGTGCAACCAAGGGTCTTTCTGCTTGGCGGGGTGTGCAGGATCAGGGTGGTGCTTGTCTCCACTCTGGGAAGTGAACCTTGCATCAAGCCTGCCCTGCAAGCTGGGTGAGACTGGGCGTGAGCTGGTGGGCACCCTCCCTCGAGTTGCCCTGGTCAGAAGCAGCCATGTAGATTTGTGACGAGTGTGAGTGTGTCCTTGTTCAGTTCTTGACGTGACAATGTTTATTAAGTCTCCAACGCGCACACGGTCCTTACGATCCTTATGGGGCTGGTGGGGGCAGGACCGATGGGGGAGGGGAGCTGTGCTCTGAATGCAGAAACACAGACAGGCAGTAAACCTGAGGTTGAGCATCTCAATTCAGGGTGGCCAGCGCCTTCTGAGGGAGGGAGAGGGTGGGAACCAGCCTCAGGGACAGAGAGGACCCTATCCAGAAGGGGATCCCAGGAGGAGGCAGGGATAAAGGTGCACCAAAACGGAAGAAGGTTCTGGGGATTGAATCAAGCACTGTGGTTTCTCAGGGTGGCTGCAGTCATCCATGGCTGTGGACCCTGGACCCTGCCTTCAGTGGGACTGCCCGGAGGTGCTACTTCCAGGCCAGGAACTCTTCTTTCTTGTTCTTGAGGACTTGTCACCAAGTCCCTCAGTCTACACTACCCTAGGCACCACCTGCTAGGCTCTAGGGGTGAGCCTGCCTTGTGTGGGTGATGGGAGTGGAGTTGTGAGCATGAGTTTGTACTTAGATGTGTGGTATATACCCACATATGCTTTTATGAGTGTGCACACATAAGTGTGTATACCTTCATGCTGATGCATGTGTGTTTGTAGATGTGTGTGCTATGTACAGGTGTGCATACATGTACAAATATATATGTATATGAGTGTGTGTATGTGCTTCTGTGTGCCTGTCTGCATGCATACAGGCACACATGTGAAAATGTGTACATGTACATGCTACTGTGAGTGTATGTGTGCTTGCATGTACACAGGCATGCACAATGAGAGGAAGTCAGATTTCCAGGAGAGCAGTTATAGCTTGTGGCCATGCTCTACCAAAGTACCAGTCTTCTCATGCCTGCCTCTAGCAGGGGGACTTATAGAGCAAGGGAGGACGGCCAAGAGAAACCACTTGAGGTCTGTCCAGTGTTCCCATTCCTTTCTCCTGTGGGTGAGAGTTGATGGGGAGGACAGATAGAGCTTCCCAAGGCCCACCCAGTGGACAATTACCCAAGACAAGCCCGTGTGATGGGACCACCTTGTCATATCCAGTCTTTTCATTGATGGACAAGGAAGAGACATTTGATAATTGGCACATTTGTGAGTGTCGAGTAGTCAAGTGGGGGGACCTTGTTTCAGGGGTAGGCGAGTCCTTGAGAGAGCTCTTTGTGTATATGTTCATGCCCTGGACTCCTCCATAGACAGAGCTCTTTGTGTATGCATGCATGCTCTGGACTCCTCCACAGAGGACTTTGCTGGAGACCCATGAGGATGAAGCTGGCATTCTGTCATCAGCACGAGCATCTCAGTGTGGTCATGTTCTGGCTTGCCTTCCATCCATGCACTGCCATGTGCTGAGGCTTGTCTGGAATCCCCAGAGAGAAGGTCCAGAAAGGCCCTGAATCTGTGCCTATAGTGAGTGCTGCTGAGGGTGACATCCTTGTAATGGTAGCAACAGCATGCTTGACCAAGTATCAGATTTAGGCTAGCTGAGCATGGCATTCCTCTGCACAGTCTAGCAAGGTGGGCTACAGCCCGCACACAGCGGCTCACTCAGGCCACTACAGTAAGTGGCCAGAAGGCTAGAAGCACAGAGTGACAGACGACAGAAAGTGTTCTCTTCGGGTATCTGAGATCCTGGTGACACAGGCCACGCCCTCCCAAGGCTCCAGAGGAGGGCCTTTTGGTTTGGTCCAGCTGTACACCTTGGCTGATGGCAACATCCCCCCTCCCATGCATGTGCACCTTGACTGGGTATCTCCCAGAGGGACTGGTGATGGTGTAGCCAGGTACCTGTCAGGTGGGAGCACAGCCTGGGTGCCCATCATGCTGCAAGCTCCCTGTGAGCTGACTGTGGCTGGGGACTGACACCACTCAGCAGGAGATGCTGCTAAACGGCCACTTCTTCAGTATACGTCTCCCCAGCTGCTTCCGTCCACCTGGAGCTTAGGGTAATTATAATAATAGGAAGACTTCCTTGCTGCTGCTGGTGCCTGACTCCTTACCCATATGACCTCTGTCTGTCCCGGAAGCAGGAGGGAGGGATGAGAAACAACAGGCAGGCATAGGTTTCTGCCCTTCTACCACAGCTTCCTAGACAGGTAGAGGACAGGTAGAGCACAACCAGGCAAAGCGTAGCTCACAGAGTGGCAAGGGCATCATGTATCCTGGCTATGCTGGGCAGCCCTTCTGTGAGACACATACCCATCCAGGTCCTCTGACATTCAATGCATGATTTCTGCTACCCAGTGTCTGCTGAGATAATTAACTTCTGTTTGCCAGCTGTGTTGGTTTAGTGTTAATTTTTAACCTGATAGGATCTGCCATGTGACAGGCATGTGGGCATACCCGCGAGGGATTATCTTGGGTTAACTGAAGTGGGAGGAGGACCTGCTCACTGGGGTCCTGGCTGTGTAAGTGGAGAAGTGGAGTTTAGCAGCAGTACACATTCATTGCTCTCCGCTTCCTGGTTGTGGATGTGATAGGAGCAGCTGCTTCAAGCTCCTGCTGTCTTGGTTGCCCTGCCGTGATGGACTGTACCCTGGGACTGTGGGCTGAAATGAGTCCTTTCTCCCTTAAGTTGCCTTTTCTCAGAATAGCTTAGTATGGCAACAGGAAAAGAAGGCCAAGATACCCGTGATACCGAGTGGCATGGGAATTGACACCAGAATGGCACTTTTTGGGAAAGTGAATGGGTCATCTAATCTGGCAGGGGTGAAGGCTGAAAGGACACAGCCCCTGTCACAGGTCTGAGACATGACTAGATAGACCAAAATGGCTAAAAAGGAACCTAAATTCCCTCTTTGGTCTGGCATTCTGTGCCACCTGGAGAGGAGTCCCAGTTGCTGTGGCTGTCCTCTGGGGGCAGCTCCTTCCACCGTGGCTGAGCGGCCCTCAGATGTGTGCTTCAGGTCTAGGCTGCGCTGTGGTCTCTGATGGTGACACTGGGACCACACAAATGGCCTCACGCACAGGCTCCTGAATGGCCAAGGGATGCAGCCACCCCTGAGCCTGGCTACTCCTTTGGAATGAGGAGCCCACAGACAGGGGTCAGTTCTTTTTCCTTTATGCTACTCTATAGCTGGGTGCTTTGGTCACAGTGATTGTAACAAACCACCCACGGCACATGCAAAGAGGGCCAGCAAGGACCAGAGAGGAGCTGTTTTAGCCTGCAGATGTGGCTGGTGCCTGTGGTATGCCTCATGTTGATGGAAGTTTCTGTCCTGCCCAGTCCTGCAGCTGTTTAGTCCCAAATAAACACACAGAGGCTTATATTAATTATAAAGTGTTTAGTTGATGGCTAAGGCTTTTTATTGGCTAGCTCTCTCTTAATTATTAACCCATTTCTATTAATCTATGTATGTCTACATGGTCTTGGCTTATTGGAGAATGCCTAGGCATCCTACCTTCCTGGTAGCTACATGGTGTCTCCCTGACTCCACCTACTACCTTTCTCTATCCCTGTTTGATTTCCTGCCAGACTAGATCCTGCTTGTCCATTGGTGGAAACAGCTTTATTCATCAACCAATAAGAGAAACATATATTTGCAACATACAGGACATGTGCCATCAGCCTTAGTCTTGCTTTATTCTCCCCAAAGAGTCCCTCCTCGGCTGCCTAGCTGCTGCCCACACCACACTATCATCTCAGTAAGTTTCCCAAGCTCCAGGGACTCCTGCTTCAGTGCACAGATGCGAGGACATGGATTCCCATGTGTGAGGATCCCGTGGGTGCCTGTCTAACTGGAACCCTTGTCACCTGGAAGCAGCGAGTCCTACAGAGAAGTGCGCTGTCTCTCCTACCAGCTGGGCCATAACGCCACACAATAGTGAGACACTGTCCTGCAGTATGGTAGTGTGGGTCTAGTGTGCCACCAAGGCTCTTGAGACATAGATTTTGACAGCAACACAGTGCTCCCAGGACATGGTAAAGCCTTTGGGAGTGAGAGGTCAGTGAGAGGAAGTTAGATCATTAGGGACTGTCCCCTTGAAGGGATTTCATTCCCAGCTGCTCCTCTTCCTTTCTGTTTTCTAGCTGCCACAAAATGAGCAGCTACCCCTGCTGTGTGTTCGTTCCCATGATGCACTATGTTGCTGCAGGTTCGAGTGACCAGGGACTGAAGTCTCTGAACACATAAGCCAAAACAAGCCTTCCATCTTTTGAAGTTGATTCTCCCGGGCGTTTTGTCACAGTGGTGGAAAGCTAGCTGATGAACACACAGGAGGCAGCCAATGGATCTGAGCCTCTATATTTGGGGCTATCTCTGTCTGGGCAGAGACATGGATCATAGGAGAGGAACAGGAAGGCTCTGCCTTTACTCTGGGCTTTGCTGTGTCAAGGGTCAGATGTCATGGGGAGGCTACCTTACAGCACATGAGGTACCTACGCAGAAGCTGAGTGGCCATGTCGGAGTGAAGAGTGCGGGATACTGGGAGAATGCTTTGGCCATCCAGGAAACAACAAACAAACAAAAACAAACAAAGCAGGGTGGGTTGCTGTGTCCTGTGGTCCCTGACACCTTTTTGGGGGACCCAAGGGAACCTCAGAACATGTCTGGGGATGAAATCCAGAAGGTGGGACACTCCAAGCCCGAGGCTGAGGTTTAGGTTGCTCATCCCACAGCTGACGGCTCCAGCCAGCATGTGTGTCAGTCAGGCTGTAGTCTGGGGTCCACAGAAGTGACTGGATGCAGTAACTGAGCCTCCTATAAAAAGAGGCTGGCCATGCTGTGCACACTGTGTGTTACAGCAGCCGCATTCATTCTGGGTTATGGAGACATGTCGTGGGAATGCAGGGTTGGAAGACACTTACTCAGGATTATAGCCTTGGAGCAGGCTTGGAGCAGGTGATGCCCGGCACCAGAGCTCCCTAGAGAGGGCCAGGTCTTCATGCTTCTGATAGGAAATATTCTTGACTGTCAGAAGATGACAGTTAAGGCACCAAGGTAGACTCCTGCTGCCATGGCTGCCCATCACCTTCCAAGAAGCTGAAGTTCTTACCTTGCAGCCTGTTTCCTCAGGGGGACCCCAGAACTCCTTTCCCAGACTCCTTTGCAGTTCAAGTGTACCAGCAGACTGGCTCTGCTTCTGTCCTAGAAGGCACATGGAGCCCATGAGGACAAGAGTCCCTGAAAATGTGGCTTTGCCCAGTAAGATGACACCAGGTCCAGGGGAGGTGGAGCTTTTTTTTTTTAACCATCTACCACCAAAGCTGAGCTCCTCCAGTCACACTTACAGCCTGAGGGTTGACTAGGAAAGAAGTCATCTGTAACGCTGGTGAATGAGCATAGCAGGAGAATGGAGTGGATTTCTGATTGTCTCTGGTTCTGTTGCTGAGGCTCTTGGGATACCAGATCAGGCAGAATGGCTGCCAGCCTACAAAGTGCCTGCCTTTGATCATAGGGTCACGTGCCTCTGGGGCTCTCGTGGTCAGACCTCATTAGAACCTTCCTGGCCTGCTGGACATGGATTGATCAAAGATTGATCAAATGGTTCTTCCCTTCGCCAGTGCCAGATGGTCATTCCTGGATCAAACAGAGCCAGGCTCTGCCCCACAGTGGCCCAGCAGCAGGAAGGCAGGTCCCAGGGAATGATTCCTGGGTCTGTGGGAGCACAGATCTTCAGAAGCTTGCCCTTGGCCTCCCCTGAGAGTACAGCAGCCTGCGCCTCCCCTGGACCTCAGCTAGTCACTCTGGCTTAGGCTTCAGGGAAGAGCGTGTTCATGTGTGTGCGTAGTAGTGTGGGAGACCATGAGCACGTGTACATGTGCACAAGTGTGAACATGGGTGTCTGAGACTGTGATGGCTGGTCTTGGTTGTCAAGTTGACTTCATCTGGAGCTAACTAAAGCCCAAATGACTGGGCACACCCGGGAGGGATTGTCTATCTTAATGAAACCATTTGAAGTGGGAAGACTCACTTCAGATCTGGATCTTTGAGGGGGGAGGACCCACCTTTAATCTGGACCACACATTCTGTGGGCAGCCATATAAAGGACGTGGATGAGGGAAGCCTGCTCTATCCTTGCCAGCTTGCCCTCACTCTTGCTAGCAAGTTCACTCCTTACTTCTTCAGGATTCCAGCACAAGCTGAAGACCAGCTGAGACATCCAGCCTCATCAACTGAACAACTACTGGATTCTTGGATCTTTTGTTGGTGGACAGCCATTGTTGTGCTAGATGGGCCACAACCTGTAAGCCATGCTAATAAATCTCTCTCTCTCTCTCTCTCTCTCTCTCTCTCATACACACACACACACACACACACACACACACACACACACACAAGCACACACACACACACATATATAGTCATCCTCCAAGTTCTGTTCCTCTAGAGAACCCTGACTAATACAGAGACCGTGTAAAAATGTGCATGTATATGCCTGAGTGTGAACACAGACATCGGAGACCATGAGCACATGTGTATGTATGTACACAAGTATGTATATAGTACATATATGCATGCATAATTGTGTACACAGGTATGGGAGACCATGCACATGTATACCAAGCACACAGGGATGCGGAAAATGTATTACATGCCATGTGTGTGATATTGCATGTGTGATAGTAGTTTTAAATTTCTTTAGATATACTTATTCTATTTGTACGGATGTTTATTTGCATGTATGTCTGTGCCTTGTGTCTGTGGAGATCAGAAGAGGGTGTTGCATCTCCTAGAACTGGAATTATAGTTGGTTGAGAGTCACCATCTGATGTTGCTGGGAACTTAACCAAGGTCCTGTGCAAGAGCAAGTGCTCTTAACTGCTAAGACATCTATCTCTCCAGCCCTCTGACACTTAGTATTAACTATCAGTTTGACAGAATCTTGAGTCACCTTAGAGAAGGACCCCTGGGCATGCCTGTGAGGGGTTATCTTGATTATGTTAAGGTGGGAAGATCTGCCCACTGTGGGTGGCACCATTCCCTGGCTGGGATCCTGGACTGTATAAATGAAGAAAGGGAGCCTAGTAGCAGCATGTATCCCTCACTCTTTGCTTCAGTAGATTTGAGGGGAGCAACTGCTTCAAGCTCCTGCTGCCTGGACTTCTTGTAAAGATGGACAGTACCCTGGAACTGTGAGCCAGGCTACACATTTTTTCCCCCAAGTTGCTTTACTCATAGGATTTTAGCACAGCTGCAGGAGAAGCTAAGACAGCATGTAGGAGTATAGTATATGTGTTAAGAATATACTTCCTGCACTGGAGCACATATGTCATGAACTCGTATATATATATGTGCTGAATGTATGTATGAATGTGACGGCTCTGTGCATGCCCGTGTTTGAGCGTGCCATCTACATGCACGTTTGTGTGCATGCAGATGCTTGAGGTAAGGAATGTGAGCAGTGTGAGCAGAAGTGCCTGAACAGTTGCTAGAAAGACCTCACTTGATCACTTGGGCTGGTCCTGGCTCCTGTGCCACTCTTTGACACAGCCCAAGGATGTACCACCAGGTGTGTGTGTACAGAGCCAACTTTACATGTGCTGAGGTGGACAGCACTATTTTTCCAATGGTCAATTCCATGTTTGGAGATCTAACTGAACAATGTCTCTCTTTCCCTGTGGGATGCCTACCGAGTCCTTCGCTGCTGTCTCTATCCAGGGGCATGGAGACAAGCCTGTAATCATGAGAGGTCCTTTCTCTAGCTGTAGCAAGGCCCAGGGCTTGGAGGCAGCTTTGACTTGCTTTACCAGTGCCACCAAGAGGCAGGCCAAGGTCACTGAGAGGCAGGTATTCTCCGAGGAGCCCCATTCTGGCCACTGCTTTAGTGGCAAAAGGTCAGAATGGGTCCAGCCTCAGTCTATTGCATTTTCTTAGTGAAAATAGCTCAGCTCGACGCCTTCTTGACCAAGGAAGCCTTGCTGATGCCCTACCCTGTAGACATGGCAGCTGTACCCATCTTCTCTTATGTCCCCATGGCCTGGACAATGGCCCCAGTGTGTCCTGGGTCTTCCTGCACTTCTGCCAAATCTTCCTATCTCTGGGGTAGTCCTCCCCCCCCCCCCCGGCATCCCTTGCTCAGGTGGATACTGAGGCGGGCCACTGAGAGAGACTGAGGGCGGTGAGTGGCACACTAGTCAGTATTAACAATGACACTGGTCAAAAGTGGCCTTGGGGCAGGGGCACAATGCCAATGCTCTCAGGAAGGACAGCCTTTGTTGGGGACATCATGGGGGAGAGGGCAGCTGCCAGGTGAACAAGGTGTTCATAGTCCTGGGTCCTGGAAGGGGTGGCCACTCTCTGTGTCTCAGTTTCTTCCTCTGCAAAGTGGAAAAGCTACCAATCAGCTCTCCCTGGGGCCATGGTGGTGATGGGCTGAGCGAGTGTTGACTGTTTACAGGACAGGGAGGGGCATATGGTGGGAGAGGTAAGCCCTGCCCTCACATAGTCCTGCGCCTGGCCTCCTTGGCTCTTCCCACAATGGCTCTGGGACTGAGCCCTTGGCAGCTCTCATTAGCTGGCCTCTGTACCCAAAGAAGCCTTGCAGGGGAAATCAAACCCTGGCATAGAAAGTGAATCACTAATATGTCTGAAGTGCTAATGCGAGCAGCCAGGCCTGAGGCCCAATTCCCAAACAGCCAGATCAGAAGCACACTGAACGGTTGGTTTGATTCAGTTGCCAGCTGTGGGCTCCAGGGCAGGAAAGAGCAAAACCTGATCTGTTTATGCCCCACTGTCTTGGGTTCAGGGAGCTGGAGGGAATAACTCTTCCCGTTGTGGTTGTCTCTCCCTCTGTCCTCTCCAGCTGGCACCCAGGGTATTTCTTGAATGCCAGCTGTCAGGAACCCATCTGGGTCAGCCATCACCCATGGTCCTCGATGGCACTATGGTGACCACTGCCTTCAGGAGGCCCCTCTAAGTGGTTCAAGCCAAACACAGTGGCCTGATGGGAGACTCCCACACTGCCATGGTCCTGGAGTCTAACCTTAGGGACCATTTTGGAGAAATCAGTATACTTGGGACTTCTTACTAGACTTTCTGCCTCAGCAATGGCTGTGGTGCTATCAGGGTGCACCAACACCCTCCTCACTGGCTCTCACAGGCCAGCTTCTTAAAAGCCTACTAGTGGGGTGACATCGGACTTCTGGTCTGTGGGCGTCAGTTCCTTATCTGAGAAGCAGAACTGTACTGCCCACTGAGGAGCCAGTGGCGTGCTCCCAGGAGACAATACTGTACGGAGGTTCAGGCCGGACCCCCGGCATCCCTGGAGTCCATGTGCCCTGGGCATGAATTCTGGGGCTTCCCTGAGCAGACTCATGTCTCTGTTGTATCTACCCACACAGACAAAGAGGCAGAGCCCAGAGGGAAGACAGGTAGTTTCTTTACAGCTTGCAAGGCATGCAGGCAAGATCAAGATGACCCCTACTCACACTGTCTCAGGCAGCATCAGTATGATGCCAGAGTTTAGCTTAGTCAGGGTTAGTGTGGATGGGGTGTGGACTAGTGTGGGGGTTTTAATAAGAATGGCCCCCATAGACTTGTATATTTGAGTGCTCAGTCACCAGGGAGTGATGCCATTTGAGAAGTATTAGAAGGACCAGAAGGTATGGCCATGTTGGAGAAAGTGTGTCACTGAGGGTGGGCTTGGAGGTTTCCAAAGGCTCACACCAGGCCCAGTCTCCTCTCTCTCTCTCTCTCTCTCTCTCTCTCTCTCTCTGCCTGAAGATCAGGATATAGATCTCAGCTACTGTTCCAGTGCCTGCCTGAGTGCTGCCAGGCTCCCTGCCATGATAATGATGATGAACTAAATAAACTCTGAGACTGTAAGCAAGCCCCCAGTCAAATGCTTTCTTTTGTAAGCTTTGCCTTGGTCATGGCGTCTCCTGACGGCAATAAAACAGTGACTGGAACACCTGGCGATCACTAATATTGCCAATACTCTGTCCTCACAGCCTCTGTGGCTTTGCCTACTCTGTCACTTGGATCGGAAGACTGGGGCTCAGAGGCACCTAGTAGCTGACATGATGCTTAGGCCTGGCAGAGTGTTGCTGAACCTGGGTGCTGTGCTGGTCCAAGGGTCCCAGGCAGCAAACTCTGACCTCAGATGCTCAGGCTTCAGAAGACGCTTTTCTACTCCAGCAGAGGCCCAGGCTTAGTGACAGCATGCTGTGAGCATGGACAGCCGGCAGCAGGCACCTGGTCTGCTGGGCGGGGTATAAGCCCAACCTGAAGATAGAGGCAGACCATCTGTCACCTGCCACTCCAGTCCTGGAGATGACAGAGCCAAGTGCAATGGAGTGTAATGGCCATTGCTTGCAGCAAGTCCCAAAGATCCGAGCAAAGCTGGGTTCACATCAAAGCCAGGGTCAAAAGCCTCTATCTTGGGGGATGTTTTCTGAAAGCTAATGGTTTTTTCCCCCCCAGAAATCAGAATAACATGTTCCTTTCCTCTCCAGCCCACTACAAATTCTGAGACACTGTGGCCGAGTTATAACAGCCTTCTAGATCACCACTGAGGGGGGGAAAACCCAGAAAATGAAGCCACACACAGCCTGTGGGGGTGAATCATGATTCCTGGAATAGGAGTTGGGGGTCACCTATATGGGGAGGGACAGCCCCTGAGCACCAGATGCTGCCAAGGCAGAGTCTTGAGTGCACACCAGAGTAGCCCAGTGTAGAAAAAGTCAGGGTCAGCCAGGTGTTGGTGGCGCACGCCTTTAATCCCAGCACTCAGGAGGCAGAGGCAGGCGGATCTCTGTGAGTTCGAGGCTAGCCTGGTCTACAGAGCAAGTTCCAGGACAGCCTCCAAAACAGTACAGAGAAACCCTGTCTCGAAAAACCAAATAAAATAAAATAAATAAAAATAAAAAGTCAGGGTCCCAGTGTGAATGCCTGGTTGGGAGTCAGACTAGAGAACCCCCTGGGCAGGAAGCTAGAGATATAACTAGAGGGTTAGATGACCTGGTGAGAGTCAGGGATGGGCACAACCAGACTTAGATAGGGACATAAGGAGGGCATCTTCTCCAAGGGCTGAGACACACAGCACGGTGGGTCTTGGTTTAGAAGTTTAGAAGCAAGGCCCCAGGTCTGAATGAGTGAGAGAAAGTGGTTGGGGTGTCTCAAGCTGGGACCCTGGCCTTGACCCCTTGGGTGGGAGCCTCATCCAAGGCTCCCTGGTTGTCCCAGCACAATTCCACAGCAGTAGAAAGTGCAGTGCAGTGCGGACCTCAAATAAGAACCATGGGCACAAGGCAAGCCTTTCTGGGTTGCCAGCCTGTGGCTAGCTTATTTAGTTAGGCCATAATGTTCAGTTAAGAGCCTGGCTGGAGTAAGCTAACTGGAAGGTTCGCTGGTTGCCTCTGAACTGCCCCATCGCTAGGGGAGTTCAAGTGGACTATGAATTATCGATGACTGAGAGGATCCTCAGGGTAATGCCATGACGTTTAGAGATGCCCCATGTCCAAGCTAGGTACTGCAGGATCATTGTGACCTTGCCTTGGGAGCCGAGGCTTCCTCTGGACATCCCTCCAGACCCCCCACCTTTTGTAAAAGCCTCCTGGGGTTTGCAGTGGGCACCTGGTCTACCTCCTGCTTGAGGCTTACCCGCTGTGAGTCCCCATAGAGACCCAGGGTCATCAGTCCAGGGACATCTACCTGACTGCAGCCGGGCCTTGGCTCTGCTGCTTCAGCGTTTCTATCTCTCAGGAAGAAATGGAAACTCCGTCGGGAGTTATGAAAACAAGCGGCCGTGCTGAACTTCCTACTAGGGATGGTGGACACGCCAACTGGATTCTGACATCTAAGGTGGAGGAGGACTCCTTCCTCCCACACAAGATAAAGCATTACATCTGGGCCTGGAGTGAGGACAAATATACACATCCGGTAAGAGAGATGATATAACTGCACCTCAAGACCTCTCATGGGCACCTGGAGAGCTGAGGCAGTGGGTGCTGGATGAATGAGGCTGGATGGGTGAGTGGGTGGGGGACTGACAGGAAACATCCCGTAAAGGGGTGAGGACTGCATTGCGGACAGCTGTGAGCAGCAGATGAGATTGGCGTCTGGGTGTGTGTGTGGGGGGGTGGGATGTCACACCAGCTGTGAAAGGAGGGCCAGCTCAGCCGAGCTTTACGGAGACAGGATGGCCTTGGAGGAAGAGTCAGGCACAGGCTGACGAGATGGGGCCCACTATATGCTGGTTTGGTGAATGAGCCTCTTAGCCAGTGGCTCTCAACCTGTGCGTCACAACCCTGGGCGTCAAGTGACCCTTCCACAGGGGTCTCCTAAGACCACTGGAAAACACAGATATTTACATTACAATCTGTAACAGTATCAAAGATACAGTATAAACAAAAATGATTTTATGGTTGGGGTCACCACAAATCATGAGGAACTGTATTGAAGAGCCCAGCATTAGAAAGGTTGAGAGCCACTGCTCTAAGCCAAGGTGTGACGGGGAGGTCAGGGGGAGTCCAAAAAGCAGGTGTTTTGATGACATATAGAATGGAGCAAGGCAATAGGAAGCCACAGCAGATGGGGGGGTGAGTGGCCCAGAAACTGGGACAGACTTTGGACTTCAAGTGTTATGGCCTCCATGCCCATCTCCTCATATTCACCTGCAAATTGTGTGTGTGTGTGTGTGTGTGTGTGTGTGTGCGCGTGTGCATGCATGCATCTTCTGTCAGTCTCCATATTATTATTATTATTATTATTATTATTATTATTATTATTATTATTTCATTAGGTGGTCTTTGGCTCCTGGAAGAAGCCCAGATGAAAAAATTTCATTTAAAGTTGTGTCTTGGGTCTGTTCTCACTCAGAGCCCAAGCAGACTCCTCAGATTTCAGGGTAAGAAAACCATCAGAGGTGGCCAGCACCTGTCCTAGGTGACAATGGAATATATATTCACAGACTTACAAGTATTATGGGGTTTTCTTTCTTTATTTTTTAAAGGTAGATAATAGTATGATCTCTTATGACTTTTCCAGACATCCTTACTGTTATTTTGAGATAAGATCTCTGAACCCAGAGCTCACTGACTTGGTTAGTCTTGCTGGCCAAACTCCAGGGATCCTCCTGCCTCTGCCTCTCTAATACTAAGATAACAGGACTATGTAACCATGCCTGGCAATTTATATGCATCCTGGGAGGCTGAACCAAGGTCCTCATGCTTGCATGGCAAGTACTTTCTTGACAACTGTCTCCCCAGAACCCTCTGGTCTATCGCATCTGCAAATTTTGAACATGTTTTAAGTCCCTGTCTTACCTAGTTCCTTGGTACCCATTTGGTCTTTGAATGCTTTTAAGGTCCCTGGCAGCCCACTTGGTGTATCTCTCTAATGTATGGCTTTGTGGAATATAGTGTAGTGATCACATAAAATCATAGATGGTTTGTCTTGAGCACCAGGAAAAATCACAGAGGGAGTTCTGGATATTGTAGTGGGTCCTAGACCCACCCCAGAGGGCCTGGTTATTTGCTAGGTGATTAAAGAGGAAATTGGCCTGGTCCTTGGGTCTGTTCTTACTCAGAGGTTGGGAAGGCTCAAATTTAGGCAAAGAAAACCACTGGAGGTGGCAGAGTCCATTTGGCTGGATAGACCTGCTCTTTCCTTCATACAGGGACCGCTTCTATGTCCCAGAGTAGGGACAGGGACAGGGACAGGGACAGGGACAGGGACAGGGGCAGGGCAGGGGCAGGGGCAGGGCAGGGACAGGGGCAGGGCAGGGCCTTCAATTCCAGCTTTCCCAAACCAGAGCAGGCTAGGCTCTAATTGTCAGAGTACCTTTGCATCTCCAGCAGGGGTCACCCCTGAGACCAGGAACGTGTACATGGTGCCAGAACAGGGATTTATCCTCAGTGTCCAGAGAAGAGATGGAGTGAGGGACGCCATGCTAGAATTTTATGAAGCTCACTCTTTCTGAGAAAATAGTACAGACCCAGAATCTGGGAAGGGCCTCACCCACAGCCCCTGCATAGAAGAAGGAGCGGCCGGGAAGAGGGTTTCAGGCCTCACCACCTCCCACTCCTTTTCTTTGCTGTTGGAAGTCAGGAGGAGGCCACCTCACCATCCTCAAGGTCATGAACTACAAGGAGGATCCCATGAGGCTGGACAAAGAGGACCAGGCCGAGGAAGCCCGGAAACTCTGATGTGGGTATCAAAGGCGCTGCCACAGGTGGCTTCTTTCATGTGCAACGCATGGACACGCGCCACGGCTCTTCCACACAGGCCTGTTTTGAGTGAGGCACCGGCACGGGAGGCCTCAGAAGCGTCGGGCCTCAATGGGGCAGGAGCAGGCAGCTGCCAGCACAGGGTGGTTGAGAGGCCTACAGAGGCTCAAGCAGAGGCCCACGCTGCCGGCTGGGGGGCGGCTAGCTGGGAGGCAGCTCGCTCTGCAGCCTGAGACTGGCATTATATTTAGGCAGAGTAGGTGGCTGCCTACTTGGTGTGATTTCACAGGCTCTGGGGGGCCCCTTCCAAACCCCAAAATACCTCCTCCACCTGCTTCCTTCTACAGCAACCTCCGATAAGAACAGCTTTCTATTCCCAAGTTAGGAAGCAGGCTAGCTGCCCTGTGTTGGAGCTGACTGCCATCGGAGTCCGGTGGATTGGAGGCCTGGGGAAGGAAGGCCTTCAGAGGTTCTTGTGTCTCCTGGGGAACTATTGGGTAGCCAGGCTTCTGATTCTTAATTGTGGAGCCAGGCTCTCTGTAAATGTTAGGGATACTGTAGGAATCCTCTTAATATCTTTATTACTGGCAACAGTGTCACCCAGATAGGGGCTGAGGAAATGGACAGTCAACTATCTGTCTGTCTATATAGATATGTATATGTGTGTACATATACATACATACATACATGCATGCATGCATACATACATATATACGTACACCCACCCACAGACACAGACACAGACACAGACACAGACACAGACACACACACACACACACACCAGGAATTAGCTGACAGAGCAGAGCATTTCAAGCTAAGGCTTTGTAGGTAGATAGGGGTTCACTAGGTGATGAGTGGAGATGATGTCTCCATGCAGTAAGATGGGCTTGTGAGATGGCTCAAGGTAGGCTGGGGTCCACAGTAGCTAAAGACGAAAGCCAGCAAGACAAGACACAGAGCAGGCAGGAGCCAGCCTTCTGTGCTCCGCCCATCCATACGACAGCTTTCAAGGGGACCCGCAGCGTGTGAGGCCTGGCCCTGGAGTGGAGGGAGGGTGGAGACCCCTCTCTCTAACCTCAGAAGGTGAGACCAGGATTCCAGCCTTCCTTGAAAGGGCAAGCAACAGGCTTTGTTGGCCCTCAGTGTTGTTACAATATAGTCAGTGATCTAGCTGCTTCTTTCCGCAGGTACCCATGTAGAAACATCAGAAATCTTTTCTTTACTGCTTGTACGTGTGTTTGCCACTGACTCTATCATCTTCATCTTTATGTCTTCAGTGTCATCAAGATTTCTCCATGCTAGCGGGATTGTGCTTTGATGATAGTGTGCTTGATCAATGGAGCCTGGAAGACTTTGAAAGCCAGCTTGGGTGGGGCGAATTTCCCTTACTGGTGGTGTAGTATACACTGGGATAGTTAGTCTTGTCAACTTGACAGAATCTAGAATCACCTCTGCGACAGGTCTCTGGCCACATCTGTTGGGGATCATCTTGATCCCCACATAGCTGCCCACTGTGGGTGGCACCATTCCCTGGATGGATTCTCAGGCTGTATGAGTGGAGAAAGGGAGTTAGGTAGCCACAACCACTCACAGCTTTCTGATGGTGGGTATGATGCAACCAGCTGATCCAAACTCCTGTCGCCTTACCCCACTGTACTCTTGAACTGTGAGCCAGAAAGTTGCCTTTGTCAGGGTGTTTTACCATGGCAACAGGAAAGTAAACTAAGACGTGGACCGTTGCATGAGTGCTGTGTTTGTCTTTGTGTGAATCTTTTTCTCATTAGAGGATACAGGGGTCATCCTGTTTTTCACGTTTGTAACTGATGCTGGAACATTCACCTCGAATAACTCATGTTATAGACAGAATGGCCCTCCTCACACTCTGAAAGACATCTGCATCTTAATCCAAGGTTTCTGACTGTGGTACCCTCCTGTGAAGGTAAGTCCTTGAGGTAGGACATCATTTTGGGTTTGGGGTAGGCCCGTCTAACTTCAATCTTCACCGAGAAGGATTTGTTTGTTTAAACCCAGAAGGTGGTGGGAACATGTCACAGCAGCTAGGAGACACTCATTCGCATCTCTGCAGGACAGGCTTCTAGGAATGAGTCTGCATAGCGGGAGGACGTATCCCTTCAGGTGTTCGCAGACCTCAGGAAGTTGCGCAATAAACAGACCTGGCAAATTCACACTTGTAATGTGTGCAATGATTGCAGTTACCTCTCTGTCGGTGCCAGATATTGTCACTATTTTAAATGTTTGTCAGTCTGGAGACAAAATATTATCTCAGCACTTTAATTTGAGTCTCTTTGAATTATGCTAATTGCACCTCTCCCGCTCCAAGCTGCCCGGGTATGTCTCTGCTTGTTTTGCTTCTGGGTTTGTTGTATTCTCTTTCTTGACTTGAAACGTTTTTCGTATTGTCTAAAAAATAACCCTTTGCTTGTTTTAAGGGCTGAAAATACTCTTTCCAGTCTGTTCCTTGTCTTTTTCAAATAGAGTCCTTGCTCAAAGAGAAGACAGAATTGGCTTCTCTGGTAAAAACTGTCAGCTTTTTCTCTTTACACCTTCTGGGTTTTGGATTTTACGTCACAGAATTTCTTTTCTTAAACAGTATAAAAAGACACTTCCTTATTTTTGTCTAAAACTCTTCTAAGGCATTAAAACATTCAGCTCTTCCCATCATCTGGTATGTTTAGGGGCTGATGTGAGGCAGGGGTCTGATCTTTATTCTTCATACAAGGGGCCAATGTCTGGATTCCCTCTGTTGGGAAGGTAATACTTTCATCATTGAATTTATTATGTCTCCTCTTAAAGTCTCACACACACGTGTGTAATCTCTATTCTGTCTTATTAATCTCTGTCTTTATTTTTATTATTTACACACTGTGGGTCTGTATGTCTGTGTGCATGTGTATGTCTATATGTGTAGGTTCTCAAGGAAGCCAGAATAAGGCATCAGATCCCCTAGAGTTGGAGTTGTGGAGTTTGTGAGTGTCTTGATGTGGGTGCTGGGATCCAAACTCCAGCCCACATGATAGAGCATCAAGGGCCCTTAACAGCTGAGCCATCTCAGCCTCCCGAGTGCTGGGATTGCACACAGTGCCTGCTACCACACTGGGCCCACAGGTCTATCCCTTCTGAAGTGCTCCTTGTCCTCACCTCCGTATTGCAGTCTGTCTTGCAGTGAAGTCATGTGGCCTCTCTCTTTTCTTCCATCCCAGATCATCTGGCTGCTCCAGCCTTTGCTTGACTTTAGAATCAGCTTGCAAAGCCCACTGAGCTTGTTCTTGGTGATACCCTGCATCCATCCATCCATCTAGCAAAACTTTACCAACGTTGCATTGGCAAGGTCACCTGGAGCTTGAGGAAAGGTGACTCATAGGCCACAACGCCTAACTGGCCACACTTGTTACCCAGGAGAGGCTGGGGGTAGGGGCCAGGATGTCCACACTATGTACTTGCCTTCCATAGTGGCTGAGCCCCTGTGTAACACATGTGGCCAGTGTAGAATGGTGGGGACAAGGGAAGGAAGAGAAAGGTGGCCTCATTATGGGCAGCAGCATCAGCAACATACTGGGTCAGGAGAAATCGCTGAGGATGACTTTACATGTTGCTTGCTCTATCTAGCAAGCTCACTAGGTTCCCACCCAAGACACAAGGTAGACCAGGAGAAAACCCCACACACATTATTTTAAATCTCTCACTGTAACAAGGAGGTGGGTCCAGGTAACAAGCGTGCCATGGTTACCCCAAGGAAGTACCACATGACTTAAATTCAGACTCTCATGTGCCCAGTCCAATGTCTGGATACCCTTCTCCTCAGCTTGGGGGCATCACCTGTGTCCTCTTCTGACCTTCCCCCTGCAGACCACAGTGACACTGGGAAAGGACCACCCTAACACCTCATTTCAACTTAATTACCTGGGAAACATGGTAATGACATTTGAGTATGAACTTTGGGTTGCCAGACACATTTCATTCTGTAACATTCAACACACAAAGACCGATTGCATTTTCACAAGTCAGCCACAAACAACCAGAAATTGAAAATGTTGTAAACACTTCAAAGAGCTTGAGGAAATGGTTGGGAATAAATTCAACAAAGCATACGCAGGTCCTATATGCTCAAACAAATTTTAAAATATCACCCAAAGAGACTAAATAAATGATGAATCGGAAGACACAACATTGGGAAGGTGCCAGTGTTGTGGTTGTGGAACGGATGGAGAGACACAGGTCATCCCCAAGGAAGACTCGGTGGCTTTGTAAGCACATCCTGGCTATGTTTTCCAAGTTGCCCAGCATCTCAACAACAGCTGGAGGCTGGAAACAGCATGGGCACAGAAACAGCACAGCGTGACATCTTCACAGGAAGGTCTGGTGATGTCTCTGAGCCCACTCGTCTGCCCCATGAAGACCTGGTCACATCCACTTGCACATGAGACCAAATCTGGCCTGGAGATCAAGAGGGACACCTATTGATTGAGGATTGCTGGTCAAGATGGAGCTGGGTCAGATGACCCATCCCACCCTTCACATTTGAGCAGGCATCTCCCTACCACTGCACCGTGACTCAGTCCTGGAAGGATCCACACTGGAGAGGGTAGGGCCTGTGCATCCTGAGCCCCGCAGTCTGCCCCAGTCCCCACTCTACCTGAGGACTTTGCAGATCCCTGGCTTCCTGCCTCCACAGCCTCTTCATGCCCTCTGTCCACTGACTGCCTCCTACAGACATCCTAAAGAGACGTGTGCACCAGCCTCAGGGAAGGCACAGGGTGGAGCCCTGGGGCTGGCAGACAGGAGAGTCCATCCTTCACATGACCACCCTCCTTACTGAAGGGACAGAGCCCCACAGGAAGGCTTAATGGGGTCTGAGATGGGGTACAAGGGATGCTAGGTGCACTTCAGAACCCTCACTCCAGAAATAAATGTTGCATAAAGATGGAGCCCCTATCATCCACCCTGTGTCTAAAATGAGAAGTAGGAGACCACTTCAGCCGTGTCCCCAGCTTGACTCCCCAACTCAGCCCACCTCAGCCCATCCTAGGCCCAGTTCAGGATAAGGGTGGCTGCAATCCAGCCTTTGTTGGAATGCACACCGCATTTGCACGTGGCAATTTTGTTTTAAGGCTAGCCAGCGCTCGCTCCTCTGGAACGCACTGAATAAATTTCCCTTTATTAGACACAGCCTCACATTACAGAATCTCCCCCTCATTATTCCCACATAAGCTCGGCATAATGGGCCTCCAGGCTCCTTTGCATTCAGAATCCCCAGCACTTAAGTGCCCAGCCAGGCGTGGGTACAAGCAATTCACAGGAGCAGCCCAGAGGGCGATGAGCAAGGGGACATGGGCTGGGTGCTGGGTGGGAGCTGAAAGGATACTCGGTGCTTGATAGGCTCTCATGGTGCCCACCAGGCTTTCCTGTACGTACACTCGCTCACTCAGTGTGGGCTCCCCTTCTAGCACCCAGATCACAAGCTCTGATCTGACCATGGTCTGGGGCTCAGTCTGCTGTAGCAAAATTTGAAGAAAAAAGAGAAAGGAAGGAAGGAAGAAAAAGAAAGGAGAAAGAAAGAAGGACGGGTGGAGAAGGAAAGCAGGGAAGGAGGCATTCCCACCCAAACAATGGACACAGACAGACAGACAGACAGACAGACAGAGACACACACACAGACACACACACACACACACACACACACAGGCACACACAGGCACACACATACACAGACACACAGACATAGACGCGCGCACACACACACACACAGGGACACAGACACAGACACACACAGACACAGACACACACACAGGGACACAGACACACACACAGACACACACAGACACAGACACACACAGGGACACAGACACACACACAGACACACACAGACACAGACACACACACACACACACACACACACACACACACACACGCAGTATACCCCCCACCTTTCCTGCTGGTCTTCTCTGTAGCTCCAATGCTGGATTGAAGGATCAAAGGCTTCAGGCCATGGACCCCTGGGAAAAGAGAGCCAACAGAATCTCAGGAGAAGGCAGCTTCTGGGGACACACTGCTTCGGTGGAGATGATGTGGAGATGGTGTGATGGTTTTCTGGGTCAGCAGAGAGGTAATGGACCAGTGACTTCCAGCCAGGTAACTGGTTCCTCAGAGTATGCCATCTCCACCTTCAGAAGTCAAAAGAACCCCATCCAAGTGACTGATATCAGGGGGCTCTGATCCTCCTCCAGGAAGTACTCACAAGCCCTGGCAGCTCACCTACCACATACTAGGCTCTGCGCTCAGTTTACAGCCAACTGAAAGTCTTTATTCCACCTGGCTGGGACTACAGTCAGGTATTCAGGTCTAAAGTGTAGTATCCAAAGCACTGGGCTTTGGAAGTCAAAAACCACATCCTGGCCATCTTGCTCAGCAGCTGCAGGGCAGAGCCACAGAAGCAAGCGACTGAGCAGAAGCAAGTGCAAGCGATTAGCTGTGAGGCGTTCTGTACAAGCAGGCAATCTAACCGAAGGTAAGATAAATGAGTTGGGGCATCTTGACCTTGGGTTTGAGGTGGGTAATTTTCCATGGGATTCTTCATCAAGGAGATCAAATTCTAGTTAAACCTGAAATGGCCTCATCAAGAAGACAAGAAGGGAGAATCTTTGCACACTGTCTTGCTGAAGACTCAGAAGAAACAGAAATCTCTGTGGGCAGTGAGCTCTCTCTTTAGATACGGAATGAGCTCTGAGAAGGAGAGGTAGCAGGGGAGGAAATGGGGATCAAGGGGTGGGGGCTGTGGGTGAGGTGACAACGCCAGGGAAGGTGTGTCTGGGAGGCACAGTCAAGCATAACCCTGAGTGAGAGAGCAAGCCGTGAGACATTGGGAAGCCACATACCAGCCCAATGACGGCTCCTCCAAGGCCCTCACACAGGAGTGTGGACCATTTTGTAAGGGAGAAGGAGAATGATGGGAGGCTGATGGGTCTAGGATGTAATGGGAAGAGATGGGCAGGTTTGGGAGGCACACACAGTGGCCTCTCAGAGGCCCGGGAGTTCAGGCCTTCGTAAACTAGCTCACCACAGCCAGAAATGAACCAGCCCCACGAAGGCTGAGGTACCGGAGCCATCGCTGCCCCCCATGAAGGGAGGCGGGGAGAGTCAAAAGCAGACACGTGGCTGGTGTGGAGCCGGGGCAGTGGTCTGGGCAGATATTGATTCCTTCTTTCCTTGTCCTACTGTGTGTCACAGTTCTTTGTAGTCACCTGCTGTTGTAGTCGTCAGCTGCTGCTGTTGAACGGCACGACCCTCCGAGCCAGGCAACCGTCATCTTCATGAGTTTAGCTGTGGCTGCTTGCAAAGGATCATCCCAGCTGGCCTTGTTCATTGCTGACATTTCCTGAAAGGAGGAGGGTAATGGGACCGTCACTTGAGTGTCTGTCAGCCGGTTGTGCTCAGTTCTGCCCCAATTGCATGTGGCCTGGGGGAGGGGCTGGAGTACACGGGCTGGTAATTTACTCACCCATGAGAAAGCCACCCTCCATGCTTGGTACAGATCTTCCAGTGTGGCTACTTTGGTGTCGCCCACAGACCTGTCTGTAACCCTCAGCCACTGCTCTATAGGTAACCTAACAAAGTCACTGGTTCCCCAGGGTGAACTTAGGTAGAAGTGAACTTTGGTTTATCATTGAGACTTTGGTTGGGGTCAGAGGGGAGCTACTTGGCACCCCCACCCCACCCCATTAGAAAATCCTTGCAATACTTACCTTCATCCTGGGCCAGAGATTCCAGTCACAAGATGGGAGAGTGGGAAGGGCAGGCAGAGACTCAACTGCAGCAAGGGGCAGGCCTATTGCAGTCACCTTGTTCCTGTAGTTATCAGTCTGGGCCTGGGATGGGTGGAAGCCCTCAGGGTTGAGTGAGAACTGGGGTGGCGACTGGACAGTTCCTCTGGTCCTCCCTTAGGGGACAGGTGAGGAGGGGCTTCATCTGTGTGCAGTGGTTAGTTCTGGAGTGGGAAATGTGGAATCTGGCTTAGACCCAACTAAGCCCATTGCGGCTGTGGGGCTCTGTCCCTGCAGCAAAGAGGGGGTAATAAGGAGGTTGTCACTTGAAGGATGGGCTCTCCTGTCTGCCAGCCCCCTCCTGTCCCTTCCCTGTGGCTGGTGCCCCAGCGGGGCAGCTGAACCCAAAACAGAGGCTGGGACTCTGCTAGAACTGGTCCCCTGTCCCCTGTGCCCCTCACTGCTACACTGGCTGCCTCTGCCATGCTGACCTCTAGGCTTGACCTCCAGGCCACTCCAGAATGTGCCGACTGTGTTACCTGGACAGACATCCACTGCACATGTCTCTTTAGGATGTCTGGAGGAGGCTGTCGGTGGACAGAGGGCATGAGGAGGCTGTGGATGCAGGAAGCCAGGAATCTGCAGAGTCCTCAGGTAGAGTGGGGACTGGGTCAGACTGCGGGGTTCAGGATGCACAGGCCCTACCCTCTCTGCGACAGCCATGCCCCCCCCCCCACCATGGGGACCCAGCCACCTCCACACCCAGATCTTACTACACAGCCCGATGTAGGCGAGTCTATCTTACCCAGGCAGCGAAGGGCAGTGCTCAAAGGCTTTTCATGCTCCCTCCAGGCCTCCAGAGAATGGCTGGTCCCCGCCCCACCCCCACCCCACAGAGTCACAGTATCTCAGGAGCAACCACCAGTACTCTCCTGCTCCGATACCTTCCTTGGCTCCCCTTCGTTTGTAAAGTCTAATGTGGCAGCCCACCTACTTCCTTCAGGGTTCCCTTTCTTGGGTGATTGGCGGAGGCCCCCCCACCAAGGCCACCATCGAGTGTCTCCCTCAGCAATCCCTTCCTCGCTGGTGTGTCAGTTCTGGCAGGGCCTGGGTTCCTCACACCCTGGCCTGTGCTGGCTTGTCCTCGGCTGGACTTTGGACTTTGATAGGCAGTGGTGGCGGCTGTCTCTCCAGTGGGTGGACCTTGAGATGTTCTTGAAGCTGGGTCCTGGCAGCGGATTTGCCGAACGGATGGAAAGGTGAATGATAGGCACGCAGCTCCCCTGGAGGGGAAACACTGAGGCCTCAGCCCGCAGGGAGCACAGTTTGTCTCTTGTGTGCTAGAATCAAACGGGACCTGGCTCTGAGAAGCTGGCCATCTAGGTGGATGGATCGGCTGCCACCACCGCTGTCTTCACTGATGAAATGGACAAAAGACCACATAGCAGGCGTGGTCTGGGGGCCCCATGCATGCTTCCCAGTAACCATACTCTCTGCTTCAGGACACAGAAGACAGATTCTTTTTTTTTTAGATCCAATAATCTTATTTTTTCTCTCAAATATTACATCCTGACTGTAGTTTCCCCACCTCCCTCTCCTTCCAGTGCCCTTCCCCCACCCCACCCCCCAGAGAGAGCCAGCAGATTCTAACATGATTTTAGTCACTGGGAGTTTGTGTCCAGAAGGCCCAGGAGATCACATGAGGTCACAGCACTGGGCTCCAGGTGGAGGGAGGGGCTTCCTGCTTCCTATAGCTGCTATCCAGTGGGAGTCACAGTTGAGTCTGTGCACATGTGTGTGCGTGCCTATGTGTAATGTCGGCACGTCTGCAACACTGCAATCTATTTCTAAAACATGACCTCATGATCTCATAGGGGAAAAAACCAATGAATATTTACTACCCTTGCTTTTTTTCCCCTTAAAAATTACAATTTGCTGTCTGGTTATTAAATCTATTTTTATTGTTACAAAAATGCCTTCTATGGTTAGGATGAGGGCAGCCCAGGGCTGGAGAAGAGTGTGTGTATGCTCATTGCTGTAGGAGGAGGGGACCTGGCATTCTCTACTCAGAGGCCTCAGAGACAGGCTTATGTGCCAGTGGGCAGCCATGCCAGGCTGGGCTTGGGGCCCAATCCTACCAACATGCAAACCTTTTTGAGAGGGTAGATCTTAGCAAACCTACATAAACCCTGACTTTCGATGTCAAAGGTTCTCATACCCTATGTTGAAGGGTTGAGTGCTTGGACACACACACAATGCACTCCTTAGCTTGAACAGCTTTTGACAATGCTCACTCATGCCGTGGGAGAGTTTGGGAAGGATGGGAAGGATCTGTGGGTCACCCTGTGACACCTCCCCACATCCCACACTGGCCAGTGGCTCTCTTTCTCCTACAAGCTGCTGGGTCTATGTGATGGCCACTATCTGCCTCTAAAGCTTGAGCAAAACTCTCTACAGACCTGGTTATAGGACTTTCCAAGACCAGGCGCTGGGTTTTTCTCCATGACTGGCCTGTGCAATGTGTGTAAGCCCTAGGATCCAGGCCCCGGAAAGGACAGCCCAGCATAGAACAGTGGACATATGGGCTGATGGCTTCGTCTTCCAAGTTAAGGGGCTATCTCCAAGCACTGGCATGTTAACTGCAGGTGTGTTGTCAAAGGACATGGATGTAAGAGTGGTCTCCTATGAAGACCTTGCATCCCCCTGTGTGGATGGGATCTACAGAACTCCTGGATGACTGACCTATGTCCTCACTACGGACTGGCAGTGGCTTTCAAGTGCCCGATGGCCACGGCTTCAATTGGGCAAGACATCCATCCATTCATTCCTTGTTCTTTGGCTCCTGAGAGCCACTCCCCACAGCCTGGTACCCCACTACTGTTTATGTCCATAGTAATGCCTCATACATATCAACTTGTTGAGCGTGTGGCTGAGTTTGTTCTCTGAGGTATAGACTGGCCATGATTTGGGCCTGGATGTTTGGACTATGAAGGGGAGGGAACACTGGTGCATGGCTCAGCCCGTGGAACCAGGCATACATCACAGGCATCTCAGCACACTTTAGCAGCCTTTAATGAAAACCTTGAATACCTGGGCCCATCTGACAGACTCCCCCATTCTGAATTCCTGCCTCTGGGGTATGCCTTCTGCCTGCTTGAGGCCAACGTCTTTTCTCACTATGAATACCTAAGGCTTGTCATTAGGAGGTCAGAGTGTCCCCAGACCAGCACCAGAGCTAGGTGGAAAGGAGGGTTCAGAATGTATGAAGCTGACCTTACAATCTCATTTAAGGATCACGGAGTTGGGCATTGCCACCACAGAGAGTAGAGATGGGGCCTAAGCTGCCACTCCCACTTCTGGGTTGGGAGTTCCTACCACTGCCCCCATGAGGATATTCCAGAGGTCCAGGTGTGCATGCTAGGTTGCACCAGCCTTGGAAGGCTAGCCCCTGGGTAAATAAAGGCTTGGTCTCTAAGCCTGGGACTGTTTCAGGCTCTGGAAACCTTAGCAGGAGAGGTCTAATGGGAGGCCATTGTGCCAATGGGGTGCTCTTGAAGGGATAATGGGACACCAGTCTCTCTCCAGTCCCAACTGTGTTCTTCCATGTCCCTCTGCCATGGCGCCGGCCAACTGCTGACTGAGTCATTTGAAACTATGATCTGGAGTGAACCCTTTCTACCAGTAGGTGGGTATCACAGGGGGCTGTCATAGTGATGGAGCGTGAACCTCATCTTTGGGGGAAGCCCCAGCTTGACCCTGTATAGCATCCTGTGGGCCGCAGCCAAGGCTTGATAAAAGCTGGGCAACCAGCATGCTGTCTGTGGCTTAGGCTCTGTTTTGCACAGAGCAGCTCGGGAGAGGGCTGTCTGCTTTGCAGCATTCTACAGCACAGCGTAAAACAGGCAGCTGGGGAAACGCGTGGACAAGCTCACAGCTGGCACAGCAGCCAGTCACGCACAAGCCTGGCCCTGCCCATCTGACAGCAGAGTCGCCCACCTTGCTCCTCACTCAGACCGGGCAGCGGCCGCTGCGTGGGTGGGCGACCTGCAGCACCATGCTACCTTCTTGTCCTCTGCCGCCCCGTGTGCACAGCTTGGCTGTCTGCTGGCACTCCTCACATCTCACAGGTCCGCGATGGAAACCCAAAGTGGAGCAAGCGGCTTCAGGAGAGGGTGGGGCTGCATCGGGACCCTGTGACCTCTGGAGCACCTGCTCAGCTCCTCGGTTCCGTTTATTCTCCATCACGCTGAAGACGGGTTGGTTCCCCTCTGTGACCTCAGGTCTACGCTCAGGCCCTTGAGCTTCAGATGACCCCTGTAGCTTACCCGACCCCAGGACAAGGACCAGAGCCCAGCACCCAGGCATAACTAAGTGGTCCATCTCCAGGAGATGGGGTGCAACTGCCTGGCCTGAGGTCCCTCCTGGATCTTGGGAGAAAGCCTGGAAGTACAGGCTGAGAGTGTGCCTGGGGGAGGGGCGAATACAGTTGGCATTATAGGCACAGGTGAAGGCTACCTGTTAGTGACCTGGGGTCAGCTGGTGGTACAGTTCCTCTTTCCTCTTCCTCTCTTTCCCTTCCTACCCTCCTCACCTCTTCCCTTTTCTCTCATCTCGCCCTCCTCCTTCCTCTCCATCCTCTTCCCCTCCTCCTCTCCTCTTCCCCCTTTCTCCCTCCTCCTCCTTCCTCTCCATCCTCTTGTGGAGCCCCTAAAACTGTGAACCAAGATAAATATTCCCTCCTTAAATCATCTCTGTGAGGTGTTGGTCACCTCCAGACCCCGAAAACCAGCTCTCATGAGACAACTGAGGTGAGACCTGTCCCCCCACCCCACAGATGTAGACAGAACCAAGTGCCAGGCTGACTTTGGCACAGAGACACCTTGCCCGAGCCTCAGTTTCCCACTCATGAGGAAAGGGATGGATTCAGTTCCACTTCCCGGCTTTGTGGTTATCGGACTCGGAGAACGCAGGGCAGGGCTGCGCTGTTGATCTCATATGTAATTATTTTTTCTCAGGATTACACATTCTTGAATAAAAATGAAATAAGACCTTCAGAATAACAGATGGAATACTTTTTGACCTAGCATTAATATGCCACAAGGCAGGCAGGAAAATAAATCAGTAAGATTAAAGACATGCAGGGCCCAGGAGAACAGCCGCTGGGGGGCGTGGCGGGGGAGGGGCAGCTCCAAGGATATTTATTTGCTCTGACATTAGGGCATTAAGCTGGTGCATATGTAACGCCACATAAAAATGACACCAGCAGCGCATCCCTCAGCTGGCACCACTGTCTTTGCCAGGAGTCCTCCTAATTAACAGCGGAGGAACTGCCTCCCTGTCCATCCCGGGAGCTTTAGCCCGGGCGTCTGATGAAGGCCCATCCATCTTGGGAGACTTAATTGCGGAGGTGGGGGTGTAGGATCCAGGGAAGTTGGACAGGAGAGGGAGATGGGAACCGGAAAGTGGAAGGAATGGGCATGTCAGTTCTTGCCAGCTCTGTAACTATTCATCAGTGGTCCTCATTGCTGACCCACGAGGCACATGTCATTTATGCCCAAGTGGCAGACCCCAAGGTGCACACATAGGGTGTGAGGCCATGCTCCCTTCTCACAGGCTGGGCCTGCTTGTGCAGTGAGTCTTGAGGACACAGGACACACCACAGTCCTAAGGGTGAAGAGGACTTGGGGAAGAGGGTCCCTCCGGCTCTGACTACTGTGGTCCTAGGGTCAAATGCATCAGGGTTACTTGGTCCCACAGACAGCTGAGTATACTAAGGCCCAGCCCTGGGGGAAGCAGTCTGAAGAGGTCAGGACTGGAATTGAGATTAGAGACACTATCTGTCCAGCAAACACCTACAGATCAGGTACGAGTTCCAGCCACCGTCTTGCATAGTTGGATCACTATGACTTAGGGACACAGCCCCACAGTAAGGTTGGCTGTGGAGGCTGTGGTGGAATCCATTCTGTCGGCTTTTGCACACTTGCAATGTTTGATGTATGCTGTCTGCATGCCCTAAGATATCTAATGCCCATCATTGCCTTTTGACAGCCAGCAGCTAGGTGTGGTTAGGAGGCTGTGCTCAGAGCAGAGAGTCAGGATTCTGAGTGGACCCTGGGAGACCACAGCAGCTTGATGGAGGCGTGGGGCTGGGAGAGGACTGTTGTTGGAAGGAGTGATAAGCTGGCATTTGGCGTGTGGTTGGTTGGTCCCCTCACTTAGGGTCAGTGAAAGTTTCTTGTTCTGTCTTGTCAAACATGAAAAGATACACAGCCCCTTGTTTTTCTTACTCTCCTTTCTCCTTGGCTGCCAGGGAGCTCAGAGTTTACTTTAGCTCAGGGCTGTAGAAGTTCTTTTTGGTCTTGGTTCTTGCATGGTTATTGCAGAAGGATCTGTGCTTTCTGGCTCTACTCGGGTGGTGAGGGCATTAGCATTTTTTCCCGAAAGCATGCTACCGTGTCATAAAAAGGGAGGCCATTGTGCCACCAGCACGAATGTAGGTCAGGCATTAGACTGGGCATTGCAAGATCACAGGGCCACACAGTGCCACCCGCTCTCTAAGATCCTCTAGCTTTGAGAAGCAGTGACAAGCACTCAAGGGGATGAAGCCCCACACTGACCTGCAAGCTCCAGAAGCCGGTGCTGCCGAGAGCTGCTGGCTATCCTCGCTGCCCAGAGCACTTATGCTCCTGTCTTATTCCCTGTTTCCCATCCCAGACCTCCCTCAGGTCACCTGGGGATGTCAGGTCAGGAGGGGACCTCATGTCTTTTTTCCACTTTGCTTGTTAGTAACCTGTCTTGTTGCTGTGACAAATACTTGACGAAAGCAACATTAGGAAGAAAAGTTTTTTTTTCAGCTCACTGTTTGGGGCACAGTCTACCGTGGTATCAGGAGTGTGAGGTGTTCACTGTTCGGGGTACAGTCTGCCATGTTGGGGAGGTGCCGTGGCAGGAATGTGAGGTAGAGACACTCAGCTTACTCTCTCCCTTTTCTTCATCCCAGGACTCCATCCTGTGGGGAGTGGTGACATCCACATGTAAGGTGGGTGTCCCATCCCAGTTAGCCTAGACGATCCCTCACAGACACGTCCCGAGATTTGTTTCCAACTTCCATCAAACTGACAAGATGCACCATCACACCTGTGAACGGGATGGGCTTTGAGGAGGGCCTTCAAGGAGCCACTGCCAATGCCCAGACAACATTCTTCCTGCTGAAAGTTTCTGCCTCCAAGACTCGTATGACCACTGGTGCTTCTGTCCTCTGAGCGTGTCCCATCAGCGTTTGCGAAGACACTGTGACCACCTCTCTCCTGCCAGCAAGGCACAGTCATCTGCCATGGAGGCTGAGAAGTTTGAGGAGGTTGGGTCTAGTGTCCATGGCTTGCCAACCGTGGTCAGGAGGCTTTGCTGTCCTGGCTATCTTGGGTAAGAAGGAGTGGAGGATCAACTAGTGATGTCTGTCCCATGTGGCACACTTGTTGACATGATGGGAGCCATCTTGGAGTTCGGGCAGGTGCTGGCGTCAAAGATGCCAATTTCAAAACCTTTCCGTAGACCTCTTGGAAGTCCTTACTGGTGTCTAACCCATGGGCACACCAGAACACTCTTCAGTTTCAGCCTTCTTGTTCCTGTCAATAGAACAAGACAGATTCCCAGTCCTGCTTACTCCCAGCCCTGCCAGGCTTTTCTAAGAGTCTGATTTCCACAGCTTTCTTCACCACTGGGAAAAATCCACAGCCCTAGGAAGCTACTCACTCGCTTCTCTGAGCTGCATGCATAGCTGGAGCCCAGGTACCTCCTACTTCCCAGTATTTGCCCCGGCAGAGTGTGGAATGGCCACTCCCAGCTGCAGCCAGCCCATCCCTTGGGATGACTGATGAGTATCTGTCTGGTGCTGCCGCTGGCCACATGTAGAAGCCAAGTCACACGTGAGTCCTTTCAGGGCATGGATTTACACAATATTACAGACTACAGAACCTCATATTTCATTGGTAATGTAAGGGCTGCTGCAACACCCCCACCCTGTGCCATTAATCTTGGGTGAGGGGGGCTGGCAGATCGCCTCTACTCTCCCCTGATGTGCCCTGCGGCTGGGCTGAAGAGCCTCTTGCCTAGCTTTTTCCATTTTCTTCCTAACAGCTTCAATATTTTAACAAATCCAAGTGCTGTCCAAACTGGTGGCGGCTTCTGCAAGCCAGCTGCACTCTCCCTGCTCTGCCGTGGTCATTAATTTAGTGGCCTGTGAGTTATGGACTGCAGGGCCTCCAGCCTTCCCTGCTCCCATGAGTGGAGTCAGTCCCAGATTTCGTCTAGCACTGGGGGATGACCTCTTTGTGGACTAAGACACAAGGATAATAGACCATGGTCTTCAAGTCCCAGGCCACAGTACAGGCCCTCAGCAGGGCCCCCACCACGGGGCCACCTGTTTTTCTACTCAATGGGGATAGTCTTTAAGACACCATGTCACCCATTAGGAAAGCGCTTGGAGCTATCCAGAGACTGAGTCGGCACTCTAAGGTTCCCGGGAGGAAGTTAGGAGGGAGCATCAAGAGTGGGGCACTTAAAATCCGGAGGGGTGGCTCCAGGCTTGCCCCCAGTGGACCTTTGAATTGTCCATGCCTGCCCTGATTCAGGGTGACCTGAACCACTGAACTGCATAAGCTCACCATTGACCTTGATTTTTGGACCAGACTATACAGGCTCACCCAAGGCATAGGTTGACCTTTGATCAACTCACAAGCCCACCCCGATGAAGGCCGACCTTGACCTTTGGTTTGTGTCAAATTGGAAGTTTCTCCCAGCGTTGTTCACTGACCTTTGCAGACCTGTAGACACTCACCATGCCAGACTTCTCAGAGAGCTAGGCCACGCAATGTCCTTCTTGTAGGCAGCTTCCTTCTGTCAGCGGCAGTCATAATTCTAATCTAACAAGGAGTCCTTTGAGCCACTGGAATCGAGCGTAAACATACACATTTTGCAAATTTTAGAGGCTGCCTAAGAAACTGGACTCTGAGGCTGCCTGGGTGCCATCCAACCCAGCCCCAAACCCATGCGAGTTTGTCTGCTCTCAACTAGGACCATTTTGTTGTGGTGGGTAGAAGAGGTACAGGCCCAGGCTTCAAAAGCTAGGTAAGAATGGCTGGGGATTGTGCAGGGTCTGTGTGTGTGTGTGTGTGTGTGTGTGTGTGTGTGTGTGTGTGTGTGTGCAGGCCAGCTGGTAGGATACAGCACTGTTTCCTGAGGGCACTGAGATACTGAGAACGAGAAGGCAATGGGCTGAGGGACACACTATAGTGATGCTAGGGGGGTGCAGAGGGGCCTGGGAGAGGGATGGAGGGAAAGCCTGTTGATCCTAGGCTGTGCCCTGCCCCAAAGCCTACTTTTCAAGGAGCACTGACTCCATTTGGAGCACAAATGCAGAAGCGGGCTGACGCTGTACCTCAGAGAAAGCGTAGACAGCACCATCTGTCCACACCTCCCACCAGGCGCGGCCTGATAAATAACTTATCCCTAAAAGTGGGCAGGGTGCCATCCCATAGCGTATCAAAGTCATCTGGAACCATATGAGCACGTGTGCACATTGGAATAATAAGGAAACCAGGCCTGAGGAGTTGTAGAACAGGCTAGACAGAGCAAAGGGTACAAACCCCTCTAACTGAACCCCATGAGGAGGAGGAGTGACCACCCCGTGTGTGCGCTGTCCAGGGTCAGACAGGCAGAGACCCCTCCCCCAGGGACTTCAGCTCAGCTCTCTCCCTTCTGGACTCCACGTCGACTCCCCTCACAGTGCAGCCATTCACCCTGCTTCCTCTGAGGGAGACGACACCTCGGGCTCTGTTTGTTTTTATTTCATGTTAGTCATTAATTTAGAAGTTGTTTCCAGGGAACATATAAGCAAGACTCAGCACCCACAATATTTTTTTTGGTGTCTTACATCTTTTACGTGACATTGGGCTGAACCGAAACAGTGACTCAGTATCCCAAATGTCACAGTTGGCTGGGGCAGCATCTTCCCCATGTGGGTAAACACAGGAATCCAGGGTGAAGGGAGGGAGGAGGCCATGATGCCGAGAAAGGGAAAAACAGCAGTGGGGTGTGCTGGCACTGGAATCCCAGGAAGCGCTGGCTCTCCTCTTGGTTTCCAGATGCAGGCTTCGACATTCTGTGGCGGGCTGTCATCCTCCCCGCCTCCCTCTGAGTGGCTCTGTGGTTCAGGCCAAGGGGCAGCCTCACTCTGACTGAGACGAGACAGATAGACAGCTGACATCTCGGCCGTCTCCATGTCCCACTGCCAGCACTCACAGAAGCGTCTGGAAATGAGAGGAGGGGGTCAAACTGACCGTTGGATCATACCAGGGAGACACAGTCCATCTACGGGTGAGACGGGAGCCAGAGCCGACACAGTGACTTTACAGTGAGGACAGCACCATTTGTCTCCTTTGCGGTGACCGGAAAGACTGACTGAGTTGGGCAGTGGAGGGCTACCTCTGTGTTTCTGGCGGTCCCGGGTTAGCTGCTGTAGATGTAGAGGTGCCTCTGGGCTGTCCTGACCCAGCCACCAAGTGAGCTCCACATCTGTCCTAAAGCAAAGGCCAGCGATCTCCAGTGGTGAAGTCCCTAGCCCAGAATCTACCAACCCCCCACCTGCGCCCTCCGCATAGAGGATAGCATCACTGTAGTGGCTGCCATGTTCAGCCATGAGGGCTTAGCCGCAGACGCTGAGGCAAGGTCTCAGGGGTGAGGCCGCCTGCCACTTGCTTTGGGAAGAGGCTGTCAAGACTCAGAGCCTTTAAGGAAAGACTGGACAGCAGGGCAGAGACCCAGGGCTCAGGGCAGTGTGTGCCTATGCCTGTCTCAAATACTGACAAAGCCCAGAGTGCAGCTCAGCCTCTGCTGGCAGTGCAGGCCTCTCAGTGTGGAGACACTGGCTGTCTCCTGCCTGCAGCTGGCTTCTCAGAGCTGGCGAGCATGGAGGATGCTCTGCATTTTCTTCCGTAGTCAGTGAGTAGTTCATTCACTGTGCCAGGGCTGGGGACAAGGTGATTATCAGGGCTGCCGACATCCTATCCAAATGGAACTGGCATTCTACAAATGGTATTCAGTATTGATGATGATGATGGTGTAAGTGCTCAGCTGCAGTGTGCACAGGTGCAGAGGAGTGACTATGGGAGGCAGGGGCAGCTCCCCAGAAGGATGTGGGGAGGGGTCCTGCAGATCCCTGATGTAGAATGCAGCATAGGTTCCAAGGCAGGAGCGAGCCTGGTATGTCTCGAGCAGCAAATAAGGCCAGGAAGGCCAGAGGATAGAGGCAGGGGACACAGATAAAAGTGGTCAAGGAATCCAGGGGGCCTTGAGGGCTGGAACTTTACCTAGGCTGTGTTGGGGCTGTGGGTGGGTTCCCAGTTCAGTTGTGAGGTGATCTGTCTAGGGGCCCCAAGTCTCCCTAATGTTTCTTGTTAGGAACACCCTGAAACACAGTGGAGGAAGGAAGGGGCTGTCGTGCAGAAGGTGGGAGACTGTGGTGTGCATGAACCCTTGCATAACCCTGGGATCCCCTCTCTGAGCCCAAGTTTCCTCTTTTGTGAATGGAAACGTTGCCGTGTCTGAATTGAACTCCCAGTGAGAAGAGCTCAAAGTGTATCCTGTGGCTTCAGTTGCCAGGACTTCTCCAGCAAGGCATCTGTTGAGTACAGGGACCAGGGCCTTGTCACATGGAGAAATTCAACCCCAACATGATTTCACAGACTCCCAAAAGCCATGCCACATTGGGGCAGGAGCTCCTGAGGTCTCACAGTCTGGGGTCAGGCTCAGAATGGTGCTGCTGCTACCACTGATCACTGCCTGGAGAGAATTGTAGCTAAGTGGAAGCAGTAAGGGCTCCAGTCACCCTCAGGTCTTAAAATATGTATATATATTTATGCGGGATGACACATGCATGCTAAACGAGGAAAACTGTGGGTGTCAGTGCTTGCCTTCTACCTTGAGACAGGGGCTTTGCTCACTGCTGTGAGTTTCTGGCTAGCTGGCCGGTGAGCCTCTAGAGATTCTCCTGTCTTGGCCTCCCATCTTATCATAGGTATGCAGGGATTATAAAGGCGTGCTGCACCAAGTTGTCCTTTCTGGGCATCTGTTTCTCGTGCTTACATAAGGGCTTTACCCACTGAGCCATCACCTCAGCCTCAGCCCCGATTCCTTTCCTTCCTGGGCACATGCCACAGACATTCCCAGCCTCCTTTCCTTCAGGAGGGGCTGTGTGCACATCTACTGCACCCTTGTCCAGCATGGCAGGGATCCGACCTCTAGGACCAAAGCAAGAAGCCCGAGTGCCATGTGAGTGAGGATGAACTTTGTTCTGGGCCACGGAGATGTGGGGATGTTTCTCAGAGCAGCGGTTGAGCTGACTGATACACATGCCACGGAAGACGCAGGGAGAGAAGTGGGACGGTGTCTGCCAACCCACCCAGGGAGGGGACAGTAGCCCAGCAGCTGGGAGAAGGGTCGTAGAATGACCTTGTGTCTTTTGTGCTTCCTCTCACTGGAGGAAGTCACTTGCTTCTGGCTCCTCTTCCGTAGGGTGACAGGATATTTGCATGGGAGGGGGCAGTTGGGGGTCCTGTGTGTGAATCCAGGCCTGGTCTTCTGCTCTCTTTACATATATGTGCAGTGTGTATATGTAGTGTGTGTATGTGTGTATGTGTGTATATGTGCAGTGCGTATCTGTGGTGTGTGTATGTGTGATGTGTGTATGTGTACAGTGTGTATATGTAGTGTATGTATGTGTGATATGTATATGTGTGATGTGTGTATGTGTGCAGTGTGTATGTGTGGTGTGTGTATGTGTGATGTGTGTATGTGTGCAGTGTGTATATGTGGTGTGTGTATGTGTGATGTGTGTATGTGTGCAGTGTGTATGTGTGTATATGTGCAGGGTGTATATGTAGTGTGTTGTTGGGCCCCAGCCCCATGGGGTCTCTGTGAGTTGCTGGTCAGCCTACAAGTGCAACTTGTTTTCCAGTCCAAGTGCTTTCTGTTTTCCAGTCCTGGCTTACTGCCCTGGCCTTGACCCTCTGACATCAACATTCAGCAGGAGGAAAACAACGATCTCTTCTACCTGGGGTTTTTTCCACTGTGCTGTAAACCTGTATAAAAAGCTCCTCCCTCCTACAAGGGAGAGACCTCTTAGCACTTGCAATGAAGACACACACACACACAGACACACTCTCCTGGCAATAAAGGCAGCACATGCATTCTCATAGTACAAACAAATGGACGTCTGGTCTCTCTTTTCCTGATACCTCAGACCTAGTTTGTGGTGCTGGCGCCACAATTGGAGGTCCCACCGAGATCCAGAGAGACTTGGAAAGACTGGGAAAGATTGGCCAGATAGAAGACTTGGAAAGGAGAGACTGGAGAAAAAAAAGAATTAAAAACAGGTACCTCAACTTCTAACAGTAAAATTAATTGGATTAAATCTCCAGGCCTTCACCCGACAAAGGTTGGGAAAGTAAGGGGACCCTGAGAGATTGCCCTCAGTTGGAGGGTGGATTGGACTAAATCTCCAGGCCTTCGCCTGACACCAAGATCAGGAAAGAAAGGGGAACCTGAGAGATCACCCTAGGTTGGAGGGTGGATTGGATTAAATCTCCAGGCCTTCGCCTGACACCAAGGTCAGGAAAGAAAGGGGAACCTGAGAGATCATCCTCAGTTGGAGGATGGATTAAAAGTGGGTAAACTAAAATTGGTAACAGTTAATAAAGGAGGTACTGGTATTAAGTAAAAGAAAAGGAAAAGATAAAAGTATATAAAATGGAAAATACACAGAGAGTCTGAATACTGTGTACAGTAGTGGTGTCTTTAAATTGTTTAATTGCTGAGAAAGGAACAAAAACTACTAAAAGACAATTGATTATTAATGTTGCTAAATTAATCCAACTTGCATGTTTTGAAAATGCTTTGACTTTTAAATTTAAATATAAGGACAGGTTACTTGGGAAAGGAATTTCTGCTTTTGTTTCCACAGAACATAAAAAGCTGTGGGTTCCTTCCAGACTAGTATGGTTTGATGAAGCAAGACCACCTGAAGCAGAGGCCCAGGTGATCCAACACCTAAAGCAGCTGAGATGATACAGCCTTAAAGACCACAAAAACAAGAACTTCAACAGGGTTCTGGGTTTGTTTTTTTGTTTTTGTTTTTTTGTCCTGATCCCCATGGTATTTCAGCGTCCCTTAACAGCAGGAAGTAGTTTGGAAAGAACGACGCCCACATTCCCAAATATTGTTTATAAATATTTGTTTTTATATACTAAGATTAACATTAACGTCCTAGTCACCTGAGATAGGTGCTAATTTATATATAAAGAAGCGGGGAGATGTTGGGCCCCAGCCCCATGGGGTCTCTGTGAGTTGCTGGTCAACTACAAGTGCAACTTGTTTTCCAGTCCAAGTGCTTTCTGTTTTCCAGTCCTGGCTTACTGCCCTGGCCTTGACCCTCTGACATCAACATTCAGCAGGAGGAAAACAACGATCTCTTCTACCTGGGGTTTTTTCCACTGTGCTGTAAACCTGTATAAAAAGCTCCTCCCTCCTACAAGGGAGAGACCTCTCAGCACTTGCAATGAAGACACACACACACACAGACACACTCTCCTGGCAATAAAGGCAGCACATGCATTCTCATAGTACAAACAAATGGACGTCTGGTCTCTCTTTTCCTGATACCTCGGACCTAGTTTGTGGTGCTGGCGCCACAGTGTGTGTATGTGTGGTATGTATATGTGTGGTGTGTGTATATATGGTGTGTGTATGTGTGATGTGTATGTGTGTGGTGTGTGTATGTGTGATGTGTGTATGTGTGATGTGTGTATGTGTGGTGTGTATATGTGTGGTGTGTGTATATATGGTGTGTATATGTGTGATGTGTATATGTGTGATATGTGTATGTGTGGTGTGTGTATGTTTGGTGTGTGTATGTGTGATATGTATATGTGTGGTGTGTGTATGTGTGGTGTGTGTATATATAGTGTGTGTATGTGTGGTGTGTGTATATATAGTGTGTGTATGTGTGGTGTGTGTATGTGTGGTATGTGTATATGTGTGGTGTGTATATGTGTGGTGTGTGTATGTATGGTATGAAAATGACTGTTCCTTTTGAAGAGATAGAGAATGGAGGTCTAGGTCATTAGGTGACTCAGAATTGCATGTCCCCAGTGAGACGCTGTCACAGGACTAGAGCATCCATGAATGACCCAGGAGGATGCCTCATGTGGAAGATGGCATATGCATTAGCTCCCAGTGACTTACCTTTTCCAGGTTCCCAGGGGAATATCACTGCTGAGGCTGGATTCGTTTAAGGCTCTATAGTTTCCATCTTGGACACCCATGCCTTAGCTACTTTTTTTTGCCGCTGATAAGACACCTTCAAGGAGAAGCGTTCTTTTGATTCAGGTTTGTGGGCAGAAAAGTCATGGCAGCAGGAGCTCGAAGCATCTGGTCACATTGTGTCCATGGTGGCACATAGTCTCCAGGAGGCTCTCAGGGTGTAGCATGCTGACACAGGCCCAGTGCAGCAGGATCCCGAGACTGCTAAGAACCATTCGCTGGAGCCCTGGAAATGTTCTCGTTCCATTTCGCCTGTCTCCTGCACAGCGGAATTTGGAAATCTGACTGCACATGAGAGCAGGCCTAGGGTTTTTACAAGCAGCCGTAACCTGGACGCTGGCGTTCGATGGAGTTAAGGAATTTACACGCGGCCACTGGGCCAGGCAGGCAGCTGCGAGTAGCTTTCATCTCTCCCACTTTGACGGAGGCCCCAGGGCTCTCGAGCCGGCACACTTCAGAGTGGGGAAGATGTGGAAATTGAATTAGTCTGCACATTTGGGCTGCTGATGGCTTTCCTCAGAGCCATTTCGCTCGCTCCTTTTTAATCTCCTTCTTCTATTTATAAGCAGTTGGCAGCTAAGTGGAGCTCAAGAGTGCATTCCAGGCCCTGACCGCTTGTCATAACCCTTTCAGGCTTCCCCTCCCGTCTGTGGAGGAGAGCTGTGGCCCCACGGGGAGCTGAGCAGAGCCCGTAGTGAATAAGACATGCTGAGGGCACCCTGGAGGATGTGATGGCCACCCGAGAACACGGCTGCATGTTCAGACGTCTGCGACCAGGTGCACAGGCTTCTATTTCCAAGGCTGTGTGACTCCCCTCGGCTCCTGACTCCTCACTAGGCCTAGCTCCTGAGGGCAGCCTTCTACCAGTCATTGAACATACTCTAGCTTCCACCCCAGGACCGGCCCTGCCTCTCGGCCTCATTGGGCTTACAGCCATGGTGAAACCCTCAGCCAGGGCTCAGCCCTGCCAGGGCTCAAGAAATACTCGTCGTCATTATTCCCAATGGCCCAAATGTACAGGGTCAGAGTGCTTCCTTTAAAAAACAGAAATATGAGACTAGGCCTTGTAGATGGGTGGTTGGAGGGAGTCTGTGGTATGGAAACAGAAGATGGGGGGATACAACAGAGCCCCCCCGTAGGGGTGAGCCCAAAGTACTGTCCACCTGTTCTACTTACCCTTGTCCACGCCCCTTTTTGGGCGTGGACAGTGTTTTGGGCTCACCCCTACAGGCCCCAGGGCTGGCTTCTGAGCAGTTGCTTAGCACAGGAGGAACATCTGAAACATGAGCCACAGGCCTGCGAGAGGTGAGGCTAGACCATGGAGGGAAGCAGCTTGAAGAGGGGAGGAGGTAGGGGTGGGCTACCAGGGGGTGTCATGGAGCCTGATGTGGTGGGGAATGTTGAGGCATTGGCAGGTTGTGAGAGAGAAGCAGGGGTGTGTCATGGCAGGGCCTGGCAGGATGGGAAGTTGGCCATGGCATGAAAGGGTGGGTTTGCAGAGACAACCTTTGCCCTTCTCTCTGAGAGACACCTGGATTTGGAGCTCTATGAGCCTGGTGTGGCTGGTGGTCCCTGCCCTCCTACCTCCAAAGCCCAAGACCCTGAGAAAGGATGAGAATTTCGGAGCATAATGATGGGTGATGAGAAACAGCTTGAACCTCTGGTTAGTTAGCAAACACTGACCACCCTCCCCGGTGCCTTCAGGGAGCTATTGTTTGGAGGGGGGGGTGGCCAAAGGAAAAAGTCCTAGGATGGGACGTCACTGTGCCTAGTGGTGGGTGGGAAGGGTTACAGAGAGCTCAGGGGAATTCAGACTCCAGAGAGGCAGGGAGCTGCGGATGGTCTTTGAGAACAAGTCGGGGTGGTGTGGTGTGGGAGGGTGTCGGGGGTGTTGCAGGAGGGGACAGAGGCCAGGGAGAACAACCCGCTCTGCAGAGAAGTCACTGGGCAGGAGAGGCGGGGAGCGGCGGCGTGCAGACCGTGAACAGCTGGTCTTGCTGACCGCTCGCCTTCCCACTGCGGCTCTCAGGACTGTTTGGTCTCTGCATGTCAATGCCTCTGTGGTCCAGTCCCCACCCTTGGGGAACTGGGGACACTGGTGTCAGAGACGGTCAGTTCTCAGTGAAGGAGGCTGGCCGTAGATGTGCTGATGAGGGAGTCCGAGCGTGTGTCCGTTCTGCGGAAGTCACGTGCCTCCCTTCACAGCGATAGCTGGCAGCTGATGAAGCCCGCTCCTCTGGGAAGCCCCATCCCTCTCTAATATCTAAATGTGTCAAGATAAAACTATAGAGATGCCTACTGGTGCCCCGCTGGCCTGAAGCAGAGGTCTGAGGGCAGCGTGCTATACTCACAGATGCATCAGGGCGTGACAGGGCCACCAGAGTCTGCTAAGGCTGGCTTTTCCAGAGAGGGAAAGGCCAGAGGCAAGGGGCAGTCTGTGTCTCCTCCCCCTCTGCATTTCTCACCAAGTTTTCACCTTTTAATAGATGGGGCTATTTTTATCCAGCTTGGCAACACCTCTGTAATCCTTCATTCTTCACACTTAGAAGTAAAAGGTGTTGTATCTGAGGAGGTGCCCGAAGCTCTTGAGCACAACAGAAGTCTGGGGCTGTGTGGAGGGCATGAGGTCTTTGTGCTCAGATGAACTAGGGAAACCAGGAATGGTGAACATTTGGGCTTGTCCTTTCAAAAGAAGAGATACGCAACCTGTTTTCCACCCAGAAGTCTGGGAATGGGTGAGCCACTAGTTAATAGCCTAGCGGCCTGTGTTGTCTGTAGGGCCAGGCCACGCCCGGTCCCCACAGACCTCCCTAGACCTTTATATGGATCTTTGCTTCTCAGCCAATAGAACCCATCCTTATGGGTGACATCAAAGGTACTTTCCAAGTGGAGCAGAGGTAGTCACTAGCTTAAGTGCTATCTGTAGGTTCACTCTGGGAGAGCTCAGGCCACACCTTATGAGAGAGACCTTTTATGTTTACCTCATTCATTCTCCCCAGACCCTTGAACACTGTTTCTCATTCAACAGAACCCATCTTTAAGGAAGAGGCCATAAGTGCTTTGTAAAGAGTTTCAGTATAGCCATGTCTTTTTTTTTATTTTAGTTTTAAATTTAAATTTAAATTAGAAACAAGGTTGCTTCTTCACATATCAATTCCAGGTCCCTCTCCCTTTCCCTCCCCTCCTCCCACACTCTCCCACCAACCCCTCTAATATCCCCTCATTTCCCCAGGGAGGGTGAGGCGCTCCATGGGGGTGTCCATAGTCTGTCATTTCATCCAGGGCAGGGCCTAGACCCTCCCCTTGGAGTCCAGGATGAGAGTGCATCTCTCATTGTTGGATGGGAGTCCAAAGTCCATTTGTATACCCGGGATAAATACTGATCTACTACCCAAGGCTCAATAGATTACCTAGGCCTCCTCACTGACACCTGCATTCAGGGGGTCTTGATCAGTCCCATGCTGGATTCCCAGCCATCAGTCTGGGCTTCAAGAGCTAATCCTTGTCAGGTCAGCTGATTCTGGGGGTTAAACCAGCCCAGTCTAAATCCCTTTGCTCATCAGTCCTCCCTCTCTGTCACTGGATTCCTTGAGTTCAGCTCAGTGCTTAGCCATGGGAGTCTACCTCTGCTTCCATCAGCCATTGAATGAAGGTTCTGTTTCCCAGACTCTTTGGCCATGGGATTGTAGGCTGGCACTCCCCAGATCTATATCTAAAATCCATATATGAGAGAGAACATGCCATGTTTCTCTTTTTGTAACTGGGTTACCTCACTCAGGATGGTTTCTTCTAGTGCCATCCATTTGCCTGCAAATTTCAGGATTCCATTGTTTTTTCTGCTGAATAGTATTCCATTGTGTAAATGTACCACATTTTCTCTATCCACTCTTTGGCTGAGGGGCATCTAGGTTGCTTCCAAGTTCTGGCTATTACAAATAATGCTGATATAGCCATGTCTTAAGCTTTGTTGTACACACGGGACTGAGTTAAATATCATCAGGAATCTTTTTCCCAAAATTATGCTGCGATTAAATATGCCTAAAATAAACTGCCCGGTGTCAGACTCTAGAAGTTTGAATCAACATCAACTAATAAGTTGTTGTGTTGAACTGAATTTCCTTCTTGCCTCACGTGGATTGATACTCTGCTGACCCTGATGTTTGCAGAGACACATCCCCTCCCCAGGGTTGGCAGCTGATGTGAAACAAAGAAGACCATTTCAGAGGTGGACCCCAAGGATTGGTTTTGGGGGGTCCCAACCAACCAGGAGCTCGGGGAAGGTGGATAGGACTCTGTTATACAACAATGGATGTTGTGAAAGGATCAAGGCACCCTGTGCCTCTGCCTGGAACTGCCCTAATATGTGAGGAACTATTAAGAGGGTGCTGGATTCTGGATGAGGGATGACGGGGAGTATTTTTCTCTGTGACTAGAGGCCATGAGTCACCCCTAGTTCCGAGGTTGATGAATGAGGGCATATTTGCAGAGATGAATGTTTTCTTGTCTCCTTGACTGGGACATAGATAAGCTCTTCACCCTAAGCCAAGAAGCTGGATCCACTGCTGACAAAGAAATGCACGCAGCCACGGTCACCCACCAACCGCTCACTGTCTTGACACTGATGCTCTTGTCAAATTCAGTATTGAACACTCCAGGTGGGCCGTCATGGCCAGGCTCCTCAAGGCACAAGAAGAAAGAAGGGTTGGGTGGGTCCTTATGAGAGAGAAGGGCTCAGAACTGTGTTCCTAAGTCCCTCCCATCGACCCAGCCTTTTCAGGCCTGAGACAGTGAAAACTGAGAGCAGATGGTGGAATTGGACAGAGAAAGAAGAGCTCCTGCTCATGTGTCCAGGCGCAGCCTGCTCTTGAGAGCCTTCTGTGAACTTGCAGAGTGCCTGTACCATGCATGCAGCAAGCTGTTCGCAATGCTTGTTGGGAGTCTCCTGGAGTTTACAAACCCTGGTGAAGGTTCTCTCCGATCTTCTCCACCCCCAGCCAGCCTGGGACACTAACTCCAGATGATGGATCAGGTGGCAGAGAGACCCTGGGCTTGTTCAATTCTATGTTTGGGAGTAGGTAGGCATGGGAAAACGGCCAGATGGGTTGTCCAGGGCAGGAAGGGGTCCAGATAAGCCCCTTATTGTCTTGGTCGCTGGATGGACCAAGTGTTATTACAGTTGGTCCTGAAGGGCGCTAGCTTTTACAGCATCAGGAACCTGACTCTAAGGCCAAGCAGGTTCAAGGCTAGGCTTTGGGCTGGGGAGGGTCTTCCTTGCTTAGAATCTGATCCTCATCTCTCTCCAGACTGACGACTGTTAGAGCAAACCCCATATTCATCCCTTTGTCCCATGCCCCAGCCAGGCTTGCAGAAAGGCCCAGGGCAGGGTCTGTGTGAATGTCATTTCACGTGCACACACTGTTGTGGAACCTCTGGAAGGTAGCCACACTTACCAGGTATCCAGCTCTGCCATGTGGCAGGCTCCTGTCCTACTATAGAGAGCAGGGATGAGAGATGTTGTCACACCTATCACACCTCCACCGGATTCGACTTCCTGTGCCTCGTTGGCCAGAATAGTCACATGACCATTTGCCCCCTTCTCCCGTCTTAAGAATGAAGCTGAACTGTGTGAGCCTTCAGAACCCACTTAGCAGATCTAAGGAACAGGTTAATGAGAGTCTTTTCCTCCAGCTTTGGGGGTGGGTGAACAATGGCAGAGAAACACATTCATTATTTAACTCTATGCCTGCCTCTGCCTCCCAAGTGCTGGGATTTAAGGTGTGCAGCATCACTGCCACTTATTTATTTATTTATACTTTTTTTCTTGGCCAGCATCTGTGCTCGTGCCTCACATGTGTGCAGTGTCTACAGAAGCCAGGAGACGGTAGGGGATCCCCTGGAACTGGAGTTACAGACAGTTGTGAGCTGCCATGTGTGTGCTGGGAACTGAACCAACCTGGATCTTCTGCAAAAGCAGCCAGTGCTCTTAACTGTGGAGCCTCCTCTCCAGCCCCAAAGTCATCATTTAAATGAAGGTTGATTCCAGGTGGGCTCTGCCCTGACAGCAAGGCCTGCGAGGCTTACTGCTCTTCAATTAAATCCCCATCTGGGTTGATGTTTAGGGTTTTTTTTTGAGTGGGTGAGTGGGCACTGGGCTCAGGATGTCTGGTTGATGGTAGCTTCCTGGAGAGACGAAAGCCTGTGGTGTTGTGACCCAGCCAGTGATGGATTGCTTGCTGGCAGAGTGTCCTGCTGACCCCAGGCCGAGGGGGAAGGAATGAAGCTCTGATGATGGATGGCTGGGGAGAGCTGTTTAATTTCCCAAGACCACCTGCCACTCTGTGGCCGTCATTTTCTGTGCTCTGTCCATCCATCAAGTACACGTGAGGCCAGGGGCACTTCGGATTTCACTGCCCGGGGAGTCCTTGCACTGGGCTAAAGGGGGAGATAGATGCCCTTCTTGGTTGCAGAGATGAGAATGCAGCCAAACAGGAAGGAAAGAATATCCAACCCCAGCCTCCATCCAGGTTGGCTCAGGGCTTCATCTGCAGCTTAGCCTTTACCTGGCCACAGCAGAGCAGTGTGCCTGGCCCAGCAGACCCTCCCATTGTGTGTGTGTGTGAGGGGGCACAGCTTCTTGAGAGCACAGGAACTGCCTTTGTACTCATCTGGGTGGACATTTCCCTTCACATGGACTGTGATCACTCACACTGTGTTTTTTTTCAAAGTGGGACAAGGGCTTACTTGTCTCTCCACCCATTCTACCCCACCTCACTGCCTGGCGGCGGTGTTGCACGTGTGCATGTGTTAAGTGGGGGCTGCTGCGCTCTCTCTGTTGGCAGAGAGCAGCCACAGGAAGCCGCGGATGCCCAGGATGCTAACACAAAGCTGTTGGGGGTGGGGCAGTGTCCCTCCTTCTCTGTCCTCATCCTGGGCCCCTTCTCTAAGTCCCTTCCCTGCATGCCTCTTTGGACAGCGGGTAGTTGGTGGGTCCAGGTCAGGTTAGTCTCTGGTCCTTCCTGTCATTCTGATCCCTTAGTACCATGCCACTAAATTTAGTGTTCTAGATGATTCAGTCACAACAGCTGCCTTCAGCCTCCCCTTCAAGGATGTGTCAATTGCCAGCTTTAAAAATAGCTTAATTGTTTTGTACTGATTATAAAACTAATCCATATTTGTTGCCAAAAAAAAAAGTTCAGAAAACAGAGTTTGCTGAAGACCCTTCCCCCTGCCCAACGCACACTCACTAGCCGGCATCTCCAGTTTCTGTGAGGAAGGAGAAGAGCATGATGGGTGCCACACAGATACTGCACTCCCAGTGTCACAACTGAGGACAGCCAGCCACCTCCACACAACGAGGCAGGGCAGCAATGTGGTGGCTTTCTTCAGCCGATCTGTGTGTTTAAGTAGTTTAGCATGTTCTTGACCTCACTTGGCCCTCCAACTGCTCTCTGGGATGCTCCCCTCCCCCCTCACTTCATGTCCTCCTCTTTTTTTTTCGAGACAGGGTTTCTCTGTATTGTTTTGGAGGCTGTTCTGGAACTCGCTCTGTAGACCAGGCTGGCCTCGAACTCACAGAGATCCACCTGCCTCTGCCTCCTGAGTGCTGGGACTAAAGGCGTGTGCCACCACCGCCCGGCCATGTCCTCCTCTTTTAAAACAAGATTTTTCTTATTTTTAATCATGCATAGGTGTGGGGGGCGGGGCATAGGCACACGTGAGTGCAAGTGCCTACAAATGTCACAGGCACCAGATACCCTGGAGCTGGAGTTACAGAGAGTTGTGAGCCCCCTGATGCTGGGAACTGGACAGCACTCCCTCCCTCCCTCCCTCCCTCCCTCCCTTCCTCCCTCCCTTCTTCTCTCTGTCTTACTCTCTCTCCCTCCCCCTCTCTCTTACACACTTAGTCTAATCAGTGCTGTCCAAATGCACACAGGAGTAGGACTATCCATTGGGCATAGGAAACCTACCATGGGCCATACTGGAAGAGAAAGGACTCCTTCCAAAATCCATCAGCTGCAAAACAGCTCCTTATCTGGGTGGGGTGGAGTGGACCCTCATGGACCCCTCTCTGTCTGTGCTGCAATGTTGGCTGGTTAGATCTTGTCCTATGCTATATATGGTCCTGTGCAGGTCATCACAGCTGCTGTGAGCTCATGAGTACAACAGCCAAGTCATGTCTAGAACATACTGTCCCAAACCTCTGCCTCTTACAATCATTCTGTAGTGACCACTCCTCCATTTTAGTAGCCATTACAGGCTAACATATGCTTGTATGACCTTGCCGCTCCTGTCCTGGTCAGATGCCATCCTCGTGGCAAGGAACCAATCAGAAGTTAGCTGGCGGGGCTGTGCTTTACGGCTCTGGGTGTGCTTTACAGACAGTGCACAACAGTGACGTGCAGAACATAGCAACCGCCCTGGGAGGGCCTATGGGCCATAACCACCAGTTGACCAATCGACACAGGGCGGGTCACCCAAACCTAGAAGCACACCAATCCTGAGACTGTTTCATACCCCTAGACACTCCCCTTATGCTGCCCTTTAAGACCCCTGCCTCAAGGTTGCTTGGGGTCTTTCTCCAGCCATTGGCCATGGTGGCAGGATGAAGGGCCCGAGCTAATGGGTTTAACTCGTTAAACATCTACTATAAAAGACTCTTTGCTTTTGCATTAAAATGGGCCTCTTGGTGATTTTGGGGTTCAAAATTTGGGCACAACAATTCCATCTCTTCTTCAGCAATGTCCCCAAACCTTGCGGAGAGTAGGCGTGATATAAAAGAGATGTGAATCAGTTTTTCAAATGGTTACCATTTGTGCCTTTGGTCAAGGCAGGGAACTTTGAGCTTTCTTTTCTCCTTAGGAAACACGGCCTTTGGATAGCCTTGCCCCTGGGGTATGACGTAAGGCTTCACCGACACCTGCTGTCACACAAAGGATTTGCCCACACTGGTGTCATCTGTCACTTCCATGATGTCCTTGCAAAGGTATGTGTGAGCAAAGGAACCCTCACACTGCTGACTGTGACTCTAAGTGGGACTTGCCAGGTCTTTCCCATTTTTCTCTTGCAAACAACAGCACAAAACACTTTCCTGTTTCCCACCACATGGGTGATTTCTCTAAGCCACACTCTGGAATAAGGAAGGCTAGGGTCCCTGGGTCCCTGCTGGTGAGGTTGGGAGGATGTTTAAGAAAGAGGTTTTACGATGCCAACTTAACTCTTAGAAAGCCTATCATAGCAGGAAGGGCGGTATTGAAGGGAGGGGTCCATATGAAGGCACAGGCCCCACACCTCTCCTGGACCACACTGACCTCCATCAACTAGGGGGCCCAGACAACTGCTTTGGTTTCCTTGTGCAGCTTCTAAAAACTGGGATAGAAATCAACCTACTTTCCAGGTTCCAGGAGAGCAGGTGCTCACAGAGAAAGCATGCAGGGGCAGACAGGCAGCTGTGCTGGGCCAGGGCCAGCCTCCAGAAGCCCAGAGCTTTCCCTTCCCGTCTGGTCAGTGGCTGGCCCATCCCCTTTCTCCAGGCTGAGCAGGAAGATGGAGTGGCCTGCTTCTGGAAACGGTGCCTGCTGCCAGGCCCTCGCTGCTCCCAGGGGAAGTCATACTTGCTGTGCTGCTTGTACCAGTGAGCTAATTAAGATGAAAGAACTCTTGGATGAGCCCAGAGAAACGGCATCTACTTCAGAGTCTGCTCCCGACGACTTCCGGCTGCTCTTACTAACAGATTTTTGATAACCTCTTAGGACTCCTTGCCTTGTCCACCTCCTGAGAGGGTAGGCCTCACTCAGCAAGGTTCTGGCGCAGGATGGAAAGAGAGGAGACACTGAGGGAATATGAGGAGAGAAAGAAGTCTCTTACACTACCACGGACAGAGTCGGGGAAACTTCAATGCATCCGGTAAATCCCAGATTGCCTGCGGAGTCAATGTTCCCATTTCCAAGAGATGCATCGGATGTTAAAAACAGTAAATAAGACGTGCTCACTCGGGGCTGGAATGTTTGTAATCTTGAGTTTTACTGTATTGGCATTCCTCCCTCATCCCTAAATCTAAACAGTGAACCTCACAAAATAGCCCTGTAATTTCATTTCCAACAATAAGAAAAATAACAAAACCAGCTCATGCATTTCTTTAACTTGACTTTTACACCTTCCTTAAATATTAAGCTTTGCTTAATCCTTAAATCTTGCTGTAAATTACGTCCTTTGAGAAATGTAATTTAGAAAGCTGCAGGGTCATTCAGGGTGTCCAGATTTTGTATTGTGTGGCGTTGATGGCTATCCTGGGGCGCACGCAGCCTGTGGAATGCAGGTTGGGCACGTTGATTATTGCAAAGATCTCTAAGTACAAGCCTCTTCTAAGAAGTCCACACCTGTGCCTTGGTGTGGTGGTTTGAGCGAGAATAGTCCCCATAGGCTCATACATTTGAATGCTCAGTCACCAGGGAATGGAACTGCTTGACAGGGATTAAGAGTGTCCTTGCTGGAGGAGGTGCGGCCTTGTTGGAGGGGGCATGTCACTGGTGGTAGGTTCTGAGATTTCAAAAGCCCGCACCAGGCTTTGCCTGCTGCCTTGGTCATGATGTCTCTTCACAGCAACAGAACAGGAACTAAAACACTTGGGATTGCTGGGTGGTGGGAGTGCACACCCTTAATCCCAGCACTCAGGAGTTAGATCTCTGTGAGTTCAAAGCCAGCCTGGTCTAGGACAGCCAGTTACACAGAGAAAGCTCGTCTCAAAAAAAAAAAAAAAAGACACTTTGAATTGCATAAAGTCCTTTTCTTATATGGCTCTCTGTCAGAATGTTTAATTTACTACCTTTGCTTCAGACTGGTGTGTATCTAAATTATTTTTCTGTGACACAGTCAAGGATCTGATTTGTAATGGATGATTGTAATAGAGTCCATTGAAGCCTGGATAAAGGGAAGTTAGGTATTTATTGGGGGAATCACTCACAAATGACAAAGCAAGGTAGAGAACCGCCATGGTCTTCTACCCTTAGGTGCTGGATGCTGCCCTCTGCTCAGCAACCACCTCCCAAGAGAAAGCCAGCTTGCTCCGGGTCCTCATATAGCATCCCAGATACAGCCCCCAGGGGCCAGTATCTCAGAGACTATGCTCAGTGAGTTTCCACAGCACTGGTTTACTTGAGTGGAAGAGCCCTAAGGGGAAGGGAGTCCTAGGCTGCCAGTGGCTGTGTTGGGCTGTGACACCCCTGCCACCCCTGACAGTTACATCAAAGTCTGAAGCCACTCAGCTGCTTCCTACCCAGATCTATAGTGCCACCTCTCGGAAGAGGTCTTGCCAACTCTGTGTAGTCACATGCTCAGGTGTGGAGACGTGTTTGACTTACTGGCTTTGTGGGCCTGGCATAAGTTTGAATAGAATTAGCAGCTGCCCAGCCGCTGACCACAGTGTCCAGCTTCCAGTTAATTCTGCATGTTTCCCAGCATGGTCAGGGGTAATGGTGACTGCTTGACTCAGCACTGTCCTCTGCAAGCCACAGGGCTAAGCTCCACAGGCATGTGAGAAGGATCTGTGCACGGGCGTGCCCATGCTGACCCTTGTATTCCTCTTGCCCCTGAGACCTACTAGAACTTCCTCTGGCTGTGCCAGGACAGCTGCTAGAGAGGGGCGTGAGCCCTTGGGGACCAGGGAGATGACTTGTCATCCAGTAACTGAATACTAAAGCTCAGACCTCACCAGGACAGGCTCACGAGGCAGTGGCCACTTGGCTACCTCTGTGCACACAGCCTCTGTGCTCTGACATCGTCCCAGGTTTCTAGTCCTCAAGTCCCTCTGTCCATGCTTCATTTCCTCCTCCTGTCACTCCACAGCATCCTCAAGAACTTTCTGACGCAGACGCATGTTGTCCTTCTAGTTCACGGAGACCTCCCTAACCAAGAAGCAGCTTGGGGGCTGGTGTACTCTGGGGATCCAGAGGAGGCCTGTGTGGACACCCTAGTGCCACCACACCATGCCACTGAGACCCCTACTGATCCCTTTGCATGTGTTTCTGTCACCACCAGACACTGACAGCAGATGTTTTTCACAAGCTTGTTACAGCAAATGCTCGCTAAACCCCTATTCCTTCATCTAGAGAGGATGCCTTCAGGGTGGCTATCACTCACCCTGCTTTGGGGATGTCACTCACTGAGTCTTCCCAACCTACCTCACATCCTGTTGCTAGGGAGGGCAGAGCAGGAGGCTAACCTGGGAGAGGCTTGCCTATTCCCTGAAGGAGGACCTAGCAGCTGATTTTTCATCTTGTCCGTGTCCTTCTGGCTTGGAGGCCACTGTGTGTGTGTGTGTGTGTGTGTGTGTGTGTGTGTGCATGTGCACATGTATATGCAAGTGAGTGTGTGTGCAGGCTAAGAGACCAATAGGGCCTTTGGGGTGGAGCCCATGGAAACCTTTTGGGACCACAGAGGGCTCAGCATCAGGCTTCAGAGGAACAGCACATGGGCCTCCTTCCTCTTGCTCCCCCATGCCTTCTGCTCCCTGGAGAAAAGGGGCAAGTGTGCTTCTAACAATATGCTATGCACCTTGCCCACAGCTCCTTCCAGTGCTCTCCCCGCACATGAACCTCCAGGGATGGACTGAGCACCCTGCTCCCTGCTCTCACCCCCATGACTCTGCTCACTGCACCGGGGTTTGGCTGTTTTCACCCTGAGTGTCTCTCCATGCAGGAGTCTCAGGACCTGGCAGACTGTCTTTAAAGATGAGTAGACGTTTCAAAGATCTGTTTCCCTTCTCTGGAGACTTTCAAACAGGCCTGATCCAGACAACATAACTCTAGTTCCCTTCTAGAATCTTCTGTTTCAGAATGACTTAATATCAGTGCTCCCCAGACAGGATATCACTATAGACTCCTGGTTCCCAGTCAACTTTGAACCTCAGGACCACCACACTCCAGCTGTTGCACCCCGCTTATGGCCACAAGATCAAGAGGTGTCAGAGCGGGGTTTTGAAAGGACAGGTGAGGCCACCCACACCTCTGTGAAGCCTGCAGCATCCTTAGTTCAGGCTCTTCCAGCCAGGGGCAGGCTCTGGTGACGAGGACAGCCCAGCCCAGGAAATTGCCACCTGGTAGAGGACACCATCCTTTTTCTCTATTTTCTCACCTCCACACAAGGCACATGGGATATTTTGCTGAGAAAATAGCGAGGGTGTCAACCCTGCACTTTCTTGGCACATGTGGTGTTAGTTACCAGTGATGGAGGCCACTCAACGTCAGGTGTTGGCTCTCTCTCTCTCTCTCTCCCTCTCTCTCTCTCTCTTTCTCTCAAGAATTAAAACAATCTATTCTTTGAAAATTTCATCCGTGTGTACGATGCATCTTGAGCATACCCGTTCCTGCATCATAATTGCAACCCACCCAGAATGCCCTGACACACTCCCTCCATCCTCAATGCCATTTTTTCTTTTAAACCCATTGAGTCTAATCAGTACTGCCCCGCAAGATCACGAGGGTGGGGGTCACCATCAGAGGGAGCGTAGGCAAGTTATCATTTGCCACCTCCTTGAAGAAAAGTGTCCTCTTTCCCAGCAGCCACCAACTACCAGTGGCTCCGCATGAGGCCCCGCCTGATCTTGTGCACATTACCACAGCAGCTGTGAATTCATGAGGCAGCAGCCTCGCCCTGTCTAGAGGACAGTATTCCGCAGCATTCCTCCTCCTTCTGTGGCTCTTACCTTCCACTCTTCCCACCTCCTCTTCTGAGACGTTCCCTGAGCCCTGATGTGTGTGTGTAGACGTCCCGCTTTAGTGCTGAACATTCAATAGTCACGCGTTCTAAACCCGTTGACCAGCCTCTGCATTGATTGCCACCCACTGCAAAAGAAGAAATATAAATATTTAGAACACAATTAGAATGACTTCTGCAAAGGAGAGTGAGTGATAACCACCTTGCAGGTATTTTGACAACATGCCTATTTAGTGAAATAACAGTAATAGGTTCTGCCCTAGGTCTTATGACCTCCTCAACCCTGAGCTTTTGGCCAGGTTTGCATTACTAGACAAATCCCTTTTGTGGAGCAGGCCTCAGATTCAACTGAAAGTGGTTGGTTACCACCATAACGGTCATGCCATTATTGCACCAGTGGGCACATCTTTCCTGGCAGGTCAGTAGTCTAGCATGCAGAGTTCACTGCTCAACAAGTACTTCTAAGTACTTTCTCCTTCAGGGGCCTTTGTAGCACCTTCTAGTATTGTGAAAGCTAGCCATTAGGGAGGGAGTTTTCAGGGCAATTCCAGCTTGATTTCTCCATGTACTGCAACCAAAGTATGTTGTGCCTTCTGCAATAGGATTTTATCATCTAGTTATGCTGGACATCCAAGGACAATGGCAACAACCCATGTTGTTTTAGGAGCCTTTGGAGACATGTTGGTTCTTAACGTCATCTTTGTTTCTCATAGCCATGAGGCTTATGAGCAGAGCAGGTCAGCTAGAGACTAGTTCTTAGTGCAAGAACCAGGAGCCAACTCCGTACCTCAAGTCAGATGAGTTTTGAGTCATTTCAGTGGGGCTGTGGAAGGTGTAGACAGAATACTCCTTAACTTGGCCTGACACTGAGTCCTCTCTGTAATTCTTTAGTTCCTCTCTGAGCTGCCCACAGGGTTAAGACGAGCGTAGCAGTTGCTGCCTGTGTTGCGAGGTGTGAGTCTGTTACACCGATCCAGTACAAGGACAAGTGGACAAATGACAGCTTTCATTAGTGACCTTGGAGCATGTCCCCAGAGCAGTGGCATGCTGGCTCAGCACAGGATCATATGGAGTCTTGGGGACAGTAGCTGTCCCCAGTCAGACCTTTGAGGATGGGGAGTCTAGAGAAGGCTCACTTATGCCTTGATCCTCTCCACATGGTGCAAGGCCTGCTTGCTGCCCTTAGTTATCCAGATTCTGGTCAGCAAAGAGAGCATCTGGGAGAGAGGGAGGGAACAGGGCACAGAGAGCAAGGGAGGAGGGAGAGGAACAGAGGGAAGAAGAGAGAGAGAGAGAGAGAGAAAGGCAGATTTTGAACAACTGCTCTATAATTAACTCCCATTGACATTATTTTAAAAATCTGCAATTTTACAGCTGTAGAGAACATACAAGAACAATACAAGAGTCTGTCTGTCTGTCTCTACACATGGGGGTGGGGAAGAACCGTTTTTCCTGAACTATTTGAGAGTAAAATGGAGCCCTCTGCCCTTAAACACTCCAGTGCGTGGTTCCTGAGAACAAGGGCAATTTCCCGCATAATTGTCAGTTAATAATTTTCATTAATATGCAGTCTATTTAAATTGGTTGAGTAGGTCAATTGTGACTATTATAGGTGTTGGAACTAAACCCCTAACCCCCACTTCTCCCCCTTCTACCAATAAACTCCACGTGGGTTTGTTGATTTCGCTGTTCATATCTCATTACCGGTCACTGCAGCAAAAGAACAACAATAGGATTATTTTTTCCGACTCTAGGAAATAACCTAGCATCACCATCACATCTAATAGGTGTTTATCTTTAGTCTCCTTTATTCTAAAAACACCCCTCAGCCTTCCTCTGGGTTTCTTGTCCTGAGCGGTGTTAAAGTAGTTATTTTAGGAGATGATCTACTTGAGTTCATCCCACTTTTCTACAAGATGACATCTGGGGCACCCCTCAGGCAGGTATTCCCTTGGGAGTAATGTCCCTTAATGTGTCACCAGGGGAGGCAGGTATTGTCTTCAAGAAATGGGAGGAAAACCCCTTTATGTTTTCCCTCTGGGTTTACCCTATCCAGCACTCTTCATTTCTTCCTGTATATGGGTAATTTCACCTGGATATACATATATATGTATATATATATGTATATATATCCTGACAAACCTTTTTTTAGCATTTCTTATGCTGCAGGTGATGAATTCCCTCAATTTGCATTTATCTGAAAATATCTTTTCTTGCTTTTATTCTGAAAAATATTTCCACTGAATATAGAATTCAGTATCAACAGGCTTTTTTAATGCTATATTTTCTGTCTCCTGTCACATCTAATAAGAAACTAGACATCACACAGTTATTCTCACACATTCAACAAGTCTGATTCCAAGGGCTGGAACTGGCTCAGAATTACTGGTTCTTGGTAGTTTGATTATATCTTACTGTTCTAATTAGCATTTCTGTTTTTTGCTGTGACAAAATACTGACCAAAAGCAACTTGGATGGGGAAAGAGTTTATTTCAGCTTGTGCTTCCAAACCACAGTCTATAATTGATGGAAGCTAGGGCAGGGTCTCAAAGTCCAGAACCGAAGCAAAGACCATGGCGGGGTGCTGCTTCCTGGCATGCTTCCTCTGGCTCACGTGCTTACACATTTCTCTTTGCCATTCCCTGCCTGCCTCCCTGACCCCATGACTGAGGGTGCAGCTGGAGGCTTAAGATCCATGGAGCCCAAGCCTCAGCCCTGGGCCTGCTCTGCTGGTGTCCTTTTGCCTCTCCAGTGGCTTGGAGGAGCTACAGGGCCAGAGGTGTGAACTGAAGGCTGCCAATGGGGTGAGGGTGGTGAAGGCCATTGTCACTAAACAGAAGTGGGAGTGGGTAACATAATGCTACCCTAAGGGTAGAGCAGCCAGCCATCTTACCACCCACCAGAGAAGCCTTTGGACTCATGACAGAGGGAGGATGCAGGGGTCTAGGCACTGACTGCCATCTGCACCAACCCTGTTGGAGCTGCTCCCCCGGGCCTCGGGGCTTTCCAGCTGAGCAGCACCCATGGTGCAGGCTTCTGAGGAGCACAGACGCTGATGGTCACTTCAGTCCCTGAGACTTGTAGGTCTACCTTGCTGAGTGTTGCTAGACAGCAAGACAGCTGGGAAGCAGGGACCACAGGGGTTTAGAGGAGATCTGTGTCTGGGCAGAGCAAAGCGACCTGGAACCCCTCCTTTATGCTTGTGCAATTTGAGTCTCTTTTGCATCGAGGACAGCAGAGGCAAGAGTCACCCCAGGCACCCAGCAGCTGGGGGATGTGTGCAACTTGGGGAAAGCTACAAACTGACCGATGCGGGCTGCTACTCCGCAGCGGCTTCCTCTTCCTACCTCCGTCTTGATATATAGTCCCTCCTGCACCCTCTCTGGCTCTGGTTCCCAGGACAAAGCACCCCCTGAATCTAGATCTGTTTGTCATGCACCATCTGATCTCATTCTCCAGTTGCAACTTTGTCCCATGCAGAAGGCTTTCAGCTTACTGCATCAGACAGGCTGTAAGACCTAGGCTCACTGGGGAGGCGTGCACAAGGCTATGGAACTCTGTGGGGATGGGGGCAGGATTTGAACCCGTATCCCTTTGACTCCCAGACTTGGAGGTAAGGCTGCCAACTGCCGTGGACTGTGCACCTGGGGATCACCACATATGGCCTTTGTTCTGGTCTTGCTGGTCAGCACTGGCATCTTCGCTGTCTTGTCTTTCATGACCTCCAGGACCCTGACTTCCTTCTGCCATCATGCAGGTGTCAGGGCTGGAGAAGGACCCACAACTCCAGATAGCTTCCAGCAATGGTGCTGAGAGACTAAAGCAAGAGAGCACCTCCCAGGTCCTTCATGCATACGAAAGAATGCACATGCACATTTGTTTACAAGACATACATACATACATACATATACACAATCACGCATGCACACACACATAAGCACATAAACCACATACACGCACATGTGAACATTGACATATGTACATTCCCGAGGCACCTGATATGTACATATACACAATGCATTTGTGCACCCACATAAGCACAAATACACACTGCATACATTTTCATGTACACGCACACAGGCAGAGGTTCAGAGTGTGTTAGCTGTTGTCTGTCCCATGCTGTCTTTCTGTCCTCTCAGCTAACCAGAAGCAGCCTCCTGTGCTTTCCCATGTCTCGATAAGCCTCCATGGGGAGAAGGCCCACCCCAACCCTCTGACCATCCTTGGTTGACACACTAGCCTGATCTCCGCTGTCCAGCCTCACTTCCTTGGCCTGGGGCTCTTTCTTCCTCTACACTGAGCTTCAGAGTCCTGCACATCCCACCTGAGCATCTCTCAGGAGCTTCCTGTCCCCCTCCTGGCTAACAGGGACTCTGTACCTGCTCCAAAGGCCTCTCCCTCTTCTCTACCGCCTCTCCACTGCACCCTCACACTTGGGGACACTTGTCTGCCTCTTGGGGACAACAGCTCACCCCATTTCAGGCTTGACGCTTGGTGTGCCCCATGCAGGATGTCCTTCCCAGACCTGTGTGCCCTGGCTCACTCCCTTTCTTACCAGGGGTTTTGGATTCTAATGACCTCACAAAATGCGTGTGAGCACATGTGGGCACACACACATAAGCCTGTGTACCCACATACACGCACACATGATCCCTGTCTTAGCTGCAGATTTTACAGCAGGCCCGCTGGAGCCCTTGCATTTCACTGTCTCTTTCTACTGAGCCTCTGTCCTGAATGCTGGATCCGCATGTAGCTCACACGTGGATCCAGCTACTCTGGAAGCTAGGAGGGAGGCTAAGACAATGGTGTGTGCGGCCTGCTGTCTGCTGCCTGGTAAGGTCCACTGCCTGCTCCATAGCTTGGTCCTACTCGTGGAGGCATAGAAGAAGGGGCTGGTGCTCTCTGGGGATCACATCACCTCCCAGAGCATCAATGTTCAATGACAGCTCACTGGGGACACAGTCTCCCACACAGGGACTTGGGGCTTCTGCCATCCAGCAGCTAGAACATGCTGTGAGCATCAACAGGGAAGAGCCTCTGTTGGGGACTCTGGAAATGAAGCACCATTCTAGAGGCAGGCCTTAGTGCAGAGCGTCCATCCATCTCCAGGGAAGACAGTTAGACAGGGTCCCCAGTGAGCCTCCAACTTAGCCAGCAGGTGGCCAGGGGAAAGACGCTTTCTTCTCAGGGACACACCCAGCCGTGGAAGCAAAGTGCAGCCAGGAGGCCCAGGATCCTGATGGAAACCATGAAATCCCTGAAATACTTCATTTTCTGACAGCTGTTCTCCTGCAGTTTTGAAACTCGGCTGGATGCAGAGCACCAGCCCCTTTCCTGGGCTGAGAATGTCAGAGTCCATTGATCCGGGTAAAATATGCCAGGAGGAGAGCCCCTGATTGAGAAGCATGCCTGATCAGCATCTCAATGCTTTCCCACATTGATTTTGGATACCAGGGTCCCTGATAAAGTGGAAATTTACAGTCTCACCACCAAAATTCCTTCCCGACTCCATCATCCGCTCAACAGATGGCACGTCTTCAGGGTAACTTTAATAACCCCCCAAATTAAATTAGTGAAAAATGGAGAACGCTTGTAATATTAAAAGTCATCCATGGCTTCAGGAAGCAGGTAAATTTTCATCCACAGAGACGACTGGATATGAAAAGACGTTGGAGGTGGAGTGGTTGCTGTGCAATGAAGATGCTTGTCTGTCCCTGCCCAACCCCTGCCAGCCTCAGCCAGTTCCTGCTCGCCCCTGTCTGCCCATGCCTGTCCCACATCGGGAGCCGTGCCAGCAGGACTGTGAGCAGCAAATTGCAGCGGGACGTGTTCCTTCCCGTGATGGAACCCTTCCTGCTGGCTCTCAGAACTGGTGTGTAGGCCAAGTCCACCTGGAGGGAAGAAAGAGATGTGGCCATGGTTGGTCAGGCACACCTTAGGTGGCCAACTGGGCAACACAAATGCACTTGGCCAGTTGTGAAGGGACAGGGTAGAGAGTCTCTGGGACCATCCTTGTGAGACTGATCTAGCCTTACAAACTGGGAAAGGTACACTTGATCCAGGTCCATGTATCTTGGAGGTTCAAATCTGACTTGTTTTCCTGCCCTCTTGGGGCCAGGGGCTGAATTCAAGCCAGCCTGGGACCACATGGACCTGAGCTCCCATGCACAGGGCACCTCAGGGGCCTCCAGAGGTTCCTCCCACTAAACGGCCTCAGCTTTCTTGTCAGCTTGGAGATCGCTGGATAAAGGAGTCACCACAGACCCAGGCACCGCACCTCCCTCACAGAGCTCAGAGAGCTCCCACCATTATGCTATGTGTTTGCTGAAACTCTTGAGGGTGGCGCACATGTACTGTATACACTGGGCCTGAGAGCTGCATGTCCCCTCTGCAGATAGTTTCTGTTACCATAGACTCCTCCCTCCTTTGTTCATCTGGCTAATGTGGGACCTCCGGCTGGCTCTGTGTAAGCCAGCTAACTCATCTTAAAACTAGACCAAGGGCTGGGGAGATAGCTCAGCCACTAAAATGCTTGCTGTGCAAGTACGAGGACCTGAGTTTGATCCCCCAGAACCTATGGAAAAATCTGAGCACGATGGCAACGAAGGACTGGGAATAGGGTCCCATATCTTGCTGCTGAGCTGGATGGCTGCAAGCTGCCCAGATTTCATGTATATACACTGGTCTTCCATGGCTTTTCTCCATGCATGAGGGACAGGTGCCTGCTTTTCCTGCAGAAGCTCTTGGCTTAATAAGGAAAGCAAAAACAGGGGACTAGGGCTAAGGAGGAAGGTGGCTATGGCTTCCCATCCACAGTCCTTCTAGAATACACCTCCACCACTGTGTGTTGCTAGGAACCTCAGAAGGACCTCAGCGGGAGATGGGTAGAGGTTCCTTGGTGTCTCTTTAGTTGTCTAAACACTGCCTGCTTCTTCCAAGATCCACTCAGCTGTGACAGAGACAATGTCTCCACACCCCATGCCAACATGGAAATCAGCTCTGCTCCACATATGGAAAAATCCCTGCTCATTCTGTGCAGATAATGAAGACAGGCAGATTTTAGCTGGGCCAAGCTACTCATTACCTCCGTACCGTGGAACTCATCCCCCGACCCCCACATTGCTGATCCCTGTCAGCATCTGTCCGCTAAGCACTCAGGGGACAGACCATGTTTAGCCAGCATTGCCAGACTGGTGTCCACATAATGTCTCCTTCCTCTGTGGCCCTTCCCAGAAGTTCAGAGGGCTTTTTAGCTTCCTTCATCTGCTGCTCCCCCTCCCCAAGACTGTTTTAGCTCTCATACAGGGGAAAGAGTGTCCGGATGAGAGGACCTGCTCACAGATGCAACTCTGCCTTGGGCCCACTGCATGCATGGCTACGGTCTGGCCGTGTGGTCATGGGCCCAGCTTCTCCTGTGTAGCCTGAGTGCAAGAGGGACTGCCTTCCACTCATAGCGAGGTGAATGAGTCAGGCAGGCATGGAAGACCCTGGGAGTCAGCATAGAGGATGCTAGACTAAGAAGGCTTGGTCTGCATGAAACACGTGACTGGACAAGACGAGCTCAGAGAAGGCCTGCTTCTTCTTTTCTCAGAGGCACCAGAGGCCACCTGGTCAGGCCAGGCCCGGTGTGATCTAGTACTAGCATCACTTCTCTAAGATTCCCTTGGTTCTGCCTTTGTCACTGAGCTAACTGTGCCCAGCATTGCAGCATAGCAGCTGGAAAACACCCTTTGGCCTCATGTCCCTTCCTTCTCATATAGGAAAAACAAGTATACCACACCATACTACTTCCTACCCCAGACAGTCTGTGACTGTAAGGCTCACTGTGTTGACAGGGTGGGGTGATGCTGGCCCTTGTCTCTACCTTTCTCGGTAGTCCTGGCTGTGCAGTGGTAAGGGGGAGCAGATCCAGCAGCCTCTCCTTATGAAGGCCTTGGCTCTCTCTCAACATCTCCTGGTTTTCTTCATGGGAATGTAGGGCACAGGCTGGCCCCTCTGTGCTACTAAACAAACAAACAAACAAACAAACAAACAACAAACAAACCATTGTGTTTCCAAATGCCCCCTTCTTTGTCTACCACAATCAGCAAGATGTTCAGACCAGGGTGGCCTCGCCCTTTCCCTCCATGCTCAGGTAAAGTTTGCTCATTTTTTCTCTGCAGAAGGGCAAGTCCTTGCTGAGATGAACTCTGTATGTCTTTCAGACTGGCACTGATCCATACATCCACTACTACCACATGGGATGGGGCACAGAGCTTCCTGGTCCCTTGCCATGGTCTGCTCAGTCTGTGGTGTCGGAAGGAGGCTGGGCATCCTTGGGTGTCGTCTGCTGAGCTCTGGGCGACTTCATTTGTGATGTAGAGTTGGTAGAGGGAGGCCACTGGTTGGTCCAAGTCTTTATTCCAAGAGCCACATTCTTCTACTTGTCTGAGTGATGTCAGCGGATACTTCCCTAGAGCCAGAAGAAAAACGTTTCCACTGGCTGTGGCTGCTGGGGAGGGGACATAGACTCCCCAGGACTTGTCATGACAGTCAGTGTGGTTTCTGTGATACAAGTAGCTCAAAAAAAACCCTTGCTCTACTGTCCCTCTGCTAGGACTAAGAGAATTCTGCACCTATGCCCTGGGCCAGGGCCTTGATTTTATCCAATGAAGGATGGGGGTTTGGGGATTCTGTATCTGCCACTGGTCACACAGAATTGAGTTCTTGTGAGGTGACGTCCTTGAAGGATATCCTTGTTACCTGTGATGATCACATCGCTGTAGCTGTCTCCATTATCAGCAACCTGTGCCAGTCTCAGCTTGAATGGCGGAAGTTCTAGGCTAGTTGGGAACATGACTCTTTCTGGTGATCATCTTTTCTCCAGGACTTAGCCTTCAACAGGCGGTTACTCACACCAGATCTTGCCAGTAAGGGAATGGAGGGCAGAAGGAGCTCATTTTGACTCTGTGCGGAGCCCAGCAGAACCCTGTACCACATCCGCGGCTGCCTGGTGACAGTCAGAGACCCCACAATGTTCTTTATCACAAGTAGTCCTCCCTTCCCAGGCCCTGGCCACCCCACCCCACCTCTATTTCTAAGGCAGCCAGGGAAAGTGCCTTTGTTGGAAGAATGTTTCTTGGAACCCCAAAGGCTTCATGATGGAATGTAAGTTGCTGGTTGCTATTCTGCTGGGTTGCTTGGCTGCTATCAAAGGGGTGGGGTATTTGCCCCACGCCCCAGCAGATGTTCTGGAGCCTCTAAATAAAGCCATGTCAAGGCCAGCCTGCACAGCAACACATGGAGTTCCAGAAGCACTGAGCTAGCTTCCTCCCTCCTTTGCCTGGCATCACCAGCAGCCAGGGATGTATTGTGACATTGCTAACACCCTACAGACAGCCACATGAAAACACTCATTAGCATGTTAGAGAGGTTTCATCTTGTCATGCTGTGAATCTGCTCTCTGCATCCCTACCCAGGCAAGTGGGGACTGGCTCGGAGATGCACTGCAGGTTAGCCATGGAACCAGGACTCAGGGAACACCTCTTACCCTTGCTCACATGACAGGGGCCAGACATGTGGGTCTGTCTGTCCAGAGCCACAAGAGTGCTAAGGGGACTTTGGAAGATGCCCTGCTTAACCTCGAGTTGTTGGAAGGTACAGAGGCGCAGGAGAGACAGTAGCACCCGCCACCAGCTCCAGCATGCATACTGTCCCAGACAGGTGTGATATTTGACATGTCTACGTCACAGGCCATGTACTGAGAAGCAAGGACTCAGAAGCCATCCCACTCAGGACTGGGGCATAGCGATAGGCACAAAAGTATTTAGCAGGAATGAGCAGGTCCATGTGTCTCCTGGCTGGGCCAGTGGGTTCTGGAGACTCTTGACTTTCCTGCCCCACGGAGACCCATCTAGGCTGTGTCTAGAGAGTCCCCAAGGGAAGGGATGAAGAGCTAACTCCGCAGGATTGTCGAAAGTCCTCCAGGCTCAACTTTCTCGCTCCTTGGAGCTGAACACTGAGATCCTTCTGCCTCTGTTTCCACCTGACTCTGCTGTGGGACCAACCAGCAGGCTACATCCGACCATCAGCAATGGCCTAGTTCCCCAATGTCAGTCAGGGCTTAGGTCTTACCGGAGAGGTGAGGGGAACAGGGCCATCTGTGGTATGAGATAGGTCATCCCCTGAAGGATAGGTGGACATGTGGGAGGCCTGTGTTCTGTGTGTGCCCCCTAGCTAAAGGGGAAATAAAAGGAAGTCTGAGGTGGGAAGGGATGCCTGCTGGCCAGAGTCTCATATCCCAAGACCTCTGCTGGCTGGGGATTGCTGATAGCTTAATTCTAGTTGTGTGACCAGGCAGGGGCCAGGGACCTACACCTATGCCTGGGATTCTCTTCACAGGTTCCCTGTTGGCCAAACCCTCACTCCTCATTTCCTCACAGTCCTCCACAGGTGCTGAGCCAGCCAGGAGCATCTGAAAGTCTGAAGCACTGGCCCAGTGTCTGCCCTGCCCCCCTCACCCCAGACAAATGGACTGCCTCCTGGCAGGAAAAACAGATCTGTCTCCTGCTGAGCGCCACACACAAGCCCATTTTCATCCAGGTTCTGAGATCCATCTCCTCTATCTCCTAAATTTATAGATGGCTGCTATGCATGCCCTCCAGAGAAGATCCGTTAAAGACGATAAAGACGGCGCCAGTTCCAGACAAATGCTAGCTTATGATTTAAAGCAAAAATGTGGGCTTGTAGGCAGCTATGCCAGGAGGCAGCAGAGTCCCAGTGAAAGATGCTTTGGCCTATTGGACCCTCAGGCTCCCCAGTTCACTGCCTGGCTTCTTGGCTCCAGACTGTGACCTCTTGTTACAGGTAGCTAAAGACCCAAGGGGAAGCTTGAAAAAGACGATGAAAAGCTGGGCAGTCTGGGGGAGGATCTAGGCCCGGGATTCTGTACCCAGCTTACAGGAACCTCAGTTTCCCTGCATCATGACTAAGGAAGAAAAATACCCTGTCCAGTTGCCCAGAACTTGACACGGTCCTTCACAGGGCCTGGCATCCAAATGACCACTGCATTTCGGAGCTATCCTCTCTGGAAGGCAAGCACCCACCTCCTCCTTGAGATGCCCACAGGAAACACTGTTTCCAACAGAATCTGGGATTTATCCTCTCTTCCTCCTGTCCAGGCCACTTGGAACTCTGGAACACGCCAAAGTTTCTGGAGGTGTTCTCTGCTTACTTCCTTCTGTGAAGCTTTGGATTCATAGGGCATTCCGTGGACCACCTTGGTTATACTACCCTGGCTCTCCAGAGGAGACCCACCATAGAGAACAGGTACAGCAGCTCCCACTGGCATGCCTTGAGTAGGGACAGTAGGGCAGAGGGCAGTGCCTCCTCCGCCCTAGACCACCTCATTTCTAGTATGTCCCCGTAGCCCTGGCCTCTCAGTCCTTTCCTAGAGATGATGTCTCTTCCAGTGCTTCAGTGAGTTACGGGAAAGTTTCCCTGAGTGCTGGGGAGGGGGTCCTGAGTGGAACAGCATTTGAGGACAAGGGTCTCCCATTTACTGTGGGACATACAGAAGTTGTTCTGTATAGCACAGAGGGGCAAGGTACATGCCATTTCCCCCAGAGGACTGAAGTGGCTAGTCTTTCCCTACTCAGAACTAGCTGGTCATTGGCCTGTTTAAAACCCTCCCCAGACTTGGTCAGAGAGAGCACATCACAGGGTGGCTAATCAGCTTCTCCCACATCTGCATCCCACCCACATGATATGGAAGTATGTGCCACTGCTGGCATGAGTTAGCGTGCAGGTACTCGCAGTGTCTTCCTCAATCACTCTCCATCCTATTTCTGAACCTGGAGCTTATTGATTTGGCTAGACCGCCTGATCAATAAAGCTCAGGATGCTCCCATCTCTCTGATCCTACCTGGGAACAGGGGTTACAGACATGCACAGCTGTTGGTCAGAACCTTATGTTCCCTAGGAGGAAGGTCAGTCTAGAGATCCCCCTTTTTAAATAAAACACCGGGGCTGGAGATGTGGCTCAGTTGGTAGAGTGCCAGCCTAGCATTCAGGAAGCCCTGGGCTCCATCCCAGCACCCTGTGCATTCCATGGCTCGAACGTGAAGGTTAAGGGACAGCCCAGGGGATCGAATTCATGTTGTCAGGCTTGGCAGCAAGCACCTGTACGCCGTTGAGCCATCCCACTAGCTGCTGTCATGGAGTTTGTAGAAAGTACTTTTACCTGCTAGGAGGTGGTGGCGCAGCCTTTGATTCCAGCACTTGGGAGGCAAAGGCAGGTGAATCTCTGTGAGTTTGTAAGCCAGCTTGGTCTACAAAAACGAGTGCAAGGACAGTCAGGGCTGTTACACAGAGAAACCTTGTCTCAGAAAAAAAAAAGTGTTATTTTTACCTTACCACCCAGTCATCTTAAGTAACATGTTGATGCTCTTTGGCTTATGGGCACCTTTAGTAGGTGGACACACCCCACACTTTCTAGATGAGCTACCATACACTATAGTCTTTGTAGATTCCCTGAACAGAGGGTTGCTGGGAGATACTGCTGCCCAGCATTGCAAGTGGGGATCACACTGCCAGGCACTGACCACAAGAAGAGCCAAATGCCAACTTGGGAGCGTATTTTCTGAGCATATATGGCTTTTTATACCATTCTAAAGCTGAATAATCGTGCCGTTGAGCTTATGTGACAAGGAGGAGGTCAGTACAGTTCCACAGGCCACATGTCCCATTTCCCTCTTCAGGTCCCCACACTGACACATCCCCATCTTCCATGTGTTGTAAACCCCACAAGGCACTATGAGGAAATTTGTGTGAACCGATAGTTGCAGTTTAAAGAGATCAAAGACAAAGATGAAAGGGTAAGTAGTTATGTAGTCTAAGCTTTGGTCAGAAACCTTTACCCCAGGCCCGAATCTCCTCTTTGCACCATTTTCCTTCTACCTGTAGGATTTCTCTCAGCATACCTGCCATCATTCTTCCAATTACAAGTGTCTACTGAGCTTGGCGAGCTCCATTCTTTACAGAAAATGAGTCCTCAGCTGGGGCTCTCAGCTGCCAGCAGGGTCTTTCTCCCGCGGTGTTGGGAGCTGTCCTTCCGTGCTCTTCCAGCTCGCCTATTCCTAGCTCGGAGTCCGACGTCCTCACTTTTGTTCTCGTGTGCGCCCCAGCGGCTTGCGGCTTTTCCTGTGGGCTGGTGGCAGCGTGTGCAAGCTGTGCTTTGGTGTCATTTTCTCTGTTAATCCTTCCGAGACCTTGATGAGATTTAAAAATCTGTGGGGTGATAGTTTTCATCTGATACGGAGATTTTTTTTCAGTCATTTCTTCACATAGTTTTTCTCCATTCCCTTCGTTCTGAGAGGCCTGAGTGTCAGATGCTGCTGAGTTAGCTCACAGATCTTGGTGCTGGCTTTCCTCTCTGCGCTGCGTTTGGAATGACGGCTCCCCCAGTACGTCTCTGTGCTCACTGATACTGATCTTTGCTTCTGTCCCACATGACCAGCCTTCTGTTGCTGTATTTTTTTTTTTGTGTGTGTGACAGATGCTATGTTTCATATTTGGTCTTCTTTGCCTCTTATTAACTATTTTTTTTCTTTGGTGGTGCTGGGAATTGAACTCAGGGCCTTGTGCATGCTAGGCAAGCGTTCTATCACCGAGCTACACACCCATTTCCCTCTCCACCTTGCATTTCTCCTGTTCTATTCTGCTCAGATTTTGGAACACCTGGTTACATGGTAACAGTCATGTCTCCTGATTCTCAATCAAGTCACATGAGCACACTGGACCTTTGAAGTCTTTATTGATTTGTTTTTGCATTTACTTGTCCATTGTGTTATGTGTGTGGGATGTATATGCTCCACAGTGTACACGTGTGGGGTCAAAGGGCAGCTTCCAGAAGTCACTCCTCTCCTTGTACCATGTGGGTCCTGGGTGTTGAACTCAGACTGCTAGAGTCTTATTTGCAGCATTTTACAGTGGGTGTAGGGTGAATGCACTCTTCACTCTAGGCCCGGGTGCCACCCTTTGCAGACCTCTATTGTCCTCCGCTGTGGAAGCTGGGTCCTGGGTAGCCCTTGATTTCCAGTGTTCTGTCCTTGTTCTCATGCTGTAAGTGTACCACATGTGCCGATGTGTGGCCAGCCAAGCACTGTGGTACCTGCCGGTCTGGCCAGCGCTTTGGAAAGCGTTCTTTATGTTCACTGTCTATCCTTACCATCCACCCACCCCCATTTATTCATTCACGGCCTCCAGGGATCTCTTTAGCTCCCCGACACTCACCACAGCACTAACTGGAGTGCAGCTGATGGTGTCCTGTCCTGTCACACCCCGTGTGTGAGCCATGGAAATCAGAAATCATCTCATCCAACCTCACTCTAAATCAGTGGTTCTTGACCTGTGGGTTGTGACCCCTTGGGGGGGGTCACATATCAGATATCCTGTGTATTAGCTATTTACATTATGGTTCATAACAGTAGCAAAATTATAGCTATTCAGTAACAATGAAATAATCTTATGGTTAAGGTCACCACAACACGAGGAATGTATTAATGAGTCACAGAATTAGGAAGGTCGAGAACCACTGCTGTAGACTGATAGGGACACTGAAGCCCAGGAAAGGGAAGGGATGCACCTGAGGTCCCATCGCGTGTCTGCAGCAGACTTGGACTTGGTCCACACCTTCCTTCCTGGGAACTGCTCGCTGTCTGAGGCAGACTCTGAGCTGGCCCATCTCCCTGGCTCTGCAGAATTCCCGAGGCTGGGCGCTTTGTGAACAGTAGAGATCTGTCCTCTGCCAGCTCCGAAGATTGAAAGACCACCGTTAAAGCAACAGCTGGTCTTGTGTCTGGGAGGGGGATGCTCTCTGCCTCCAGGATGGGGCCTCTTGGCCCATTCTTCTGGCAGGGTGAATGTTGCATCTTTACAGGGCGGAAATGGAAAAGGTGGAAAGGGATGAGGCCAGCAAGTCTTTCACAGCGTTTCATTCTGCCACAATGACAGGCACCTTGTGACACTTCCTAGACACACTTCCAAGTCAAGTACTACATGACCTCAACAGTGCCTCTACTAGGTAGGGGAATCGGCACAGACTGAAAGCATATTCTGCTGCCCAGGAACATAGCCCTTATCTCTGTGAGACTTGGGGCCGGGGCAGGGACGTCACCCTGTCCCTTCACCAAAGCTGGCTCTCATGCTTCCTGGGTTCCAGGGGCTGTCTTCTGAGTTCTATGGGATGGGAGACCAGATTCTAGATCTTGGAGTTGGATCTAGCTCCCAAATAAATCTTAATGTCTGGATGTTGACCACATTGAATGTATCCCAGAATAGCTTCCTCACTCAAGGAGGCTGTGACCAGGGATGCCTCTTCTCCAGGGAGCCTCATGAAGACCACCTCATGGCTCTTAGAGGAGTCGGGTAATGTGGTCTCTGTTCAAACAGAAGTCAGGCTTGGGGGCCCAGGGCTGGTGTCCTGTGTTGAATGAACAGGGGATGCATATGTCCAGGTCCTGAAGGTCTCCTCCCAGCAACCAATAGTTGTACCCTCGGTGTACCTGCCACTGCTGGAAAGGATTCAGGAAAGACCCATAGTTGCAGTGATGTCCTTGTTCCTCATGGTCATCTCAGTTCCTCTCTGATCAGAATCGCTCTGCCAGGCCCTGTTCCCCTGGAGGAATGAGACCAGTTACTCTGCACATCCATTTTGGGCCTGGGCCACAAGGCAGAGTGACCAACCTACTCACACATTCACTGGACCCAGTGGCCCAAGGTGCTGGCCTCTGGCCCCCAGTAACCTGCTCCTTATCTCTTGGTGGCCTCTAAGCTGCATTCCAGACCCTCCAGTAAGCTAACGCCCGTGCAAACCTCATTCCTAATTAAATCCTCTTTTCTGTAAAAGACTCGAGTTGATTTCCCTTCGCTTCTGCTGCTTATTTTTTCAGTGCTCACATTTTTCCAAGGACTACTTGTTGAAAATGAACTGGAAGTAGACCAATGAGCGCACAGGCTCCAACCGAGAGCACCCAGTGGGAATCCTGTCCTGCAAGCTCTTGTGTCCCCTCCAATCCCCAAGCCTCGTGCTCCTATCTGTATAGTGGAAAGTGATGGTAGTGGCTCTCAGGGTTGCTAAGTTTGGGAGGCACTGGACATAAGATTCTCTGTGAGGATGCACCTGGGCCAGTGAGACAGAGCAGCGTCTGGTTGCCATGGCAATCCTGTCAGCATTCCCATCTTTTGCAGAAGTGGGTCACACACTTGCCTCCCCCGCAGTTTTGAGCTTCTGTAAAATAATGATGATGATATCCAAGTGCATGCTGGCCTGCTGCTGCGAACTCTTCCTCTTGGCCACTTTCTGAGCGGCGTGTCGCCCTAATGAGCCACTGGTCAGAGGGAGGGTAGGCCTGAGGAAGGACGGTTGGTCAACTCAGGGCGCCAATTCATCTCTGTATTCCAAAGTCAGCCACAGTCTGTGATTAAAGATGAAACGGCCGCATACATAGTTACGGGAAGTCCTCCTGTAAGTCTGACTTTTTGCCTCATCATGACATGTGATGAGTAAGACCTAGGGGCCTTGCCATGATGAAACTCAGTCCAGGTCACCAAGGTCTCCATGTATGCCTAGGGCCCGGGCTAGTGAGGACACTACTATTCACTCACAGCCTAAGATGGAACAACAAAGCATTTACCAGGCCAGAGATGCAGAGATGTGGCACCTTCTTCGTAAGGAAGGGGCGTGGGCCACCTTCCTGTGGTCTTGGAGATGCCGGAAAACCAGAAGAGACACTGCAGTTTACTGAAGTCTGGGGGCGGGTGGCGATGGGGAACACACAGAGACTTCTCTCAGCCTCCAGTGCAGGGGAGTCGGGCTGGTTGGCTCAGGGTGGAATCCATGAAGAGGGAGAGACAGAGGCGGCACAGAACCCCAGAGTTCTGGTAGGTTGGCAACCAGCATATAGATGCCATTTCCCAGCCTCCCTTGCAGTAATGGGTAGGCAGGTAACCGGTATTGACCAGTGGGATAAGCACGAATGTCATTCTTGCCCTTGGGAACCTCATCCCAAACCCAGCCAGTCAGCAGCCTATAATCCTTTTAGTTCTGTCCTGTGTCCTGCTGCTTGGAACTGGCCTGTGATGGCTGGAGCTCCTGGCCACAGAATGACAGCAAGGGTTTTGCAAGCTCTGAGCCTAGAAGCTGAGATTTCAGACGGCGTCTGGGCTGCACACAGAGCACTCTGTCATGGAAACTCTCCGAGGATATGATGCTGAGAGATGAGGAGAGAACAGCTGGATGTCTGGAGAGGAGGCCTGAGCAAAGGCTTGGCGCTTACGGCTGGGCGTGGCAGGGATGGGGAGAGGAGCTGGGGGAGAGGGAAGCAGAGTGGTGGGCAGATGGGTGTGGCTCTGTCACCTCTGACACCCCTCTCTTCCTTGAACACCCACCCCCAGGCCAGAGCCTCATGCTGGGCTTTGCTTCTGCCTGCCATGTTCACACAAGTCCAAGGATGACCTTCCCAGAAAGGAGCGCAGAGCGTCCCGTCCAGAACGGTTTGATGATTCACACTGTAGCCTATCCTACAGGAGATCCCGCATTCCAGCTGGCCTGACCCTGCCCGTGAAGTGAGTATCATGAGAGGGGACCATCTCCCTGCCAGACCCCAGGTCCAGCTCATAGGTTCACATTAAAAGTTAGTGTGTCCTTATAGGCCTTCTGAGGTGATGGGAAGAACCCTCAGTGAAGACCAAAATACTGTGTGAGACTGGCTGTGGCGGGCCAGCATCCAGGCACAGATTCTGTGGTACTTTGGCCCCCGCTTCTCACGCTTCTGAATGAGATGCCTCATCCTCAGGAGTTGGGAGAGTCCAGGCCTGGCAGAGGAAATGGTAAACAGAGAACCACGAGGAAGGGGAGAGCTGAGGGAAGGACATAGGAGTCAAGTCTCCTGTACACTCGCGCCCAGAAGGGTCTGGAAGGATTCATCCTCCTCTGAGCCTCTGTCAGGAGGACAGAGGACCTTGCCTGGCGTGCAAGCTGAGGAGAGAAGCCTGTGGCACCACCTCCAACGGTGTTTCTTATCTGAGTGTGACCTATATGTCCCAGACTTGGGCTCCTTGGGGGCTGGGCTGGGCGGTGGGCCACCCTTATGCCCATCCTGTGAAGCTTGGTCCCAGAACAGGTGTTCTTAATAAGGCAGTGTGTTCAAATTCTAATGCTATAGCCTGCTCAGATGGGGCTTGGGCCTTAGTTTTCCTTGCCTGTCTGCCCAGGCTCTTGAATTCACTTCCTTCATTGGCAGGGCCACTCGGCAGCATCCAGATTCTAAGGAAGGAGTCTAGAACGATTGCAGGAGCCCTGGAGAAGGAAGGCTATCAAACGGGGCAGCAGATGGCCAGGCAAAGCACCTCTTGGGTTCTGCCACTTCCTCGGTGGCCGCAGGGGGCCTCCTGGTCCTCTGCAGTGTGAGCAGTGCCTTGTGGTCCCTAGACTCCCCAAGACAGCTCTGTGGACCAGGATCTGTCCACGTGCTCCTCTGACTCACGGTCTCTGAGCCCTGGGAGCATCACAGAGTTTTTTTCCACTGCCGCCTCCTGCAGAGGCCTCTCCCTCTTGGTAACTTAATTAGCTCTGTTTCCCAAACAGGAGAAGCGTGACTCAGCATTATTGCACCATCTATATTTGTCACTTGCCCCCACCCCAGGTGTCTTGTAGCCCAATCCTTGGGGTAATTAGATCATGAAGTTAGGAAGGGTTGACTATAGCCTTACCCAGGCCACATCCAGGATGCTCTATGTGGCTCCCCCATTGGGCCCGTCACAGATAGCCTGAGGTCCCCCCATCACCTGTCCCTCCTCCTGCCTCCAATGGGAACCTCCATCTACATAGCTAGCAGGAGTTAAAACAAACAAACAAACAAACAAGGTCACCAGCATCCTATCCATTCCCCTTGGGCACCAGGGCTGAACGGTCCCATGGAGCTGCTCTCAGCTGGGCGTCAAGGGCAACTATCCTCTCCTCCCTGGAGCGTTAGCGAAGAGCAGCTGGGCCCTGTGGTCCTACCCCACAGCTCACATGGCCTGGATCAGAGCGTTGACTCCTGCACACTCCCCTCCTCTCTTCCTTTCCTCTGTGGCTCTCTGTCTACCGCTTCCATTGCCAGGCCTGGGCTGCCCTCCACCCTTGAGGGTGTCCTGCCCATACCCCAGCTGTGTCTCGCTGAGCCCCTGGATTCGCAGGGAAGTGAAACGCAGCAGAAGAGCAGGTGATGTCCCGGGTGTCCAGGCAGCAGGTTGTCAGGGGGCCGGCCTTCCTCTCAGAAGCCCTTGGCAGTAAGTGCACATGTCCTTCCTTCATCTGGAGGGGAATGTGGCTCTGCTGAGACCAAGTTACTCTTCGGGAGGAGCCCAACGCAGGAGTCTGAGCTGGTGTGTGTGTTTGTGTGCGTGTGCGTGCATGCATGCATGTGTGTTGGGGGGATCCTTGTCTCTGGACACAGCCCACTTTTCTTCCTCAGCCTTGCTCTCCCAGGGTGGGATGAGCATGGGGCGCAGGTGCTGCACCTAGGCAGGGACCTCTCCTCTACGGCAGGTGACAGGGCCCCTATAGCCCTGTGGCTCATGTGGGGCATTTCATCCTGAAGCTCAAGTTGGAGCAGTATGCTCACTTTGAGTCAGAAGACATCCCCATCGCTAGCCTGGCTCGGGGCCATTCTGCCTCTCTTTAAATCCCCCCAACCTAAAGGTCAGCACGAATCCCTTCTTTTCCCTCTCTTCTTTCTCTACTTCTGTCCACCTGCCAGTCTAATCCTCTACTCTTGGCACAACCATATCAATGCAGGAAGTGGCCCAGACAGCCCCTAGGTCATCACCATTCCAAAGTTGTAAGTCAATCACACCAACCAAGGTCCCCTGACACGGAAGGCCCCCTGGTCATAGATTCCACGGCAGCAGCATGGTCCCTCCTGCCTTATCCTTGGATTAATTTCCCTCATGCATGATGATACTGCCAAACTGCACATGCAACCATCACATGAGCCAGCCAAACTGCACACGCAACCATCACATGAGCCAGCTCTCAGACGTCCTCTTGGCTGGACATGTGAACCCTGAAGATCACAGGGACCATGTGTGTCTCGCTGGTGCATCACCCCAGTCAAACGCTGGCCAAAGAACAGCCAAGGGCCTTTGAATGCCGCTCACCTGACTGAAGCTCGGGGTGGTTTGTTTCTGCGCACCTGCACCAGGAGGCTGGCCTGCGGCGCTATTGTCGCCGGCGGCGAAGCATAATTATAGATGTAGAATAAATGACATGCTAACATGGACGATTACCTGCTGCCTCTCCTGCTGTCATTAGCAACGGAATGACGTGGCCAGATGCTCCTAAGTGGGCTACTGACGCAGAGATGGAGGACACACTAACCTGGGCCCCATAAGAGGTCAGGGCTGCTCAACCTTGCTTGCCTCTCACCCCTACGCTACCTTCTAGTGGCTCCTGCTCGAAGGGCAGCCCCCGGCCCACCCTTTCCCACGCCGCCTGTGGAGGTTCAGTAGCTGCCCACGACCCTCAGTCCGCTCGGGGTCTCCCACCCCTGGGTGAAAGAACGTTTGTTCCCTGAAAGTCTGCGAGCTGAGATGGAAGGCCACGGACAGCCAGCGGCAGGCGAGGCTGCAGCCACTGCACTGTGAAGCTGTGAAGCATGGTCTTCACTCTCTGGACAGACATGAGGTGACATGGTTGATGGAGACACACCAATACATCCCTTCATGAAGGGACTGGGAGAGGGCCTGCTGAAGATCACATGCTTTGAACACACATTGCGAACTCTCTGCCGGGCCTGGTGTCACGTACATTCACCTTCTAGCAGCCCTGCAAATCGTCAGGGAGCCTCTCCATTTGGGTGTTAGAGACTGTAGCTCAGAGAGGGTGAGTCACCTGCCTGTCCTGGAGGTTCAGCAGCTCCCTACAAAACCTCCAAGACGTGAGTGTTTTTGCTTTTTGTTTTTAAACCGAGGGTGGCAGGGGTGGGTCCTCATCATTTCCTGCTTCCAGGAGACCATGACTGTCATGACTTCCCTTGAGCTCAGGCTGAGGTCACATAATCTGCTGTGGTCAATATGACATGTGAGGAGTCACTCTTTACTAGGAAGATCCAGGAAGAACAACCTTGCTCCCTGTGTATCATATGGAGCAGAGTGGAGGTACCAAGAACAGAAGATCTGGATCATTAAGCTCTGACTTTTACTATCAAGAATCAGAAGAATGCAGCCTTCCAGCCACTTGGGGTGGAGGTGGGGGTCTCTTTCTCAAATGGTGTTTCTCAACACAGGTAGTCCCTGGAGGCAGCAGAATCCAGGGGCTGGGGAGCTGTTTTGCAGCCAGAGGGAGCCCATGTTAGGCCCTGATGCCACTCTGGAGGTAAATGTATCCCCCAAAGCCCTAGGCCTGGGGTGACATGGTACTGTCCTCTCTGTCCGTTGCTTCTTAGGAAACCCCATTACTTCTCCAGGGCATCTTGTGTTTGTCCCCATTGCCTGGCAACCTGGGGACATTTAGACCATTTCCCTCTTGAGTATGAAGTCAAGCGTTTCCTATCCAGAAAGGGAGAAGGCAGCTTCTCTGAACTCATCGCTCTGATTTATAAAGTCAGCGATTCCACGAAGCTCACAGTGGCCAGTGTTTTATGTTGCCCTTTTATATGCACAATCCATTTTACGACTTGTTTAAGAAAGAGACAGGAAAATGCATGCCTTTCCTGTGTAGAAAATCGACAGGCCCAGCATCTCCAATCAATAAAATCACATTCTGCTGACTTTGAGCAGGAAGCTGAAATGTCGTTGCAGGGGGCGTGCTCCAGCTGTGGGCGGGGCAGGCTGAGGGTTCTCCGAGCTGATGCTGATTTATTGGAAAAACAAAAAGGCAAACAAAAAGCTGGAATGGCTCCGTGCACAGATGGTACAGGGTGGGGCTCACACTCCTGCAGTGACTCTAGGAAAATGACCAGCTCTGCCAGTGTCACTCCCTAAGGGTGACCTTGCAGGTCGCTCAGTAATGAAACCTAATGGGCAGAGGCTGTGAGCCACTCGGAGTTACATACTATAGGGTTTGTGGTTTGTAGGATGGTAGGGGGTACATCCAATCCTGTCTTTGTTGCAGCTTGCAAAAATTTTCAACATCCTACTGAGAGGCCTCGCCTTTGAATACCAGCAGTGATGGGAAGCTCATTCCTGCTGCAATTCCGCCCTTTGATTGAGCTGGAAGATACCCCGCTGCCCTTCCTGTCCTAGGTGGATTCATGGCTCAAAGTTGGGTGACCAACGTACTATTGACCTCATTTGGAGCTAGCAGCTGACACTAACATAGATCAAGGGGTAGACCGTACTCACTCCACGAAGCTCTCCGAGCTCCTGCTGTCTGTCCAGGCTGCTCTTGTCTCCAGCTCTCACAGATTTCTGCAGTCTATATTTCTCTTGACTCCTGGTCACTCCATGTCCCAATGATAGTTTCGTGTGAGCACACTTGGAGGTGTCAGGCGTGCATGCGTATGTGTGGAAATGTCAAATTCCTTCTTCACAGGGTCTGTGTGCCTTGGGCATGTGGCTTTGGGCACACAGGATGGCGTGGCCAGACTGAGTCCTGAGGGAGCTAGGGTGGACAGGTATGCTGAAGATGCAGCTCTGATTTGGACTCTGAGGCACTGAACTAATCCTAGCCATCCCAGCACAGTGGGTGAAATGAAGGAAAGGGGAGGAGGGTCCAGGCCTGGCTGGGTCTGCTTCTGCCTCTCCACCCTTCCTGGCAGACACCTTCGGTTTGCAACTTGGCACCGGAACTGGGGTCACCATGGCCATCAGTGATGTGATTCAGGCTTTGACTCCCACTTTACTTTCAGGACTATGGAACCCAGCATTAGAGCTGCAGCACCCCCACCCAACACAGAGAGCCCACTGTCTGTGACTTGGCCTACAGCATTGAAGCCAACCAAGGGTCATGACAGCATTACTCCGAGAAATAGCTCCTGTCCCTGAACTCATGGTCCTTCTGTGTCCTGCTGTGGAGATCCTCAAGCCAGTGCTGTCATCCTTACCAGTGACCTGCCCCTTCCTGCCCCCAGACCAGTCTCCCCATTTCCCTGACTTTCTGTGGCTCCTTCTCTCTCCATGTTGTCAGACCCTCCCCACTGCAGGGCCCAGCTTCTCTGAGGCTGCTTCCCTCAACCTGCATCTCCTTCATTTGTCAGTGCTAAGATCCCACTATGGGACCAAGCCCCTTGAGGTTCCTCTGAGCCCTCCTCAGGCCCCTGCTTCAAAGCCTTTGGATTTCCTTAGTTTTGGGGGTTCTCTCTTGTATGATCCTGGATACTCAGACCTCCAACCTGTGTTTGGGCCACATCCTCACCTTGACCCTGCCCACCTTTCATGTTCTGCCTTCCTGTTGATCTCCCTGGCTTACCTTGGTCCCACTAGCTTAGCTCCACCTCTGGCCTCTCTGCTGACTCTGCCTGGCCTTGGCGACCTGCTGCTGGAGAAGAGCCCATTGCTCCGGGACATGTCCCCTCTTCTATGCCCCTCATCTGGGATTGAGTCTCACTCATGTTCTACCTGTGGCTTGGAGCACCCACCTCTGCGTATACCTTCCCTCCGTTCCTCCACTGGGTCCCAGGTGCAGCATCCTTGGGCAGACCGAGGCCGCCTTTCCTCTCCATACATTTGGCTGTCTTTGACTCTTTCCATTTTCTGATCACCACGCTCTTTGCCACTTCTTTGGACTCAGCCTCTGTACTATGCACTGTGTGAATATTCTGGGGACCTTAGCTCTCCTGGAACCTTGGGACCCCACAGGTTTTTGGGAGACAGATAGCAGCAGCAGCCTTGCCAGGAAAGCCCACAGAGCAGCGGTGCACGGTAAAGCTGCGTGGAGAAACCTGGCTTGTGAGTATTGTTTTTGAAACAACCAGTTGCATCTAATCAAATAACGTTTGCTGTAACTCACAGCTAATTTGTTTTCAGGATCAACCTTACGAGCTTGCTCCAGTTGGGATCTGTTTGCTGTCTCTCGGTGTCTGCACACGTCGCCTCAGTTCCTCATTCCATTTTGCCTGCTCTGAATAATTCACACATACCAAATTGCTTCTAGCTCCTGCTGCTGAAGCCTGGCGAGCGAGCTGAGTGCGGCGGCTTGGGGCTGGGAGCTGGCTTTCTTCTGTCCTCTTTGACCAGGGGCTTTGGGCCATTTGAAGCTAGAACAAAAGGCAAGAGGCTTTGGGGGTTGCGGCCAGGCTTCTATGCTTCCTTTGCCTTGACCCAATGACCTGTTCCCAAAGTCAGAGAGAGCGAATTCAAGAAACCCATCGTCTGGCGGCATGTGCATGCCATCTTGGCGTCTCAGGAGGCTAAGGTCAGAGGATTTGCAAGTTTGAGGTCAGCCTGGGTTACACATGAGTTACCAATCTGAACAACTTAGGGAGGCCCAGCCTCAAGCTAAATAGAAATAAGCTAGGACTATGGTTTGCGGTACAACATGCAGAGGCCACCCTAGCAACTCCTGGTATATGTGGCAGGCCTTCCAGGAGATGGCAAGAGCCAGAACCTCAATATCTTGTGCTATTACTCCTGGATCCCCTCAAACTCAGCACACCAAGGGTCTCTTACAGCTCTAGAAATGTCTACAAAACTGTAATGAATAATGGAAGATTCTGGAAGCCAAGCATGAACTCCCACTGGATTTCGGTCTTCCCAGTGGGAAGCTGCATTCTTCTACTTTTGTGGTACCCAGTGACTACCCATCCTCCATTTGTCCACATAGAGTCTTCCTCTTTACCAGAGGTTTCACTTTTTGTGGTTTCAGTTTCTTGTGGGTCAGCTTGGGTCCCACAATATTAAACGAATTATTGCAGAGCTAATCCACTCCTCAGCTTTCTATTAGTCGTTCTGATACGAGTGGAGGCAATCTCACAGCATCCCAGCATGTCTGCTAAGTGTGAACGATCCTGTGTCCAGGGACACCCTGGGTGCTCACAATTGTCTGCCCCCAGAGCGCCAACATATGGTGGTGTTTGTGTTCAGGTAGTGCTGAGCTCACTTGGTTATGGCCCTAAAGCAAGCAGGTGGTGCAGGGCAGGTACCGGGCAGCCACCCAGAAAGGACAGGTGGGGAAAAACAGTCCTCATGGGTGTCCATCTCACCTGTAGCTTCGATCCCCCTTGTGGTGGAAAGTAAACTCTACTAAAGGGTTGACTGTACTGAGCCCCTCCTTCAGGCCAGGTATATAATGGGCCCCTGGGCGACCTGAGGACCAGGAAGCAATTGCTGACTCCTGTGGGACCGACATCAACATCTGTAGGGGTGACAGATACATCCACCCACCAACAGGTGGCTGGGCGGGGAGTTGACAGGCTGGAGACTGGGCATTCTCATGAAGCCTGGAAGTGAGGGATCTGATAGCTGCTTTTTTTCCTCATCCCTTGCCTTATGACTCCACAGTGGTGCCACTGCTTTGTCAGAGAGGCAGACTCATCAATACAGCATGTACACCTCTGTCCATAGGTAGACTTAGTTTTGTAATATGAGGAAAGGGGGGAAGGGCTATTGATGGACAAGACATTGATTGCCTGGGGCTCAATCTAGTGTAGGGCGTTGGGATTAGCAGAGAGGAAAGGGCCAGCAGCTGGCCAGGCCATCCTGTCCTAACCCTCTGCATTGGACATTAGGATCTGCCTGTGAATTAGACCTCTGCCATCTCCACCCTGTTCCTGGAGACTCCACAAGACATCCTGGGACAGCTCCGACTTATCACTTGCCAAAGGAGGGTCTCTGAGTGAGTCCTTGCAAATCTCACTGAGCAGGTCGAAGCCTGAGACTCAGCAGGTCAGCGTGCCCCTGGGGCTCTTTCTGGTTCCTGCGGGCACCCAACACCCAAGCCGGTGCCCCAGAACCACCACCATGCGATGCTCCTTTTTGCTTCCTTCATGGAAATTGGTTCTCTGAGACACCTACAGTGGTGAAGGGCTGGGAGGGGCAGTGATGCAGGAGTGTGAGGAGGGGAGGCCTCAGGATACCACCATTAGGCAACTGAGCCTATGCTTATTGGACTGATAAGGACCGGAAGAGGCTGCTGCCTCCATCTCTCGTTACATAGCAGTTTGATAGCATGGAGCAGACTGGGAATCAGATGCTGGCTTCATGGGCAGGGGGGGAGGGGGAGAGGAGGGGGATAGGGGGTAGGGGATGGGGGGTGGGGGTGGGGGGTGGGGGTGGGGGTGGGGGGAAGGTATAATGCCCTGGAACTGTTTATCTCTGTCTCCCCAGGGAAGTCAGGGACAGTGGATCTGGGTGTGGCCCCAGCCTCCCAGAGCTGGTGCAGATGGGCATCTTCCCAGAGGGAAGGGGCACCGAGGAGGGCTGTCTGACAACGGCCCAGCTCCAGGAAAAGGAAGGTCAGGCTGAGCTGTGTTAGCCTTTAGTTGAATCTCTCCTCTCCAGGTCCTTCCTCAGGTAGCTCCTCTGGATGACCCGAGGCAGCCGCTGTTTGTCTTCTTTATTATGGCTTTGCCACAGCCAATTTAACAGGGACAGTGCCAGGCTGGGCGAGACAAACGGCCTGGAGCTGATAGCAGACCCATCCGGCTAATTACAGGGGTGGCCTCAGGGCAGAAGGTGTTGGGAGGGGAGGCACTAGAGCCTGCCGGCTGCAGTGGACTGTGCATGTAAGGGGTCCTGCTGGTCTGAATGGGCCTCAAATGTTGCAGGTGTCCTGAAGGCAGCAAGCTAAGGCCTTTGCTGGGGGATGAGGGTAGGGTCCTTCAGGAACCACATAAAATTCAGTCAGCAGAAATAAAAACATCCTGAACTCATGTCCAAGGCATCATTCCTGGTGACCTGATTTCCCAGGCCGTGGTGGGAAGAAAGAGATCAATGAGGAAGCCCATTCACTTCTCCCGTCTGCTGGGCTCTTCTGGTCCCTCTTGGCCTCACTCAGAGGAGGAAAACAGGCCCGGGGTGGGACTGGGCAAGCAGCCTTAGTCCTTCAGGACTCCCAGAGCCAGCCAATTAGAAGACAGTTGCTGTGTGAAAATGCAGCTGGTGTCTCCTGCTTGAGTCCAAGGCTGGTGTCAGGGGATTTGGGTCCCTCCTTGAGTTTGCTCCAAACTAGCTGTTATAACTGGAACAGGTGTTAACTGGTCTCTCTGGGCCTCTGGATTTCCACCTGCAGAGTAGGGAAACAATGCCTCAGCAACAGAGCCAAGCACTCTCGTGTTAGGGGGAAGGACACCTTCCCCAGGCTGAAAAGTTAGAGCTTCCCAGGATGCTGCTCTTGTGGGCCAAGGTGGGGTGACCATGACAGATCTCTTAGTGGGATGTGCAGGTGGTCTGAGTACGCTGCCATGATGCTTGGTGCTTCTGCCAGCCTGGTAGAGACATACAGCTCTGTGGCTGACCCTGCTAAAGAGGTTGGCTGCTGGCTGGGGTCTTGAGTTCTCTCAGGGCTCCTCCTATGAGACTGATGTTGGCGTTCCAGGTGTTGGATGGGGTAGGGCCAGCAGGCTGGAGAACACTTGGGCCAGGATTTGGAAGACTTTCCCCACCAGGGTGCCATTTTCTCTAGCCATAGCCACACAGGATCAGGTTAGACAGGAAGTCCCTGAAGCCCTGAGCAAGTGGAGGACCTCAGAGGGATGCCATGGAAAGAGCTGTGCACCTGGAGGCAGGAGGGTGGAGCGCCTATTCTGCTGCTGGGAGAGTACGGGCCTGGCGGGAGCAAGGTCAAGTTCAATGGCTCACCTGTTAAGCTGGATGGGGGCTGCTCCTGGCTTTGCATGGGGGGAGCAATAGGATAAAAAGGAGTGAAGAAAGACCTCCCTCCCCGCTTGCCTGCCCCTCCCTGCCAAGGCAGAGTAAATAGGTGATGCTCAACTCAGTACTCCATGTTCTTCGGCCAGGACCTTGACTCCTTCCAAGGGCCCCCTCAGTGCCAAACCACAGTGACTCATTGACTCTGGGGGCTGGAGGACAAACCCAGATCCTTTTTGGATGAAGGCTCTCGCACGTTCTCCTGCCTGCAGTGTGATGAGTAAGCAGCCGTGACTCACCTGCAGAGTGATCCTGTGTCTGGGGCCCAAAGGCTGGTTGGTGGCTGTCCCTGCCACCTGTCAGCCTGGGTCTGCCTTCTGCTTTACTGCCTCATGCCCATTTCTAGAAGAGGGGGTGATCCAGCCACACACAGGTGAAGGAGCTCCCCAGAAAGTTCACATAGAAGAGAACTCTGCTTGTCTTTGAAGCCCTGTGAAGTCTCAGGGTTTGGCACCAGCTTTAAGACAAAGATCCATCTCAGAGAGATCTGGTATCTCAAAATGACCAGATCTTCACAGACTCAACAAGATTAACAAAGGGAAAAATTCCTGTTAATATTTGTAAATAAGGTGTCAGAATCAAGCTGGTCATGGTGGTATATGCCTTTAATCCCAGGACTCAGGAGTTAGAGGTGGATATATTTTTATAAGTTCAAGGCCAACCTGGTCTACATAGTGAGTTCTAGGACAGCCAGTACTATGTAGAGAGACTCTGTCTCAAACAAACAACAAACAAGCAAACAAACAAACAGAAAGATATCAGAATCACGGGGACCATGGCTGGGCATCTCAAAGACATCACACCCAACTTGTATAAATGGACACTTGAACTTCATGATAAGGTTTCCAAGAACAGCATCAGACTGTATAAGATTTCTGGTCCAGAAATAAACTGAAGAATGTAGATACCTGAGGAAAATAACTCGAGGGAGAAAAGTTTACAGTGGCTCATGGGTTCAGAGAGTTCAGTCCATGACCTGCTGGCTCCATTGCATTTAAGTTGAGTCAAGGCAAGGATATCAGGGTCTCAGGGCATGACTAGGGAAAGCTGCTCACCTTGCAGCAGCCAGAAAGGAGACAACAAAAGAGTGAGAGAGAGAGAGACAGAGAGAGACAGAGAACAGACAGACAGACAGAGAGAGACAGAGAGACAGAGAGAGACAGAGGCATAGAGACAGAGACAGACAGAGAGACAGAGAGAGACACACAGAGAGAGCACAAGGACAAGATAGGTGCTTTTAAGGCACATCACAGTGACTTTTCTTTCTCCATTGAGGTCCTGGCTCCCAGGCACCTGCTCAATATGGAGTCCCCTGGAGAAATGAATACTCTCATGACCCAGTTGCCTCCTAATAGCGCAACCAGCTAGTGAACAGACTTTCAACATATGATCCTTTTTTGGGGGACACTTCACATTCAAGCAATAACAGGTCCAGTAGAGAAAATTCAGCCACCTTATTAGTATTATACTAATAATTGAAGCAAATGGGCAGCCTTTGGATGACGATAGGATGGTGCCCACTTCATCGTGGAATTCCTAAAGCACTGATGGTTTTAACAGCACAGGAGCCTGCATATATCCCTGCAGATTCCTGAGTCCGGGCCTTATAACCTGGGAATAGGGAAAACAGGACATGCTATCTGCAACTCAGATGCTCAGAGCATTAAAGTAATGACTGGCAATCTGACCTCAGTAGACAAATCTGCAAGCAGAGCTGGGAGGATGGGCTGCTAAGGCGATTCAAGGCCTGAATTCAGATCCTCCCAGCACCAACGTGAAAGCCATGCAAGGTGGTATGTACCTGCCACCTCAGCACTGGGGACAGAGGTAGATTCTGGGGTTTGAAGCCCAGCCAGACTGAACTGGTGAGATCCTGTGTGGGGCTGGTGAGGTGGTTCAGATGGTTGCTAAGCCTGATGATGTGAGTTTGATCCCACATGGTGGAATGTAAAAATCAATTTCAGAAAGCTGTCTGGCTTCTACTTATATGCTATAGCATGTGTGTGCGCATGCATACACATACACACACTCACACGCACGCACGAACACACATTGGATAAAAATTCAATTTTAAAAGGTGAAGAGTGACTTAGAAAGACACTTGGTCTTGGCCTCTGGTGCATATCCATACACAAATATGTACATACATAGAGCACATACATATAGTATATACACACAGGTAAATAGTTTCACACACTTAAAAAAACCTTAAGAACAAGAACCGAGTGGAAGTAAAACAAACAAGTGTAAGGTACGGAAGTTTGCAGTGAGCAGAGCCAACCACCCGATGCCTATATAATCCTCCCACTTCTTAGATGACTGCCTAGTCTGTCCCCGTCCAGGGCAGGAGCCAGCACCAAGCTTTCCCACTACCATGTCAGCGGCTCAGGGCTCGAGCACGGACGGGGAGAAGAGTTTGGGCACATCAGACTTCTGTGACTTCTGCAGGAGCCAGGCCTGGGGACTCAGTGGGGTGGGAGGAGAGCCACAGGGTGCCTGAGGTGGGTGATCAGGCCCAGGCTTGCCACAGACAGAATCCCTGTAGAAATTGGGGAAACCCCACGCCCAGCGGTAAAGAGAACCCTGAGGTTCATGCTCTGATCTCTGATCATCTCAAAGAACTGCAGGATTTTGATTCCAGGCCAAACTTTTAATAAAGAAAATCCATCCATGCTATTGGCTGATGTATCCAGTTATTGGAATCTGGGAGATTTAGTGGCAGGGGGTTGTTTTATTTGCTCTCTGGATGGAGCCATTTTTCTTATGTATTTCATCTCCTAGCAGAATATTTTCCCTAACAAATACACTGTCTGAGACAGCAAATCCATGTGGCCCTGTCACATTCTTATTTTGTCTTCTAGTGACTCGCAGAATGGGCATTTGCTCACTTCTATTTTTTTCACTGTGTCATTAAGGAGAAATTATACAGGAATCAGCCCACAGTTACCACCCGTAATCACAGAGCTGCAGTTTGATGGCGTGTGTACAGGGCTCCATGAAAATGGGAATGGGGCAGAGGCCTCACAGCTTGAATGATGGCTTTATTGAAAGTTGGGTCTTTTAGTTGAATAAGCAGCCACTCTGTCTCATGAGGGTGGGGTTCTGCACGGTGTCGCGCCCGAGATAATTTGTAAACATGAAAGTATGGAAAATGCCTCCCACCTCTGAAAGTTTTAATTGGAAGCTCCTCCCGTGTCCGTGTGACTGTGAGAGCTGACTTGCTCAGGGAGCCTGGCAGTTAATGAGCCTGTAATTAAGGATTAGCTTTCCCCACACTGCCCCCCTCTCCCCTCCTTCCTCCCTCCTCCTCTCCCCTCCTTCCCTGTTACCTCTTGGTGGATCCTGAAAACTCCCAGCAGGCAGAAGAGAAAGCCAGAGAAGAAAAGATTTCTTCTTCTTCTTCTTCTTCTTCTTCTTCTTCTTCTTCTTCTTCTTCTTCTTCTTCTTCTTCTTCTTCTTCTTCTTTTTCTTCTTCTTCTTCTTCGTTTGCATTTGGAGGCTTACCTATTTTGGATACCTAAACCACTTTTCCCAGGCCCCAGAGTATGTTGGATGAGATTAGTTACAGGAAAACTGAGAGGCTGTGGGAGGGAGATGCTCCAGCAGGTGGGGAGGAGGGAAGGCCTCTAAGGTGTGCGTGTGTTGGGGAGAGGGCTCTAAGTCCAGAAAGCAGATGGCTAGGGAGCATCCGGGGTCTAGTGAACCCGTGAGAGAGGGCCAAAGTGGGTCCTGTCTCTTATAGGGAACTATGTGTGTCCAGCCTGCAGGTTGAGCTTGGTTACATTTGGCTGAGGACAGCTACGAATGTGGCCAAAGCAAAATTATAAATTTACTTAAAATGCTAAGAGATAGTTTTGCAGTGTTTTTTTTTTTTTTTTTGGTAACTTGAACTTTGTAGATAACATTATGTCAGAATGTGAAAAGATGGGACACACCAGCAGGCCATCTGTATCAGCAGTCCACTTAATCACTGAGGAAGGAGCCTGGGGTCCAGCTTATGGTCCTGGAGTAGCAGTGTCTGGGAACACCGTGTCAGACTTGGCTGATCAGTGCTCAGCATCTCTCTAGAGGCCTCTCAGATCCCTTCCAACCATCTAACTTCTGTCAAGAGCCAGGTAATGAGGGCCTAGTATGACACAGTCCCCAAAACGTCCATAGCTACTTCCTTCCTGCTCACCATGGCAGTGATGCCAGCTTCCAGTGGGCACCAGGACCATTCTCTGTCCTTACACATTCCCAGACTCTCAATTCCACAGCACAACTGAACATCACAGGCATTGGTTTGTCCTGAGTGCCATCAATACCTTGCTTGGGGACTAACCAGCTGCATGGACATGCATGGGAACGTGGGAGACTAGTTTGCTCACTGATTGGTGAACATGCACCCTGAACCACGTTGTCACTGTCCACTCTGAGTGGGATGACAGGTACCCAATTGTGGAGGCGAGGGGAGGTAAGAGGAGGTAGCCGTCACATCCCAACCCACAACAGAACACAGACAGCAGCCACTGCGTCAAACCTAAGGCCAGTACATCCTCATGTGCAGGGAGAGTTCCTCTTATGCCATCACTTCTCTGGCTGGCGTTACATTCCAGGGCGTTCTAGAAAGGCCGTTGGCCTGGGACTGTGATTTGTCCTGCAGGAACCTTAGGACTTTCTTAGATGCAGGGCTCTACCTGGGTGTCCTAGGACATTATCTGCATGTCGATCCCGTTATGCACATCTAGGGGTCCCGTGGATTACCAGGCACCTTCTACCTAGATCTGTGGCAACCCTTGGTGACAGGCTGGGTCGGAAGTGGGGTAGGTTCACCTCCACTCACTTAGTATCGCTGGGGTCTCAGCTGGTGACTACCAATGGCACTGGGGCTGTCTGACATGAGTACCTGCTCCAGGAAAGGAAAGTAGGTGAGGGATGAGAGTCCCCGGACAGCTAAGGTGGGGGGAGCAGGAGGCTGGGGACCACCACCTAGAAGGCACTTGTGAAGACCCTGCATCACATCTCTCTTGTCACAAACAATAAGCAAGCAAGGGTGTCTCCTAATATCTTTATTGTTCCTCAGATAACCGAAAAGTACAAAGTTGCCCTCTTTTACTTATTTTTCTTAAAAAACGACCTTTCCACACATGGCTGCCCTTGGGGAGTTCCTTCCTCTTGGAAACTGAAGTTTCCCAAGGTGCATCCTCCCCGTCCATGGTTACACAATTCAGATAACTTGACAAGAAGAGAATTCCACTGGGTCACTATCCACATGAACTTGACTATGTCTCCTATAAGGGCAAACACTGATTTTTTTTTTCTTTTTAGAAACAGAAACCATCCACCTATCAATCCAAACTACGGCATTGCATGACAACATTCATTGCATAAATTGAACACACGGAGTTACCACCTTGGGGGATAACAGACGGACACCTCACGACCTAGCTACAGGGTACTCAAGTTCAACAACGTGGGTACAGCAACTTCATTCTACGTAGGCCCACCATCGCTTTGGGAAAGTACTAGACACAGGTCCATGAGCTACCGGGAGTCTCGGCACAGTTAATCTAAGAGACAACAACACAGTCAAGAGAAAGGCAGCTGCGATGCGTGTGGGCTGAAGCAGCCTACACCGAGCGCCTCGGGGGCTGGGGGGCTCGGGGTTGGGGGGATGGCCATCACGTCATCGCGCTGATCACGACCTAAGGAAATGTCCATGCAATCCTAACAGTGGGTTGTTCTTGGGTGAGAGGGACCAACAGTCATCGCCTTTGCTTCTTTGAGTCATTTGACCAGAGAGGGGTGGGGGTGGGATGGGGACAGCCAGGGAGCCTCGGGCTGCAGTTCCATCCACAAACATGGCGGCTTCTTCGGAGATCTGTGGCCCACCCGCTTGAGTAGGAGGAACACAGAGGTGAGGTGACACCATCCCTTGGCGTCAGATTTCTCGAAATCAGGACTGTTAGTATTCTTGGAATCATTTTGGCAGCTGTTTCATGGAAATGTCCTCCGGGAGAGGACTTGGACCCTGGGCTTCTGGGAAAGCAGGAGCTACAACTCATCAGAGCGGATGACGTGGAAGAGGGTGACATTGTAGAGGGTCTGATGGCCATTGTTCCAGGCATACAGCGCACGGTCCTTAGGGTTGTAGTCCAGCATGGAGATGTGGGAATATTTGTTCTGGAAGGGGATGTCAATGTACTCGTAGGTCGAGGCGTTGGTCTGGTAAGCATAGTGGACCTTGGTTCCCCCCGAGTAGCCGTTGGTGACGTAGAGGGTCCCGCAGATGATGAAGGCCTCACCGGCGCTGCGCTTGGGGTAGCTGGTGTTCCATGTCTGCAGGATCTGCAGCGAGACAGGATCCAGCTTGCTGATGACAATGTTACCGGCATTCTGGTTTGTGGCATAGACGGCCCAGAGCCCATTTTCGTCCACCATGAGGTCGATGTCTGAGTGGCCACCCCAGGCATAGTGGTACATGTTGTTGTAGCCAGCGTAGTCCAGGCTGCGTGTCTTCAGGATTGTCTCTGTCTTCAGGTCAAACCTGATGATAATGTGACTCTGGAATTTGTTGAAATAGATGGAGCCATTGTAAACCACCTGGCCCGTGCCAGACCAGGGGTGTGGGAGACGGTGCGAGGTAAAATTGTCCGTGTTCATGAAGTCCACCATGGACTTGTACTCACGGACGAAACGGTTGTTGTGATAGCCATCCATGTACCAAACCTGTGGGGAAAGCAGACCTCGTCAGTGTCCCACAGCGGGGGGGGGGAGGACAAATAGAAGGATCTGGAAGAGCCATCGAGACTGTAGAGAATTCTGTCCTACCTCCAAGAACACTGGACTCCTGCCTGGCCCCCACTTAGATCTATTTCCCGAACCCCTGGAAAGGGTAGGACACAGTGGCGGGATACGTGTAGGGACAGGCAGTCAGGCTCTCTGGAGTCTCACGCATACGCAGTCCATAGCCGGTCTACGCATTATACAGCAAAGGTCGGTGTGGGGAAACCCCACCAGGTCCCCAGATGGAGCCCTCTCTGGCACCATGCTCTAGGACAGTGGTCACATCTGTTTGCTCACTGTTGGATCTTGGCCAAGGACTTGGGAGTGTCATCAAAGCAGGGGCTGAATGCTGGAGTCAGCCGTGTAACGGGGACAGCTGCTAAGTGGATGCGCACACACTGGGGAGCGTCTGTCTGCAATGACAACTGGCTCTCAAGGTCACTGGGAAGGGCCATCTTCCAGTGTGATGATGGGACATGAGTCCTCTTCACTCCACCAGGCTGTCACTGAAGTGCAGTCTGAGTCATCATCTATGCTAGGGGAGAGGTGTGCAGGGAAAGGTAATTAACTGGGGCTTTGGTTTGCCGTGGGGAGGGCCAGTAGCTCATTCCCTAATCTGGGGGAAACGCTTTTCAGACTAGAGCGTGGTCCTCACAGCCGTGGAAATCAACCAAGTAATAAACGGCCGAGACCTAAGTTTGAAGGGTTACAAAGGAAGTGATTTCCGATGACTCTGCATGCCAATTGACCTGAGAACCATCTATACTTGGAACAAAAACCTTTAGTCATTTTGAAGCAATTTTGTAGCAAATGAGAAGGGGGCGGGGCTGGTAGAGGAGACCTGGCAGCAGTATCTGCCTGGCATTAAGACAGCTGCTTTATCCACAGATAGCTGGGAAAGCTGAGCAGGGATTAGGGCTGCGGCAGCTCTCAGGCTTGGCATGACGTTTTTGAAAAGAAAGAAAAAGAAAAATGTGTTCCTGAGACGTCCGTTCAGATGCTGGGACGCAGATGTGCCTTTTGTTTTTTAACGAGATTAAAAGCAACAAGAGCAACAACAGGGTCTCGTTTGAGATTGTTATTATCCCCAGTGCCTCTCAGACCATCCCTCAATGACAGGGGTCACAGATTAGAATGGAGAGGAGTATGGGAGACATGTATAGCCAACCTCTTGGTCTCTCTGGGGAAAGCTGCCCATCAACTGTGCACTCACTGGGCTGCTTTGTGGGCCAGGGAGCTCTCCATCGCTTTGCAGCTTCTGCTCGAACCATCTTCTGCTAGCCCTCCCTGTTCACCTCTCAAGAAAGACCTCCCTTAGCACTTCGGAGTGGACCCCCCATGGTCCACTAGAAGCTAGAGATTGGTTTCTGTGATTCTCGGGTCTAGTGTGTAACAAGATGACACCAATTTCTAAGGACTTTCAAATGGTCTATTCTCCCATGCAGCAGCAAATCAGACACAGAGCACAGCCCTCTCTGAAAACACAGATTACAATGCATCAGGACAGTGGACTCCGGAGGCTGAATATTCAACCACACGCCAGAGAGGCTGCTTGGGACATGGCACCATTCTGTGGAGGAGAGCTACATGACTCAAAACCCAGAGAGCCTGGTGGGAAGGAACCCCATTTCCACAGGGGCGGCTCCTCCCCTCAGCACTATGACCTTCCCATCTGAAATGCCCTTGTCTTCTGTCCCTTCCAAGGCCTGGTGGTTTAGATCAAATTCAGCCAACTTGGGCTGGTGCTGCTGTCCCTGGGAAGTGACCCCGGTGACGGTTGCTGGTTCTCATGTCCTCTGGAAGGATCAATGGTTCTTTCCAACTAGACTCTAGGATGCCCAGATAAGGGTGGAGGGCAGAATAGAAGGTAACAGGACGCCTACACAATCTGGAGGACACGAGGGGCATCATGCACTATCAACTCTCATATGAGCCCATGTACCGACGGAGTTGCCTTTGAGGAAGACGGCCAGTTATTAAACAGAGGGGACCAGCAGAAGAAAAGCCACCCCCACCATTACTTTTCTGGTCCTGATTTCTGTCTCTCAATAGCTGACCCTGAGAATTTTGACATAACTGGCCAGAACACTTGCAAAAGAGAAACATACACTCCTTTTTCTAAGTAACTTCACAAGCCAGACTGTTAAAACAGCTCGTGAACCATGCCTCAAGTTCAATCCCACTGTGCCCTACGTATGAGCAAGGATTCCTTTGATCAATGTTTTATCTCTCATCACCCTCCTCCAGCTGCATAGTGGACCCCTTTGAGGAATGAACTCTGGGTAAGAAAGAGGACTATGTCTATATCCTAACATCCACACTTAGTTACAGATTTAGTAGTTTCCAAGTCCCCAGATCACATCTGTAGCTGCTGCCCAGGCATACTGGGCATCCAGATGTTCTTCTAACATCTGTGCTTGATTCTGAATGCATCCTATCTTTCTGCTTCATTGAAAGAATCCTAACTTTGAATCTGTCTCACTCACTCTGCCATTCTCTCCTGGGGTGGATGTCAATGGCCTGGTTGCCCGTGTAGAGGTCTCTGAGGCTTGCAGGGCTCCTTCAACTGTCCTGCACATCAGCACTGCTAGTTTCAGCATTTTCAGACGAGAAATCTGAGGCCAGGGAGGTCTGCTCAGCTGTACTAAGTTCAGCTGCTTTTCAATGAGGAGGGCGACCAGGGTAGGGCTGTCAGGGCCTCTGTCCAGCATCTTACGATGCGGCCGAGGTGTTAGGTGTTGCTATTTAAGGGCCCTTTCTCAGTAATGGGACTTTAGTTAGCTCTTCTTTCTGGCTTGGCAAGCATTTGACAAACGTCCTCCTGAAACTGCTAACATCAAGGAACTCAGTCTTGGAAAAGATGTTCTAAAGGGAGCTGTTAGTGAAGGGGTGGAGAGAGCCTCAGTGGGAGGCTAGGAGGAAGTGGCAGGATGCCAGCCGCCCCAGGAATGCCCCACTAAGTACGCCCACTGAGAAAGGATTAGAAGGGATGTCTAAGCTGCCAGCAGACAGAGCTGCAGGCACCAGCACATCTGCATAATCTAAAGCATTCTGGATAATCCCACCCTCTGTTCTAAGGATCATCTGCTGGCTTTGATGCTGTTTAGATGAAGGGAAAGGGCCTTGAAGCACAGAGCTAAGTGAGGGTTTGAGTAATGCACCAGCCCCCTGAACATGAAGCTCCTGGGGGTGGTGGGAGCATGGTGCAAGCCCTCTCTCTGACATCTTGTGAAAGCTAGACTGCACTTCTGAGGTGGGGCACCAGTAACGGAGGAGAAAGAGAGGTGGGCGGGACTTGGCTCTGTCAGCCTGTTCCAGTCCAAGTAGAATCCAGAATGGAATCTTTGGAACTCAGGGTGGGGGGCTCTGGAGGTGCAGTGGGGTGGCAGGGACTTAAGCATTTTATGCACAAGGTGGGAGATACAGCGGGCTCCTACCAAGCTTCCTGCTTCTGATGATGGTGAAAGGGGCCTGGCCTCTACTGGGGGCTGAGGGTCTGTCGCAAACACACAGGTGGCTCACTGCTGAGGGAGGTTTCTTGGCACCGCACCTGTACACAGTTGGTGCTTGATAGACAGAGAGAGGAAGGCCCATGCAAAGGTATCCCAAGCTAACTGTGTTCTAATAGCCTACACAGAAGCAATGGGGGCAGAGCTGGCTCAGCACAGCCCCTCAGCACACACTAACAAGGGGCTCTGCAGCTTCCTGAGGCCTCCTCACGGGTCCCATGCCTTTCCTTTCACAGAACCCTCCGCAGGGACCTGCTCTAAAGCCAACATCAATTTCTCTCTGTGTGTGTGTGTGTGTGTGTGTGTGTGTGTGTGTGTGCGCGCGCGTGTGCGTCGACTTATTGGTCTCCCGTGTGTATGTGATCAAAAATGAACGGGGGACTGGAAGAAAGCAAAACAAAACAAACACTGCTGGTGTTGATCAATGGCAGGACCAGGCGACGCGTCACTTAGCAGGCTGGGTACACGGTGAATGGCTGGAGCTCAAAGTGCCCAGAGCAGCACCCAATACTGTGTGTCTGCTCCCAGCCAGCGTCCTGCCCCTTCCCTGCTGCCAACCATCGTGAAGGCCCCCCTCCCCTCCCTCCTCCTTTTAGCCACGGCATCTGCCGCCAGAGTCTCCTCTCCTGGAAGGCAGTCACGAAGCAGAAAATAATTGTCACCAGCACCCATGGGTATCCTGAGAGCTTTGTGAACCTACACCCTTGCTATGCCTTGCATCCCAGAGCCTGAGGCACACATATATGTGATGTCAGAAGGTTCCAGACTTGGGCTCCTGGCACGCTGAACTGGGCTTCCTAAGCAACTCCTGTCTTGGCCCTGTCTTTCTTCCCATAATGCCATTGCCACCCACATCTGTAGTGAGGGGGTGTTCCTAAATAAACCTCAAGCAGAGGTAGGTTTCTCTAATGGGATGGGGGTGCTTGCATAAACTACGTGTCCTAGTTAGTGTTAATTGTCTACATTTTAATCGTCAATGTGACCCAACCTAGAATCACCTGAATGAATAGTCTCAGTTGAGTGATTGTCTTTATTAGGTTGACCTACGGGCATGCCTGGAAGGGACTGTCTTGATGGCCTGAACTGATAGGAGGGCTTGTCCCATTGTGGGTAGCACTGTCCCCTGTGAGAGTGGTCCTGAGCTTGTTAGAAGACTAGCTGAGCATAAGCCATCAGCTAGCACCCTCCATGGGTCCTGCTGTAGTGTCTTGGATATGGGTGAGTTCCTTAGTCAGAGGTAAGGCTTTGAGGACTAGCAAACAGGTCTCCCTCCAGATTCCTGCTTGAGCTCCTGCCCTGACTCCCCTAATGATGAACGTGACCTGAAAGTGGAATATGAAGTCAACCCTTTCCCCCCACCCCAAGTTGCTTTTTGTCAGAGTGTTTTACCACAGCAACAGAAAACCATGTCATCACCACGGTCCAGAAAACAGTGTGAAAACAACCAATGCCCATACATCCCTGACCCTATTGTATCTTGGGGGCAGCCCAGCCAGCCCTCCAGAGCTGGCTGACCATCTAGAGGGATTTTTTTTGCCCACCTCAGATGCCTCTTGTTCCAGTACTATACAGTCCTGCTCTAGAGAGACCTGAGTCTCTCTTGCTTCAGTAGCAAGGGTTCAGTTCAGTATCTCAGACTTCAGGCTCCTTTCTCTGGGCCCAGGGAGGAGCTTCCAGTTCTCTGCTTCTACCCACCATCCTGCAAACCTCTGAAAAGAAGAGCCTTGGGGAGAAGTGCCTGGACCCCAGGAGGCTCATCCTGGCTGCAGTGATTAGCACTGTTGGCATCAAAGGACCTGATTCACAGAAGCACAGCTTCCCTTCCACCTCAGTTAGAGCTTCCTTAAGACCCCAGTGGAGTCCTTACAGGCCTCCTCTACCAAGGGGGCCTCCCAGCCTAACGGGGCTGAGACCACAGTCCTGTCCCCAGGAAGGAGAAGTAGGCAAAAATGGGCGGCTGTCTCATTTTTCTTTTTTGAGGTTTGCCCCGGGGGGAAACACCCAGGAAAAGGAACTCAGCCTCTTCTCAAAATCAAAAAGGAACACAGAGTTTCTATCAGCCATGAAAGGAATGGCAAATGAGTACAAATCAGCTGTCATTAAAACAAGAAAGGCCTAATAGATTCTATCCCAGAAGCAGAGGCAGTGATGGGAGCCGCCCAGAGTGGCCTGCACAGGAGAGGCCTGAGCACCTCGTCAGCCACTGGGCAGAGCCACTGTTGCTTCCATGACTGCCACTGCCATCCTCAAATGGACAGTCTCCCCTTCCCACTGTCTGTCTCGTGTTCATATAGGGGCCTCAACTTGCCTTCCTGGGAAGAAGCCCTTGGGAGATCCCGCTCTCCCCAATTCATAGCCTCTGACACTCTGCCTGGGAAGTAGACATGCTGGCATTAGGGTGAGGGACAAAGGCCAGGCCTTTAAGTCCTTTAAGAGCTCCAGGGACACTTACCCTGTTATCACCTTCTGGGGCCAGTGGGTCTGTCATCCAGGACCCGAACCTTGAGCCAGAGGTCTTGACAGTCACCGGGTCACTGATGCCTGTCAGCTTCCCGCAGGCTGGAACAGAGTGCACACAGGTCAGGACCAGCAGGTGACCGAGAGTCTTGGACCCCTCCCCCAACGACATAGCTGGGCTTGGGGACTTCATCCTCTTCCTCTCCAGATCTGGAACCCAGCAGCCCATAATGTCACTTACACAAGCCCCATCAGTGGCCAAGAAGAGCCACTTTTTCCTCTAGAGAGAACAATTGAGGCCAGCATGGGCAGGGCACAGCAGTGAATGGCTGCCCTCCTGGGCCTCATGACTCCTTGGGAGCAAAACGCCAGGGCAGCCCCAGTAACAAACGAGGGTTGGCCACAGCAAGGCTCAGTATTCTCTGGGAAATGGGGCAAAAGAGCTCAGTCCTCTATGGCGCTGGAATAATGCACTTAGCCAGTATGACAGGCAGCAGGAGAGAATTTAGGCTCTATGGGAGACACTGGACCCAGGCAAGATTAACCTTTCAAAACAGAAAGACAATGCTAGCAGCCCATAACAGCACCCCACACTGTGGGAGCACCTTCCCTGTGCATGTGTCTGTCCCCCTTGTGCACGTGTCTGTCTTGGAACCAGGCCCCTGTTGGAGGCAGGCGGAGGCTTGCTGCTGTCCTGCTATGTGTGTGTATGGGAGTATCTGTGAGCGTTCTAAGCCCTCAAGAGGAGCAGCCCCTGGCAGGAGGGCTGGGATTGGAGCATCATGCTCTGTGGGATCTTGAATGTGGCCTCTGCAGCCCTCCCACCTCACAGACGGCCAGAGATGACCTCAGAGCCACAACGTGGTCACTCAGGAGTGGCTGAGACTGTGACCCAGCATTCCTGCCTTAGCTGGCAGCTCTCTTGTTAGCTCTCAGCCTCCAGATAGAGCCTGATGTGCCGGACTCCTCCTCTCCATCCCACTAGGTAAGGCTTGAGTGTGACCCCCCGCCAAGTCTCTAAGATACCCCCAAGGGCCACATTAGCATACACACACAGTGTCTGCAAAGTTCAGAGAAGATCCAGGTGCTTAGGCGAGATTGTAAGAGACTTAACCTGAGACCACAGGGAGGCAGAGATAATCCTACATTGAGCAGGGTGGGTCAAGCCCAGGGGAGGGTGCAGCTCACCATGCTCTCACACACGGCAGCATCTCCCCAAGCCTGAAATGCGGTGAGCATGTCCATAGTGGCGTTGTACAAGACTGACAGAAAATATGAACTGCTTGGCTTGGCCCAAGAGCCAGCAGAGAGGGGCCTTGGACAAAGGGAGGCTCAGCAGGATTGACAGCCCACTGCATGCAGAAGAAACATGCTCCAGGCCTGGATTCCCACCAATGCCCCAGCACTGGAACTCCTGCCCAGACTGGGAGAGGAAGTGCCACACTGTGCCCACTCTCCTGTCCCTTCCCCAAGGTGCACCAACACTTTCTTTTGAGGCTTGAGTCTCCATGGAGGTCTTGGGTACAATGATCTGAGAGGCCCTTTGCTGAACACGCGCATGCCCACTTGGCCTCTGTGCATACTGCCCTGCTCTGCCCAAGCCCTGGGTTGGGAGGAGACACCAAGGAAAGGGAAAGGAAAAAGAAGGACATTGGTGGAGGCCAAGGTTGACCAGTGTTGGCAGGAGCTGGAAATGAGGATCCTGATGGGTTTGTAGAAAAATTTCCTTTACACACACACACACACACACACACACACACACACACACACACACACACGCTTGCACATCTGCATGCTTCTGAGGTTCGAATGAGTTCACTGTGGGCTGCCTGTAGAGGCCAGGCAGGGAAAGCCAGATGCCCAAGCTGGACTCCACCCCTCACTCCCGCGTTTTCTTCCTTTGCTCCTGTTAACTTGAGGGTGGGTTGCCAGGGGACAGAGACTCCCTCCAAAATGGGTGAGAACAGAAAGAAACCAACAGAAGTCAACCCCTTTGCAAGTCCTTTTCCCAGACCTCAGTTTGCCATCCAGACCCAGCATCCACAGAGCCACTGGTTCCTGTAATTTCTCATAGAAGGTCTCCCACTGATCCTGGAGATATGATCTATGAGCTGTCTGGAGGTTAAGGTCCAAAGGAAACAGCATGCACAGGTGTCATGGCTGGAGACCCATATGGACGACATCCTTCCCACCCAATGGCATGTTCTGCTTGAGGCCAGCACATGACTCAACCAGACAGTGGAGTTTTCTGAGATGCCAACTCATACTAGATCTGTCCCAAACCCACTGGAGTTCCCTTCCTGGTTGACAGCTTCTCCTGAAGAAACCTGACATCTTCCTGTATATCACCTGAACACGACAAAGTTTGAGGCAGATGCCCAGCTCAGCTTGGATGCCTAGCCCTGGTCCTAGCCTTCCTGCCTCCATGGCCAGGCCCATTCTATTCCCACTCTAGAACAGCATCCAAACTTCCCACAGAGCTTCCAGGGCTGGGACCAGACACGTGCCTAGACCCTAAAGATGTCATCATCCCATCCATCTCAGTGACCTCAGCTGAACCCCACATTTCCTGGGGTTGCCAACAAAAGGCACCTGGGGCTTGCTGCTCCAGGTAAGAGTCTCTTGCATTCAACCTACTTCCCCATAAACAAATGAAGGACTTAGCTCTTGAAGAGCCTTTGCTGCTTGTCAGCTCACAGCTGAGAAGTGCTGGGGTCAGCAGGGTGAGCCTCTGGGGAGTGAAGCCCACCCTTCATGCCACCCATTTTGCTTCAGTTACACTAAGCAGGCACTATATCACCAGTGCCGGCAGGAAGGCAAACTAGCGTAGGAGCACAACGCAGGCCTTCCAGAAATATGCCTGGATCGTTCAGTCAGTCCTCCGTTAGCTCAGATGGGGAATGTGCAGAAAACAGGACTTTGCTCTCAGCCAAGTTAGGGGTAGCTTTGAACAAGCCTGCCACACTCTACCCAATGGTCCTTTTTAATTTTTTTCTTATCTCGGAAAGTGACAGGAGATCTATGTTTGAGTTCTACCAGAAGGCTGCCCAGCAGGTCCAGCCTTCCAGCCACACCCAGCTCTCCTCTGGTGTATTTTCCTGGTGCATATGCATAGTCACCAGGGCAGTCAACCTTTCAATGCTTCAAGGCTGGCTGAGGAGGGTAGGGAGGCTTGGCCACTGTGTCTCCTGCCCTCTAGGCTGCTGGGGCAGGCACAGTTCCAGGGCCTGTGGGGCTGGAGGCTGCCTGTCCTCCTTAAGTCAGGAAGTTATTTTTAGTTCTCTGTCCACGCTAGCCTGCCAAGACCTCTCAAACTGACAGTATCTAAAAGTCCGTGGCAGAGGCTCGGTGGTATGTTGGCATACCCAGTTCTAGAAAGTGCACCTCTCCAGTCACACACTCAGGATATATGTGGGGGTGGTAGAAAGCTCTAGGACCTCAGGAAGAGACCTGCAAGAAGGAAGATGCTCAGTTGGGAAGGTATTGGAATGGAGATGCCTGGTCAAGCTGGAAGCTACACAAGCCATGTGCCTTGTATACTTCTTGGGAGGATACCAGGCTGAGAGCCCAAGTCAGGATGAGTATCTCTGGGAGGCGGCGCTGGGTAAGGCATTGAACAAGCTTTGGCCCTGGCTTCCATTCTCAGTGTTTAGCCCTGAAACTAGAGAAGAGCGGTGTGCAAAGAAGTCTGCAGGCTGAGAACAAAGTCCAAGATGCAGATGAAAGAGCTCTAATGCAGACCCAGGTTTAGATCCAGAGCCTGCAGCAAGCCTGTAGACATTATTCTAGAGTCATTCTTCCCCTCTTGCCCTGAGCAGGAAAGACCAGGCAAGACCAGGCCTCTAGTGGACCACTTTTTAGAAAAAATGGAGGAGGCAGGTCCTGTCTAATAGGTATTTTCGGCTGCCCGACTCCTAAGCTCTGTTCCCATAGGCATCCCCTGCTAAATCACTTTTAACTCTCTCATCTATAAGTGATCACACAGCTCTGTGAGCCACTAGTCCCACTGCCCTGCTAGTGAAGGCCAGCCTCCACGGGGGACTCTGGCATCTCAAGTGTTAGGGGCGTGTCTTTTGAAGAGTCCATAGAGCTCACACTACAGCATGACAAGTCAGTGTACCCGACCAGGGCAGGAGCCTACTCTTAGAATCCTACTAGTGTGGACACTGTGTGAACAGCTCACCTGGCTGGCAGGTAACTTGTAAGCAGGAGGCAGAAGATTTACTAAGACATGTCCTCAATAGAACAAAAAACCCCACACTTTTCCCCTTGGTTGGCCCTAGCTATCTGGGGACTTCCAACCCACTTGCAGAAAGGAAACAAACAAACAAACAAGCAAACAAAAAACCCTCCTCCAAGGAGCCCTTGGCATCAGTGCCAGGATGGTATGACAGGGATACCATTTCAGCCAGCTAGTATTCAATGGCAATGGTGACCAAGGCTGCCTGCAGTGCCAGTGCAACCTAAGTCTGGGAAGAGACTCCATTGAGCAGCATGTGCTAAGGCGCAGGTTCTAGTCTCACTCAGTCTGGCTCCTGGGATCTGACCTTGCAGCATCCTCTCAGGGGACACCAGGGTTCTGGGCAACACTGCCTCTCTCCTGCTGAGGGACAAGACTTGTTCCAGGGGATTGCACTTTCCAGAAAAGGTCCAAGACTGGACTGAGATCTATGCTCAGTCTAGAAGGAAGACATTTCAAATTCTAAGTCCTGGCTGGGACACTTGGAAAAGCATGGTGCCCCATCAAGATGTACCAGAAACAGCTGTAACTCTGGTCCTTGAATTGTATTTTCTGCATGTGTGCAGGCCAGGGACTTAGGAGTATTCTGATAAGAGGCTTGGAGAGATGCAGGGACCCCTTCCCTCCCTCACTCCCCCATGAACGTAACCAAGCACCTGCAGAGGCTACACACCAAGGAGTCTGGGGCGTGAGGGCTGAAAGGCTAACACTCAGCCACTGAGCTTCTACACGTGCGGAGTCCGACCCACTGGGCCAGCAGTGAGTGCTGTTTAGACAGAGACCAAATCTGGGCTTGCCAGTGGGCTGCTGGGGAGGCTGGGGGAAGATGCCTCTCTGCAAGGCTGAATTAAGCAGCAACCAGGTATTTCGTCTTTCGATTCCTGGGCTGAATGAATGTCTGGGACAGATGCTAAACCTATCTATAGACCCATCAGTCAACCGTCTGCCACCTGTTTCTATCAGCTGCTCATGTACTCATCCATCACCCAGTCGTTGACCAATCCTCTGCATGTCTATCCATCTGTCATCAACTATGCCTCCCCCTGTCCCTTAATTCTTCCACTCATTATCTCTCCCCACCCCCACTTGCCTGCCTACCCACCTGCTTACTGAACTATCATACTCCCAGCTCCTCTGAGCAGGGCAGTGCAGAACTGGTGACAGGAACAATATATGTAAATTCTCATAGTGACCCTAGGGCCCTGTACCTTTCTTTGCGCTGCAAAACAGGAGACACTGCAATGGAAGATGACAGAAGCCTGTTGACTGGCTGGCTACTTTAGTTATTTTATAGCTTGGCACCCCAGGGCTGCCCAGACTGGGGTCCAGAACCCACTGTCCCAACCCCAGCTGATGTTTCTCTTCCAGTGTATGCTTACTGAAGCCCCTCTTAGGACAGAATTACACACTCAGGTCACCCCGCTGGTGTACACAGGGTGGCACTATCTGGCCTCATTCTTTCTTCATTCCCGTATCACATGTGTCTTAGCAGCCCAAGGGCAGCCACGTGAAAGCCTCAAGATCCTATCCATAAGGTAAATTCATGCTGCTGCTAAAAATAGGCTAAGAACAGATGGGAAGTCTGGCTTGGCTGGGATAACCTGGAGAGCCGTGTGGGCTGCCCCCCTTTCCCATAGGTCCATTAGCTTGGCAGCCTTGGTCATGTCCCACCACGGTCTCCAACCAGATTCTCTTGGTTTCTCCAAGGTATGACACTCTGCCTGATTACCTGGCAGGGGAAACATTTGCAGGGAAATAAACCCAGCCTCTAGGCTCTTCAGAGACCAGGGCGATCTCTAAGTGCTTGGTTGGGAAGGCTGCGAGAGAGGCCATGATGGAAACCCAAGGGAAGGCTGGAAAGGACCCACAGCCCATTCCTCAGCCCAGCATTCTAGGCACTTCCAGAACGCACGTGCAGGCAGTGGAGGAGGCTGTCATCCAGTCCCGTTCACGGAATGACTAAGGTTACCAGTCCCTGCCACAATGGACCTGGGTTTTATGAGGCATAAAAACAAGAATATAAATGGGAGATGATTCCCTGGTGGCCCTGTGACTGTCTATTCAAAACAATTAGTTCCCAGGACTCACCATAGTTTCCTGGCTCAGCAGACCTGGGAGCCCAAAACTTTACACTTTTGTTAGGGGCAAGCAAGGAGCAGTTTCCTGGGATTCATCTGGAAGCCAGGAGACTAAGTGTCTAGTGAACACTCCTGTTCATCTGTCACCTAACACCAGGAATTTGCACCCATGTGTTGGTCTGTGAAGGTGTACATGTGCATGTATGAGCTTCTGTGGAGGCCAGAAGCCAACTTCAGGGACTATTTCTCAGCAGTCATCCACCTTGACAGTGTCTGTCACCATCTTACTTCCCAAGTAAGACATGTCGGCTGGCCAGCAAGACCTGTCTCCCCTTTCTTGCGCTAGGATTAGTTTTACATGAGTTCTGAGTATTGAACTCAGGTCCTTGTGCTTTCTCTGGAAGTACTTAACCAAGGGAACCATTTGTTTGGCCCACACCAAGGTTTTTGAAAGGTATTTGTTCTTTGGGATGCTTTAAATTTGTAAGCCATAGATGAAGGGAGACAGAGTCAGAGCATCAGACAGAGCCCAAAGTCACCCTAAAAAGTACATGGTAGAGAAGCCAATGAGTTGGTCAGGCTCTGTGGAGGGATGCTGAAGCTGGGGTCAGGACAGGAAATGTACCATTTAAAAATGGCCCCAAATATCCAATCAGTAAAGTTTGGTAATCAGTCAGGCATGAGATCCCAGATGACCCCTACCTTAGGACTGTCAGGGAACATGACTCTGACAGGAAAGCCACCTTGCTTATCAGTCCACTCCACCCAAGCCACTGAGGGCCCCCCAGTTATTCTGTCTAAAACCTGCTACCCCATGTATCCCCTCTTTTTAGTTCTAACTAAACCTGATGCATTGTCTCAAGGTGTTTTATCAGCCCTCTTCTCAGCCTGGATGGAGATGTGTTTCTAGGCCCTTTAAAGTTATCCTGAAAACACATGCATGAACCACACACACGCATATTAAGCACTCACACTTGTGCACACACACATGCACCCATCTGACAGTATGTGGCATCTAATATCTCTTTTTTGTTGTTTTTGTTTTGTTTTTGTTTTTTTTTAAACAAATGTGGGATTCACTAGGGTCTAGAACTGCCTTTGGCATGGGCTTGCACATGGGCGATGCCCTGGGGTGGGTGTTGCCTGCACTCCTTGATGCTCTCTCTGGGTGGCCCTACCCAGAAGCCCTGATGCAGCCATCACCTGCTGAAGTCAGGCAGGCAGTGTGGCTTTAGGACCACTCCCTATACCTGCATGTGTGGCAGAGTCGGGCCAGGAAGTGCCACACCAGCAGGGTGCTGGGCCTACCTAGTTTTTGCATGCATGCACGGAGCCTTTCTTCAAGATTGGACACTCTGCTCTGAAGTTCATCGTAGTCATAGGCGCCAATTTCCTCTTGCAGCTCGTTAAGCACTGACGTCAGATTCTGGACCTCCTCCTTAAACTGCAATACCAATTTGGCATCGGCCTTGTACTCTTCCAACACAGGAATCAAAGGCCTAAGTTCATCCATTTTCGCTTTAATCGCCTGCAAGGTTAAAATAAGCTGGTTCAGTGCGATGCATGCAAGAACTTGAAATGCCCTGCCTTGGCCTGGCCTCTCCCTACGAGAGGGAAGGTGTGCACACCCCCATTTTAGGAATCCATCAGTTATCTGGTCCCAGTGAGTCAGGATAGTGTATTAAACAGTCCTCAGAACACCAACATATTTGGGAAAGCTCTTTATTTGTCAGTCAAGAATGCAACATCTTAAGGTTACATGCTTTAGGTCACATACACAAAGTTTGTGGTTCTTTTTTTTTCTTTCTTTTTCAAAAAGTGCATTGACAAGGGTTCAAACTATTCATGGGATGCATCTAGAGTCGCATGCAAAAGGAGGATCCTGGTTGGATTCAAGGTTCCTTAGTGAAATGGTGCTAAGGACTGGAAAAGAATCATAAAAATGCATGGTGCAAAAAGCTCTCTGGCTCTCTCATGGTTACATGGGGGGACTGCTTCTTCAGTCACTGGCGCATTGAAAAAACTCTTAAGTTAGCCCTGCAAGCAAGAAAATGAAACACCGTTGAAAAGCTAGCTCACTAACCTGCCTCAGACAGCCATTAAAAGACACATATTTGCATGGTCACTTAAACGATTATAAAACAAGTTACTCAAATGGCCAAGGGCCTCCCTCACGGTTTTTTGCTGGAATCCCTTCATATAGTGACTACAGTGTAAAAGTCAAGGGCTTGGTTTTGCTGTTCCAGAGTCTCAGAGTCCCCAGCTTTGGAACTCAGAGGGTGCTCTGTGGATGACACGCTCCAAGGGGAGCTACCTCATGCTGCTGAAGACACCTCTCACAGTCTGCCAAGCACAGGAGGGCAGATGCCGGCCAGGAGAGAATCAAGTAAGGTCAAGAATCTCTCTCCAAGGTTAAGTCATGATGGCACATCAGAAAAAGGGGCACAGTGTTCCCCTGCCTGGGACAAGAATCACTGGTTTATTTGGCCTCAGTGGGATTTGTCTATTATTTTATTTATATTATAGATTTGTAACTTCATTAGCTTTCCATTTTGCCTACCTAATGTACTGCTTTTAAAAGGAGAATTGGTTCCTGCTTCACATAGGGAGTGCCTCAAAGGATAACATTAGCATAAAAGGGAGGACAGGCAAGGGCTTAGTGGTTTCCAGCCAAGCGGCTGTGTAATTCGACCTGCTCATTTACATCTGGGCCCGATTCCTAATTAACATGCATGAACACCTTAATTAAGGTGGCAGATAATTCCTAGCCTAGTCCTAGCGGAGAGTCATGTATATATACATACTTGTACATATGTATATATAATTTCAGGTCAAAGGAACTGAGGTTTTAATGGCCAGGGTCATCTGGAGACGCAGAACACTTAATGCAGCTGTATCTACAATGTGCCTTGTCACAGCTAAATTAGGTCAGACGTGAAAAACTGCCCTGAGTGATTTGGGTCCAGAAATGGCTGTAATCAATTAAGCTAATCCTTGGCTAATGTGATTTACCTGCAGCAGCTGTGGAATGCCGAGGGCCTCTAACGATACCCTGCCCAGCTGATACACCTCAGTCAGAGGAGCAGGGGGCCTGGGACCCCCTGTTTCCTACTGGCTGGTGAGGGAAGGAGAGAGGGGCCAATGCGTGATGAAGGGGGTGATCAAGCTCCAACCCCTTCCGGGGCCAGGGTGGGTAGGCTCTCTCCTCCCAGAGTGGCACAGCTTTGCGAGGCAGAGAACAATCCTCAGTCACTACCTCTGTGGGGAAAGGGAAGCGGGGAGGGGAAGAAAACCGGACTTGGAGCAGCAGGGAGGAGAGGAAGAGGAGGAGGAAGGAGGAGGGGTGAGGAGAGGTGGGTAACAGAGGAGAAGGAGGAGGAGGGGGACATGGGGGGAGTGGAGGAGGAAGAGGAAGAGGAGGAGGAAGGGGAAGGAGGAGGAGGAGGGGTGAGGAGAGGTGGGTAACAGAGGAGGAGGAGGAGGAGAAGGAGGAGGAGGAGGGGTGAGGAGAGGTGGGTAACGGAGGAGGAGGAGGAGGAGGAGGAGGAGGAGGAGGAGAAGGAGGAGGAGGAGGGGTGAGGAGAGGTGGGTAACGGAGGAGGAGGAGGAGGAGGAGGAGGAGGAGGAGGAGAAGGAGGAGGAGGAGGGGTGAGGAGAGGTGGGTAACAGAGGATAGGGAGGAAGAGGGGGACATGGGGGGAGGAGTGGAAGAGGAAGAGGAAGGCTGGAGGAGGAGGAGGGGGACATGGGGGGGAGGAGTGGAGGAGGAAGAGGAGGAGGAAGGCTGGAGGAGGAGGGGGAGGAAGCTCCAGGAGGGACAGGCGTACCTTGAACTGCCTGGCCAGATGCTGCTTATGGCTCTCCTCCACCTGCTTGAACTTGGACTCCAGTCCTTTCATTTGGTTCTCCATCTTCTCCACGTACTGCAGGTCTCTCTGAGTCCGCCTGTCCAAGACTTCTATGGATTGAGACATGTTTTGCACCTGTCAAAAGGGTAACAGGTTCAAGGCAAGAGCAGCAGCAGATGCCGGGCAGTTTCTTTTGTCCGCTCATCAGCCAGGCTGACCTTTCCCACAGCACCACCCTGGGAGGCAGAAGTGGCCCCAGCACGATTTACCAGCTAATCACCAGCATCAGACCGTTAGGATCAGGAACTCCCCAAGCACGGCAGATCGGCTGGGTAAACATTCCCTCTACCCTCTTCCAGCAGAGCTCGGACACTGGGCTGCTCCAGGCACAGGGCTGGCGGCCATTTCTCTCTGTGTCTAAGGGTGGGGTCTGTTTCCATGTCCTAAGTGACATCGTTAGGCAAGTGCACACAGCAAGAGATGAACCCAGAGCGATGTCAGGTCCGCCTAGGGTATAAATTCCCTTTCCCCGAAGCCTCCTGGAGTGCCCTTGCTGACAGGGATAGGGAGCCACTAGCTCCAGGCTCGCTGCCGAGCCTTTTCCCCTACGCCATCCATCACCCCTCACAATATCATAGGCAGATGACTGCTCGGCAAACACGCACATTCAGAACGCAGAGTCAGGAATCAATCACCTAGCAAATGAAGAATCGCTGTTTTACATCCTTACGGGCATTGTTGAATGGAGTGTAGCCTCAAGATGGGACTCTATTATTCAGCACGATTCCAGAGAGCGCCAGAGAAAAACAGTTTTGGTGCGGCCACCTGCCAGCACCATTTCATTTCCAGGAAACTGGCTATGGCTTATGTGAGGCTGTATGCTCACCAAGGGCGAAGGGGGCGGGGAGCCAAGGTGCTGAGGACGCTGCAGTGGGTTGGGTCACTTCTCAGAATCTAATCCAATTACTAGCAAGGAAGGTGCCTTCTGAATGACAGGTCTTCTTGCTGAATTTTTGTTTTTCTTTCTGAATTTGAAAAAGACTCCCTTCTAGGAACAAAGTCCTTGAGGTAGAGGCTTGGCTTCGCTGCTCAGTGGTCAGAGCAGTGACGGCCAGGTTCCCATCTCCCACCACAAACCCTTCAGACCAGTAAGTGGAGGAACATGGGGAGAGCGACAAGACGCCTTCTCACAGGCCACAGGCCGATATTGCCCATCGAGGCACTTAAAACCGTATGGGATCTTAGGACCTAAAGCAACACACACACTCACTTTCAGGTTTCACTTTCCAGCACAGCCGTGCATGGGGCCGGCTGCTCCTTTCTCTTAAACACCCCAAGGGAACGAGCTGCTCTTGCTGGATGGCCTCTCTCCCCGCTCACTGTCCCTCTGAATGGCTGCAGAACAGACATGCTGGGAACAGATGTCAAGTTTGCTCTTGTTCATCCTTCAAAGCCCAGCCCAAATGCCACTGCCTCCAAGGAGGCTTCCAGGATGAGCTCAGACAAAGGACGCTGTGAACCTGCTTGGGAACAACCACCTTATTGGAGGGGGAGGGTGGGGGCCTCATCCACACCTGAACCCTGAATAGGGAAACCAGAGGAGGAAACCTGTGCGGCCTTCCTGGCCCAGAGGAAGGACAACATGAACACCTCTGCTTAGAGCCTCTCCTCCTAGCCTCCTCCCTGGAGATATGACAAGGACAGGGCTCAGCTGTCAATCAGTCAGATTGGGGTGGGGAGGGCTCTGTCCAACTTTCAGGAAGAGCTTTCAGGAAGAGACCACACAGCATTGGTGAGAGATTTTTGTCCTCCCTACCAAGGAACAACGCTTCTAATGAATTTTAAGATGCAAAGATTAGACTTTACATTAAAAACATCTTAAGATGCCAAATAACTTGGTTGCTTTAAGATGAACCAATGTCTGATCCCACTTTCTGGCCAACCACTCAGCTAAGTCTTCCATAACAAAACATGGGTGACACCCATATTAACGCTCTGGCAATACCTACTTCCACACCACACCTCTTCTAGTTCCTGGAGTATCCCCAGAAGCCAACCAGCACGTTCAAGGTCACGAGGTCACAGGATGCTCCTAGCCACTGTGGCATCAGTTGCCATGAAGTGGAGGAGGGGACAGCCACACACCTGTCCCCATCTGGGAATGACTAATTGCTAGTGTTTATTGCCCATGGAGGCACTGGCCTGAGCCAGCCATGTTATTTATCTCGGGCGGGGGTGGGTGGGGGCAAGACCGTCCTGAGTCCCACACGCTAACACAGATATGTCAGTTCGGGAATTAAGAAACTTGGTCCCATCACACAGCCAGCTCAAGGTCTGGGACTCCAAAGTCTCAGAGGACACAGCCCTATCTTTACGCTCACCTCATCCCCTTCTCTGGCTGATATCCAATCCTGGAGGAACTGCCCAGGCATGCTGATACTCAGTCCTCAGCAAGGACTCAAGCTGGACAAAACTAGAGCCTCTAGGCCTAGGTCCCAGGACCTGACCTGCTGTGTCACCAAGAGGGTCTAACACAAAGCCAGACGGTAGCAACACAGAACCAGCTCCAGCAGCCGCAGGGACCCAAAGAATCCAGAGCCTCCTCTGATGCCACCAAAGATGGCGGGTGCTGTCTGTGCCAGGCCTGGCCCCGCCCCACAGGCAGAGAAAAGGCAAAGCAGAAGAGAAAGGAGGCATGTTGACCAGGCCCAAGCCCAGAGCACAAAGGTGGAGCAGGCTTGTCTCAGCAATGCTGCCGGGCACAGTAAATGAAGGGCCTCTCTTCCAGCCAGTGCTCAGGCCCTCCCAAAATAGAGTCTACGCGGCGTGAAATGGGGCTTTACATTTTTAAGCAGCAAAACCGTGGCCTGCATAGGCGGAGAGGAAAGCTGAGCGGCCTCATTCTCAGGGGCCTCTAGAGCTTTCTGGAACCATTTCCCAGCTTTGCCCTTCTCCCAGGGCCCCTTGACTTGGGCCTCAGGCCCCTCCAAGCCCCGCCCCTTTGCTACAGTTCTGAATAATTAAAGGCTCAATTAGGTTCCTGTCTAGTTTGGTGTAAATAAATGTCCGTGGGATCTGTTAAATGTATTTTACTTGAACTCTTTTCAAATGATTTACTCTGGTGGCTAAAGGTGGCAAAACAGGCTAAGAAACCAACACACACTCTATCCCTTACGGGTGAGTCAGCCCCACAGGCACCATGATGGAAATGAAGTCCAGCGTTTCTTCCAGATGGGGACGGCAGTAACTGGGGAGTCATCCCAATCCCCAGGCTGCTCCCTGCCTAAGACCTGAGTCCAGGAAAGGGAACTGCTCTCCCCAAGGAAGTGGGAGTCCTGCGATCATCTCAGCTCCAGCTGGGGAGGCCAGGTCCTGGCTGGGGTTAAGCTGGGCTCCAAAGCCGTCCTCAGCTGGAGGGAAGCAAAGGGGATGTCTGTCCTCAGGACCCGCGTTCAAGTTTCAATGGACCCCTCACTCCACAGATCCCATACAAAGTCCAATCAGTAAGGGAAGTTTTTCTGGTGTGTGTGTGTGTGTGTGTGTGTGTGTGTGTGTGTGTGTGTGTGTAAGGGGGGGAGGCAGGGAGAGGGAGGGAGAGAGAGATGACCACACTGTGTCTGCGTGGGAAGGGTTCACCCCATGGAGGCATTTTCATGTGGTGGAGAGATGGGCAGGATGGAAAGGCCCCTCATTTTCCCTTCTCCTCATGGCAGCACTCCTGGGTCTCTGGGGGCAGCCCATAGGCACTCTTGTTGAGAAAAAGAAACCCAAAAAGAAGACAGCTGGTCCAATGATTCAGCTCCCTTTCCAACCAGCTATGCAGCCTGAGGACATCAATCTGAGGAGTGACCAATGCCACCAGCTCTATTCTGGTCTTGTGACAATCAAACGGAGTAAGACTCAAATTGCGTGCATGGATTACACACTATTGTCCTTGTGTTAGAGGTACCCATGGTGGGAATGAATTGCCAGGTGTGACCATTCACCAGTGGAGTAGACACATCCCCATGTAAAGCCTGTGTGCCAGGCACCTGGAGTCTACTGTTTCCCTGGCAGCATTGCCGAGCTCTTTGGACCAGACTGGGCAATGCCCAGAGGAGAGACGTCACAGGACGATGGAGTCATGCTTCTAACCTTATCAAAAACCTCTTTCATGGAGCCCCCCCAGAGTCCACCAGGGCCACCTTGTTCTTTCCCACTTTCCTATCCATGCAGTCATCTGCCCACTCATTCATTCACAAACATTTAGAGTGGGGCCACACCAGGGATAATGTGCGAGCTCACACACCCTCCGCACAGACTCACCTTCTCCAGTAGCTGCCTCAGCTGTTTTGTGCGGGCATCTCGTGAACACATGGTCTGCTGGGGGGCGACCACCGTGCAGATACACCTGCCCTCACTGTCCTGGGCAGAGCTGTACACCTGCCAGCTCTCCTCGGGGTTGGTGGGCAACACCTGGAGAGAGGTAGGTGGGGAAGGGAATGGAGAGGAGACAAGAGAATGGGGGTGAGAATGAGGGAGGCTTGTGCCTGGGCGCCAAGGGCTGAAGTAGACCAGAGAGGCACAATGTCTTAAAGTCCAAGTTCAGCCCTGGATGCTCAGAGTTTTGACATCTAACCACATTAACGGTTGTGGAGGTGGGAGGGGCTGCAGGGACCATATAAGAAACCAAGTGGCCAACAGCTCAGGGGATCAGACACTGTTTTTCCCTAGTAGGCACAGTCAAGCCTTGATCTTCTGTTCCCTAGCACTCGGAGACAAGTACCTTTGCTAACAGTTCCTGTCAGTGCCTACGAACTGAGAGAAGCAATGGCTTAGAGCTGTGCTGTCTCCCTGAAAGCAGCCTGGCTAAGATGCTGGCCTTCCAACTCCATGCAGCCCCCACCGGCAAGCCATTTGGCGGATGTCAACAAACATGCTGTGTAAGGGTCACCCCCAGTCTCAGTCCTAAGGGTTTGCCCAAAGACCACCAAGGACCCAGAGCTGTGAGTAGCTAGGTTCACCTTGCAGGCACTGTATACCACCCATGAACCTGACCTTCAGAGACACAGCAGGGGCAGTAGACACCAACGCTCCTGCACACACCCTCCTGCCCTCCTGCTACTGCAACCTGCCCACTGTCTCCAAACCCTTCCCTGGCATCCTGCACTTGCTTGCTATTTTTAGATGGGAATGGGGAGGAAGGCAGAGAAGCTATGGAAGTGATATACTTCATTTCATTCATCCAACCTCAGCAACAGAAGTATGTAAAGTCCTTATCAGGGAAACTCATTTTGATTTTTCTGTTGCTTTGGTTTTTGGGAACTCACTCTGTAGACCAGGCTGGCCTCAAACTCACAGAGATCCACCTGCCTCTTGAGTGATGGGATTAAAGGCTTTCGACACCACGCCCAGCGCTAGGAAAACTCGAAAGGTAGACCCAACAAGAGTCATAGGTATGTGTGTGTGTGTGTGTGGGGGGGTCACACCACTGAGCCCTTGGAAGCAGAACTGGAAGAAAAAAAGGGGACTCGTCCTTCACCTCTCCTTTCCACTTAGAAGGTTAGGTCGGAGACCCTTTCCAGGGGCTCCTCACCGAAGGGTGGTCTCAGCTCAGCCTGCTCCAGCCACCATTGAAGTCAGCCCTGCCTAGACAATCCACCCCAAACGTAGCCATCACTCCCCTCCCCAGGCTGCTGATGACATGGGAGATGCGATTTCCATTTAAGAGGCCAGTAGGAAGGGGTGGGTGAAGGCGCGCGGGGCTGGGGTGGGGGGAGCAGGGTCCGGTCCCGCCCAGCTCCTGTGGAGTGGACCCTTAGATCTTCGAGTGGGGATGGGAAGAGAAGAGTGCCCGGAGATTTGGGTGGGGGGGCTCAGATGAGACCACCGAGCTCTTATCTTCTGACTGGGTCCCAGCTCCGGGCCGGTCCAGTCCGCCTTTTACAAAGTAGGACGAGCTGAGTCCTGGCTGGACCTAGCCCACAAAAGGCTTTAAGCAGCATCTCCACCCCTTACTTGCTGAGTGACCTTGGCTAAGTCCCCAAGTCCCTAGCTTCAGTTTCTCAAGCTTCTCAAGGAAAGACTTCCTAATATTAGCGAACGAAGACTCTGGACTTTTGAACCCCTCCCGCCACCACCATCCGAGCAGGTGTCCTCAAGCCCCTCGAGGGGACCCGACGCAGGAAGCATCGCCCCAGACGCTGGAGTGCGGGTGGCGGCCGCAACAACTGGAGGCGCTGCTTAGCTGCTGCGCAAGAGGGTGGGCTCCTGACTCCGGCCCGAGCTTCCCTCCCTCTCCGGGTGACCCCATCCTGTGCAGCACCGCTGGGCCAGCACGGGGCTCCTACCCAAGAGGAGGCAGGAGGGAGGAGGGGCCGCGAGGGCGCAAGGCGGGCTCACTTACGCCGGTGCTGCGGTCCAGCGTCCCGCCGCTGGCGGCCGAGAGCCGGGTGGTGTTGAGGCCCACCAGCGAGGGCAGTGTCTGGGACATCCAGTTGGTGATCATGGCCATGGTGCTTAGCACGACCCCGATCTTCAGCAGCGGCACCGACATCGCGCCTCGAGTGATCTCCTGAGCCCGCGCCGCGCCGCGCCGGCGCTGGCTCCCGCGCCCCGGGCAGTCTCAGGCGGCGGGCACCACGGCGGGCAGGGGCGCCCGGCCGCGTCCCCGCGCCCCCTCCGCCCGCCGCCGCCCGCCGGTCTCCGCCACCCTGTGCGCCCTGGCCATCGCCGCGCCGCCCCGGCGCTGGGAGGTGACCAGGCGGCCCTGCCCGGCGCGCGCTGCCCGCCCGCGCTGCCCGCCGCTGCCGGGTCCCCGCGCGCTCCGCTGCCGAGAAGGGCCACCGGGTTCTGAGCGCGCCGCGGGCTGTGCGCGGGGGCCGCGGCCGGGAGGCGGGGACACGGCCGGGCGGCGGCCGACGCAATCTGCCCAAGAAATGGGTGGATTTTTTTCCTCCGTGCTCCGGCTCCCCGCCGCCCCCTGGCTGCAGGCAGCGAGGTCTGCAAACTCCTCAGCCAAAGTTAGGGTCACCCAGGAGGACAGACAACACGCTGCTCCCAACCGTAAAATATAATCCCCCAAAATCTCACATGGCCTCCCTCCCCAGTTCTCCCGGTCACACTCATGACTCTGTCTTGCTGAGGCCCCTGTTCTGCTCAGGCCTGCTTGTGTCCAAGGATGGACCACACCACCCTTACTGCTGGGGTCCATCTTCCCAGGTGGATTGAGTCCCAGTCAGTTTGGGGCTTCTCCTGAGCCCCAGAGGGCACGAGAAGCTCGCGTGAGTGCCAGCGCAAGAGTAAGTAAAGAGGCGACTACTTTACTTACTACTTACTCCCGTTAAGTGAGACACTCACGGGAACCTTGGCAACTCTCTCTGCACGAAGAGACCGTTGGAATTCTTAACGTAGCCCACCCAGGGTTTCTGGGAGGAGGTTTCAACAGAGAAGGGGCTGGTATGCACTCTGTGCACAGTAGGGGGTGCAGGTGAGTGCGCCCACCTACCATCAGGAGTGTAGGGCTCAGGAGGCGCTAGAGGGACCACACCCATGGTCGCCGGCTGTGGTGTGTGCATTGGGGCATAGGGCTTCTGGCATCTCGCATGTGCTGTGGGCCTAGATGGGCAGGGTTCTCTCTCAGGGATCCAGCTCAGCGACCGGGCAAGCTTCAGCAGCATCTGTGCTAAGACCTGTAAGTCTCAGTACAACAGCACAGCCGGCAAAACACCTTAATAGCGCTTTTGACTTTGCAGCAGCCATCTAAGCTGAGGGAAGTCTGGTCCTGTGGGCATCCCTCCAAGCCGTCCCAGCCCTGGGTAAGGAAAGACATCCTACCCCCCAACCCCACTGCATTCTTTCTCACCTGGTCAATTATAGACTTCCCGAAAGGGCGTTTGAAAGGGATGTCACGATAAAGAGAGACTTCTTGCTATCTGCTAAGAGGGATGTGACACCTTCCTAGGGCTTGTCTGTGTTCTGTCCCCATTTGCAGAGAGAACATCAACGACAGCCAAGATGATTCTGGCCTGGGTGCTGGGTGTGAAGCCTGCTGCCTCAGGAGGTCAATTGGAGTTGTTTCTCTGGTTAAGGCACGGCATTCCTTGGTGCATCTGGTTTGGGTGGAATGCCAGCAAATTACAACTGTTGGGGAAGGGCGCCATCTCTCAGTGAAAGCTGGTACTGCAGGCTAGTCACACCCAGTGGTCTTGCTGGATTCGGCACGCAGAGAGATGCAAAGGCTCTGCCTTACTTGACCGGCCTTGCATATTTCACACAGATTCAGGGCCACAGCCGTATCTGCCCATGTCGTACACACTTGCTCCCCACTACGCAAAGGTAAGGAACGCTTAATGCTTATCAACAACTTCAAATCCAACCAGTCCAGTCCACAAAAGTCACTGCCATCTCAGAAGCCACAGAATTTTATTGAATACCCTACTTAGTGCAAGATACAAGGGGCAGCATGCCCCAAGTTCCTCGTCAGATGCAACATGGAAACCATACACATACATACATACATACATACATACATACATACATACATACGGCACACTCCATGGCTAAGCACCGTTAAACCTTTCTTTTTTCTATATAGCTCTTTTTTCTTTTCTTCTTTAATTTAAATTAGAAGCCTTAAACCTTGCTTGCTGTTTGTCTGATGGCTGATGTTCCCGCTGGAGGGAGGCCTCACATGACAGCTCTACATGCAGACCGTGGGGTCAAGCTGAGTTCTGCCATGAACTTCTACGAAATGGTGACCCAGCTGATGAACCTTTCTGTGACTCAGATCTCTCACCTGCAAAATGGGCTTAACAATAGTATCTTTCCTCTGTGAGGCATCATCAGAATAAAGGATCAGTGCAGAAACAAACCCGGCATGCTGTGGTGACATTGTAACACCTCAGCCAGCAACCTGTGCTGGGCAGGCTGTGGAGCTGGGGTTTGAGCTGGGTGAGGAGTGAGGCCCCGAGCCCTCTGACATGTCTCTGGAGCTGCTGTCAAATGCCACAGAGAAGTGAAAGTGACTCTCCATAAGTGGAGGCCCCTTCTGGGTGGGGGATCTATGGTAGGCATGTAACCATAATGGTTTTGAATCGCTCCCAACTCTGCTTTGGGTGAGTAATGTTTCAGGGTTCACAATTGCTGCCCTGAATTGGAGGAGCTTAACTTAGCTGGGCTTTTTGAAAGGAAATGGAATCCAGGCCGCTTGCAACAATGAAGCCTGGGTCTGTTCAAGTAGTCCCAGAAATAAGTAGGAAGCCTTTAGTGCCACTGTTCAGACACTGTCTCCCACCCTCACCAAAACAGGTCATTGTACTAGGACTTGGAGATTTGACCCGCCAGATCATATTTCTTGTGAGTCTATGCAGGAAATCATGGTCAAGGAGTACTAAATGTAGTTCATGCAACTCACATAGAACATGCCGGAGAAGAACTGGCCATTGAATTCCCAAGATCCCTGGGAACTAAGCTGACATCGGATGGCAAACATTCATCCAGATGGAAAGACACAATAACCCTACCCACACTGATGTTTGTCAAAGCTGGTCATTATCTCAGAATTTGTCTAACATGAGAGAGAACTGAAGAAACAAACATCTGATTACCTCATAGAGGGTGTGATTGGAACAGAGGTGTAGACGAAAACAGAGGTGTAGATGAATTCCAGCTCCAACCCACCTCTGACCATCTCTCACCAGAACACTATCCTCTCCACCTGAATCTCCCCACATGCCCCTGAGCCTCTCCCCCTGCACCTGAGACTCCCCCTGCACCCGAGCCTCTCCCCCTGCACCTGAATCTTCCCACCTGCATCTGAATCTCCCCACCTGCACCTGTCTCTCCACCTGCAGCTGAGCCTCTCCCCCTGCACCTGAGCCCCTCCACCTACACCTGAATCTCTCCACCTGCAGCCGAGCCCCTCCACCTACACCTGAATCTTCCCACCTGCACCTGTCTCTCCACCTGCAGCTGAGCCTCTCCACCTGCAGCTGAGCCTCTCCACTTGCACCTGAATCTCCCCACCAGCACCTGAATCTCCCCATCTGTACCCAAGCCCCTCCACCTGCACCCAAATTTCCCTACCTGCACCTGAATCTTCCCATTTGCACCCGAGCCTCTCCACCTGCACCTGTCTCTCCACCTGCACCTGAGCCTCTCCACCTGCACCTGAGCCTCTCCACCTGCACCTGAGCCTCTCCACCTGCAGCTGAGTCTCTCCACCTGCAGCTGAGTCTCTCCACCTGTACCCAAGCCCCTCCACCTGCACCTGAATCTCCCCACATGCACCTGTCTCTCCACCTGCAGCTGAGTCTCTCCACCTGCACCTGAATCTCCCCATCTGTACCCAAGCCCCTCCACCTGCACCTGAATCTCCCTACCTGCACCTGAATCTTCCCATTTGCACCCAAGCCTCTCCACCTGCACCTGTCTCCCCACCTGCATCTGTCTCTTCCCCTGCACCTGAGCCTCTTATCTGTACCCCAGTCTCTCTATCTGTACCAAGTTGCTCCACCTTCACCTGAGCTGACCTGAGGATCTGAGAGGTTCAAGCTAATCCCTTCAAACTCTTCCTGGTCCAAAGCAAAGTCCTGCTAAGTGTATCTATCCAGATTTGTGAGGAGGATCTACTGTCCCTAAGGCATTTGTGTGGGACATCAGGAAGAGCTGGAGTAAGTACCACTTGATTCAGTGTGCTACAGAGCATTTACAGAATCGATCCTTGGATTGTTGAAGAACACAGACATTTACATTAAAGCACCCATGGTGCCAGCCGACAGCCTGTGTTCCTGAAGAGAAACTCAAACCCCAGTTTTCACATGCTTTCCCTTGAAGCAATGACTCGCCCACATTTGCCACTGAATAATCATCACATTGACAGAACAGGTGCTGTGCCCAGACAATCCTGGGGATTTGCCATACAGGATGTCACCAGGTCTTCACAGAAGCACACCGGGGAGTGCTACCCTCACATCCACTGGCTTCGAAAGATGATCAGGTATGGCCCAGGCAGTGTGGTGAGACAGCCAGGGCAAAGCCCCGAAGCATGGCCAATGCCCTTACTCCTTGGATGTCTTGGCAACAGTCTCCTGAATAAACAACTCTCAATCCTGATGACCTGGAAATCAACTGAATCTTTCTACAGCTCCTGTGTTTCTATCACCTGTGGTGACACTGTCAGGTCTCCATCCTCACGTTTTACTTACCCTTACTGGCCTTGGCTTGGAATCTGCACAAACATATCAAAAAACATGGAACAGGAATACCGCCGACCTCCCTCCATGGCCCGAGCTTCTCAGCTCTGAAAGTGAGGGCTGAGTTTACAGGTTGGGTCAGGACACTTGCCCAGACACAGCTCCTCTGTCAGGGCCTAGCACATGGTAGGCAGGGGGTGAGGGGTGCTAAGGAATTGCCCGTCGATGACAGGGCGTGAGGGCTAGGAATGCACAGTACACCAAAACACCTCACCACCAGAGAGCTGAGGCCATAGGCAGGAGCCTGCTCAGGCATCAGGACCAGCAGTGCCCAGCTAGAGGGAAGCCGGTCTCCAATTCACTCCTCGATGCTCCCTAGCAAAGCACAGGCCCACAGGACAAAGACCGGAAGGCGCATTGATGTACAACAGTGTCCTTGTGGCCTGTTTTCAAACAGTTTACAAGGAAGAGAAGAGGGGAAGAAAAATCCAGAAAGGAAGGAGGAAGAGGGAAAGGGGGGGTGGGAGACAGAGGGGAGAGGCAAAGAAGAGCAACAGAGACAAGGAGAGACTGAAATAGAGGGAGCAAGATAGAGAGATTGAGGCAGACGCCGGGAAACAGAGACAGACAGGCAGACAGACAGACAGACATAGAGATAGACATTGAGACACAGAGAAAGCAAGATAGAGACAAAGGCATATATGCAGAGAGGGGTAGAGAAAGAGACAGATCGTGGCAGAGAGACGAACAGAAGAGTTCCCGCATGGAACTACCTTCTTACAGAAGAGTTCCTGCATGGAACTACCTTCTTTCCCCATCCTTTCCCTGTCCTTTTCATCTTTCTCCGAGACAGACAGAACATCCTGGGAATAGGAAAATGATTGCTTTTAGCTCAGGACATTCTTCCTGCAGTCACAAAAGACCCCGTGGGCAGCCAGGCTGCAGATCCCCCACATAAGCCCATATGGGTCCTCCAGGATCACAGATGGGTGTAGCGTGTTCTCCACCCCCACCTCAGCCTGACGACCACCCACAGGCCAAGGGTATATGACCTGCAAAGTTTTGCATATCTAAGCAGCTTTTGGGACTATGGATGTCTTGCTTGGTACCCTGACTCTCTGCCTGTATCATGGGAAGTGAGGGTAAGAGGGTCTGTCCTTCCCTGTGGTCCTGGTGAGAAGGGAGTGGCCAGAGCCAGCCCAGCCATGGGAGGGAAATACACTGCAGCCACCAGGAGCCTTTGGAGTTTGTTTTGTTTGCAGAGCTAACACGAGAGCTAATCCAAGGACCCGAGGTCCTCTGACATTTCGCCTCTCTTCTACTCTGGCTCCAACCATTCAAGTCTCCCAGTGACCAAGTGCCACACCTTCCTAGTAGAAGACTCCATGACACTCAGCTGTCCCTAAGACAGTGCCCCCCAATGAGGCTGGATCATCTGTTTGTGGCTCATTGTGTCTGCACCTGCTCCCTGTTCATGCAGAGAGGGGACTGCCATGCTGCTCCCTCAGGCCTTAGCAGCGCCTCTGCCCGTCTCTAGCTTCTTTCACAGCCACAGCCCAGATGCCCTCAGCTGTCCATCAGAACTGGGGCCAAGCCTAGGGAGTGGCACTTCTCAGTGGACACATTCCCCAAAGGGCTGAACTGCAGTTTCTGGGAGCTAGAAGCATTCCATTCCTTCCTTCCCAGGAGAGAAAAGTCTCCATGGTGGAGGACAGGCTGACTTCTCTGGCAGCAGCACCTGACCTAGATGTGAATTAAACTATGCATGGTTAGAGACATCGTGTTGACTGGGGGTGTCCAGCAGGGAGTGAAGGAGCACCGAGAATGTCATACCTGCTCAGCCTGTGGACTCTGATACTGTCAGATTCTGTAGACCAGCTCTCCAAGCTGGACTTTCTCTGAACCCTGCATAGGGGTCTCTTGCTGCAGAGCCAAGGCTGAGCTGTGTAGATTCTCAGCTACTGCTAACAAAGATTCTGCTATCTTTGGAAAAACTTCTGGCTGAGAGTCCCTAGTGACAATGACAAGCACAGGACAGTAATCAGGCCCTCTCCCTGACTGCCACACATGCGTGCTCGCGCGTGCGCACGCACACACACACACACACACACACACACACACACACACACACGCACGCACGCACATGCATTCACCTGAATCAACAGACTAGACTCAGGGGCCAGACAGTCCCAAGTTAACAGAGCGGTGGCAGCCATGTGTTGGAGGGGCAGCAGAGTCTAGGGACTCACATTCTAAAGGCACAATTACTGGAAAAGCCTGTTCCCATTTCTAAATGTAACCAGCACCCTGAGACGCACTGAGAAATGCACCTGTGTTCTCTCTTTGACCCCAGACATTGGGCCTCACCACCAGCAGCCAGTGGAAAGTCCCTTCTCAGAGCCTGCAGAAGAGTCATTCTGTATACTGGGGGCAGCTCAGAGCAGGAGCATAATTCCTCTGGGGTGAGATGTGCATCCATTCAGGCAGATAGAATTGCTTTAGGTAAGTAAGGTCAGTACTAGTCAACTAATCAAAGATGCTGAGGAGTCGACATCCTCCCATCTCTCGCTGGGACTCTTTGGTCTGTCTCGGTCTCTTCCTCCCTCTTCCCCCTCTCTCCCTCCCTCCTTCACTCCCACTCTCTTACACTCTGTTACCAAATATTTTGTTTTGTTTAGAGAAAGTCTTCCTCTATAGCCCATGCTAGCCTCAAACTCAAGGCAAATCTTCTGCCTCACCCTCCTGAATGCTGGGATTACAGGCACGAGCCACCACACCTGGCTTCAGATTTTATTTTGAGACGGGGTCCTGGGTATCCTAGACTGACCTCAAACTCACTATGTGGCTGACGCTGAGCTTTGGTTCCTCCAGCCTCTCCTCTGGGGATGACAGGCGTTCTCCAGCAAGCCCAGTTTTGTGTGGTACTGTGGAGAGAACTCAGAAGGGCTTTTGTGGATGCTGGGCAAGCACTCCACCAACTGTGCTATGTTTTGGAGTGTCAGGTTTTAAATGTCACCAAGCTGTACCCAAGGAGCATCCTGGTCAGAGCTGGGATCAGAACAAACCAACGGCTCTGTGGAACAAGTATAGCCATATTCTGTAAAAAAAAAAAAAAAAAGCCACTCTTTCCAGGTGTCACCCAAGCAGTGATCATGAGCTTTAACCTGGGTGCAGACAGCAGTAGATGATCTAGGTAGAAAGCCTATTGGTGAGAAGCCTCAAACAAGGGCGGGTCACGTGCAGACTGTGCTGTTCCCTTTGAGGAGGCCTAGGTCATTCCTGCACTGTACAAACTACAAAGATCTTGCAAGTGACAGGGTCACACCCATATAGAGATTGGGTGATCTAGAAATCTGGAAATAGGTGACATCTGTTCCACATGGCTAGGTTTTTACTTGTGACTTCTGGAATCTAAAGTCACTGAGCAAATTCTGGAATAGCAAGGAGGTCCTGGACTCCTGTGCAACCCTTGGCATTGTTCATAGACTGATCTCAGCATGCGTTATCAGATGCCCCTGGGTCTCTGAAGGGGACGCACTTGAGGCTTGAGCCTTAGCGGGAGGACAGAAACCCTTACCATGGGAGTCAGGCCCTATGATTGCGCCTTCCTCCCTTCCCTGCTTCCCCTTGAATGTTGAATGTCCAGGCCAGCATCGCCCCACAGCCAGGCAGCCACCCAGAGCTCTGCGCTTCAGAGGCTGGTGTGACCTGAGGACACCCCAAGCGTCTCCTCTTTCAGGTGCTTCATAACACAGAGCTTTCCGTTTTCCTGTTTCAGCAGGCACCTGGATTTCAAGTGTCAGACAGAGCTGGGGCTGCATCTGGGGCCCCCACAGAGGTGACTGCCCTTCCCCAAGCCTCAGTGCCCTCATTTTAAGAATGAGGGCAACCCCAGGCCATAGGGACATTATGGTATGAAAAGCTAGTTCCCCTGCCTGTGCCTGACAGGAGGATGCCACCAACAGCAGGCTGATTTCCCAGCACCCTGAGCCTCTGGGGGGAACTTCTCTATGTGTAACTATTGGAAAAAGGGTAAAGTGGGGAGGGGGAGGTTTTACTCTTCATCTCCTGCCCTCCATTGGCGAGCTAGGTCACCTGGAGGTGGGACTAGCCAATGGCTGCTGGTCTCTGCCAGCTTGAACAGAAACAGCACCCACACCCTCTTCCCAAGGCAGGAAGCTGCCTCTTCTCCCCACCAGCCCAGCTCAGGCTCATAGCTCTCTTGCCTGCCCCCCATCTAATTCAGTGTAGCTGGTAATTACTTTTGTATTGCCTTACACGGTGATGTTAATACTGATTACAGGGCCTGATAACTTTAGCAATAAATACTACCCAAGGCAGACAACCTAAGGCTGAGGTGGGAATGAGAGGCAAATTGCTGTGTGTGTGATTTAAAGTGCTCTGCACTCCCCCTTCCCCCACCCCGTGTTCCCAAGCCTCCCTGCCAGCAAGGTAGGCCCAGGTATTAGAGTGCTGGGTCTCGAGAGCTGAGCACTTGCGTTTAGAAGCTTCACCGGCCCCCGAGGCAGTGCCCTGTGGCTAAGTTCTGTGTGACCTGAAATAGCAGCTGCAGAAAAAGAGCCCAGTGCTGCGTGGCTTTCTGTCATCCTCCTCATCACATACGCTGTGTGACCGAGGCAGGTAGGGGGCTGGAGTGAGGAGAGAGGCTGTCCAGATGCACAAGGTGCCCATGGCACCCCGACTCAGGCTAACTGGGATTCTGAAGTTAACATCACTCGCTCTGTCTCTACCTGTCCCATCCACAGAACTACCCAGGTGTAGCCAGGTGCCTGGTGGGGCCAAAGCTTATTAAAGCTGCACGCACCTACAGTGATGAACAGTCCTTCAGAATCTAGGACCAAGCGCATAGTAGTCACTCAATAAAGACAGAAATGAGCACCAATCACAGCAAGGGAAAGTTCTATAGGCATGGACAGCTTTGGCCTCACGAGGGTGTCGGTGACACTGCACTGTTAGGGGAAAAGCCACCCTGGGCTGGGCGTGATGGCTAATGAGATGCAGGTGATGGCTAATGAGAGCATGGGGGACAGGAGGGAAGGCATCTGAGCCCTCTGCCAACAGCAGCCTCTGCAGCCCCCTTTCCTTCCCTCATCCTCTTCCATATCTTCCTGCTAGGGGTCACTCAGAAACAACTCTAGCACCCAGCTGGCTGGTCACACTTCTTCCCAGCTTCATCCATTCCAAGCTAGAGCACTTGACACAGACAGTATTTGTGTTAAATGATATGGCAGAGCCTCACATCTTTCCCAGATGTATTGCCCCAGATGACAATGACAAGGACTTGGATTGGATGGGGCCATAAGCCCATATCTGAAGGGGTTAAATCCAACCAGTCGGTGGCCAAGAAAGGCTTGTTACAGAATAAGGCTACTGAGTAGAGCAGATGGAATGGGACAGGGGGTTTGTGGGACAGAGAAGTCCATGAAATCATCCCATTTAATTGTCTTGTTCTAAAAAGATGAAAGGTCAGATTCAGAGCAGTTGAGACCTGAGTCAAGGTCACCTGGTCAGTGCTTAGTGTGACTAGAGTAAGAACAAAACCCCCCAGTTCAAGGTCATTGCTGCAGAGCTTCTCAGTCCTTCTTATTCAACTCCCAGAGACCATACTTCTATCTGTGCAGAGGCTTGGGGTGAGCTACACATGGGCCTGGAGACAGGGAGCCCCAGTCATGCCTCCAGCCCAGGACTGAAATAAACCACCCAGGCCCCCACTGAGAGGTTCAGGATGATGTCACTGACACTGCCCTCAAAGAGCATGAATGTCAGCCTTTTATTGAAAGACACAGAACAAAGCCATTCCAAGTGCTTTCTGTCTGAGGACAAGGTTCATGAGGGCCACAGCTTTGCATGGAGCAAGCTGTCAATCAGTACTTAGCATTTGATTGAGTGGATGGATCATCCTGAGCCAGCTTCTGGGAGAACAGACGGCCCAGCACGTGCTCTATGCCCCACCTGCCTGCCTAGATCCTGAAGGTAGCCGTCATTGTGGGCTGGGATGGCCTGTCTATTATGGGCTGGGCTGGCCCATCCATCTCTGACTGGTTCCCGGGCTCACCTGTACTAGTCCACACTCACCGTCCTGGGATCTTGGGTCCTCGCTGTTTGGAAGAGCTGAAAGCAAGTGTGGCTGTGGGGAGCAATTTCCCTGCCTTGGGGAGTGGAATATGGATGCCGTCTGAGGCCAAAGGGGTCTGAGTAGTGTCTCTTGTCACAGCATTGCAAAAGCAGATTTCCAGCCAGGCATGGATATCCTAAGGGACCAACTGACTCAGTGAAGCCTAGACCCACATCTCAGGTTGTCACCACTGAGTACAAGAACCACCTGTCCCCATCCCAACGGGGCTCCTAATGACAGCACCCGGGCAGAGGCATGTGAGCCTTCCTAGACTCAACATGGTTGGGTGGTTTGAGAGATTCTGGTTCATGAGACTGGTGCTGAAATTCCATCAGGGATAACAGGTTTCCCAGGCAAGATTCTACAAAGGAGATTTCAGAGGCCTGACCGAGGAGGGCAGGGCTAGCAGGGGAGGTGAGGAGGGAGTGCCTCTGGTTGTCCTCAGTGGAACCTCAGGGCTCAGCCTTCTAGGCAAGCAAATAAAACTTCCTTGTGTTTCAAGCCCGGTGAAGGCTTGGGGCTGCGGGAGCTGACCAGGGTCCTGAAAGCTGCGAAGGCGAGGGAGCTCCTTCTGGGGCCCAGAGACGCTGGTATTGAATGTTCAGGGGTCTGCTGAGGGCCCTTGCTGGAAAGCAGGCTCTGTCAGCACAGATGGACAAACACCACCATAGAGACAAAGCTTATAACTGAAGTTGAACTAAAAGTTTCTTCTGTAACAGCGGATGTTTGAAAAGACAGGTAGGGGGTTTAGGGAGGCAAAGCTTGTAGTCAGGTAGTGGAGGCCTAGGGTGCCCAAAAGGAAAAATGCCAATAAGGCCAGAGGGTCTATGGGGACAGCCACTTTCATGACCACCCAGAACCAGCCATCTCTATGCCAAGATATGTCAATAAGGCATTGCATTGCCCTTTGTAAGGCTAGCCCACTGACAAGAAAGATCTGTGTGGCTCTTTTTAGCATATGAATCTCTCTCTCTCTCTCTCTCTCTCTCTCTCTCTCTCTCTCTCTCTCTCTCTCTGTGTGTGTGTGTGTGTGTGTGTGTGTGTGTGTGTGTGTGTTCGTTCATCCATTCATCCATTATGCTCAGCCAGCACCCTCCTCCAGGCTTTCCCCAGAGAGGCCAAAGAAACTCTTTTCCCAGAGTTCCACAAAGACCCTCTCTAGGGGTAACTGTTTGTCTGTCCAGGAAGCTCCCTGCGAAAGGCACAGTGGGAGAGTGGGACAACAAACCCCACTGCCAGGTCAAGTTTGAACTGTGTGTCCTGGACAGAGCCAACCAAGCCAGCACGGACTTCCAGGTGAACAAGGGAAGCTTGTTCCAGAGTCTTCCTCCTGCTCTCTGGTTTCTCCTCTCTCCTTTGTTTTCTCTTTTATTCTGAGAGATGGATAGATAGTCCAGGCAGCTGGGACTGGGACCAAAAGGTGGGCTGCCATCCACATCCTGGACTTTCGACTGCCAAGGGCGGGGGTCTCAACTCAGATCAAGGCACAGTGGCACCTCACAAAGGGCATTTTAATGTCACTCCTGAGCAGTCCAAAAGCTGGCAGGCTCTCTCCTGTGAGGACAAGCACCCTGGTAGCAAAACAGCCTCCCAGCTGGGAGCTCACAGCCTCCCAAGCTGCAATTTTAAAATGGAGAATACCCTCCCAGACACACACTCCGGTCGGTACATTGTTCTGGACAGATGAGCGCTGGGCATCTCCAGCCGTCCCATATGCACACAGCGCATCACTCATGCTTCTAACCGCGTGTGGTCACAGCGCCCAAATCCTCCACAGCCAGCCAACAATGCACCCCAGCGCCTTGCAGCTGCCCTTCCAGGGCTTGATGGCACCATGCCCACCGTGTAAAGGGTAGCGTTGTTCCCAAAGGGACAGACGGGCCACCGAGGGGGGTGTGTTGGGAGGCAGGAGTTAAGCACCTCCGCGGGCAAGAATGCCTGGGGCTTGGCTGTCTCCTCTGTCTTCCCTACTAGATGACAAACCTAGGAAACGGAGCCCCCAGCTTGCCCTCTGAACTTCTCAGCAGGAGTGGGGAGGTGGTCTTGGGAGAGGGTTTGCTGTGCCCTGCAGAGCCAGCGCTGCAGAAACCTAGTCTAGATCAGCCCGCACCCCTCCCTCAAGCCCTGGCCGGATGGCACTCCGGTCCCCTCCTCAGCCCCAGCCCCGGGGACAGCTCCCCGACTTTGCCCGGCTCTCGGTGGCCTTGGCAGAGGAAAATGGCGTTGGTCACACGTACTTGGGTGAGTTCGGTGCCCATCACCAGGAGGACCAGGAGGCTGAGGAGCTTCCGGGCCGGTTGCATGTCTCGCGGCCGCTCCGACGTCCTAGCGTGCGGGGCCTGGGTGCTGGCAGCTGGCGGCTGGCGGCTGCGGGGACGTGGACGCGCTCCCGGCTGGGGCTGGGGCTCCGGCCGCGGCTCCGGCTCCGGCGGCGCCTGCTCAGCAGCCGGGGCGGGCGGCGCGCGGGCAGTGCTGCGCCGAGCCTCCGCTCTGCATATTTATGGTCCCGGTTCCGGAGCGACTGCCTCTCGGGCAGGGCTGGGCCGGCGGGGCGGGGGCTGCGCCTGCTTCTCCCCGCGCGCCAGGCGGGTCCCCGCGAGCCCGAGCTCGGCTGAGAGGCGCGCCCTGCGGAGCTCGGCGGCGCGCCCGGGCTGCAGCGATGCCAAAAGTTTGCTCGGTGAGGGGCGCGGGCGGGGGCGGTGCCGAGGGACCGGCGCGCCTTGCTGGAGCGGGGAAGGGAGGAGGGAGGGCGGCGGCCAGCGGGGAGGCAGGCTGGGACAGGATGTGACATCAAAAAGGCGGGGGAAATTGAACTGGGCCAGACAACTCCATCCAGGCGGTCTTTGGTCAAGGAGAGCTCTGGAAACCCGTTTTGGGGACTCAGTCAGGGACCACTGAGTGTTGAGAGGATCGTGAGGAGAAGTGTCCAGGATGGGTGAAGGAACATCCTCAGAGGCCAGGCCCATAAACTGCACAAGTGTCTCCTAGGTGACCATTAAGGAGCAGGGTGGCAAGGATATTTCCAGAAGCAGTGGGGAGTCAGGGGAGAGAGGCCTTTCCCTGGCCCTGTAAGCATGGTCAGGAAGGGGTTGAGGTGTGAGTAGGGAGAGGTGCTGTGTTCCATACCTAGGCTGGGGCTGGGAGGGGGGTCTGATCTTGTGTTGGGGTGTGTGGCACCCACATATGTGCTGTGTGTGGGGGGGTATATCCTTGCGTTGCTACTCTTTCTTTACTCTAGACACCTTGCTAGAGCTATAGACCAGGAAGGGAGCACCCAAGAGGGTCCAGGAGAGAGTCCTCCACCATAGCTGAGGCTTCTAGACCCCTCTGAGCCCAACCTGCCCTTGTCCCTAGAGTCTCCAGCTAGGGTGGAAACACCCTTTCCTCATATTCTTGTACCCAAAGCCGTAGACTATAGGGAGCTTGTCTTGGTACCAGGCTTGTGTTCCGCTTATATTGAACACTTTGGGGGAGTAGTTCCCACGGGCCTTTGTTTGCTGAGAAGCTCAGGTTGCTGAAGGTTTTGGACGCATCTCAGCTAGATTTGTTCCCATTGTTTTGTTTTCAGTCTTTGGAAAATAAACTCTCTAAAGAAAATCCCCAATAGCAAATAGCAGAGCGCTGAGGAAATGCAGCTCCATGCTTTCATGTCACAGCCGAGGACATGGGACTGATATGGAACCTGCCCAGGTAGTTCCAAGCAAGGTGGGGTGTTAGCTCCTGTGTAAGCATCAGGAGGGGCTTTGCCAGGGCCACTCCAAGCCCCTGAGAGCAGACTCTAGCAGGGAGGCAGACCTGATCTATGCTTTGAATCATGAGTAGGCCACAAGACAGCTCCTTTTAGGTTCAGTGGCCCAAGAATGGTGTCATTTGATATCAGTCCTTCTGTGAGGGTCATCCCAATGGTAGCATCCGTCAAATGTTCTTCCTTGTCACTATTGAACAATGTTTCACTGGGCGTGGCTTTGAGGGTGGACCTTGTTTCTCTTAGTCGACTGTTTAAGGATTATGCACGTGTTAGGGTGTTTCCCTTCTACACTATTGCAAAAAGCTGTTGTGAAGTTGAGTTAAACACCCGTCTCAGGTGTTGCTTTCAATTCCTAGAAATGGAGTGGCTGGGCCCGGCGGTTGTATAATTTGAAAAGTGGAAATGGGCTGAGGATATGGTTCAGTTAGCAAAGCACTTGCTGCAGGAGCACAAGAACCTGTGCTTGGATCCCGAGCACACTTGTAAGAAGCTGGGCAAGCCGGTCATCCAGTGCTGGGGAGGCAGAGTCAGTGGATTCCTGCATCCTGATGGTCAGTCCACCCATCTAGTCCATGAGAGCGCCAGGTTCAGTGAGAGGCCCTATCTCAAAGAAGGGGAATGAGTGATGGACACCTGATGGTGACCTCAGGCACACACACACACACACACACACACACACACACACACAGACACACACACACAGAGACACATAGACACACACACATCACACACACATCACACACACATCACACACTCACACACACACATCACACACTCACACACACACAGACACATACAGACACACACACATCACACACACATACACTCACACACACAGACAACACACAGACAAACACACAGACACACACACTTCAGAATTGAGGTTAGGCAGTACCAAGGCTGAAGGGAGGGGAGGAAGGAATGGTTATTGAGAACGAAGTCTTGTTTGGGGTCATGAGAAAAGTTTTGAAGATAGAAGCAGCCACTGAAGAGAGTGGTGACTCATTTGTGTTGCTAAATTGTACATTTCAAATGTTATATATTTGTTATATATTCTTACCCTCAATAAAGTATGTCATAGAGCTAAAACCTTTGACTTACACACCAGATTTATTTATTTATTTATTTAGTGTGTGTGTGTGTGTGTGTGTGTGTGTGTGTGTGTACCATGTATGAGATTCCCTGCAGAAACCAGAAGAGGGCATTGGTTCCCTTGGAGCTGGAGTTACAGTGGTTGTGATCCTTCTGGGAACAGAACTCAGGTCTTCTGGAAGAATAGCAAGCACTCTAAATAGGAAAATTGTGTAAAATGGGTGTTAGTGTTGATAAAACTTGTTTTAAAAATTGCTTACACAGTCTACGGATGTAGCTCAATGACAGAGCATTCATAGGGCTGTGGGTTCCATCCCCAGCAACACACACACACACACACACACACACACACACACACAGACACACACACAGACACACACACAAACACACACACAGACACACACACAGACAAACACACACAGACAACACATAGACACACACACAGACAAACACACACAGATATACACACAGACACACACACAGAGACACACACACACACAGAACTTACACATAGTTTTATTGCATGATTAAAAATAATACAATGAGGATGGGGTCAAGAAAGCCCGCCCCCAGAGCCACTGAGATGCTGCTTGGTTCTTTCCTGTCCTTTCTTTCATGCACATGAACAGAAGGCAAACAAATGATTGAGTGTTTGTGATCTTTACTGCCACACAGCCTAGGTTTTGATCCAGTTCTGCCTCTTAGGAGCTGCTGTGACCCTGGCTGGTTATCTCTGGGTGCCCCACCCATCCTTGCCCGTGGAGTGGGTGATCAGTTCCCACTCTGTGTCCACCCAATGGAGCAAGGACACTAGGTAGAGTCAAACACCCAGCTCTGCCTGGCACTCAGGGATGGCTGGAAACATGGGGACAGAGTGAGGTTGACCCTTGCATGTTCAACCTGGAAACTCCGCATCCCTTAGCACCATGGTGTGAAGTTAGCCTATAACTTGTGCACACTTTATTCCTTGCTTATTTTAGTCAATGTTTCCAGTTTTATGTATTCCGATCTTTAAGAGAGTTGTTTGTATGATTGTTAATATGTGTCAGTGCAGATGAACGCAGGTATCCATGGAGGATAGAAGAGGGTATCCGAGGTTGTGAGCCATCTGAAGTGGTTGCTGGAAACCTAACTCCAGGCCTCTGAAAGAATAGCAGTGATACTCATAACAACTGAGTCTCTAGTCCCCTAGTTCAGTTTTTGAAATTCTGTATTTTTAATTGATGCACGATACTTGTATTTCTTACATACTGCCAGTCAGTCACCTCCAGATTGTTGTTAATACTCTGTGCAATATACAATATAAACAATACACTATATAAACGATTATTATCATGTATCACTTAACCCACTTCTGTAACCTCCCATTCCTGGGGGTTATTTTCCATCTGTGGACTTTGGGACCTACAGACACAGAAGTCAACAGTATAACACTGTAACTAAATATAAAGCAAGGAGAGGATAAAGTAGAGCTGAAGCCTTTGGCTTGCCTGGAATTCATCATTGTGGGGAAAGATAAGTATGAAAATCAACACTAGATGGGGGCCCATGATCTCCATCCGCATCCTCACCTGGACTCCGTCAGTCCTATGTTGAAGGCTATCAGCTCATGTGCTCAGTTTCTCCTCCCTGTGGTCCTCAGTGCTCCATGCCTGGTCCTTCTCTGAGCTTGCACTCTCAAGGTTGAAGCCTGTGCTGGTTGGCCCTACTTCTGTGTTAAGGTGGATGCAGTGGTCACCCTTCCTGTCCCATTGCCCACTGTCTTCTTTTGGACTCACCCTGCCACACCTCATGCAGCTCTCCAGACACAGGCTCTTCTGCCTGGATTCAACAGCTCCCACTTAGTGCAGCCCCAACCTCTCCATGCCAGCCTTGAATCAGAGCTGTCTCGGTCATGACTCAGTGGGTGCCCAGCCACCATGGCTACCAAGCACTGGGCTGGCTTGGTCCGCCCCACTTCCTAGCTCCCTAACTACTTCACCCACTGTCTTCCTGATGGACTCTCCAGCCTGCCTGGTGTGCCTCCTCAGGACACCAGCAAATCGATATGCTTTGTACTCCTTTAAGCTAGGCTTCCTGCTACCACTGAGCCTCATTATAATGTGACAGAGTGTTGCCAAGGTAACGGCACTAACTCCCTGTCCCCTCTTCGGATTTCCTAGCAAATGGGTCCTGAAAACCTTCCCAGCTGTTCGATGGGCTTTGCCACCAGGACCAAGACCAGATCCTTCAGATGGTTGGCTTGTCATTATCATAGTGCGGACGTGCTGGGTGCCCCATGCAGTCTGCTGTCCCCAAGTCTCTGCCTCCTCTGACCGAGCTTGTTAAGTTGGGTCTCATGAATGACATTTGTTTATTGGAAACATGCTATTTGACAGGTACTGTCCCTAAGGCAGGCTAGAAAAAAAGGTCAACAGCAGATGGGCTCATAACAAGGACAACGGACTTGGGCATTGTGACCAGCTGTTTCTACTGGAAGTCATTGGGGAATGATGGGGTGTCTGTTTCCACTCCATGTGTCATGTGCTGTTTCTGTGGGATTGACAGTTATAGTCATGAAGATTCAACCCATCACCCAAATTATTTAGCCCCTCTTAGCCCTTCTTCTGAGCTGGGCATGAAGCAGTAATCTACCCGCTCCTGTTGAAACCTTGGCCTGAGGAAGGTCTGGGATGCTTCCCTCCTCTGGATGACTCTTGCCCTGCCCAGCAACTCCTGCCTAAACACTACCTGTCTTGTCCTCCTGGCCACACAGACTGCATTAAGTCTAGCTTCTTGTCCCACATGCCCTGCTACCAGACAGCAGAGTAGGCACTATGGACTTTGTTCCCACTTTGATTTCCTGGCCTCCCAGCTCAAGGGCTCCAAGCGCTCCTAGGAGCACTATTTGATCCTCCTTCCCACTCAGGTTCACTCCTCCAACCCCCAACTCTGTGTTCTCACTACTGTGAGGAAAATTAACTGGGAGCCCTCTGGGGAGCCTAATGCCTCGCCCCATCTCCACTCTGTGACTACCGACTAGGCCTTTCTCCACTTCATTCTGCAGGTAGATGAGCTCTGGCCCAGGAGATCAGCCTCTCGTCCCTGCCTGTTGGTTTCTGTCAGCACCAACACATAGCTGTCTGCCCGACTTCAGCAAAGACCCCCCCCCCTTTCCTGCCAGCATCAGACGTGCTCACTCACCTCTTAGAGCCCCGTGCAGAGCTGTCATCACTGAGTCTGTCGCTGCTTCTCCCAGCCTCCTTGGTGGCGGTCTTGCTCCTCAGGACCACTCCAGAGGAGTTTACCAGCACTGTCTACAATCTGGCAATGGCTTTATTGACAGTGACTCCACAGTGGCCGCCACCCCCTCCACGGAGCCATGACTGCCTCTGGACTGGGCATCGTTTCCCTCTCTGCGTCTCTGGGTCCTCTTAGTCCTCCTCAGCTCTTTGTGGTCTCACCAAGCTGCCATCATTAAAGATTGAGGCGACCCTGAGTTCAGGCCTCAGTGCTCCCTGCCGAGTTCTCCCTCCTCCTCTCAGTACTCACATCCTTGCATGCCTGCATGCTCCCTCCCCTGAGTTATAGACCCGCACCTGGCCTGCGGCCGGCAGCTCTCGTGGACTGAATAACTCCCGTGTCTGCAGGCCCACTCAATCCAACTCAGCTCTGCCCCGCTGTTCCCTTCCCACCCACAGTGAGTTTGCTCTTCTGTTGCTGTAACTGAGCATACAGGAGCTCAGCCTGGCTCTCAGAGCCCCAGGGTCTCTCAGTCCTCACAACCAGGCCAGCAGCAGATCCTGTGGCTCGGCTGCTCACTACCAGTGTTCGTAGCCAAAGCCGCCTATTTTCTAGTCTTCATATTTTCTGATCTTTTTTTAAACTGGTTTTTTTTTTTTGGTTTGTTTGTATTTTGTTGTTTTACCAGACAGGGTTTCTTTGTTTAGCCCTGGCTGTCCTGGAACTCTCTCTGTAGACCAGACTGGACTTCTATTCAGAGATATGTTTGCCTCTGCCACCCAGTTCTGGGACTAAGGTGTGGTGTGTGACACACACACACACACACACACACACACACACACACACACACACACACGCGCGCGCGCGCGCGCGCGCACACACACGTGCACACACGCACGCGCAAACACACACACTTTATTTGGTTTTCTCATCTTATACTTACCTTTGTCACTTGCTAGGAACATTTGGGTTCAGACACTCAGGAGCTTCCTTCACACCTCAGGTTAGATGTCTTTTTTGTTGGGAAGCGTTCTACACCGGTTAGTTTTTGTCAGCATGACACAAGCGTGCATCATTGAGAAGGGGGGGCCTCAGTTGAGAAATGCCTCCATTAGATTGGCCTGCAGGAGGTCTGTGTGGCTTTTTCTTGGTTAATGATTGATGCAGGAAGGCCCACTGTGCGTCCCGGGTGGTCCTGGGTTGTATAAGAAAAAAACAAAACACAAAAACCAAAAACCTGATCAGATCAGTAAGCCGTGTCCCTCCATAACACCTGCTTCAGTTCCTCCCTCTGGGTCCCTGCCTTGGTTTCCCCTAATGATGAGCTGTGATCAGGGTGTGTAAGTCGAATAAACAGTTTTTTTTTTCTCTAAGCTGCTTTTGTTTATCACAGCGATAGAACTCAAACTCGGACACTCACCCTGACAGCCAAGGCAAGAACGTCATGGTCACCCTTGGACCCCCTTCATCTTCTGCTTAGCTATCCTTACTCCCTGATGTGAGGCACGTGCACCCTCTACACCAGCCACCTGAGGCCAAGTGGCCCCGCCTGCATACTAGAGGGTGCTTAACTCTCTGTAGTTGCGGAGTAGGAACTTACACAATAGGTATTTATTTATTCCTTCCCAGGCCTGAGGGCCAGAAGCTCAAGACCAAAGCGTGGGTAGGGCTACACTCCCTTCAGAATCAAGTCCTTCCTGCCTCCTGCGCTGCCTGGGGCCCCATGCCTGTGGCCGCATCACTCCAGACTTCGAGGTCAGCTAACACCCTCAGTCTCTCCCTCTGCCAGGCCATTTAGATAGGCCCCTGGATGCCAAATGACCTCCGCCTTCCCTTCTCAATCAGGCTGTATTTCCATGTAGGGCCCACTTCCCACACAGAGGTCAGGCTGGGGTGGCTGTAAGGCTTGGTGGCTTTGAGGGGGAGGGGAAAGCATGAGTAGTGACACAGAGAGAGACAGAGAGAGGTAGACAGAGACACAAAGAGAGAGACACTGGAGAGACGGAGAGAACCACAGATGTAGACAGAGAGAGGCACAATGGGGTCAGGAAGGAGGTGTGAGCTGAAGATGGGTGGATTTGGGGTCAGAGCTCATGACCTGTGGATTCTGTTCTTGTGAGAATGCAGACTTTGGGCGTGGTCAAGTAGGGAGGAGGGGGTTCTGTCTGGCTTTCATTTTGGGACCCTGCTTCTCTAGAGAGTGGGGCGTTTAAGTAGGGCCCAATGAGGGTAGGACAACACCCTGGGAGCATCAAGTTGGTTAATATGAGTCATGACCATTCTTGGGGGCCAGTAGAGCTGCAGAAGGGTATGGAGTGTGTTGTTCTGATGAAATCCATGGCTGGAGTGCTGGGGTTGAGATGGGCTAAGGGAAGGAAGGGAAACCAGCCACTTCACATGCATGGAGGTTCTGGGTGGGCAATGGGGAGAGACAGCAAGAGAAACAGGGCAGGGAGGAGGTCAAAGTCTGTTCCACACGCCAAGGCTTTACCGTCCGAAAGGAGGCTCTGAGCAGGTTTGCCCGTGGGATGTTGGATGGGGAAGCAGCAGCCCAGACGGGCTCATCACCCACCCAATGGGCTCCTTTGCAAGGATGTCCACCAAGACCAGGAAGTTCCATAGGACAGGCAATGCAGACAAGCTGTGAGCCACTCATCCCCTGAGAAGAGACAGGATGGGCGCCTCAGACAGAGGGGCCTTTGTGGACCCCACCAAATCCAGGGCCATGGGGCAGCCCAGACTAGAAGAAGTGGTTCAGGGCATACTTAACACTGTCACTAGACACACTCAATGGGCTCCTGGAGCTGGCTTCGTGCACAACAGAATTGGCAGAGGGCTCAAGATCCCCAGCAGTGGCTCGGAACCCCATTAGTCAGTGAGAGGCCTCTTCCTCTCCACACCCAATCAGAACATGACACTCCAATGTCACCTTTGGAGTGGGTCTTCCCTTGGTGTCCCTGGTTCTTACCTGGGAGCACAGACTGTCAGCAGAAATCAGGCAGGTTCTGGGAGGTTCCCACGGTGGGTCTGCTGGGTAGCAGGCTCTTCTGGGCGAGGGGATCAGGAAGAAGGTGAGGTGTGTGATTCCCTTCACGGATCACAGCCTCGGGACTATGCATGCTTTTGGCGCATTCGTGGGACACGAATCCTCACTTCTATATTTGAGCACCCCTATACCTCCACCTTCTGAAGCTGAGGAAGCAGAAGCTCAGACGTGTGAAGTCTCTGCCTCAGGTTGTGGCAGAGCCTGGATCTGCAGGCTTCCAGGGTGAATATCCCTTCCCTGCATCCTTTCCCTGCACCACGCTGTTTTGCTTTGATTTGTCCATTCTCCTACCAGGGCTGGACAGCTGGGGGCCACTCCTCAATTCCACTCCCGCAGCCGTGAGTTATCAGGGTACAGGGACATCAGCTTGTGCCAGGCTCTGAGCTAAGCCGTTCCTCATCATCTGAGCTAGGCACTCGTGTGGAAACTGAGGGAGACATGAGAGGGCATGTTGGCTCAAGGTTACAGGACTTGGAAGTAGCAGAGGCTGCACTAACTCCAGGACCCACAGAATCCATCCCAGACAGGCTCCCTCACCTACGGCTCCTTCGCTTCCGTGGGGGGGGTCTAACCGCAAAGGTATAAAGGTACATCTGCAGATAGGATGCTAAATGATCCTGGAACCTCATCTTCTGTCTTCCTGGGGTTTCGGGTTAAGAACAGAGGCTATTTGTTCACAGGCTATTAAATACACTAGTGATGGTCATTGGGGTAGAAAGAGGCGAAAGGAGATAAGAGCCATTGCCACTGTCTTTATTGCTTGCATTCCAAGTTCCATCAGAATTAATCATGGGGGGATGGAGAGAGAGGGGAGAGGTAGGGAGGGGGAGAGGCAGAGACACAGGGAGCAGAGAGAGTGGAGAGACAGAGCAGAGAAAGGAAAGATGGGAAAGATGAGAGAGAGAGAGAGAGAGAGAGAGAGAGAGAGAGAGAGAGAGAGAGAGAGAGAGAGAGAGAGATGGCTATGCTGGATCCGGGACTGTTTATCTGCCATTGTCACCACCATTTCAGCTTTTCTTTACCAAAGCCTTCCCAGGTGCTCATTATCGTCAGGAGAGGAGACAGCAAGAACTGTAACCCAGGGGTGATCAGTCCTCTGGGGTCCATCCTCGTCTCCATGCCTCAGGCTTTATCTTTCCAGCTAGATCTGCCTGCACCCCTTTGAGGGGTGTCTGGGATCGACTGCTGTTAACTGGAGTTTTAGGATCAGAGCCCAGGATAGCAAGATAAACTCACTCATTCATCCTCAACAGGCCAACTAAAGAGACAAAGTAAAAAAACCAGAAGCAGAGGGGGATTTAATTCAGCATGACCACATTGGACGACAGATAAAGAGGTCAATGATCTCCCCCCCCCCAAGCCCATTTCAAACAGGGTCCTTACACAGGTTCAGGTGTAAATAGAGGGTAAGAGGTGTGTGTAACTCAGCAGTTCTAGTAAGGTGTGGTCCCTGCCACTGACCTGCGATTATCTCAGTTCCGGTCTCTCCTGCAAGGTTGTCCCAACTGTGATGACTCTCTTCCAGGAGACAAGACCCCCACCCACCCCACCCCCATGTAACTGGCACCAAAATCAGCCTTTTCCTTTTTCAGCATGAGGTTTCTGGAGAGAAGTTCTAATTCCTGGGGCCTGTTGTTTCCATAGCCTAGCAGCCGAATGCCATTTCTGACAGGGCAATCACGCTGCAGGCACCAGCAGACAGAAGGAGCAGAAGCATCCACACGTGACTCCATCTCCCTGTCCAAGTGCCTCCTTTCCGGCTGAGATCAGGGTTTGTTTCCTATGTGATCCATGTTTGCCACATTTCCTAGCTGTTATTCCTTCCCGTGGGGCTGTGGCCCCAGAACTATTGGGTCTGTGGCACATCTGTGGCTTCGGTTGGGTCAGTGGGAGACACCTTGGGCAGTAGCCTGGCTGGCGCAGCCACCTCCTGTCCTCCCTGGTTCATTCTTGTCCTATGGCAATGCTGTGAGGTATTTGCTCTTGCTTTGTAGAGTATCCAAATATCTTTACCGGGGAGGGGGGAGGGGATAGGGAGAGTGGGGAGGTGGGGAGGGGGAGCTAGTGGGCTCATCTTGTTACAGTGAGCCTATAGGAGATGACCACTCAGACACAGTTTATAGTCAGTTGAAAGTCTTTGTTCCAGCTAGCTGGGACTATACTCAGGTGCTTGAGATTCCCAAATGTAGCCCCAAGCTTTTAGACCAAGAGGCTTTTAAAGACAAAAGCCACATCCTGGTATTCAGTCAGCAGTTGCAAGGGGGAGGTTCACACAAGCAGGCAGTTTTAACACAAATTACAGATTCAGTTAGCAGGCGCATCTTGGCCTCAGGTCCTAGAAGAGAGTTGGGCAATTTCCCACAGTTTTTCTGTCAAGGAGATTAAGTGCTAGTTAAACCTGAAATAGCCTCAGTAAGGATACAAGATGAAAGAACCTCTGCTCTGTCTTCCCTTTGTTTTAGGGGCCGTAATCTTAGTGATTTGTAAAATCTCTTTACATATTTTGGGTAGACAAATCTTTTTTCAAAGACAGATTTTGAATATTCTTTCCGCTCTGTCCTTTGCTTTGTTTTATTTTAATTAACTGATTTATTGCATCTGTGTGTGTGTCTGTGTGTGCCCCAGCATTTGTGAAGGTCAGAGGGCAACTTTTGGGAGTCCATTCTCTCCTTTCAAACTCAGGTTGCTTGGCTTGGTGGTAAGTCCACTGAGCTATCTTACCATCCCAACTTTGTTTTCTTAGTGGTATTTCCAAAGTCCAAAGGTTACAACTTTCCACCCAGTCCAATGTATCATTTCTGTTTTGAGAACTGTGCTTTGTGACCAATGTAGGGAAGATTTTTCTCCTTTTGTGGTCTAGTCTTTGCATATGTAGTAGGTAGGGATTGATGCCGATAAATCAGTCTGCCTCCATCTTGGGCTTGGAAACCATCTTATAGCAAAATCAAGGAGGTTCGTTACTGTTGTGATTAAGTCTCTGTTTTGCAAGGATTAAGCTATGCCCGTCCTGTGACCTTAGCTACAAACGACTCTGTGCTGCCTGTTCCAGAAAACAGCACCCATGCCTTTGTTTCAGGAGGCTGCTATGGCCAACTTGTTATGCTTATTTCCTGCTTCTGTTATTTGCCTGCCAAATGCCCCATTTGGAAACCCCTACTCCTGGGCTATAAGACCCTTATCTTCCCCATGTACAAAGCTGATCTCTCGAACCCTGCCTTAGGGGAGAGAGCCTATGTACATGAATAAAGCTAGCTTTAATGTGACTATGTTTGAGCCAGTGGCTTTTCTCCTTGAATCTGTGGGATTAACAATACCTACTTCCTACTGGCTCAGGAACATTTGTCCAAGTGACCTTCCTCCCACTTTGAGGTATTACTATAACCCATGGAAAATCTGTCTGACGTCACCTGTAGCAGTGCCACTGGACTCTGTTAGGCACCGCAGGCTTATATGAGGTAGCTTTTTGCAAGGGACTATATTTTTAGAAACTCTCTGTGTGTTTATTCCTGTGTGTATGCATGGGTGTGGGCCCACACGTGCCGTTGTGCAGGTATAGAGGTCAGAGGACAGTCTGTTTCGGCCCCACCTTCCACCTTATTGAGGCAGGGTCTCTCGTTTACTGCTACCCCCAAATTTCCAAGGAGTCTCCCATCTTCACCTCCCATCACACAATAGGGCACTGGGATCATAGGCCTATGCTACCGCATCCAGGTTTACATGGAGCCTGGGGACTCAGGTCTTGGAGCTTGAGTGGCAAGTGCTTTATTCACTAAGTCAACCCCCCAGCCTCTTTACTATTGTTATTATTATTGAGACGGGTTACCCCCTTATCCAGGCTGGAACTTCCTAAATAGTCCAGACTGCCCTTGAATTTACTGCAATCCTCTTGCCTCAGCCTCCCAAGTGTTGGGATTATGGGTGTTTACAGAAAGGTTTGGGATGAGGATGTTCCAAGACACTGAGACAGATCCCTGGGGAGAAAGGAGTCTACTAGAAGAGTTCTCAGCATCATGGGCGGAGAGACACAGGGGCAACAACATGGTGGGGGCTCCAAGGAGAGTCAGGCCCCAGGGCTGGACACAGACACAGTGTTGGGTGTCCTGAAAAGAGAAATCAGAGCCCACAGAGCAGAAGTGGAGTCTCTTCTTCCTCCTCTCTGAGGATGGGGAGGTTCCCTGATTGCCAGGCAGGAGGCAGGGACCAGGCGAGGAGTGGGAGGCGTGGACACCAATAACCTCATTGGTGTAAACTCACTTCCCAGGTGAGAGACCCTGGCACCAGAAAGTCTGTGAGCTGGGGACGACTGAGGCTGTCTCAGCAGGGTGCCTGTGGGTGTGTGAAAGAATGGGCGCTGCAGGCATTGTTGCCTGAGTAGCTGGATTCTGACATTATGTTCTTACCCGTACTGCCACATCCTACCCCCCTGTCTTCATTACTGTATGCCAGGGGTGGGTCTTAATGCCCAGCGGTTTAAGAACTAAGCAAACCACACTGACTTTTTCCCTATGGGGATGCAGCCTGTCCAGGATGCTGGAGTCTCAGGACACATGGGCTCTTTGTCTGCTTCTTTCAGCAATGCCCATGGTTGTCTGGAGCACGAATCACCTGCTTTGTCAAACTAATCCTTCTGTGGTCTTGGTTGGTGGTCTCACAGGAGGTTTTAAAACCTCCTTCCCTAACTGCTTGCCAATAGCTGCAGCTGGGCCTTGCAGAGCTCGCCTTTGCAGACTTTGGTTCTGGCAGGGGCTTCCTATATGGGCTTCTTGGCAGTTTTTGCACAAGCAATTCCTCACTTATTAATAAAGGCTGGCTGATATCTTTGCAGATCTGTGTGTGTTTTGTTTTTCTTGGTGTCCCTTTGCAACCACTAAATACCACGGGGAAGGGTGAGAGCAGGGGCCTTTGATCTCAGAAGAGTATGCACTAGTCTCAGTCAGCACAGCTCTCCCACCCTTCATGCCTCCTCTTGGCTCTGTGAGTGTTGTATTGGGCTTATTCTATTATATTTAATCATGCCAAATGGTGTTTCGTATCTGTTGAAATGATTGTATGGCGTCCCTCCTTCCTGCAGTTAATATGGGGAATTAATTGGTCAATTTTCAAATGTCAAAACCACCTGCACTCTGGTATAAACCCCACCTAGCCGAAGCGATTATTCTTTTTATATGTTGCTGCCTCTCATGAGTCACAGACATTTTGTCGAGGACATATTTCAGTGTGTTCATGACAGAGAACAGTAAGGGAGGTTTTGAAGTTCTTCTAATGAATTTTTCCATCTGGTATAGAGGTTCTGCCAGCCTCATCAACAAGAGGTGAAGTTTCCTTCTGCCTCTATTTCTGCAAGAGTTTGTGTAAATTTGTGTTCATGTTTCCTGGGGCACTTGAATTCACCAGTGAGACTAGCTGGGTCTGAGATTTTTCTTGTTGTGGATGCTTATTTTTTTAACCTTTTTTTTCATTTATTTTACAGATCAATTTCAGTTTCCCCTCCCTCCTCTCCTCCTGCTACCCCCACTCCTGAGTACCACCTCCCCATCTACTCCCCCTCCCTCTCCATTCAGAAAGGGGCAGGCCTCCCATGGGTTTGAACAAAGTATGGCACATCAAGTTGAGATAGGACTGAGCTCCCCCCCTTACCACCCACTGCATCAAGGCTGGGCACCCAGCTTATTTGATTTAACGGAAGAGTTGTTTTAAAAGGAGCTATCCAAGGGTATCTGTGCCCTCTGATCTTATAGAGGACCCAGGTTTGGTTCCTAGCACTCAAATCAGGTGACTCACACCCACCTGTAACTCCAGGTCCAGGGGACCTAACACCTGCGTCAGAGGGAGCTGTGTGAGCATACGCCCATTCACACACACATACACACACACATTTAATGGAGATAGTCAGTTTTTCTCTTCTGATAGCACACTAGTTGGCAAGCTGTATTTTTTAAAAGAAATTTGTGCTTTTATCATAGTTGTCAATTTGGATGGCATAAAGCTGTTTGTCATATATCTTCTTAAGAGCTTGGCATCTTGTCACTCATGTTCTTGTTACCCTCTGGATGAATGTAAGACATGAAACAACTATTCTTGGTTTGTGCTGTTCTTTTGGTTCACCTAGTTGCTTTTGGTTGCTCCATCTTTTCAAACTTGACTTCATCTTCTCTCTGGGTGTCTGTTCTCCTCTTGCTATTGGTTCCCTGTTTGACTCCTTTTCTCTTTCCTTCCTTTTTCTGGGTCGAATTTGCCTCTTTGAGTTCTGAAGGCAGGCCTCTGGGCTTCAGGTTTTAGAAATAGAATTGGAGTTATGGATGGGCATGAGCGTGTGGGTGCAAGAGCAGCCAGACAGCCTGACTGCCGAGATATCTCTCCTGCCCAGAGCTTGCTGCCCTTGCAGAGGACATGACTTCAGTTCCAAGTGCCCCACACCAGGCAGCTCACAGCTACTGTAACTCCGGCTCTGGAGGATCTGATGCCCTTTTCTGGCTTTTAAGGGCACTGCACTTAGGTGTAAATACTGACCCACAGACATACATGCATATGTATGGCCTGTTTTTTTTAAAGTCCATTCTGATGAACTCTTGCTTCTTGCTGGAGTCTGTACTCAGTTGATATTTGAGTCTACCCTCTCCTCACCCCACCCTCCATCCCTGCCCTCCCTCCAGCTCTCTATTTCTTCTTCCTCCTTCATTTTTTGTCTTTTTTTTTTGACAAGATCTCACTTGTAGCCCAGGCTGGATTTGAACTTGCCATCCTCCTGTTTCAGTTTCTCCAGCCCTGGGATCTTATGTGTGCCATCATGATGAGCTTGTCTTTATTTCTGATGGGATAGTTTATACTGTGGGTGGAGGTTTGAATAGGAATGGCCCCCATAAACTCATGTGTGTGAAAGCTTGGTCCATAGGGAGTGACACTATCAGGAGTGGCTTTTTTGGAGGAAATGTGTCACAGTGGAGGCAGACTTTGAGGTCTCATGCGCTCAAGCTACCCCCAGTTTGGCTCATAGTCTCTTTCTACTGCCTGTGGATCAAGATGTAGAACTCTTAGCACCATGTCTGCCTGCATGTCACCATGTCCCCCCATGATCATAGTGGACTAAATGTCTGAAACTGTAAGCCATCCAAATTAAATGTTTTCCTTTATAAGAGCTGCCGAGGTCATGGTGTCTCTTCTCAGCAAGACAAATCCAAAATAAGACACTAAGGTTCTCTTTTTGTCTTTTTTTCTTTCTCTGCTTCCATCAATAAGATCAATGGGGGAAAGGTAGATAAGGGTGTGAACAATTACACACACACACACACACACACACACACACAATTTCGTGTGCATTGGCATTTTGCCTGCATATATGTTTGTGGAACTGGAGTTACAGACAGTTGTGAACTGCCATGTGGGTACTGGGAATTGAATCAGGATCCTCTGGAAGAACAGCCAGGACTTTCAACTGCTGAGCCATCTCTCCAGGCCCCAGTAGAAGCTTTTTTAATTTGGGAGAAAAGACTGCAATGGGGGAATCCCTGGTGTGAGAACTAGAGCCACTGTCTAGATGCTGGGGTTTCTATAGGGGTTCCTGGGAAGATTAAAACATTTTGTTTTTTCAGTCCAAATCTGACCATTGCTTAGGCATCAGGGAGTGTGAGTTATAGAACGGCAGGTGATGGAGAAACATCTCCAGTGTCCAATCTTTACAGAGCAGGGAAGGCAAGGATCACAGGAAAGAAGCTACTTTAGTCCTGGGAATGCACGTTGCTGTAGTTGGGGGAATTAACTCCATCTAACCAAAATAGAGAACACACACACACACACACACACACACACACACACACACACACACACAGCTTTTAACTCATGTTTTAGCTCTTTGACTAGGTGCCTGGGTGTGGCTTCCTGAGGAAGGGCCCAATTCTTGGGTCCCTGAGCATTATCTTTCATGAAATCCGGTGACTTTGGCAGCATTGCTTTGTTTTTCTCCCCCCTTAGACCATTGTTTCTCCTTGTTTTTGAGACTCAAATACTTATGTACAAGATTTTTTTTAATGTTCCTGGGTCTCTGAGGTACTGTGTATTTCCTCTTTCCTGCACACTGGGTGGTTTTAGAATGTCTAACTGTAAGAATACTGATTCTTTCCTTTGCTGCTGGGTGACTGTTTTCATGGTTTTTTAGTTCAATTTTCTTTTCTCCTTTAGACTGGTAAATTGGTTCAGCAAGATGACCCGATTCTGATCCCCAGGACCCACGGGATAGAAAACGATGACTCTGACCCCTGCAGGTTGTCCTCTGACCTCCGTGCTTGGGTCTCTCTCTCTCTCTCTCTCTCTCTCTCTCTCTCTCTCTCTCTCTCTCTCTCTCTCTCTCTCTCTCTCTCTCCTCTCTCTCTCTCCCCATAGGTAAATGTAGTACTTTTTAAAATTTCCCTTGCAATATGATGTTTTCCTCTTTCCATCCAATATGAGAACATTTTCCTTTTCTGCACACATCACCATTAAAAATAGCAGCCTTTGTCTAGTAATCCCAACATTTGCTCATCTCAGGCCTGATTCATCTCAGCGCCTCTTCTTCTTAGTGACTCACGTGGTCTTGATGCTTTAAATGTCAGATAATTTCATAGACCGTTATTGTTAGGTTCGGAGACTTTGGAATCTGTTATATTGCCCCCACCCTGATTTTTTGTTTTAATAGCCAATTTGCTTGCTTAGATAAAAGTTGGAGAGAAGGGGGGGGGACCAGTTCCCATAACCACATAGGTTGGGAGTCAGAGGGTTGACAAGCTGGTGAACATGGACATCAAATCCAGTTCGAGACCAAAGGCCGGAAAGCCAGAGGAACCAGGGTGTGACTCCAGACAAGTAGGAGAGGGCTGGTGTCACTTCCTCCTCTCCCAGTCCCTTCCTTTGGTAGGCTGGTCTTCCCACCACCCTGGGGAGGGTCCTCGGCTTAACGTGGTCCATCCATACAAATATTAACCGCAACTGGAAACACCCTCAGAGACACACCTAGTTAAACTGCTGGGCTGATTATCTAGGTGCCCATCACTGGGTCGTGATTATTAATCTTCACTGTCAACTTCATAGACCTAAAGTCACCTAGGGGATGGAGGCACCCCAGTGCTGGGTTTGAGGGTATTTCTGCAGGTAATTGACAGTGGGGCAAAGACCCCTGAATGTGGGTGGTGCCGTGGGAGCCCGCTCAGAACAGAGGGGGGGCAAGAGGAAACCAGCCAGCTGTGGCATTTCCTCTCTGCTTCCTGGCCATCATGAAGGGACCTGCTCTGCTTGGCCACCCCCCACAGTCCCTTTCTGCCATGACAGCCTGAGTCCCCAGAGACTGAACCAAAATGTATCTTCCCTCTCTAGGTTTCATGGTTTTGTGACTGTTACCAAAGAAACTAAGGCACAGAGTGACACAAGGTGACCATCACAATGGGAGCTCGGGTCTCAGCTCTAACCTCGTTCTGCTTGCTTCACACTCTGCAGTCACACTCAGTGGAAATCCAGACAGCCATTCCGAACAGGCAGCTGGCCAGCTTTCCTCTCTGCTTTCTTCCATCCTGGGCCCTCACTCACCTGTGTGTCCCGTGTGCCCTCCAGATGGAGGCACGAGGGTTCCCTGCCTGTGACCACACAGCTCTCTGAACAGACATGATTTGAGCCCCACACATCCACAACCTCCCTATTTTCTTTTAGTTTTCCTAACACAATATTTTCATTGGTTGTTTGGGAATTGCACAGTGTGCATCCTGATCACACTCACTTCCCAATTCTCCCAGGTCTGCAACCCCACCTTTGTGACCTCCCTTCCAGAAAGAAGAGGAAGGAGAAGGAGGAGGAGGAGGAGGAGCAGGAGGAGCAGCAGGAGGAGGAGGAGGAGGAAGAGGAGGAGGAGGAGGAGGAGCAGGAGGAGGAGGAGGAAGAAGAAGAAGAAGAAGAAGAAGAAGAAGAAGAAGAAGAAGAAGAAGAAGAAGAAGAAGAAGAAGGAGTCCAGTTTGTGCTGTCCACATGCTCACTGGATCGTGGTCTAACTCCCAGTCCCTTAAAGAAAACTGAGTCATGCCCCCACCCCCACCCCCCATCCCCCGAAGCCATCCCTTGTGGGGAGCTACACTGCAGAATCCTTATCACATGTCTCTTTGATGACTTTCTGTCTAGGTTGTTAGTTTTTTAGGGGGTGGGTGGGATGGGATTAGGTGGTCATCACAGAAGACTTCTATGTCCCTTTTCTCATCTGCTTCAAGTGGCAGCATGGAACACAGACATCTTCCTGGCCTTCTGTGGTATCACAGGCCATGGACATCAACAGACCCAGCTGCAGCAGGACCACAGGCCCCAACATGGCCTTCTGCGGCAGCACAGACCATAGACGTCAACCCATGATGTCTTCAGGTGGCAGCATAGACCACCGACATTAACACGGCTTTGGTGGTAATATGAACCACAGACATCAACACAGCCCTGGCTGCAGTAAGACCATGGACCCAGACATGGCCCTGGTGGCAGAATGGACCATGGACGTCAACATGGCCTCAGGTCAGCCTCCCCATTTTCATTCCAGTGTCTGCCTCCTTGTGGCATGCCAGAGCATTCTGGCCACTGGTCTTTTCATTAGACTTACCAGCATTGATTTCTGTGGGATAGCTGATTCGTTGGGAGTTACTTGTATGTACTGGAAGAGGACTAGGACAGGATCCCTGAAGTCATTTCCATGTTCCAGATACTCTGTCCCATGTGCAAGCAGAATGGGTTTATCTCCTGGTGCAGCCAGATGCAGCCCTTCGTGTTCAGCAGGTCAATCTTCGATGCGACTTTCTCTTCGAGTACTTCACTGTGGGCCCCAGGAACAGACATTGTGACTTGGAATATTCTGTTTGAAACTCCTTACACATTTTATAAGTTCATGAAGGTAGGTCCTTTGTGTCCACAAAGCCACAGGTCACAGTGGTACCAATGTGACAAGTGTTTGGGTCATCAAAAACTTGTATAGTACTTTCCTTCCTTCCCTCCTTCCTTCTTTCCTTCCCTCCTTCCTTCTTTCCTTCCTTCCTTCCCTCCTTCCTTCTTTCCTTCCTTCCTTCCTTCCCTCCTTCCTTCCTTCCTTCCTTCCTCCCTCTTCCTCCTTCCCTTTCTCCCTCCTTCCCTCCCTCACTCCTACCCTCCTTCCCCGTCCCTCTCTCCTTTCCTTCCTCTTTCTTTACCTCCAGTTCCCATTTTCCTCTTCCCTTCTCCCTCCTTTCCCACCTCCCTACCTCCCCACTCCCTTCTCCTCTTTCCTCCCTCCCTGCCCTCACCACCAACTTCTGGTGCTTTCAGGCATTCAGAACTGAATTCAGGCTTCAGCTTTTTGACCAGTTTCCCTGGGGCCTCTCCAGCCTCTTCCTTTTGTCAAAGTCAATGGCACATTCTTTAGGTCTTAGTTCCAGCAGCCCCATTCCTCTCCTGCACTGATCACAGGGAGCAGGTCACCCTAAACTTAAACCACGGTCAGCGCTGACCTTGCTCATAGGTCTACCATGGTGGCTGGGGTCTGAGGAGACAGTGCTTTCTCTCTCATAGTGTGAACGAGGTGCTTTGACGACCCGAGGAGGCCAGACAGCTGTGTCGGACTCATCTGGGGTCACAGACTCTCTATACCCAGCTTCCGATGTCTCTGTTGGCAGGGGCCACAGCCAGAACTGCTGGATACAACCTCAGTGTGTGGTGCTCCATGCAGCAGATTGCCTGGCCGCTGCCAGCACAGCTGCTGGGCACCGAGGGAGGTTGTCCATGACGACAAGGTAGAAGGAAACAGGTGGCTTTTTATGATCTGGTCTTAGATGTTATATCCCATTGTTCCTTGGTACTGTGTGGGCTGAGATGCCAGAGACAGCCCAGGATCTAGCAGAGGGGTCACAGGACCCTCCACATGGTAGAGGCAGCATGAATGGTGGGGTAGACAGGGCAGGCACATTGGAGAAGCTCATCTGGTACAGTAGCCATGTAGTTGTGGATTAACATTAACTAAACAATCAACTCCCTTCTTGCCCATCTTCTAGAGCTCAGAGCAGATATGAACATTCTTAAGTACTTGGTCCATTTGCAAGGCTGAACCAGGTCCTATTCAATCTTCCTGTTTTTTTGTTTGTTTTTTTCTCATAATAACCCCTATCATGATAGAAAGTCATACCTACACAGAGCCAGAGCCAGTGGCATGCTGGTCTTGGGAAAGTTCTTTGAAGATACTGGCACACTTGGTCTGGCGACTTGACCTGTTATACCCGAGGAGGACAAGATGTCTGTGTGGAGATCTGAATTTTGGAATTCCCGGCTCAGTGGAAACTTGCCTCACCTGCCTGGAGAGCACTTGCTCACTGCTGTGGCGTAGGTCACTGAGCTGTTTTCTTCTCAGTATCCTGGGTGCCTGATCTCTTGGGCTGATAATTACAAGCACCGGGGACTTACTGGAACAGGCCAAGGGGGGTTAGCTGGGTAGGGGAAGAGCTGTCATGAAGTCAGGTCCATCTTTGTGTGTGTGTGTTTGTGTGTGTGCATGTGTGCGCATGTGCGTGTGTGTGCACATGCTCCTGTGTTTGTGTGTGTGTACATGTTCCTGAATGTGTGTGTGTACATACTCCTGTGTATATACTCTTGTCTTTGTATATACATGCTCCTGTATTTGTGTGTATTGTGTATATGTGTGTGTATGTGCTCCTGTGTTTGTGTGTACATGCTTTTGTCTTTGTGTGTGTGTGTGTACATACTCCTACATTTGTGTGTGTACATGTTCCTGTGTTTGTGTATGTGTGCACATGCTCCTATATTTGTGTGTATGCACATGATCCTATATTTGTGTGTGTGTGTGTATGTGTTATGTGTGTATATGCACACAGGGTCTCTCACTGAACCTGGAGCTCGCTAATTCAGTTAGATTGGCCAGACAGTGAACTCTGGGGATCTGCCTGCTTCCAAATCTACCCCTATTCTACCATGGTTCTGAATCACAGACATGTATTTTACCACACTCAACGTTTCACACGGGTACTGGGAAACTGGACCCAGTTCCTTATGCTTGCATGAAAACACTGACTGAGCCAGCCCCTGTAGCATCCGTGTCCCAGACTTTATCCTGAGGTGAGACGATGAAGCATTCGGAGCAAGGGCCAGAGCAGCAGCAAAGCCAGCACCCCTGGGACATTAGCTGAGGACATCCTCATGGCTCTCTCCAGCTCTTACGTGTGCTGCAAATCAGAATGAGTGAGAAGGGAGGAGATGGGAGAAGCCAGAGGTCATAGCTGGCTCTTTCTGAGTCCCCAGTAAGCGAAGACGCCCTCCAGCCTTGCATTGTGTAGCATTTCTGGCTGGCTCAGTGTGTGCCCAGCAACTTGCCTGCTCCTACATCTGGAACAGGTGCCAGCTGCTGCTTGTGGAACAAATGCAAACCAGCAGACAAGAGCCTCAATGACGTAATGACGCACAGGCGTCCTTGGAAGCTGCAGGTGGTGACTGTTGAGGGTCAGGGGCTTGGGCGTATTTTGTCCTTGTTATTGTGTAGCCCTGAGACCAAAAACTTAGAAAGGGTTCCAGCTGTTCTCTTCTGGACTACTGAAGTCTGCCTGGTCCTTCCCACCCCTCCTTTAGCCTGACACTCCCTCCTGGATGAAGTCTGCCTGTCATGCTTACATATGCCTCATGTTCTCTTCAGAGGTTCACTTCATCCACCCATGTTCAGTGGTCAGGCTGACTGACAAAAGAACCATCTCTATTTCAGGGAGGCCTCTCAAATTTGGCTTCAAAACTAGTCTTGCTGGATGAAGGGTGCCCTGTGGGGTCCGGGAAAAGGTCCTCACAGTCACTGCACCCTAAGGCGATCTTGGTTTCTGGACACAGATTTCTCATCCTTGCTAGGGAACCAGAAATAGGAGTGGGTGGCGATTGTGGGCAGCGTAGGGTGAGCAATGACTGAGGCAGATCAAAGCACCCATGGCTACTTTTATCCAGCCCATCTGCTTCTGTGGAGGGAGAGGGAATGAGGGAGACTGTGAATGGTGTCAGCACCCGCTCCAGGAATCCTCCCAGTCCCCAGCTGAGCCAGGCTCCACTGCAGATGGCTAGTGCTGCCCCCTCCCCGTGTTGTTCTGGCCAAACTTGCTTGCAGATAAGAACCCCCAGGATCGGTTTACCAAGGCATTGGTGTACCAACCCAGGGAGCAGTGGCTGGCTTGCATTGTGTCCTGTGTGGAGGAGAGAGAGAGAGAGAGAGAGAGAGAGAGAGAGAGAGAGAGAGAGAGAGAGAGAGAGAGAGAGAGAGAGAGAGAGAGAGAGAAAGAGAGAGATTGACTGATTGATTTTCAGCTCGATGTTCTCAGCAGGGGTAGTTGCTCCCTCCCATTCCCTGTAGCAAGATGCAGCATTCCTCAGTAGACCCCCTTTTCTCTGGCCTGTGCCCAGTGAGGGTGCCCTGGGAACTTGCAGACTCAGGATCAGTAATTTCATATCCCTTCCTTATCCTAAGCACCACCCCCCACCCCACAGTAGCCTGGATTCTCCAGCTATCAGATGAAAATAGTCCTTTAATTATCCACCCAGGCAAATTTAGGAGTGTGAAGAGAGGGGGCGAAATGAAAACATTCTACACTCAGTCAAGTTGCTGTTGACATTGATTTCTCAGAGCTTGCCGTGAAGAGTCGTGCTGCGAGATTGTAGGATGTATGCTATGCGGACAGAATAAAGGCAGCTCGGCCACGCAAGCTGGCGAGTGGGCAGCTGCGCTCACAAGCATCCCTCCTTACAAATGTGGGCACAAAGCAGGTGTCTGTGTGTTTCCCCGCTGCATGTGAGTCCTTCTGCTATCCGTGCCACCCGAGTAGCCCTACATGTCAGGATCAGGGCGGAATCATTTCCTCTGAGCTATCTGTGATGCCCCGGGTTCAGCTGACTTCCACCTGCCTTCAAGGTTCGCTCACCCTGTTCCCTCTGCCCAGTTGACATCCGCTATAGGCCCAGTCAGCTCAGCGCTCATCACAGAACTCTAGGTATCCACTTCTAGCCCGATGATTCCATCAGCCCAGCGGACAGAGGATGAAAGAGGTTTGAGAGAGAAGGGCCAGAGACTGTATCCTGCCATAGCAGCATGACCCATTGTCTTAGGGTTCTTATTGCTGTGAGCAGGCACCAGGACCACAGCAATGCTTATAAAGGAAAATGATTAATTGGCATGGCTTACAGTTCTGAGGTTTAGTCCATTATCATCATGGTGGCGTGCAGGCAGACATGGTGCTGGGGAAGGAGCTGAGAGTCCTACATCTTGATCTGTAGGCAGCAGAAAGCAAAGTGAACTAGGCAGATCTTGAGCAGAGGAAACTTTAAAGCCCCCACTTTCTTCAATAAGTCCATGCCTCCTAATAGTGCCACTCCCTATGAGCTTATGGAGGCCAAGTACATTCAAACTACTACACCCATCCTTCAGTAGATGTCTACCAGGCAGCAGCCTGCTATGTAGGGAGCACTTAGGAACTCATTTCACTTCCAGCCAAGCTTCTGTAGCTAGACTAGTCTTCCAGGTATGCCCATGTGGGACCTGCTCCATCAGTGGGCTGGTTTTCCTCTTCCCCACCCTTCGAACTAGCAGGTGGCAGTGCAGTCAGGATGTGAGCAGCCCATCTCTCCTCAGTTGCTTTGAATCTGTTCATCTTCCAGTAACTGACAAGGTCTTTCTGTAGGACATACAACTCCAAAAAAATTACTTATTGTTTGTGTGTGATGTGTGCCTATGGTGGGGCATGTACATGGAGGTCAGCGGACAACTTGTGGAGTTAGTTCTCATCTACACATGGGTTCTGCAGATGGGACTCAGATTGCCAGTGCCGTTTCCTGCTGTGAATACACACAGAACAGAGGTCCAGCAGCAAATGAAAGAGTTCATAGTGCACACTCCCCCACCTCATGCAGCTTCTCATGTCATTCTCTCCCAACACTGTTCCAGTTCTTAAAACTGGAGATCATGGATGGATGGACAGATGGATGGATGAATGGGCAGGTGGATGGGTGGGTGAATAAATTAATAGATGAATGGATTGATTGATGGGTGAATGCATGTAAGGGTAGATGAGAAGATAAACTAATGGATATATGAATGGATTCATTGAAGAACAGACAGATAGGTTAATGAAGAAAGAGGTATGGATGGATGGATGTGTGAATAAACCCTTTTCTCCCCAAATTGGTTTTGGTAATGGTGTTCATCACAGCAATAGAACCCTAATTAAGATGGATGATACTGATAGGTATGTATGTATGTATGTATGTATGTATGTATCTATACACATATACAGCACATGTGAGAATATACATGTTCACACATACATATGCACTTATATTTGAGAAAATATGTACATTGCATGCATACATATGCACACCTTCACAATGTTCATATGCATACGCATATACACATATAAACACCATGCACATTGCTTTTGCAGACACAGGCATAATGCTCATCACACACTCTACTCCCTTCATTTCTGTTTGCCCCCCCCCCCCGCCATTTCTGATGAACTTTCCCACTCTTTGACCACTGCTGTCATTCCCCTGCATGTTAGCTGATTTGCTGCTGCTGAGGGTCCTAGACGCTGTTTCTAGTATCTTACAAGGGAAGTGCTGCAGTGCACAGCCTGGGTTTTGTGCACAGACGCATCTGAGGGATGGAAAATGCCTGGCCTCGAGCTATAAGCATCTTTATCCTGGTAGGCATTCCTGAATCAGCTTCTAAAGAGTCAAATCTGCACTTCCTCAACAATTCACCAGCTGTTTTAACCACTATAAAGGATTGCAAATGGATACTTCTAATGTAATTAGTGGGCTTCTTTCTGGCATTTAAAAACCATTTTCTCCTATCTCAATTCTCTGTCCAGGTCTTTTACTTTTTTCTGTGTAGTCACCCACCCAAGAATTGGCTTAGGTAGTTGAGTATGGGTATGGCATTCTGATCTTACTAGGGACATTGAATAGGGTACTGTAAAACTCCCACCCCAAGTGGAGTAAGGAGTTTGACTATAACTAACTTCCTCTCCTGAAGGTCAGCTCCAACCCTAAACAGCTCCTTGGGTTGCCCTCACTCAGGGTATTCCTGATCCATGAAGATTCAGGCTGCAGACTCTATGGAGTGACCCATAGCTAGTGCACAGGTTGGGTCTACAGCTTGACACACTTCTGTCCCTCAGAGATGCACAGAGGAGGGGTAAAATGGGGTCCAGGCTCACAGGCTACTTGCTCCGCATTCCTTGTTCATGATAGGGGCTTCTTCCCAGAAAACACGCTAGCAAAAGTTCTGTTAGCCACCTCTGTCCTTAATTTGTGCTGTAGGACTTGCCCTGCCTCTTGCCCCTCTCTGTACCATGATCCATTGGGCCACTTACCCCACATCTGAGTGGGACGTGCCTGGGAAACAGCTGAGCTGTTCCTGTGACTATTTCTTCCTCCCAGGAGCCAGGCCAACCAAACCTGTGTGTTCCTACCAGGGATGGTGGAAGTGATTGATGGGCAGCCAAGCTGTGGGCTAGGTGGAGCCCAAGGTTGATATAGTACAGGACCCTCATCTTGTGGTGATGCTCCCAGTGCCAAGTGATAGGTGCTGAATGGGAGGTGTCAGGTGGTACCAACTACCTTTGGTTATCAGGTAGCCTCATCTTCCAGTCTTCCTATCTGTCCTGCTGGCTGCTTCCTCTGCCTGCTGCCCCTTACTCCTAATAAAGTACTTACTCCACAGACCACTGGACCACCACCGAGGAGCAAGCCCAATTCTCACTTTGAATCAGCAGTGAAGAAAACCCCAACTGCTAGTTCTCTATCCTTCTAGAACCCACTCTACTGTGTTCTTTTATGTTAAGACAAATCCCAAGAGCCATCTGATAGGCTGTCACCATAACTTATCACAGCAGGCTCCCCCTGCCCTAGATCATGTGAACCTATGGTGCCAGTGGAGTAGGAAGATTCCTGCTGGCCTCACAGTGGCTTAGGCAAGGTAGTTTTGGAATACTATGTAGCCTTACTGAGTGATCTCTTACCCAGTTTACCAACGAGCAGAGACAAGGCCATTTTACAGTATCTTTGAGTGTTATGTTGCTGTGTTGTGTGTCTGCTGGTGTTGTTATGCTCAAAATGTATGAGGGCTGCAAACACACATAGTGGGATAAAGTGATTCTATATAGAGATGATAATGTAAAAAAACAAAACAAGAGAGACTCAAGCACAGAATGAGATAAATTAAAATTCAGTAGTCTTTGGTTTGCTCTGGTGCTAACACTAAGGTATGGTGTATTTTCTCATAAAGTCATTCTCTCTCTCTCTCTCTCTCTCTCTCTCTCTCTCTCTCTCTCTCTGTGTGTGTGTGTGTGTGTGTGTGTGTGTGTCCTGGGAGTGGGTGGGATCAGGATCAGTGGATGCCCTTAGCAGGCAAGAGCATGGTCCCCACTAATTCCTTCCTCAGCAGATGACCCAGGGTTCTTTGGAGGCATAGACAGCCTGATTTGGGGTCAAGTGACAGGTCTACCACTGGAGTGTCCCACCAAGCCTCTGTACTGCCCTGTCTCCTTACACAGCATGTGTCTCACCCAAGCCACACAAAAGAAAAGAGGAAAACCAGATTGGATGCAATGCTGGCTGCCCCCAGGTTTCTGTCAAGCAGTGCTCTGTGGGCTACCTGAAGCCTTTGACTTCAGAAGGTTCCCTAGAGACAGCTGCTGGTGCCAGGTGCCATGGCAGCCTCTGGGTTCCAGGAAGTGGCCATGAGACTGTGGACTGAAGGCAAGAGTCACAGGGTTCAGCCATTGCGCCTCTCCTATCTAGTCTCGCGGGACGAGGACTTACAGATGGGTTAGGAAGAGGCCTATAGGGTGTCTCGTGGCTATAGGATGCAGCTGGATCTTTTGGGAAAGAATTTGTATAAATAATTAACGTTGATTTATTCTCTCTTATATCACAAAACTTTTTTTTTTGTTTTTGGTTTGTCTTCTCTTCCTGACTTTGTAGGTACATACCACAGAATTCTAGATGCATTCCTGCTTGCATTTCCCTTTTGGTGTTGTTTTATCAGATTTATTGTGAGATTCTTCACTGTAAGTGAAAGAGATTAACCTCTACTTTCCTCGTTTTTTTTTCTTTTTTCGTTATTTCATTTTGCTTGTGGCACTGAGATGGAGCCTGACGCCTTGCCCATGCTAGACAAGTGCTGTATCCCTGAGCTACATTCTCCAGCCATATGAGTTTTCTGAGGCACTCTGGCCTTGAACTTGTGACCCTTGTGCCTGTAGCACCCAAGTATCTATCACCTGGGATTACAGGTGTGGTTGGCTTTTCCTCTATGACAAAAATTGTAAGACATCGGATCTTCCTTGTTCTGAGTCCCACATCCAACAGGTGCCAGGGACAATGTGGAGAAAAGGCTGAGGAGTTGCGGACCCTAAGAAAGTGCCCTGCAGAAATCCCAGAAGTTCTGAGTGTGGGCACACCTACCGCTTTGTTCAGATTTGACTTTCAACGGGAAACCAACAGGAGGGAGAAAAATGATTCTGTGGGCAGCCACAGTTATCTTTCCTAGCAAGGAGTAGCAGGCAATCCAGGGATTAGGACTCAGAAGCAGAGAGGATGATAGACCCTGGGTGGGGGGTGTTTTTAAAAAGACAGAGATCTGAGTTAAGAGGTGACCCCTTACACACAGTCATGCTCAGCATAGAGACCGTCACTGTCCTGCGACAAAGGCTCTGTCTAGCTCCTTTCTGCTCCTCCTGTGGTCCCACATCACATGGCTGCTTCTGATACAGGGCCAGCTGACTTGTCTCCAGGTTCTGCCCTCAGAAATGTGGTAAAGACTGTATCCCCTCAAAGACCAGGTGAGAAAGACCCAAGTGGCGGGAATGTTTTGGGGATGGTACCCACAGACTGCAAAAGAGATGTGGGTAAATGGAGAGAAATACGGGCTTGTGGCCCAAGGGGTCCAAGATTGACTTTGGATAAACTGAAAGCTGGTTGTTAAGAGAGTAGTGAGGAATTTTAACGTTTTCACACCTTTGTGTATGTGCATGTGTGCACACACACACGCGCGTGCGCGCTTGTGTGTGTGTGTGTGTGTGTGTGTGTGTGTGTGCCACAATGCACAATGCACATATGGAGGTCAGAAGACAATTTGTCGGATGCAGTTGCCTCCTTCACTATCTGGGCTGTGGAGATTAACTCAGGTCGTCAACCTTGGTGGAAGGTGTCTCTACCCACTGGTCTGTGCATCTGGCTCAATATTATTTTTTAAATGAAACATTTTAGAAAAAACTGTAGCTTAAAGGTGCTCCTGACTGTAAACAAAGAGATGAAGTGGGTGAAAAACTTAAAAGGGCAACAGTTGGGTCTGCACAATGCCCTCAAACACATGCGCTCACAGCAGCTAAAGAAAATCATGTCAGTTACTGGGTCAGGTGTGAGGGCATCTAAGCATCATTCCAGAAATGGGTGAGGACAAGGGAGGAGGCAGGCATTGTGTTGTCTTCCCCAGAGACCATACCACTTTTAGCAGGCACTTCTTGGGTCCTCCAGCTGAGGAATATCCAGGAGAAGGGTGACCCCAGCACTCCATGCAAGTAAGGCAAACTTCCCATGGTTGTCCATCCATCAGGAGGAAGGGGATAGAGTTTGAAATGACTAAACCAGCATGAAACCACTTCAACCCCATTCAAACTTATAGACACGATGATGTTGCCTCAGGAAATGCCTGCACTGTGCATGCAGAGCTCTTGATAAAAACATGCACATTTGTCCCTGAGCTTCAGGTCTATGGATGCTATAGGAACCGCAGGAACCAGAGGCATGTTACATGGTAGCACGGGTGCTGTCTGCCAGCTTTGTATAATCTGTGGATTCTTCTACATGGCTGTGATCCATCACAAAACAGCCAGAAACAAAACCAGCCTTGAGACAGTTGACCCAGCTGCCCAGGGCCGCTGTAGCCAGTGACAGAGTGTGAGCAGATGTAGCGGCAAGAATCCATTTCTAGGCTTTTCCCAATGACTCCTCCACCTATCACTGTGGACAGAATTCCAATGTGCAAGACGGGGGTCTGGTGGGGCAACCCTGACAATCCATCTGGAGAAAAAGATACAGGATGCTCTTCCCTTCTTCCCACCCTGTAGTCTTTGCCTCTGGATGGAGTTGACAGTACAGCATTTGTGTCCATGCTGGGAATCATCTTTGGACTCCTCTGGTCCTTCTTGGGCCATCCTTTTCTGGGGAGGTCAGTTGGACAAGGAAGTAATGTGGAATAGGCACAATGAATATCAGTGCAGAGGGGACTCCCTGGAACCCCTTCCCCGGAAACTCATGCAGAGTGTGTGCAGGCTGAGCACTGTAACTGTGCTTTCTGAAAGTTGTACACACACACACACACACACACACACACACACACACACACACACACACACTCCATATGGGGATGGAAATGGCTTTGGTATATTGTGTATATGTGTATATTGTGTATATTTCATATATGGTGTATAGCTTTGGGTAGAGCCCCTTCTAGGGACACACAGCATCCCAGCTTCCACCTGCCTCAGGACTTGAAAATACACTTGTCTGAGCAGATCTCAGAGGGAGGGCAATGTGATTCATTCCAGGCAGCCTCTGTGACTGGTTCATGCCAGGCCAGCGAAGGCACATGCAAATCAAGATGGACTGATGCATGATTAGCAAGAGCTGCCTTCCACGGTCCTGCCTGTCAGTCTCTTCTCTGTCCTTTATGCTGAGAAGTCAGTCAGTCCTCCGGGGAACAGTGAGGGCCACCTGCCTCTGTCCTTGGCCTCTGGCTTTGGCATCCCCATTACAACCTTGCTTGGTTGCTCTGGATCAGAGTGGAACGTGCTAGCCTTTCCTGCCAGATGGAGCCTCTGCTCTCTCTGTATCTCTTTCCCAGGGCTCTGTTCCCAGGAACTGTACTCCCAGATCCCAGGCACTGACTATCCCATCCCTTTGATGTGAGTATAGTTCACAGGTGACTGCTTCTAGACAGCCCCGCACACAGGATATTCACTCATTAATCTATCCATTCCCAGATACACTTATCTGATAAGACATGACTGAGACATGAAGTGTCCCTTTTGGCCAGAAGCTGAGACAACTGGCCTAGGGCACACCAGGCACTTGGTAGCTATGTGACAGACACCTGTCCCTTCATCCTTGCATGGGACTGGTTGTAACACGAGAAGTTATTATCTTCTTATCTTAGTAAGAAAAGACAAAGAGAGATAGTGTGTGAAGTGCTGGCCTGGGCATTCGGCTTGCCATTTACCAGTCAAAAGCAGAAAGCAAATGCTGCATGGGGGCAAGAAGCCGGGTCCCACGCGCAGCTGGTGGGATGGAAACTGGCATGGCCACCGTGGGAAGCATCAGGATGGGCCTCAGAATCTGAAGAGAGACAGGGGAGCTGTGATCTGGCAGTTGCTCGCTCGGGCATGTGTCCAAAAGACTCGAAAGCGAGGCCACGAAGAGATTTGCACACTCGTGGCCGCAGCATTATTCATAATAGCTAAACCATGGAAACAACACTTACGTCGGTTGTCCAGTGACGGGAAAAATAGAGTGCAGTCTCCTACACAGTGGGATGTTTCTCAGCCTGGAGAGGGGAGGACATTTTGATACAGGCTGGGTCTTGGATGAAACCAACAGACATTATAGAAATGACACAGTTGCTGCAGCGCAGCAGGCGTTATGTAACTACACTTACAGGAGGCACCTCGAGTCTCCAGGTGTCGGGATGGGGAGTGAAAGACTGGGTGTCAGGGGATGGGGAGTCAGTGTTTCATGGGGGGAAAGAGCTTTAGGAAGCTGAGAAGCCTGGAGGCGGAGAGCAAGGACAGCTGTGCAACGTGAATGTACTCAACACTACGGGGTCGTGCATTTGGATGTTAGGGTGGGAAACTGGATGTTAAAAATTGCTAACAGAGTCCTAAGGGCAGCTGCCTAGGGAAAGGTGGTCTTTGGGATCCTGAATGTCTATTTCCAGAAGAGAACAAGGAGAGAAATCTTTGACGTACTTCCGAGTGTGGGTGAGCCCAGGGGCTCATGGGAGTAGCTTACAGGGTACAGCGTTGAGAGTCCAGTGGGAAGACATTGGGGATCGTCTAACCTGTCCTCTGAGCTTTCTGTGTAAACAAGGATGATTCCCAACAGCGTGCCACTGAGGGAGTGTTGACACGAGAAAAGAGGTTAAACAGGTCAGCAGGTGTGGGGAGAACTGGGGGACCCGTGTCCCTGGCCATAAGGAAAACACCTTGTGTTGTTCTCCAAAACCATGTGGAAAAGAAAATTCCTGCTTGTCACCTAGTAAAGATGTTGACGTGTCAGTCCCTCAGCTCTCTGGTGGTCTATCCTTTGTGACTCTCAGATGCCATCTTAACTGGTGGCATGTGTTGCTCTTACCCACCTTGTTAGTTCATTCAGTACTCCCGCATCGACACCATGGCTTATGCCGCACTCAGTACTTTGGGGTTCACAGACTCCTGGGTGGGAGGGCTAAGGAGGAGCAGTGTGAACAGTGGGTGCATCAGCTTGGACACTATTCACGAGACCAAGCCTGGCACAGGGCTTCTCCAGGCTGGTAAGAAGAGGCATCTGGTTCCCATCACTCCCTACCAGCACAGGCCCAGTGATCCCAGGACCTCTATTCTCTGCAAAAGGGTTGTGGCTTTACTTGCTGATTCCTGCTCAACATAGCAAGAGCCCCCTGTAGGAGGGACAGACTTTTCTCCAAGGCAGTTACAGACCCAGCTGCCGATCTGCAGTGGTGTACAGGTAACACTGTTTATTCCATGTCTCCACGGCCCAGTTCCTGCTCTGGCCTCAGCAAACACCTTCAGCTAGCGCCCGAGCCCTGCGGCCTGCCCCCCAGCACCGAGGGGGTTTTGTTTGGTTTGGCTTTTGAGCGTTTCATGGCTTTATGTGGTTAAGCTCCAAGATCCAGCCCCAAGTGCATTTGTAGTTTGCAGCTATGGCGGCTTCTCAGCCTCTTGTCTACAGTGAGAAGTTAATGCTAGCCTATGTCTACAAATGCCCAGGAACACTTCCTCACGTGACCTCTTGTCCACAGTGAGGAGGTATGGTAATGCTAGCCTGTGTCTACAAATGCCCAGGAACACTTCCTCACGTGACCTCTGGGTCTGTGTTAAGGTGCTGTCTGCACACACCTCTGTCTCCAACGCTGCCGCACCTCTGTGGGTGTGCACAGGTTCCAAGCCCAGGGAACCCATAGGAAATCCACCAATGTCCCTGCAGTTGGGGGTGCAGGGGGTTCTGGATCCCTCCTTTTATGCTCCCCAGAGAAACAGAAACAGTAGGGTGTGTGTGTGTATACAAAAGTTCCCCAGTTAAAACTGTTCAACTTACAGTGCTCAACTTTACTGATTGATAATGCAGAAACCATACACATTAGCGGAGGCCACACTTGAAATTCTGACTCTGCCTTTTCCATGTCTAGTGACATGTGGGATGCTGGCAATGGCAGTGAGCACAGCTTGCCATCAGCCCCATGTCCTTGAAGGAAGCATCTCCAACTTCTCAGCACAGTGCACAGCTGAGCAAGGATTCGGGTAAGGACGATGACTGTATTTTTGACTGGCATCACCATTTGGTACACATTGGATGTCAAGGGAAGCCCCTGGGAATGCTGTCAGCAAGCTGCAGAGCCAGTGCTGCCCAGTCTACAAGTGCAGCCTGACGCAGGTCTTTACCTAATAACCCAAACCTGTAATGCAGGGTTGCATGTGGCTGGAAGCCAAAGTTGGTGCTGTCTCCAGAGAGACCTGCTCTCCTTGTTCTTCTTCTTCGTCTTTTTTTCTGGGCCCTTGGTGGGTCAGAAGAGACTTAGCCCTGCTGGGGAGGGTGGCTTGCTTTCCTCAGTCACTGAACCATGCAATGCTTCATCCCCGAAACACCTCTCAGACAAGACCAGCCATCCTGTTGTCCCCAGGGCAAGCAGCTTCACTCCCTGTTTTCTCCAGGTTGTTAAGCAACGGTTGTTTGAAGGGAAACTATGGGTGCCCACATGCACTCTCCACCACCATGAAGATTCCCTGGGCTTTTTGGACCCCCGTCCTGGGTGTGTTAGCCAAGAAGGGGGCCACATCTTGGGTCCTGCATTGGTACCATGTGAATGAAAGGGAGATAGTCCAAGAACCCTGGGGAAGAAGGTTCCTTCCCATCATTTAAACTGAAGGGCAAAGCTGGTGACTGGGAAGTGGGCCTGGCCTGCAGGGTTCATAGTTTGCCATGAAGCAGGTATTTGCATTTCAAGAAGGTGGCCACCTACCTGCCCAATCTTAAGTGAGGGGTGTGGCAGACAGATGGAAGGAGGGCCCCAAGTGGACAACTCCTTCTGAAACATGGTGGTGACTGGCAGAAGGACTGGGGAGTCAGAGGCAGCAGGAGACAGGGAGATGACTGGGCTCTCTGGGTTGGAGAGGTCATTCCCACAGGCCCCAGGTGGGACAGCGCAAGTCCTGGTCCTCAGCGGATAATCACGGACGTCTAGACGCAGCTCACCTGATTAGGGGAGTAATATGTAACCATGATGGAAAAGGTAGAAGACAGATATGACAGCAAAATAAGAGGGGCTGAGGAGGTAGCTCAGGAGTTAACAGCATTAACTGCTCAAGCATGAGGACCTGAGTTTGGATCCCTAGCACCCGTGTCAAAAGCCTGGAGGGCTTGTGCATGCCTGTGACCCTAGAGCTGTGCGGGGTGGGAGCAGGCAGATAGATGGGCTTTGCTGCCAGCCTAGCTCCAGGTTCGGTGAGAGAGACTACTGCCTCATTAGAATAAGGTAAGGAGTGATAAAACAGGACCCTCAATACACACACACACACACACACACAGAGAGAGAGAGAGAGAGAGAGAGAGAGAGAGAGAGAGAGAGAGAGAGAGAGAGAGAGAGAGAGAGAGAGAGAGAGAGAGAGAGAGAGAGAGGAGCAGTAATCTTATCAGAATTGTCCATGACATCTGCCAGGTATAGTGGTTGCACACTGTGCTGGGCAGGCATCCCATTGAGCCGACATGCCTATTTCCTTTGATCCTCCCAGGAACATCATAGGTTCCTTAACCCTCTGAACCCCACTTTGCAGCAGAGTCAGACAGAGGTGAACTGGCCTGTCCTGATTGAATCAGTCAGCTGGGCAGGGGGTGAGGCAAGCTCACAGCTTGGGCCTGTGGCCACGTTGCCTTTCTCTGCTGCCTCTGGGTCTCTGTCTGCAGTGGCACAGTGATGGGCCTCTTCTCTGCAGGACTGGTAGTTCCACAGACTGAGGGACCACTGCCCATCACTTAAGGCATCGGCCTATCATCCTGTATCTAGCCTGGACACTTGGATGACAGTGCAGGCATATGGCCGTTAGCATAGGCAGGTGCGCTTAGCTGACCTTAGAGCCTCAGCGAAGCAGAGTAAATGAGTGGGAGGCTGAGCATCTGCTGTTCTGATTCTGGGTTTCTCTGCTTTCAGTTTCCCAGAATCTGAAAGTGGAGAGCTGTTTTCTGAGATGCTTTTAGCTCTGACCAGGTGACCACCCCAACAGAACTGGGGTTCCAGGCACTGGATCCCTGTGGCTGATGCTCTCACCTCATTCTGTGAACTGCACCCTCTTCCTGCAACTCTCTGGAGTCTGGCTGCAGTTCACAGAAACGAGAGGAGGACCAGGCAGTGGAGGGGAGGAGGACCAGGGAGGCCAAAGGAGGATGGAAGTGCCTTCCATGAATGGCAGAAATTGACTCTGTATCCCTGATTAGATGGAGATCTGGATGGCCCAAAAACCAGGGTCAGGAGCTGGGTTAGCTGGCTTTGATGGCAAAATACTTGTCTTGCAAGCACAAAGACCTCAGTTTAATCCCAAGAAAGCATGAAATAGAGGTGGGGAGGGGCACTTCCTTGTAATCCCAGGACTGGGATGGCAGAGACAGAGGATGCCTGGGCCTTTCCGGATAGCCTGACCAGCTTAATTGGTGAGTTCCTCAACAAAGAGAAGCCCTGTCTCCAAAAGACAAGGCAGACGACGTCCAAGGGATGACATTGCAGAGGCTGTCCTTGGGCCTCCATGTGGGCCCACAGGGTCACGACCTCTCTTGTCTCCGAGTTTGTGCACTTCTTCCTTGCTGTGTGAGCTGGAACGCTGCCTATGTGGGATGAAATGAGATGAAAAATACAATGGGGCTGCCGTAAGCTAGAAAGCACCACACAAAAGCGCGTTAGTGCTACCGTTGCTATAATTATTGTTATTCCGAGTGCACGAATATGACAGGTGGCTGAGGGTCCAGCCAGCCAAGAAAATCTCTATATTTCAGCAAGAAGAGGCTTTGAAATCTGAGGAGAAAAGAAGCTTACCACCTCAGGCAGTGAGGGAGTGAACTGGGACAAGGTCTGACCTACACAGACGTCGTCTGCAACCCTCTATCTCCTGCGTCCAGAATTCAGGGCTTAAGAGATGAACGTGCAGGAGCTGTCTGAAAAGAGGCTTTCTGCAGGTTCCGGCCCAGCAGGCAGCAGTAAGTCACCACCCCCCAGCAGACCCAGCTTAGGAGGGGGATGTGAGCTAGGCAGAATTCAGTGCCCTTCCAAGCCCAGACCTGTAACTGCTCATCAGCGTTTCAGCAGAGGCCGGCTTGAAGGCCTGACTATCTTGTCCCCATGGCTGACGGTGGCTTGGGCCAAGGTCAAAAGGGTCTGCAGGGCTGGAACAACAGCCTGGCCAGTGTGTGCGGCCAAGATAGAGCTCGTCTGGGATCTTAGGCAGCTCTGCTCCACTGGCTGCACCATCAGCCCAAGCATACTGCCTGGTGTGTTGCGTCCTCACAGTTAACACACACCAAGAGAAGGACACAAAGCATCACACGAGAAGCAGGCATTTGGGGGCCTCAAGAAGACACCACAATAAATTCCTTTGTCCCGTAGTAACTATTAATAAATGCCATCCCCACTTTAAGGACCCAAGGGTGGAGACCCTGCGACGTGTGAGTGTTCAGTCACTCACAGCTCTCATCCTGAAAGGCCTGGACCTGGCTCTGCCTGTCCTGTCCCTCTACCTGTGTTCACAGGCAGATGCCGATCTGCTCAGCCTCCAAGGGTGAAAAGCATCAGTGGAACCCATGGTAAAAGGAGAAGTCCAATCATACTGTCCCTGGGAAGACGCAAGGGCAGGTGGACAGACTCCACTAGGAACCCATACATTCCCTCTGATCTCTGGTCCTCACTGAAGTCATCCGGCCCAAGGATTGTTGGAAAACAGGGCATCCAGATACAGAGCACGGGGTGGGGGCACTCTTGCCATGGGCCCAGTCAGAGCCACTCAGGTCAGGGGACAGCTCCCTCACACTCACTGACACCAAGCTGCTTTAGGCGCGTTTTCCTGAGCCAGCCTCCTAACTCAGGACCAGTGACCACAGCTTCTTTATGTCCCAGATACTATCAGAAGGCAGACTCAACTGAGGCTTCTGTTTCCAAAGAAGGGGTTGGACCTGCATGGGGAGAATGAGCGGGAGCCTAAAACCTAATGAACCAAGCAGAGTGCACAAGGGACCGTTGGGTCCCTGCAGGCTTCACTACTCAGTTTTCCAGTCTCTTGGTAGGTTCACTGTGGGACTGTCAACCAAACTGTCCAGATTGGGACTTCACACAGCACAGATGTCTTTTTGGACAGCAACAGAGGGCTGGAGGAAGGTGGATAGATTGCACTCCTCCTAGGACTCATGGAGTCTCCTGCCCTCTCTTAGTTCTGGGGCCTCACATGCTTCATGAGGTGGCTGTGCCACTCCGGTCATAGGTGCTAACTTATCGTCCTGAGACCCCCTCTTCTCATTGTGTCAAGACTTCCTTTGTCTCCCTTTTGTAGGTCTTGTGATAACATTGGCCCTGCCGAGTGGTCCAGGGCCAAGTCCATAAACATACGGAGCTCACGTATATCGAGACCCTTCCTTCCTATGTGGTTTCCTCCACGTCTCTAAGTGTCATCGTTCTTCCGACCACGGTCTGAGGAGCGGCTACAGTGAGGAGGCTAGTGATATCAGACCTGGGAAGACCCAGGATGACAGTACCTCGGGTGCCAAGGGTACAATCCTCTGCAGCCATTTTTTCTGTTTAGTTGATGTGAAAGGGATTTGGCGGGAAGGGCCATCCCAGGTAATAAATGGATTTAATAACACCTCCCGTGGGTGGGAGTTTCCCAGGCCTGCATGCATCTGTTATCTGATTAGTTTTTCACAAAGGGGTGGCTGGAGCTGTTGTCCCAGTGATGAATGAGGACAATGGCACGTGGGTGGCTAACACTGAGGGGGATGAGGATGAGCCTGCCAATGGCACTCTCTGCCAGGACCCAGGAAGCTGTCTGGCAGGCTGCTTTCTTCCCTAGGCACCGTTCCCCTAATCCCACACTACACCCTGTTAGCTGCTCACACCGAGCTGCACAGCTTGAGACCAGGCATGCATTATCCTGACCACCTGTAGAGGGCGTGGCACTCGCTCTCTAGTTAACAGGGCCAGCGGTTACCTTTATCCCATCCTCCTTTCACTCCCTCTCCCAGTGCGGGGTGGGGGGGGGGGGTGAGGGGGAGGGGGTGGGGGGGGAGGGCTGAAGACCTGAACAGCAACTCTCTCCAATATCCTTGGTGGGTCAGAGGCAAGGGCAGTAACCAGTGGAGCCATCATCCTGGATTGAAGGTGGCTGCCTCCCTTAACCCTCCCCCACCTTCCCAAGCTTCTCCCTTTCCCCTATGTCTTCTCAACCAGGCACCGTGCACTTGGGCCAAGACAATGCCACAGGGGTCTGATCTCCAATCAGCTTACTCCTGGGTAAGCCGGCTACCTGACCACACCGCCTCCCTGATCTATTTATGGAGAAACATGCACTTGTCTAGTGCAACAGAGGGACACTAATGGACTTTTGACAGGCCAGGGCCCATGGGGTCACGCCACCCAGAGGCTGTGGGTAACCCCCAGCCATTGTCTGGAAAGCACAGCTCAGGAAAGGGTCACTTTAGAATGTCATTTCCAGCCCCTTTCCCCACAGACAGTTTAGAAAGATGGAGAAAATTAAGGAGACTTGAGGAGGGAAGGAAGGGAGCCTCTCACCCTGGAGCCTGGCTGAAGACTTTGCCAACTGAATGTCAAGAGTCCCAGCACGGTTGACATTTGCTGTGACATTGCCTGTGCAGGCAGTACCCTTTGCAGAGAGAGACTAAAGATTAATTTAAGTCCTGAGTGCGTGTGGCCATCCAGTGTGGCCTCACTCCTTTCCCTGATGCAAATGTGAAATCTGTTGGGAATCTTACCAGCAAGAATGGGAACTCTGCTCACGGTAGGAGACACATCCTACTCGCCCTGTGCAGTCCTTTCCTGTGGTTGTACCTTATCAGATTTGACTTCTGGCCGAGGCATTAGAGGAACAATCTGCCCATCTCATTTACCAAAACAGAGCAAGAAAAAAAAACAGGCAGTATCTTAGCAACCCTTTGAACCAAGGATCCAGAAGTCACAAGATCATACGATGGCTCCCGGCTAAGCCACTTCAGCATGGTGACTCTCAGGCAGCCGACTCCCACACTTGTGTGTATAGCTCCCCTTGCCCAAGCACCTCTCATCTGTAAACCTGTGCTAAAATCTGTATGACATCTCTTCCTCAGAAACTTCAATGCTACTTGGCATTGACTTATCCTAGAATGCCTTTCTGAAGTACAGCTAACGACCTGGCTTTCATCTGAGTAGAGTTCTCTGAGAACTCCTCAGGCTGCTGTGTGCCGCGTCCCTAGTTCCTGCTCTCACTGACACACACAGGGTAGCTTGACCCCTCACACCCTCTCCATCTTAGCCTGAGATCGCGTCTCTTTTGATAGTTTGTGTCCTTTCTAAACTTGGTGAGCACACACATGAGAGCAGGAACTCAGTTCTCTCCTACCATGTGGGTCCCAGGGACCAAACTCAGGTCAAGTCATCAGATTTGACAAGTGCCTTTACCTCCTGAGCTACCTAACCAAATCTCAAATGCGTTTTAGTAACCCATTTTCATCTTCCCTTCCCTCCATGGAGCTCATGTAGTGCTCCCTGAAATCTTTAAACTCCCTTAATCAATAAAGATATTGCATGTGGTGGGGGCTGTGAATCCCCTGAACCCATGGTCCTCTAGACCCTAGACCAGAGGAGGCTCACCTAGCTCCTACAAGCAGCATCACCTTCTAGTGTCTTGTCTGAAGCCATCTTTGCCTAACTCCTGGGTTACTGAGCTTGGAACTCTGGAGCAGCCATGATAGGAGCTATGCCAGCCTCCAGACTCCATAACAGTACCACCTGGAGCAGCTGGGAAGAGGAGGCAAGAACAGGATCTAGGGCTGGTAGCTGGTAGCATCCTCTTGTGGACCCGAGGGCCAACTTGGTATCTTAGCTCGTGTTTCTCTGTAAGTTCTTCCAGGAGAAAAACCCCAGTGTCCTATCCTCAGACTCCACCCCAACCAGGTGCATAGTGCGTAAGAGCTAAACTGAGCCAAGGAGGGCAACCACACCTTCACTGGGACCTCCACCCAGACCTGAGCTATAGGACTACAGTGGTGTGAGCCCATTTTCCTAGCTGCCTGAAAGGCTGTAGCTGGAGGGTCAGTTTGAATGACCCTCGCTTGTGGAGATTCAGACATGGGTGAGGCTTGCAACTTCTCTGAGCCCTGGTGTTTGCACTGATCCACAGGGAAGATCAAATGTCAGTAGGGCATGGCACCTACCACTGCCTGGGACAGAACAACAACTGTCAATGCTGGCCGCTTGCTCTGGGATTTCTTGTGCGCTGTGCTGTCCAGTCTTCTGGCTGCCATGTTGTGGCACTAGCCCGCCGTGTGAGAAGAGGTGCCAGCCTTCTGGTGCTGGTAGAGCAGGAAGAGCATTCATCAGCAACAGTAAAGCCTATACTTGGCTTTACTAGGATTTTTTGTAAAACTTCTTGAAGGTTGGGGAATGGCTCAGGGGCAAACATTTGCTGCACAAGCAGAGGGACCTGAGTTCGAATCCCCAGAACCCATGTAAAAACTGGGTGTGACTGCGAGCAATTGTAACCCCAGAACTGGAACTGGAACAGGGAGGGGTGAGGCTCAGACTTGTTGGTCAGTCAGTCTAGACAAGCCTGGGGATCTCCAAGGCCTGTGAAAGACACTGACTCAAGAGGATAAAATGAAGAATGGCCAAGCAGAAATCTGACACCTCTCTCTGAATTTTGCACACATAAACACACGTATGAGTGCACATACCATCTTAAAACATACACACACACACACACACACTGATCTGAAATTCAATGTTTTTTAACACGAGGTGCTGCCAGCCTGAGCCTCTTGTTTCTGAGCATGCACACACAGGTCGACATGTCGCGTGGCTGGCTACCTCCTCCACCTGCCTGAAAATGCAGATTTACCAAGATACACTCACATGTCATCTGATTGCCCATTAAAGCATGCACTCCAATGGCTTTTAGTTCATTAATGGATAAGTGCAGCTGTCACCGTAGGCAATCCTAGAACATCTTCTTCACCTCACAGGCAATCGGTCCCCGTTATTGCTGCATACACCCCACCCCTGCAGGCGCAGGGTCTCTGCAGACACTCAGCAGGGATGGAATCATAATGAGTGACCCCCATGACTGCTGTGGTGTCCGTCAGTGCTTTCCTTCTTAGAGAAGAATAATGTTTTACCCCTGTTGGCTACATGTTCATCTAATTATCAATCCATGAGGCAATTTCGTGTGTGTGTGTGTGTGTGTGTGTGTGTGTGTGTGTGTGTGTGTGTGTGTGTACACGAGCCCGTGTGCCAGAGGACAGCCTTGGGTGTAACCCTCATGAAGGCCACCACCTCCTTAGAGACAGTCTCTCACTGAACCTGGAGATCAATACGCTGACTGGCCAGCAAGTCCTAAAGACCCTCCCATGCTCTGTCTCTGCAGTGTTGGGTGACAAGTGCTGGTCTCCATGCTCTGCTTGTTACAGGGGTCCTGGGCACTAAACTAAGAAAGACATTCCCTTGAACAGCAAGCACTTTGCCAACTGAAATGTCACCCAGTCCCTTGTGGTAGAATATTATTTTTTATTTAAATCATGTGTTAATTTATTTTTTACATTCCAATCCTAGTTCCCCCTCCCTCCTCTCCTCCCGCTCCCTCCACCCCCCTAACTCCCATCTGCTCCTCTGAGAGGGTAAGGCCTCCCCTAGGGAATCTATTAAGTCTGTCCCATAATCTCGCTGAGGCAGGACCAAGGTACCTCTTCCCTCCCCTCCCCTCCCCCATACACTCCTGTATCTAGGCTGAGCAAGGTATCTCTCCATATAGAATGGGCTCCACTAAGTCAGTTTGTGCATTAGCGTTAGATCTTGAACCCACTGCCAGTGGCCTCATATATTGCCCCAGTCACACCATTGTCACCTATTTTAAGGGAGTCTAGTTCGGTCTCATGCAGGTTCCCCATTTGTCTGACCTGAGTCAGTGATCTCTCAGTAGCTCTGGTCAGCTGATTCTGTGGGTTTCCCATCATGGTCTTGACTCCTTTGTTCATATTTGATTGTACTCTAGGATGTTGGCCCAATGATTAGTTGTGGATTTCTGCATCTGTTTCCATCTGTTTCTGGAAGAGGGTTCTCTGGGGTCATGGATTGTAGGCTGGGTATCTTTTGCTTTACGTCTGGTATCCTCTTATGTGTGAGTATGTACTTCGTCTTTCTGGTTTTGGGTTACCTCATTCAGGATTTTTTTTCTAGTTTTGTCCATTTGCCTGCGAATTTTAGGATGTCATTGTTTCTTAAGGCTGAGTAATACTTCATTGTGTAAATATACCACATTTTCTTTATCCATTCTTCAGTTGAGGGGTATCTAGGCTGTTTCAAAGTTCTGGCTATTACAAATAATGTTGCTATGAACGTAGTTGAGCAAATGTCCTTGTGATGTAAATGTGCCTCCTTTGGGTAGATGCCCAACAGTGGTATTGCAAGGACTTAAGGTAGGCTGATCCCTAATTTTCTGATAAATCGCCATACTGATTTCCACAGTGGCTGTACAAGTTTGTACTCCCACCAGCAATGGAGGAGTGTTCCCCTTTCTCCACATTCTTTCCAGCATAAGCTGTCATTGGTGTTTTGGTGTTTTTGATCTTAGCCGTTCTGATCAGTGTAAGATGGAATCTCAGAGTGGTTTTGATTTGCATTTCCCTGATGACTAAAGATGTTGAGCATTTCCTTAAGTGTCTTTACACCATTTGAGATTGTTCTGTTGAGAATTCTGTTTAGATCTGTACCTCATTTTTAATTGGATTATTTGGTAGTTTGATGTCTAATTTCTTGAGTTCTTGAGTTGTATATTTTGGAGATAAGCCCTCTGTCAGATGTGGGATTGGTGAAGATCTTTTTCCATTCTGTAGAGAGCTGTCTTGTCTTGTTGACCATGTTCTTTGCTTTACAGAAGCTTCTCAGTTTCAGGAAGTTCCATTCATTAATTGTTGCTCTCAGTGTCTATGCTACTGGTGTTCTGTTTAGGGAGTGGTCTCCTGTGCCTATGCATTCAAATGTATTTCCCTTTTCTCTTCTATGAGGTTCAGTGTGGAAGGATTTATACTGAGGTCTTTGATCCATTTGGACTTGAGCTGTTACATGACTATAGATATGTATCTATTTGCATTCTTCTGCATGTTGACAGCCAGCTATACCAGTGCCATTTGTTAAATATGTTTTCTTTTTTCCATTTTATATTTTTAACTTCTTTGTCAAAAAGTAGATGTTCATAAGTGTGTGGGTCGATATCAGGGTCTTCATTTCAATTCCATTGGTCCACCTGTCTGTTTTTATGCCAATACCAAGCTGTTTTCATTACTATAGCTCTAAAATAGAGCTTGAAGTCAGGGATGGTGATGCCCCCAGATAATCCTTTATTGTACAGGAATGTTTTGGCTATCCTGGGTTTTTTGTTTTTCCATATGAAGGTGAGTATTATTCTTTCAAGGTCTGGGAAGAATTTGCTGGGGTTTTGATGGGGATTGCATTGAATCTGTAGATTACTTTTTGTAGGATTGCCTTTTTTTTTTTTGATTTTTACGAGACAGGGTTTCTCTGTATTGTTTTGGAGGCTATCGGTCCAGCCCGGCCTCAAACTCACAGAGATCCGCCTGCCTCTGCCTCCCAAGTGCTGGGATTAAAGGCGTGCACCACCACCGCCCGGCAGGATTGCCATTTTTACTATGTTGATCCTACCTATCCAAGAGCATGCGGGATCTTTCCATTTTCTGGTATCTTCTTTAATTTCTTTCTTTAAAGACTTGAAGTTCTTGTCATACAGGTTTTTCACTTGTTTGGTTAGAGTTACCCTAAGATATTTTATGTTATTTGTGACTATTGCAAAGGGTGATGTTTCTCTGATTTCCTTCTCTGCCCACTTGTCATCAGTATATAAGAGGTCTACTGATTTTTTTTTTAGTTATCTTGTATCCTGCTACATTACTGAAGGTGTTTATCAGTTGTAGGAATTCTCTGGTAGAATTTTTTGGATTACTTATGTAAACTGTCATATCACCAGCAAATAGCGAAAGTTTGACTTCTTCTTTTCCAATTTGTATCCCTTTGATCTCCTTTTATTGTCTCAATGCTATAGTTACAACTTCGAGTACTATGCTGAATAGATATGGAGAGAGTGGGCAGCCTTGTCTTGTTCCCAGTTTCAGTGGGATTGTTTTGAGTTTCTCTCCATTTAGTTTGATGTTGGCTGTTGAGTTACTGTATACTGCCTTTATTATGTTTAGGTATGTTCCTTGTATTCCTATTCTCTCCAAGACTCTTATTATGAAGGGGTGTTGAATTTTAACAAAAGCTTTGTCAGCATCTAGTAAGATGATAATGTGTGTTTTTTTTCCTTTCAGTTGTTTATATGGTGGATTACATTGATGGATTTTCATATGTTGAACCATTCCTGCATCTCTGGCATGAATCCTACTTGGTCATGGTGGATGATTTTCCTGATGTGTTCTTGAATTCGATTTGCCAGTATTTTATTATTTTTTGCATCTGTGTTCATGAGGGAAACTGGTCTGTAATTCTCTTTCTTAGTTGTGTCTTTGTGTGGTTTGGGCTTTAGGGTAACTGTAGCTTCATAAAAAGAATTTGGCAATGTTCCTTATGTTTCTATTACGTGGAATAATTTGAGGAGTATCGGTATTAAATCTTCTTTGAACATCTGGTAGAATTCTTCACTGAATCCATATGGGCCTGGACCTTTTTTGGTTGGGAGACTACTGATAACTGTTTTTATTTCCTTAGGGGTTATAGGTGTATTTAAGTTGTTTATCTGTTCTTGATTTAATTTTGGTATGTGGTACTTATCTAGAAAACTGTCCATCTCCTTAAAGTTTTCCAGTTTTGTGGAGTACAGGTTTTTGGAGTATGACCTGATGATTCTCTGGATTTCCTCGATGTCTGTTGTTATGGCCACCTTTTCCTTCCTGATTTTGTTAATTTGGATATTCTCTCTCTCTGTCTTTGGTTAGTTTGAATAAAGGTTTGTCTATTTTGATGAATTTCTCAAAGAACGAATTCTTTGTCTCATTGATTATTTGCATTGTTTTCTTGGTTTCTTTTTTATTGATTTTATCCCTGAATTTGCCTGCTTCTTACCGTCTACTCCTTCTGTGTGAGTTTGCTTCTTTTTGCTCTAGCACTTTTAATTCTGCTAATTCACTAGTGTGGGGTTTTCCCAGCTTCTTTATGTAGGCATTTAATGCTATGAACTTTCCTCTCAGCACTGCTTTCGAGGTCATTTTCATTAAATTTTAGGAAGTCTTTATTTCTCTCTTTATTTCTTCCTTGACCCAGTGGTGGTTCAGTTGATCATTGTTCAATTTCCACATGTTTGTGGGCTTTCTGAAATTAATGTTGTTGTTGAATTCTAACTTTGAGTTGTGGTGTACTGATAGGGTACAGGGGTTTATTCCAATTTTGTATTTTGTACCTGTTGAGGTTTGCTTTGTTACCAAGTATGTGGTTCCATGAAGTGCTGAAAAGAAAGTATATTCTTTTGCGCTTGGGTGGAATGTTCTATAGAAGTCTGTTAAGTCCATTGGAGTCATAACCTCCGTTAGTTCCCTTATTTCTCTGGTAAGCTTCTGTCTGACAGACCTGTCCAGTGGTGAGAGTAGGGCTTGATTTGTGTTTCAAGCTTTGGTATTGTTTCTTTTACAAATGCAGGAGCTTCCATCAGAAGGGAGATTTCTCAAGAATACACAGCACAGGAGAGAAGAGGGAGGGAGGTCTTGAAAAGGAAAGCAAAACAAAGCAACCAAGCTTTACCACCAAAATGCAGGATATCAAATGAATTTGGAAAACAAGGGGACAGGAGCACCAGACTCCCCAAAAACACCCAGGCTGGGAAGAATAGAGCCACAGCTACTGGGTTTTGTGGTGAGGATGTAACAGTGAATGCTAAAAATGTAATTTATTTATTTACTTACTACTTTTCAAAAAAATGCAGGAGTCCTTGTGTTTGGGGCATAGATGTTCAGAATTGATTTTTCTCTTGATGGATTTTTCCTGTAATGAATATGAAATGCCTTTCTTTATCTTTTTTGATTGATTTTAGTTTGAAGTCTATTTTGTTAGATATTAGGATAGCTATACCAGCTTGTTTCTTAAGTCCATTTGATTGGAAAACTTTTTCTCCACCCTTTACTCTGAGGTAATGTCTGTTTGTGAGTTTGAGGTGTGTTTCTTATATGCAATAAAAGGATAGATTCTGGTTTTGTATCCAATTTATTAGCATGTGTCTTTTTATAGGTGAACTGAGACCATTTATATTAATGGATATTAATGACCAGTGATTGCTAGTCCCTGTTATTTTTGTTTTTGTTGTTAGTGATGGCATAGTCTGTACAATTCCCTTCTTTGGGATTTGCTGCTGTAAGCTCATCTATTTTCTGTGTTCTTATGGATGTAGGTGATTTCCTTGGGCTGGTCTTTTCCTTCTAGTACTTTCTGTAGAGCTGGGTTTGTTGATATGTATTGTTTCAATTTGGTTTTATCATGGAATACCTGGTTTTCTCCATCTATGGTTAATGAAAGCTTTCTTGGGTAAAGTAGTCTAGGCTGGCATCCATGGCCCCTTAGTGTCTGCATAAGGTTTGACCAGGACTTTCTGGCTTTCATTGTTTTCATTGAGAAGTCAGGTGTAATTCTGCCTTTATATGTTACCTGGCCTTTCTCCTTTGCAGCTCTTAATTTTCTTTATTCTGTATTTTTATTGTTTTGATTACTATGTGGTGAGGGGAATTTTTTTTGGTCCAGTGTATTTGGTGTTCTGTAAGCCTCTTGTATTTTCATAGACATGACCTTTTTTAGATTGGGAAAGTTTTCTCCTATGCTTTTGTTGAATATATTTTCTGTGCCTTTAAATTGGACTTCTTCTCCTTCTTGTGTTCCTATTATTCTTAGATTCAGTCTTTCAATGGTGTCCCAGATTTCCTGCACGTTTTATGTTAAGGATTTGTTAGATTTAAAATTTTCTTTGACAGATGAATCTATTTTCTCCAAGTTATCTTCAATGCCTGAAATTCTGTCTTCTATGTCTTGTATTCTGTTGTTTGTGCTTGTATTTGTGGTTCCTGATCGTTTACCTAGATTTTTCATTTCCAGAATTCCCCCAGTTTGTGTTTTCTTTATTGCCTCTATTTCAGATTTCATGTCTTGAATTGTTTCCCTCACTTGTTTGAAAACTTTTTCTTGGTTTTCTTTAAGAGTTTTGTCGATATCTTCCAATTTTTTGTTTGTCTTTTTCTCCATTTCTTTAAGAGAATTTTTCATTTCCTCTTTAAGGGCCTCAATAATCCTCATAAAGTTATTTTTTAGGTTGTTTTCTTCTACTTCGTCTGTGTTGGAATGCTCAGGTCTTGCTGTTGTAGCACCGCTAGTTTCTAGTAGTGCCATATCGCTCTTTATATTGTTGAGTGTGTTCTTACTTTGTTGTCTATATATATCTTCCTCTAATTGGTATAGGTGGAGCTTGTGCTTGGGGGGGGCGTCCCTCTTTCTCCAGTTGGCACAGTTGGGGGCTGTGGCTACGCTGACTGCTCCTTCAGGCACACGCAGAGCAGAGCCTCCGGTGAACGCTCCTCCTGGTAGAAGTGGTAGAGGTGGTCACTCCTTGAGCAGGTGGGACTACAGCTCCGGTGGATGCTCCTCCCATTGGAAGCATAGGTGGGGCTGAGGGTCCAGTGGTCGCTGTAGCAGTGGGGTATCTCCAACTGAGCAACAGCAGAGGATGCTGGCTGGAACACAGGTGCTCTTTCTAAGAGGGACCTTTTGCGATACTTTCTGGAAGCTATTGCTGGAAACCCAGTAATCACTCCTCACTCCTGGGTCTGAGACTGGGGCCTCCCTCTGACACTGCTTGCAGGTCTGGGGCTCATGGCTCCCTTGATGCTGCTCTGGGCCTGAAGCTTGGGCCTTCCTCTGATGCTGCTTCTGTGATGGGATTCTGGCCTCTCACTGATGCTGCTCTGGGCCTGAAACTCAGGCTCACCTCTGATGCTGCTCCCGGGTCTGGTGGAGTATTATTTTAAGGTGTGTGCCTTTTGTTTATACTGTATTTGTTTAACTCTGTGAAGCTGTGACTCTTTGCCTGTCTAAAACACCTGATTCATTTATTCATTTGAGTGAGATAGTGCACACATGAAGGTCAGAGGACAACTTATACGAGTTGGTTCTCTCTTCTCTCTGTGTGAGTCCCAGGGATCAAACTCAGGTTGGCAGGCTTGGCAGCCCAATGGTGACTTTTTAAGTTCATTTTTCTTCTTTTTCCTGAATGGGTCCTCAATGAAGGGTACCTTGGGCAGACCAGGAAGTAAAACTTGGAGGGGTCCTCATTACCCCATCTCTTCAGGTTGGTAGCTACACTAGGCCAGCTCAGGGTGACTTCAACAGACCCCAGTAGCCACTACTTATCTGTCTACACAGCTGTCCCTTGGCCTGAAGGCTTTGGCAGGGCTGCCATGGCCATGGCTGGGTACTGACCGTCCCTGAGGCTGACACCGCCCCTTCCATGCTCACCCCTGTCTCTCCTCCCTGCAGATGGCTTCCTAATAAAGAGCTGAATGCCAAATAGCAAGGCAGGAGCAAGGATAGGCGGGGCTGGCAGTCAGAGAGAATAAATAGAAGGAGAAATGAGGAAGGAGAAAGGAACAATGAGAGGATAAGGGGGGGGGAGGATGTCAGGGGCCTGCCACTCAGCCACCCAGCCACCCAGCCACCCAGCCACCCAGCCATTCAGCCAGCCATGGAATAAGAAGGAAAGTAAGATATATAGAAGTAAAAAAGATAAAAGCCCAGAAGGAAAAAGTAGATGGGTTAATTTAAGAACAAGCAACAAGCCAACCTAAGGCCGGGAATTCTTAAATAATAATAAGACTCTGTGACTTATTTGGGAGCTGGGTGTTGGGCCCTTCAAAGAGCCAAAAGAGTAAAACATCCCATTATGTCCCCCCCCCCCCCTCATTTATTTGTTTATTTATTTATTTTTAGGCAGGCTCTGGCAGTGCTGCCAAGGCTCTTCTTGACCTCATGCTCCCCCGTCTCAGCCTTTTGAGTTCTGGGACTACAGTTGTGCGTCACCCACCATGCTCCGCTCAAGAACATCAGACACCATCCCAGTTCCTCCGAGCACCCTTCTCCGTTATGTCTTGACCTGACCCCGTTTCCCTGCCCTCCCACTACTGAGGAGAAAATCCCTGCTAACCTAATTCATGAAGAAGCCATCACTTCCTCACCCACCCACCTTGGAGACCTATAGCTCTGGCCAGCTCTTTGCAGGAATCCCCCAGTCCTGGGCATCTAACCATATTCTTCTTAGCAACCCCTCACCTCTGAGCCCCTCCCTGCTCAGTTGGTGAAACCCCAGCTATCTCTGTCACATTCAGGTTGAGGTCAGCTTTGTGAGCCTCCTGTCCGACACAACAGCTCCAGCAAAATCTGTCTTGCTGGGCTGGGGAATGGCTCAGTAGGTGGAGCATGTGCCTTAAAAGCACAAGGACCTGAGTTTGATCCCCAGAACACATGTAAAAAGCTGGGTGCAGCAGCACATGCGTATAATCTGATTGGATGATAGTAACCTGGGAGGCAGAGAAAGGCAGAGGCTCATTGGCTCTCCAGGCTTGCCTATTTGGAGATGTTCTAGGCACCTGGGGAATGATGTCAGCTTTAGGCTATCTTCTGTTCTTTGCACACACCCATTCAGCCCCCCCCCACACCACCTAGCTTGCTGTTCTAGCAGGGTCACTTGCAATTGGCTTTCTGGGGCTTTCTCCTCTGCTCATGGGAGCCCTGTTGCCGTGCGCACACACACGCAGAGGTTTCTATGTGAACTTCTCTTTTGTCAAGTACTAGGAATGGAGCTGCTAAGGTTTGAGTTTAGCTGGTGTCTCGTGCGGAGGTTGGCAGCCTCGGGCCCAGTCCGTGTAGCAGTTCACGCAGCCTGGACTCCCACAAGCCTGGAAGAAATTCTGCAGAGAAGCAGCAGACACAGCGGCACCAGGCCCCTTGGCTTCCAGCGCACAAACCCCGTGCCATCTGTGCAGTCACCATGTCCCTAGCTGCACCCACAGGTGGGAGAGGAAGTGGCACTCAGAATGTCCCCAGGGCTTCACGCACGAGGCTGGCAAGCTGGCGCAACATGCATTGTGCTCGCAAAGTGGCTTGCGCTGTCTGAGTTCACCGAGAAGCTGGCTCCAGAAGTGGGGTTGACTGAGAGGGGAAAGCAACAAAACAGTCCGCGAGCAAACACACCGTGTTGTTGAGAACGGCTGGACGGCGAACCGTTTCCAATAGAGGTTACTCCCGTTCACTCCACGGTATGAACGAGCCTCCGATGGGAAGGAGAAGCTGCAGGTCTGGGCATGGGAGCTCAGCCGTGGAGAGAAAGGCCAACGGGAAGCTCCTGCTGATGCCTCAGCTGCCATTTGGTAATGTCAGTTCTGCCATTGGGTAATGTCACTTCTCTGCTGCTCTTATTATTTTATGCAGGAAGTGTCACCAGAAGGCAGGGCCCTCGGCTTTGCCCTGGTCTCTATCGGGAACTCCAGCAGGCCGCCTCAGTGAGATTTCCTCAGCTTGTTTTTACTGATGTTTTCAGTACCCAATGTGATGTTTTACTGTCTGTGTCTGTCTGGACAGTACAGGCCCCAGCTGAGCTAAGCCTGAGAGTGGAGGTGGGGTTTGCATTTGATAAGAAGGTTCTAGAGCCCGCCTGAACACGGAAGGCAGAAGACTAGGAGAGACTAGAAGGAGGAAAAACCCTGTAGGCTCAGTGTTGAACCTAGGTCCCCTGGAGGGGAAGTAAAGGGGAGGCTCTGCTCCTCAACATCAAGACTGGCCTGGGAACTAGTGTGGGGACACAGAAGGTGGGGACATCTGGAGATAATGGCAGCGGCTGTTCTGTCTGTCCTTTTCTAACTAAGGCTATAGGAAGCAGCCCTTCCCCATAATTCAGTCACCACACGCCCTTCAGTGTCACTTTAATTAAAGTCAAGGCCAACCACAGTTGAGATGGTCCCCATCACTGGCACTAAATCAATTCTTCATTTTGAATCAGAGGCCCCTTGAAAGTGAAGAATGGTAGGGCTGAAAAATGAGTGTTTGCAGGCAGCAAGGCGTGGCCATGAGACTGGCCCCCGCTCGGGGCGGGGGGAGATGCATTTTCCTCCACCTTTTTTGCATCCTGCCCTCACCTCGGGCACAGGTCCATAGGGCACAGCCAGGCTGTATGGAGGGGCTGGGGCTGAGGCCCTGTGAGACTAGGATCTCGGGCCAAGGGACTGATGCCTAGGCCTGCTCAACCCATCCCCCTCAGCTGTGCACACTGCAGGGGAGAGGAAGGCTGAGAAGCCCTCAAGAGCTCGTGACTGGCTCTAGGAGCCCAAGGACGCAGGATGCGGAGCCCGATGTGGTGTCTCGGATGAGATCTGGGTGGGCACCAGACACCAGTGGAACCATATTTGGAATTGTGCAGAGACGCTGGACAGCAGTCATGTTCCGGATGACAGTCCCACCTTGGCAAAGTCTGTTAATGACCGGGCAGTCCGTGCATGAGAGAGCCAGCAGGTTCTGCAAACTCCCAAAGTGCACTGAAACCCATTTCTGTAAATTCCCATCCTCCCTTGGATGAGGGAGGCTAAGGGAAAACAATGTCCCTTACCCTTCCTGGGGAGAGGGGACAGTGGATGAGCTAGAGAGGTGGGCAGGTCATCTACTCCCAAAGCCAGAGGAACCTGAGATGTGGGTGACTGTCCCTTCCAGGTCCAGGCCTGGGGTGGACAGATTCTGTGGTTGGGGGGGGGTGAAGAACAGGGTTATTCGTGGCATTCATGCTTACTCTCATCCAGGGCTTCCTTGTATGTGTTTGTACATGTATGTGTTTGTACATGTGTGAATGTGTGTGGTACAGGTGCACTTGTGCATGCATCTATGGAGGTCAGAGGAAAATGTCAGGTGCCTCACTCAATCCCACTCTGCCTTATTTTAATTTTCACTTTTTACTCATTTATTTATTTTTGGAGGCAGCGTCTCTCCTTGAACCTGGAGCTCACTAATTTGGTTAGGCTTGCTGGCCAAGGCCCCAGGGATCAAAGATACAGCCCTGGGATTACATGCAGGTGCACACTGATACATCCAGCTTTTGTGGGTGCTGGGGTCCAAACTCAGTTCTCCCTGCTCGCTTGCGGATGGAACCATCGTCCTAGCACGCCGAGGGCTGGGGGTGGCTCTTAGCCAGACTTTTCTGCCTTGGAGAAGAAGGTCTCGGAAAGGTAAGACATCAGGTTCCCCGGGAGAACACAGTTCTGTCAGCAGAGGGTTGTATCAGGGTGAATAACAGGGCCACTGGGCCAGTACTATGAAATTCTGATGTTTTGGCGTAGTTAGCGGGGAACAGGCAGTCAGGGAAGAGGTTAGAGGGAACTAGGTAACATTTCCACACAGCAGCTGGATTATAAGGAGAGGCAACACCCCACCTCACAGCAAGGGCATTGGGGGAGGGTGGCGTTCTTACCTAGTTATCTTCCCCAGCCAAGGAGAGGAGATAATGGGGGGGGGAAGGAGAGGGTCCAGGGACCCCATAAAAAGGCAGCTCAGAGATCACTAGCTGTCTACCAGCCCTGGGGATGCTGCCTTCCCCAGAAGGGTGCTTTCTGGTCCTTAGTCTCTATGCCAATAAGCTCCTGTTCTCACCTCTACTGTGTATTTATATTCTTTATCCCTGGGCGTCCTATTCTCTGTTTGCCTCTGGCAAGAAGAATCTAGGCTCCTTGGCATCCATCCTGAGGTCCTAACTCTAGCCATCAGTTTGGATTATACATACAAACTGCAGAGGAGCTTCAAGCCTTGGCTGCTGGACCTGCTCCAAATGCAAGGTCTTCTGGGGCCTGACATAAAATACCAGATATTTCAGGAGCCACACTAGGCAAGTGCTTAATGCATATCGAATGATGACCAGAAGGGAAGGGGCAGACAACCCCTCCCCCATCTCAGCGGAGAAGCAAGGTTTCTTTCTCAGTGTCACAATTAGATGTGATGGTGGCAAGGCTTGAACACTAGTCCCGTTGGCTTCCAGACGCGAACTTCACTACCACCGAGTCTCCTAAACCCACTTCCTTCCCCTGCCACAGTCACACACTTGGGATGGGGGCTTGGGCAGGAGACAGGAGAATATGATTTATCTGAGCCTTGGCCGTGGGATGGCTGGGCTGCCTCTGTTGTGGGTCTTTGGCCAGGGAGGAAGGCTTCACAGGTCACTAGCTGCTCAGCTGTGCTGCTCGGGTCAGGCCCAGGTGGGCATCTGGGGGGCATATTTGTGCTGTTCACTCCTGCCTGCCAGCTTTTGAGACTTCCTGGGTCTGCTCTTACAGACCCTGCTCCAGTGTTCCGTCTGTTTCATGTAGCTCTAAGACAGTCTTGGAGAACTAAAGAGCTGCCCCCTACGTTCCTGCCTGTGTTTGAGCTCCATTCACTTTAACAGGTATATATACCACAGAACACACATCAGATTGTTGTGCCCAAATTCTGAACCCCAAAATCACCAAGAAGCCCATTCTGATGCAAAAGCAAAGAGTCTTTTATTAATGTTATTTAACAAGTGAAGCTCGGGTCCTTCATCCATCCACCATGGTGGATGGCTGGAGAAAGACCCGGAGCAACCTTGAGGCAGGGATCTTATAGGGCAGTGTAAGGGGAGTGTCTAGGGGTATTAAACAGTCTCAGGATTGGTGCGCTTCCAGGCTTGGACGACTTGCCCTGTGTTGATTGGTCAACTGATTGTTATGGCCCATAGGCCCTCCCAGGGTGGTTGCTATGCTCTGCACGGCACAGTTGTGCACTTGTTAACTAACTTCTGATTGGTTCCTTGCCAAGAGGAGGGCCTCTGACCTAGTGACCAGGACAGGAGCAGCAAGGTCATGCAAGCACATTGTAGCCTGTCATGGCTGCTAAAATGGGGGACTGGTCACTACGAGACATACAAACTAAAAAAACAAAACAAAGCACTGAGGGGAACACGGTTACTTCTAGGAGAGCAGTGAGAGACTGGGAACCACCCCCTAAGGAAGAGGTTCAGTGTATGTGCCTGGGGTGACCTACAAAGTTCCCCATCTGAGCAGACATCACAGCAGAATCATATCTTCACAATTCTGAAGGCAGAGGTCCATCATGCAGTGTTATCAGGCTTGGGTCCTTCAGCTATGATCCAAGCTGCACTCTACTCTGGTGGCGGCTGCTGGCTTCATAGGGGGCATTACTCCAGACTCTGCCTCCACTGCCACAAGACAACTTCCCCCTGTGTCTCTGTCTCCATCTTCCCATCTGCACACTAGCCAACTGGGCTGGGGGCCACCATGCCCCAGGACAACCCCATCCTAACTGTTGATGCTTGTAAAGACTTCATTTCTAAAGAAGGTCACACTCACAGGTGCTGGGGGGTGGGAAGTCAACACCCTTTGGGGATGATGGGGTCAACGCCTAACCCACAAAGCAGGGAGTCAGTCCCTCTTGAGCCCCAGGCTTGCTGAGCGCTTCCCAGCTCTGGGTCAAATGCAATTCACATCCTCTCTTTTCCTCTTTTGGCAGTTGCTTCTTCTGCCAAAATTGCCTTTTTCTTGTTCACCTTTGGGCTGCAGAAGAGAGAGAGGCCAGGGTGTGCCGTGCCCCTGGGTCTTGCATCTGTGGCCTAAGCCTCCAGCATACATCCACCCTCCACCCACCCACAGATGCCCATCCTTGTCACACACCATCTGGGTGTGGCCAGCCACCCCTGCGGGGTTGTCTCCACTAAACTCCAGGAGTCTTTTGTTTGAGGGAGGATATTTTCGGCAAAGCAAAAAATATCTGGGTGAGAAGAAAATTTCAGCATCCCAAAGAAAACTAATAATTGCCCATGGCATCTGTTACTGAGTCTATTTTTGTAAGGTTCTCTGGTTTGGGGTCCTACCTTGGCTGTGGGTGATGGAAAGTGATGTGAGTTTGCACCTGCAGAACTGCGGCCCTGGCGACATTCCAGGTCTCATTTCCTTTATTCAGGGCAAGCTGATCTCCAATGTCAAGTTCACTTCTCATTTCCTACAACTCAGCAGAGAAAGACCATTAAGTCCCGGAAACTGTGCAGAGAGTAGGACTGGACACTTGCTGGGAGCGACAGCTGCCTTCAGCTTAAGTGCTAGGGACAGCTGAGCAGACAACGCTGGCAGCCAGAGGAGAGGAGACCCAAACTGTTCCTGCTTGAAATGAGGGTCACCCCTGCTCCTGGTTTTCACCATTCACAGCCAAGGGGAGGTGGAGCCTTTCCTGGAAATGGAGGCAGAGCATGTGCCACCTGTGTTTCGTTCAGGGAGCGAGGGTAGAGTGCCACATGAGGTCTGGCCCTGGGTCAGTGCCTCCTGGGCCCCTAAGGGCCATACCCTGGCTTGCTGTAGAATCCATGGGATAAGCTTTGAAACCGATCCACGTCTGGAGGCCATCCCAGCTCAAAGGGTGGCTAGAGCCAAGCTTTCTGCAGCTTCCCAGGTGATCTTAACATAGCTGGGGCAAGGGCAAGGTTCTCACTTTGTGGGTCTGTCTCTGAAGGTTGCTGTGCCAGGATGGCACAGTAGCTCCTATCCTACCCTGCCTGGCAGGGCAGAAGTAGAGTGTCCCCTCTACTCCTCAAGTCATACCAGGGCCACTGACATCCTTGCCCCTCTTCCTGGTCTAGCACCCGCTGGCTGCTCTTGATTCCTCTATTTTCAGGATGTATTTAGATGCCTCTTTTCAGGAGGACCCCTGACGCACCAGAGCTGAGCTGTGTGAAGCTTTCCCGAATTGTCCCAGGGTCCAGAGTGGAGCAAGTATTCCCAACACAGCTGGCGCCAACGGGCAGAACACCCAGGAAGATTTACCAGATGGGGACCATCAGGCGAGCGGCTTGTAAGTCCAGGGGCTGTGGGCATCATTGATTCTTCAGCGCCAGCTCTGGCTGGGCGTGACCAGCTGGGAAGGCAGTGGGAGGAGCTGGTCCTTGCCTGCTCTTGCAGGGGAGTTCGGAGGGCCCTCAAACTGTGGCTGCATTTCTAACCAGTCTCCCTTCCATCCCACCCCAGCCATTTGCAGGCTGCTGTGAGCTAGCTGCCTCCCATACTCAGCGGTGAGGTCAGCCATTTACCAAAACTTTCACAAGTAGTTTCCTGGATAGGCAAATCCCCACAAACATACGCAGATGCACAAATATTCACATCGGCCACGAGTGCTAGACTTTGCAGTTGGTTTCTTGGCCCTTTAAGAGCAGAGCCAGGGCTGTCACCAAGGAGCTGGGAGCTGACATCAGAGGCTTTTGACAAGGGTCCCTCTTCTGCAGATGGATGTCTGGGAGTTTCTGAGGGTTTGCGGGACCTACTGAGACAAGGAAAGGGGCCTTGATATAGGACTGATGAGTGGTGGCCCCAGAGTCCTGCAAATGTCTGCACTGAGCTATGGTAATTGGGCCACCCTGTCGGCTTTCAAGACCCAGAAGCAGCACACAGGCCACTGAGTAACAGCCTTCTTGCGTGGTCTTCAGAGTGTCTCAGAGCTCCCCATGGTGTCTGTGGAGAGAGAAGAGGCCTTTACTTCTTCTTCCTGCAGTTCAGGGTTTATGGAAAACTAATTAAACCTGAATTTGGGATAAACAAACTTTTTTTATCATGAACATACCTTATACATTATTTAGTGAACGTTTATACTAAAAATCACATTCTTGCCAGGCGGTGGCGGCACATGCCTTTAATCCCAGCACTCGGGAGGCAGAGGCAGGTGGATCTCTGTGAGTTCGAGGCCAGGCTGGACCGACAGCCTCCAAAACAATACAGAGAAACCCTGTCTCGTAAAAACTAAAAAAGAAAAAAGAAAAACAGAAAAAAATCATATTCTCGGAGCTAAAATTAAGAATGCTGGGTTTTACTCAATGCCATTTTTTTCTCAGGCATCCCATATCCATCCATCCATCTGCCTGCCCATCCATCTATATTGACATACATTCTTCCACCTATCTTTCTACTTACCCACCTATTCATCCATTTATCCATCCATCTGTCCATCTTTACAGGCATCCACCCCTCACACATCCATCCATCCATCCATCCATCATCCACCCACCCACCCACCGATCCATTTGCCTAACAATCTATCCACCCACCCATACTTATACATACTGACATACATTCTTCCACACATCTTTCTACCTACCTATTCATTCATCCATTTATCCATCCATCTGTCCATCTGTACAGGCATCACCACTATCTATCCAACCAACCATCCATCCATGCATCCAACCATCCATCCACTCACTCATCTATCTACTCACCTACCTATCTGTATATCCTCCTATCCACCCATTCATACATCTGCATCTCCATTTGCTCACCCATCCATCTACCACTCATCCATTTAGCCACCTACCTGTTTGCCACATGCTTATTTATCTACCCATCCAGCCATCCATATACAGACAAAAACATCCATTGTCTCATGTAACTAACCATGCAGTCAGCCAGAGAGCAAACATCTACCCACAAAACCATGTAGGCTCTGGGTCTTGCATAATTTGTGTCAAGACAGGAATAAGCAAGCTCGGGTGGTGGTACAGGAAGCCTTTGGGGCAGAAGAATCCAACCAACAACTATCCTGAGCAAGTGTGGTAACCTCAATGAGTATGGAGCTTGTGCAGAGGGTTCAAGCTAGTAGAGAGGGGCCATCCCTGAAAACAATACCAAGTGTCTTAGGGTTTCTATTGCTATGCTAAAAGAATCATGACCAAATAGCAAGTTGTAGAGAAAAGGGTTTATTTGGCTTACACTTCCATATCACTATTCATTACTGGACAAAGTCAGGACAGGAGTTCAAACAGGGCAGGGACCTGGAGATACTAGCTGATACAGAAGCCATGGAGGGATGCTGCTTAGCAGTTCGCTCCCCATGACTTGTCTTCTTATAGAACCCAGGACCACCAGCCCAGGGACGGGACCACTCGTAATAGTCTGGCCCTCCTTCATCAATCATCAGTTAAGAAAATGCCTTGCAGGCTTGCCTACAGCCCAATCTTATGGAAGCATTTCTTAGAGTCTCAGATGACTCTAGCTGTGTCAAGTTGACATAAAGCTATCCAGCACACCAAGGTTGTGTACTAAATACAGAGACATGCTAAGGTGAAAGGGAAGACGGAAAAAAGTCCCTGCAGTGGGAGACACAGATGCATGAGAGGTGAAAAATCCTGCATTGACATCAAATTCCATCCTCCATGCACGTCAAGGCTGCATTTGCACCAGACACTGAATCAGGACCAGGTTCTCCACCTCAGCATTGTTGACAGTTTTGGGGCTGGCTGATTCTCTGTTTAGTGTACATCTGGCTTCTGCCTTGCAGATACCAACAGAAGCTGTGATAACCAAAAATCTCTAGATGTTGCCCTATGCCTGCTGCTTGGTTTGGAGATGTCCTCCTCAGCTGAGAGCCCTCACATTGGAGACTTCAAGGTTACTGATTAAAGTAAGTGCCGCTCTTCTGAGAGGTTTTGGGAGGCTTTTAGGAACTTAGAGATACTGAAGTAAGTGGGAACACAATTTTAAAAACTATGTGTTCCAACATACTCCTGATTTTAACAGGATTACAACACTGAAATTTTACTAGGCCACAAGCCGGTGTTTTCAAAATATGTAACTATTCCACAATGTGAATAGATCACTACTCTTAAATATATATCAATAATATATATACGCATGTGTATGTACAGTCAATAGCATATTGAATTTTTTCACTCTGTTTATCTAGCATAATTTGCAGTTGGTCCATATTTGATTAAATACCATCATCTTTTATGTAGGAGTTACATAAGTAAATAGAAAAATCATTTACAGCCTGATGCTCCATAAAAAATTAATCTGAGGTCTGTCTTGCAGATCACACTGGGACTTGGTAGGGACGTGTGGTTAATTGGATATGGGGAGCATGGAGGTGGCATCTGAGGCAAGCCAAGAGCTTCATTTCTTCATTATTTGGAAGCTTCAGACATTTTCTACAAATGCGTGGAGTTTGAACTAGAGTCTGTGGTTATTCCATCAAATGCATCTTCCAGAAGTCTCTAGGTAGCAAATTATTTACTACACTTCTGGTTAGGGGTCTTCCCATGGGAAACTAACTTCTTTGGTTTGACATGGCTGATGTTTGGCAGCAGGTGCTAGGCACCGATCATAGATCAACTCAGGGGTTCCTGTCTGCACTCAGTCTCAGTTCTGGGCAGAGGGCAAGGGACCAGTTCTCCAACCCACAGGACCTTCTGCTCTGATGGCACCCCTAACATGTGGGACCTTAGCCTCTGGAGTGATACATCCTAATCCTGCCCACAAGTCCCACAAGTTGGTGCCCAGAGCCATGTGACAGAGGGACCAAGCCAAGGGTTGGAGGGCATGGTGAAGACTTGAAAGAATGGGTTGCCTCCCTGGGAGAGAAATCAGAGTAGGAGAATACCACCTGCCTCTAGACTCATGTTCTGAGCCACTGGGGGCTTGGGGCAGTTACCCTTCTCCTCTACTGGAGTGTCACTGAACTGTTGTGAGGATTCGACCCACTGGGTGACCCCCACAGCAGAGATGATCTGTTCAGTGCTGGCTTTAGAAGCCAGAAGTCTGAATGGAGGTGAAACAGGGCTGGCTCCCTCCTGAGGCCCCAGGGGAAGCCACTCCTGTCTCTGCAGCCCTTGGGTACCTCCTGCTCCTAACATGTAGTTGCATCAGGCCAACCTCAACCTTTCTTTTCTATCCATGCCTCTCCCCGTGGGTCTCCTATCACACCTGCCATTGGATTTAGGTAATTCGTTTGATTTCATCTTTTATCCATAAAGGCCTTGTTTTCCAAAGAAGGCCATGCTTAAGAGTTTCGAGGGACACTTCACATGGAACCCAACTCTGCATTGGATGTTCCATCTGATGCAGGGGGCACTGTCAGCCCGCAGACCCCAGGGTTTGTTTTTGTTTTGTCAGTCCGCCCCATCTCCTTTCACTCCTTCCCTGATGCAAACCCTTCAGGCTGCGGTGGCCATTCCTCCTTTGGCTCGGAGAAGACCTAGCACTGCCTGTTTGTGTTCAGCACACAGCTCCCTGCTGTTCCCTCCACTTGGACACGGATGACTAAAGATCTCCAGAGGACTCACCGCTAAGAATGTGGAACAGTCTGTGGTTGATGGTCTCCAAGGCCATGCTCTGCTCCCCCTTCATCTCTTAGGTGTGTCTGCTCAGAAGTTTGTGTTGAATGTCTCCAGGGCAGGTCCACCATGTCTTGTGAAGGGGACACTGTGCCTTTCTTTCCCATGTGTTGGAAGCTCCACCCACACCCATGAAGGTGGCCACACACAGGAGGAGGGGTCAGGGGACACCCTCTACTCTGAGAAGAGCCCCAACCAGGAAGACTCAATTTCACCCTTGAAGGAATTGGAAGACAGGTCCAACATTGCTGATAGTCACTTCAACTCAGACCAGCTAGGAACAAGGTACCCTGCAGACACACAGTGATGAATTCAAGAGACTTAAGAGAAATCCTGGCAGTCTTATTTTTCTTTCCACAGAACTGGTGTCAGCCCAAACAAAAGGCAAAATGTCTGACACACTAACCTAGCACAAAGCAGTTATCTCTATATCCTATCGAGTGCATACTTTTCCTGGGGTGGAGGATGGTCTTAAGACTGTCTGATATAGTCCCCACCTGTGGTGGTTTGAATGAAAATGACCCCCCACAGGCTCACAGGGAGTGGTCCTACTGGGAGACAAGGCTTTGTTGGAGGAAGTGTGTCACTGCGGGTGGGCTTTGGGGTTTCAGAAGCCCAAACCAGGTCAAGCAATGCTCTCTCTTCACAGCAATAAAACTGAGACAGAAGTTGGTACCAGGGACTGGGGCATTGCTGTGATAACCCTGATCATGTTTGGGGTCTGTGGATTAGAAAAGCAGGCTTAATGGGCCATACTAATAGGAGCATGGGAGACAGTGGTGCTGCTGAGGGGGATTTGAACTGGGCACCTGGTCAAGACGTTTCAGAGATGAATTTTAATATGTGGATTATGATATTTTGGAGAAGAATGTGGTTGCTTTCTGACCTTTATTCCAACTCGCATCAGGGTTTTTCTTAATCTGTTTACACTTCTTGGTGTCCCTTTTCTATACAGACTATGCACACACCTTTAATTCCCACATTCTGGGGGCAGAAGCAGGTGAGTCTCTGAGTTTGAGGCCAGCCTGGTGTATGTATTGAGTTCAAGGACAGCCAAACTTAGTGAAGGAAGCTATTGCAAACAAAAAGTTGGTGAAAATGTATTCAAACAAGGGGTCCATGCTCCAGTCCCAGCAGGCAGCAGAATTTGATACCTTTGGCCATATGGTTCTGGCTTTAGAGACAAGGATAGGAGAAAAGGGTTATGGAATCTCCCTCTGCAAGTAAGGAAAGCCGCTGACACTAGGCCAAGAGAGGCCATGGGTGAAGCCATGAACATGAAGCCTGGATCAGCTTGGAGACTCTAAGATGTTGGAGACGCCAGAGCCACGGGATACCTACCAAGGAGAGCGGCTAAAAGAGGGTGGGACCACCCTAAGAGAAAGAAGGGTGTTGCAGTCAATAAAGCTGAAAAGAGTTGGAGATCTGAGGGCTTCTTGGGCACTTTGACATCAGCCTTAGAGATGCAGAGTTTGGAGTTTACCCAGCTGGTTTTCAGTCAAGTTTTGGTTCAGTATTTCCTCATCATGTTCCTGGTTCCTTTCTTCCCTTTTGGAATGGCAATGTATATACTGTGGCATTATATGTTGGAAATATGTGATACTTCTTTTATTTTATAGAGGATTATAGTTAAGAGATTGCCATGAGTCTCAGAAGAGACTTTGAACTAAAAAAACAAAAAGCGCCTTCTTTAATAAAAATAATTTACGTATTTTTATTTCATGTGCATTTTATGGTTTGCCTGCATATATATATATATATATATATATATATATATGTGTGTGTGTGTGTGTGTGTGTGTGTGTGTGTGTGTGTGTGTGTCTGTGTCAAGTTGTTGGGTTCCCTGAAACTGGAGTTACATGCAGCTATGAGCTGCCATGTGGGTGCTGGGAATTGAACCCAGGTCCTCTGGAAGAGCAATCAGTGCTCTTAATGACTGCACCATCTCTCCAGCCCCAAACTTAAGGCTTTTAAACAGAGTTGAGACTGATAGACTATGGGACATTTTGAAGTTAGGCTGAGTGCTTTTTTGTATCACGATACGGCTACATGCCTGTGGGTGCCAGGGAGTGGAGTGTGGTGGTTTGAATAAAAATTGCCCCCACGGGCTCATAGAGGTGAACACAAAACACCTAGGCATCACTGTTAGGGAAGACAGGGGCCAAGTGCCGCCTGCTAATTTGTGATCTGGTAAATGTGAGTCTATCCAAGGCACCTCCACCACTCCAGCCTGGTCCCTAGCTACTTTTACGAAGAACTGTTCTGGTGTCTGGGCTTGGGCTCAGCATGAATCATTTTCTTCCTGAAACCTAGCTCTGGTTATGTCATCCTCCATTTTAAAAATCTGATCATGGGGCAAGGGGTGTGACTCAGTTGGTGGCATGTGTGAAGTCCCAGCTTCAATCCCTAGCAGGGAATAAACCAGGCGCCGTGACACACACCTGCAATCCTCGTGTTTGGGAGGTAGAGGATGAGACGTTCAAGGTTATTCTCTACCCGCCAGAGCTCCGTGAGACTGTCTCAAAACAAAACACAACAAACAAAAATTTGCTTATAATGAGAAGTCATTACAACGTGGGAGAAATACGCTTTGTAAAAGCTTAGTGAGCTTAGGAACATTCCCCATGGACTTGTAAGAGAACTCTGTGAGGACCAAGACAGAGTTTGGGCAAAGGGTGTTTGTGGCACCTGTTGTAATATGTCACCACAACGGCCATAATTTCAAAAGCCATAAATGTATTCTTCTTGCATCATCAGCATGAGAGTTTTAAAATCAGTAGTCGTTGGGCTGCTTTCTGGAGGATGCTCCAGCGAGAGCCTCTCTGTTCCTGTCCCTGTCTCAGCTTCCAGATGCTTCTGTCTCTCTCTCCATCTTCAAAGCTCACCATCCAAGCTTGGCAGCCATCAGTGAATCACACACCATTTCTGACCTCTGCTTCCCTCACATAGAGACCCCTGTAGTGACACTGAATAATGGACACAAATCTGCCAACCCCAGATCTTTAATTATAGATCTATAATTTCCTTCCCTTTTAAGGGTACTCACAGTGTTGGGATCCACAGGTCATGGGCGTGGCCATTTCTAAGTCAGCCCAACACGGTGTTGGTGTTTTTCCTTCATGCTATTTTATATATCATAAAGCTTATGCTGCAAAATAGAATACTTGGGGTTTGTGCATTCTGATTAGGTCTTAAAGCTCCTCCGTCAGGCACTTAAGGTTCTTTATCATTTGGCCCAGGGGTCCCTCCCAGCTCTCCTCTCAAGCTGAGGAGTTGTTGCCTTTCTTTTCAACCTTCCTCACCCATGAGCTTCCCCAGCCTCAGCTGCCCTCACCCTTCCCCCTAGAGAACTACAGACCCGTACCCCTGGATCTCTCAGGATCTACTCTCCAGTTCATCTGCTGTTGGCCAATCAGTGTGCCTCCTTATTATCCTGCCTCCTTGTCCCATGGAGCAGGCATGGGACTGCACTTGGCTTCCGCGCCCAGTGAGCTCACACCAGTCCAGTTCCCTGGGTAGGCAGCTGGGGCATTTTGAAGCAGGTTTCATCCCCATTGTTTTCCAACGGCTGCAACTGAACCCAGGAGGGCCATGTCCTCACACAGCCCATTCACACTTGCACTGGTTGCCCATCTGTCCTCTGATGGCTCTCTCTCTTCAAGACATCCCAGACTGGTCTAGCCCTCACTTTCTATTAAACGTGTAAAGCTCTCTACTCCAGCCCCCTCCCAACCCCTCTGGTTATTCTATTCCAGCCTGACTCTTCTACTGCCTTGGGAACCATTTCTTTAATCATCTGTCACTGTTCTAAAAACCCTACTACTGTATACCTTCCTCATTCCCAAATGTGTTATTCACAGGGCCCAGCTCCTAACAGGAGCTCAGTAATCTTAATATGGGACTGTCACAAGTCTTTGGGATCAACAAGAACAGAGAACCAAGAATACGAAGAATCAAATGCTTATGGGGCGGGGTCCTAAGAGATGGCTCTGCCTTGGACAAAGCTACCAGGAGTTGGGACCCTCAGAACCAGATCTTCCCATGAAGGTGAACAAACCCCACTAAATTTAGGAGCCTGGTAGGGAGAAGCCCTGGGCAGTTTATTTGCGCCAGAGTGAGGAATGGCCAGAACGTGCTAAACCCAATGGAACACCTCCGAGCCAGCAGTGAATCATCTTAATTAGCACTGTGAGTAGGTTCAAGTGGATTCTGCAAATGTTAGCATCTCCAATTATTCTGTCCCCAAAGTTACTGCAATGAGGTTATACAGCAAAGCCCCATGGGAACTTCTGGGGGAAGGGAGGAGGCTGTTCGTAGCAAAGTGCCCACACCGTGCCAAATCAGTGAGGTTTAAGGAAGAGGTGCTACACTGAAGAGCGAGTGGGCCTTGCTCTGACAAAATCTTGTCCTCAATTCAGGACCACACTTTCCTAGGCTTTGAGGCAGCTGCCATACTGAGAACACCCCGGGACACCCAGCTTTGCCAACACAGACCTACCAGTGTCTATGGAAAGGTTGCTCCATAGCAACCATGAACTACTAGAACATTTGGTCACCACACTTATGAATTTGGGTGGGTATTTGTTAAGCCAAGTTTCCACCCTGTCCCCAGGCTCTGAAGACAAGACAACCTGTAGCAACCTCCCAGATGAGGACATTGTGTGGCCTAGACCTTGGTGTGTGACTTGGCCGTGCTTAGCCTGAACAGGCTCCGTTTCTCCTGTCCTGGGTGGCTGGGACCCTGAAACCGAGGATGCAGAAGATGAGCCAGCTGTCTGCTGCTGCAGTCAGAACTAAGGCACACCAGGGCTGCCACCGAGGACCAGCTCTGTCTTCAACCATAGCCTTATCTCCAACTGTGTGCTGGCTAGCAATGGCTCAGGTCTTGTCTAATGCAAGGCTCTTATTTTGTCTAACACTCACATTCTTCTCAGTGTAGCGCTGGCTGAGGCATCCAATCCTGCTTTGCATTTGTAGTCTTGGGGTTTGTTTATATTTATCCTTCCCACAAGCCTCTTTCTTAGGACGCTGTCCTCCTGGGGCTAGGGAAACATCAGCAAACAAGTTAGTCCACAGAGACTCTTGAGGGTAGAGACTGTGTTTTGGCAACTGAACCACAGCATTCTCTTGAGGTCAATGAGCATTTGCAGATGGAGGGAAGGGAAGGGGGAAGGAGAGATGGAAAGAGAGTGGGTGCTTCTTTCACACCCCATGGCATTCATCACAGCAGATGGCAACCTCATCTCTGTGCCTCCTCTGATACCAAGGGCCTTTGTTCCCAAGCCACGCTCCTAGCCTCTTCACAAATCCCTGTTAAGAGTTTTGAAGTTGAATAGTGTAGCCTCCAAAGGTGTCCTTGCTGTCCAGTAGACGTGTGGCATGTCTTGGGACCCACTTTTCCTGAGTGTCAAAAACAGGTGGTGTTTCACAGGATGGTTACAAGGAGGGAAGAGATGGGCCACACCTTCAGGACTTTGTCCAGGGACATCCAGGAGGCACCATGGAAACAGGGAGGAGACCTCCTCCTTTTCTCTCTCAGCTGCCAGCTCCTATGCGGAGTAAAGGGCTAGACATGTCCTGCTTTCACATGAGATACAAGCTAAGCACCAACTTCCCTGGCTGGGACCCACATACTGAAATGGTTATGTGAGGCCCCCATCCACGCATAGATCACTATCATAAGACCTTCAGCTTTCCTGAGCTGCCTCAACTTGGGGTGTTCTGGGAACATGAATCCAAGAAATTAGAAAGGCTCACTGGGTAGGTTTGAGCCAAGAAGATGCTAACCTGCCTTTGGGAAGGGGGAGATGAGGCATGGGAAGATTATACTGGCATATGTACTTAGAAGACTTTCCCCAAGCTTAACTCAAGGTGGGGAATAATGTCCCATGTTAGGGCTGACATAGAGGGTCTCTTCCACAGCTAGACAATGAGAGGTCTTGGGGCCAACTGTGACATGTGTGGGCAGGCCTGGGCGACAGAAACTTTTGTAGCAGTGGTCAGGTAGGGTCCTTTGTGGGCAAATGCAGTATCCAGACCTCCCTCTCATCCCTTCTTTCAATACATAACTAAATGTTTGGGTTAACAATGTTCCCTCCAAGAGGCAAAGATCATCTAACATAAACCACGGTATGAGAAGCCCTCTTTTGAGTTTTGTTGGTTGTCCAGAGACCCCCCAAACATGCAGCCTATTGCTATCGCCCTTGGTTGTCGTCCTGAGGTAAAAGGACGCCATGCACTTCAAACACTAGACCCAGAGGCCCCTGATCTGGAACTGATATGAATACCTCCTCCCTGAGAACTAGCTTTTACAGTACCAGAAGCTTCTAAAGGAAGGACACAACCAACAGTCCTACCCAGCTATGATGCTTAGGAAACCCAATGACCAGCATGGCACAATAATCCTAAGGGTGCAGTAGTGGTACACATACCTTGGCAGTAACCAACAGCTCTCTTAAAACCTGATCAGCAAGAAGCAAATGATGCCAATACTGGAAACCTACCCAAATACCCAGGGTTAGTGAAGCCATGGATCTTGGAGGAGAATCTAAAACTTTAATCAGCAGCACTTTAAGAACAGCATAATCCTTAACTACACTCTAAATAATTATTTTTATACACAGGTAAGTGTTGTCCTCACCCCTCAGTGAGGAAACCTCTCTTTGCAACAGAGACCATTAGAAAACCACAGGACGGTTGTGTAGCCCAATCCCAACGACTATGCCTACAACCCAAGTCCTACAGCTAAGGCTCAGGAAGGGAAGATGAAAAGATTAAGAGCTGGAGGGTCAGGGACTTAGCTATGAGGTTCTGTCTCCTGGTAATGTCAGAAGCTACAGCTGTAAAGTCTCACCGGCATGGCTGCCTAAGCAAGAGCTGAACAAGACAATAACAGTAGTCATGCTAAAGTAGATGAGGGAAAGCCCACAGACCTCAACACTACACAGGGAGCTACAGGCAGCTAAGGAATGCTGGGGGCAGGAGAAATAGTTCAACAGTTGTTTGTCCAATACCAAACAGCCAGCCCTGAAAACAAACACAAGTAACGTTATACACACTGAGAAGATTGTACATACGTATTTAGGAACACGTACACACAAACACACACATGTAGCAACAACTAAGGAAAAGAGGCTATGCATTTGAAAGAGAGCAAGGAGGGGGTATAGAGGAGAGTTTGGAGGAAGGAAAGAGAAGGGGGAAATGGTGTAACTATATTATAATCTCAAAGAAATAATTTTTAAAAATTGAAAATGTAGAGAAAAATTGCCATTTACTATGGAAAGAAATGAAGCTGGTATCCCTTGAGTGTTTAGTCGGGGCCAACTGCTGGACAGGACATACCAGATGTGTGGTATTGGTATTAGGTTGGCAAGAATCTGTATATGAGGTAATTGAGGGAAACCAAAGTTGTTTCTTGGGATCTGGAGGTCTGGACCTTGCAACCAGAGGCTCCTGGAGTCCAGAGCAGGGAGGGTCTTGCCTCCTGGGTGCTGATGCTAAGATTTCAGGCTGGTGACTGACATACATGACTGAGTTCCTCCATCCATGCATGGAATAGCCGTATCGTTTGTGTCTACATATGGGTTCCCGCGAGACTTGCACATAGTGGGACCTCTTGTGGGCTATGGGTCTGGTCTCGTCCTGCAGACATGGAGAGGAGGCTGCAGCAGTCTGGGACACTCACTTGTAGTCCACCATGTTCAGAGCATGAAGTCCTCTTCAACGAGACCCTTGCCAGCTCTTCATCACCGGCCTCCTTAAATGGAGGATCCTGGTCCTTGGCTGGACCTACTAGCTAATTCTGATGCTTCCTCTGTTCCTCTGCAGAGCTGACTTTGGGGACTCTGTTCTAGGGAGGGCTTTTCTGACTGTCTAGACATGAGACTCTGTGGCTTTAGCACTTGCAGTTGCAGGAAGGACATGAGTGCTGTGCCTCTCACTATCCATGTAACCCAGCCACTGCCTCTAACTTTGTACAAGGAGGATTTGCGGCTTTCATGGCAAATTAATTTTAAGATTTAATGCTTAGTTAAATAGACTCAGGAAGCCCTTGTAGAGAATTTTTATGTTCAGTGAAGAAACCAACACTGGGTGTCAGGAAGGGTGTTTACTCCTGGAGTTCCACACGAGGCTGTCAATCCACCCACCCATTGCCCTCCCAGAGGTTTGCAGCATCCACAAGACCCAGGACTTCCCAGGAAGCTCTCATAATTCCAATTGCTAGCATAGCTTGATCTGGAGTCAACTGCTGTAAAGGGACTTGCTTCGTCAGTGTGGGAATCAAAGGCATTTCTTCTTGGCTTTGAGTGGCAGGAAGGGCTCAAGGCCCCCGAGAGCTGGGGCTGTAATACTGGCCAGTGGAATTTCTAGGGGGTGGAGCGCTATAGGAGCTCTTTAGGGCACTAGGGTACAGTCTCCACAGAGATTGTGGGATAATGCCTGTACTTCTCCACCGATGGTCAGCATTTTGCTCTGACACATACTCCTGGCCATTGTCTTCTATACACCCCAAGGTGGCCTGTAGTTGGAGTTTCTTTCCACTCTGGTCCCACAGCTGATTTGCCCCAAGTAAACACACGGATGCTGTATAAATTATAAAACTATTGACCAATAGCTAGGGCTTCTTACTGGCTAGCTCTCTCTTAATTAATACCCCATTTCTATTAATCTAAGTATTTCCATGCTGCCTTACCTTACCGGAGAAGGGTCTGGATCTGTTACTCCTTCCTTGGCTACACGGCGTCTCCCTCTTGGCCTCTCTCTGCCCACCCCCTTTTTCTGGTCTGTTGGCCCCGCCTATGCTTCCTGCCTGGCTATTGCCCAATCCGTGTTTTATTCATCAACCAATAAGAGAAACATATATACAGAAGGACGCCCACATCAGTGACCCTCTTCAATCATGCACAAAACTGTGGGCTAAATAAACCTTTTCTCCATTTCCAAAGCCAATTGCCTTGGGCATTTCACTATAGCACCTGAAAGCTGACAAATGAATGGGACAATCAAGATGGCCTCTTCCCTTCTGGGGGCCATATCTTTATGTCCTGCAGAGTCCTTTGGACATGAGAGCATAATCTCAGGTCACAGGGGCTAGGGCAAGGGCTCCTGGGGGGCTGTTTTCAGCTCACCAGGGCACCTGTTACTCAGTATTAGCCAACAGTCCTGGGGAGGGGAAAGGGATGATAGGAGGCTGCTGGGCCCTTTCTCAGGCCTTAGCATACGATGTTGACAGCAGGTATTGGGCAGCTTTGTATATGGCCAGCGGGTCAGGCCCACAAACACATTTTCAGCAGTGTTCCTAGCCAGGCAGGTGCTGTGCCCCAGACCTAAAGAGAAGCTCCCCTTCGGCCCTCACCCATTCAGGCCTCTGGGCCAACACTAGGCTCTTAGAATGGAAAAGCCATGAGTCTTTGTCCTAGATGTCACCTGGAGCCCAGACCCTTGCCTGTGGAGAGGTTGTCCAGAGGTTTACCATGCTGGAGGGTCCTCACCCAGAGACAGGCAGTGGGTGTCCTGACCACCACGGTTCCAGGGACAGAAGGCCAGTCACACGTGTAAGAGTGTGATGGAATTGAATTTTTCCCTGCAAAGTATACACTGAAATCCTAAACTGGTGGCCGTGATGGCAAATGTGACCTTATTTAGGAAAAGGGCTTCTCTGATGCCACAAGTTATGGTAAGGGCTTATAAGGAGATGAGGAGACACATGGTCATATTATGTAGGAAGATCGCCGGGTAAGATGGAGTGAGACTAAGGGATGAAGCTGAACCAAGACCAGTGTGCACGGACAGCAGTGCAAAACACTTGATCAGGCCTGGGTGACCCCGGAGCCACTCTGATATGGAGTTTCTGGCTACCCGCACCATGACATGAAATGTCTGCTGTGTTGAATTCCACCCCTAGCTTAAGTTATTTGTATGTCAGGCCCAGGAAGTGAAAAGTGTCTGGGTAGCAGGGGGCTGTCCTAACTGGCCTCCCCACTGGCACTTTGATCCCCTCAGCCTTAAAAAGAGCAACCTTGGGCAACTTCTAATCCTTACTATCCAGCCTCCTCAGCCTCCAATCTCAAGCCTCCAACCCTCGACTTCTAATCTTGTGTCTTCTATCCCCCGACCACCATCTTCTGTCTTGTAACCACCAACCATCAACTTCCTGGAACCCATAACCTCCAACCTTTAAACTCCCATCTCCAACTTCTCCAGCCATGGGTTTCCAACATTAACCTTCAATCTTGAATCTCCAGGGGGTCTTAAAGCTACTCATTTTACTTTAAATATCTTATTAAAATGTTTTTTAAAAGCCAGGTGGTGGTGGTGCACGCCTTTAACCCCAGTACTTGGGAGGCAGAGGTAGATGGATCTCTGTGAGTTTGGGGCTAGCCTGGTCCAGAAAGCAATTTCAAGGCCACCCTGATCTACAGAATGGGTTTCAGGACAGCCAGGGCTACACAGAGAACCCCTGTCTGGAAAAGCCAATATATATATGGAAGAAACGGGCTGGAGAGACGGACTAGTGATTTAGAATCCTGGGGAACCCAGATTGGAGGCTCAGCATCTACATGGTGACTCCCAGACATATGCGACTCTAGTTCCAGGGAATCCAACCCCCTTTTCTGACTTTCTTGGGCACCAGGCACACATATGGTGCACATACATACACGTAGGCAAAACCCCTAAAAAATTAAAAATAGTCACAAAGTTTGGAATTGATGTCATTAAAAGAGAAGAGATCTTTGAGGGTATTTCCAGAACCACTTAGCTGAGCAGATAAAAAATTGACCTTAATGTGGGTGGTACCATCCCTTGGGCTGGAGTCTCCAACTGAACAAAAGAGAGGCAATGAACCAAGCACCCACATCCATCCTCCGGCTCCTCATGGTCCTGCTGGCACTCCTGCACCATCATGGATGTACCGCAAACCAGGAGGCAGAATGAACCCTTCCTGTCTTAAGTGTCAAAACTGTGAGAAAAGTAACTATGACAGTGAGGGATGTACCCAAGCCCAGCCAGGATTCACGTGCAAGGCCAGGGGTCAGCACTGCACAGGGACAGGATCCTGGCACAGGCTGTGCCACCCTCCCCTCTTCTGTATCAAGACTCTCTGCCATCAGCACCCTCTTCTGTAGTTGCTGATTACTCCATCCCTGGGCCAGGCCATGGCGGAGGTGACCTGGGTAAGACTTAATTGGGTCAGGCTTCTCTGAGCCTCCTACTCAGCTGTACCTTGTGCTTGACCATCCATGGTCATGTTCTGCTGTGACTCTGCCTTCTGGCTTCTGGTCCCAGCCTCATTCTTAGCCCTTGGGGTATCAAACTGTGGCCCACCTTTAGCAAGAGTCCCTCTAAGGCAGGCTAGTGAGAGTTTACCTCCAGTGTCTAATCCATCAGTGGCTTTCCCTCCCCACTCTGCTCTCACTCCAAGCATCTATTACTTTTCTGCATTGGAGTGGGAAATCAGTCCTACCCCAGACTCCCCTCTATGCTGCAGGAACTTGAACAAAATTACTCTTACTATTTTTACCAAAAAATCCAATGCAACTCTTTCCCCTTACACAGCTGAGGTTATATATCTTGGATGGTGACTTTCAGGCCAAAAGACGAGTGTTTTTAAGCACTTTGCAAAATTGCTCTAGCCTATGCTCTCCCTGCCCGCTCTTCCCGTGGCCTTCCGTCTTCTAGCCCGGCTCCTGGGCACTCTGGAGTCACGAGATTCTGAGCCTGCCCTCCCCTCCTGTCCATCATCACCCCCACATACCAGCCTGCTCCCTCTGGCCCTCCAGCAGACTTCAGAAGGAACCACCTCCACTTCTTTAATTATAGCCTCCACCGTGCCCTGGTTTGCTGTGGTCTGCTATTTTTACTTTTGCACCAAGAGAGGTTTTTGTCTTGTTCCTACCTCAGGTGCAAGGACACATGCTGGGCAGATGTCACTCCTCATATGTGAGGCCAACCTCAGAGGCTGCCCCACTTCTCTAGGCAGATGAGATGGCAGCCTGGAGGGCATTTGCCTGGAAGCTGTGTGTTTAGATGGGAATGCCAGCCCCCGTGTTTTAACCTGTTCATGGTCATCATTTCTGATGGGTGTCGATGATTCTGAACCCATGACTGTGTGCACAGGGATGTCACAGATATCTTTGTCTCTCTAGTCACACGTGGCAGATGTATTCCGATATGGAGTTATTGGAAGCTACAATGTACTCTACCAGGTGCCATACCTGCAAGATCTCAGCCTCCCTGCTGTGGCAGAGCTGGCAAAAGAAGGCAACGTTTAATCTCAGTGGTTTAGTTCAAGTGGTTTATGTTAGGCCAGAGGCTGCTCAAGTTACTCCCAACTGCAGACCTCTTTCTCCATCCTCAAGGTTGATTGGGGAATTCCCACTGTTAATCCCACCTAGGCTGTAAACAGACTCCCCGGGGGGGGGGGCTGGATCTGACATCAGGGAATGACAGGCACCATTCTTTTTCCCCAAGGAAGCTCACAGAGCAGGTGACCAGATTCGAAGTTCACAGAGCGGGTGACCAGACTCGTTTGTCAGAGGGTGGCACATTCTCCACCCAGATACTGGCTACATCTCAACCAGATATCCCCTCCCCTTCCACCTTATTTCCCATGTCTCATTCCTTCCTTGGAATTCCCTGCCTTTTCCCCGATGCCCAGGAATCAAGGACACAAGGACAGCTGGATGCAGGCTTGTGCCATGGAAACCTCCTCCTTGTTTGGAGACCTATAAGGGACCCCCCTACTCTGCTTCTTGGGTCTGAACTGTAATTAGCCCCTCCCCCGTGCCTCTGTATGCTTTCCTATATATCCACAGCACTAATAACTTCATGCACTGTCTGCTTCAGTGTCTCCTTGAGTCAAACCCAAGAATGTTCAGTTTATCCCACAGCATGCACATGCGTGTGCCGTGTGTCTTCCATCCTCACGCTGAGGATCCTGGCACCGTGGGCTGCTCCTGCTCACACAGCACAGCCTTGTAAGATTTGTATATATTTTCTCATGAATTGGTGCCCCTGCCACAAGGATAAAAGCCAGGCTTAGCTGGCCCAGTAGCTTCCAGGGATGCCCCTGTCTCTACCTCTCATCTTTCAGTAGGAGCACTGGGATTACAGATGCCCTTCCTTTCCTGAGACTCCTGTGCCCCGCCACCCCTCCATTTCTCCTTCCCTTCTATCCACCCCCCCCCCAGCTTCCTGAACTGGTTTCTGGCCTCTAGAGATCTGCTTGCATTTTCAGTAGTTTGAGTCCGCAGCTCTCTGCAGTCAGCACGACGCTGCTGTGACTCACAGCGCTGTGTGACTCACCAGGAGTTGGTCCTGTTTCATGCTGATCCAGGTCCTGCGGGTTGGTGGGCCAGTTGTTGATAGTCACCGGGGCTGCTTGCAGGTTTCGACTAGCACGAGAAAGCTAGCATGAGCTGGATTGTGAGGCTCTCCATGGACACACATTCCATGGTTTTGGGTGAATGTGTCTTAGTGGAAGAGTACGGGCAGTTTCCAATCTGCTGTAATGTGTGCCTCTGAAGAGCAGGCTTGGAGGCCTCCAGGTTTTCCATGTCTGCATGGATGCTTGGTCTGGTTGGTGCATCTAACAGATCACTTAGAAAAGCCTATTCAATGTGACTATTATTGTTGTTATTATTATTATCTTTGTGGGGGCATGCGTATGTGTCACAGTACCTACGAGGAGGTCAGAAGACAGCAGTGGGTGTTGGTCCTTGACTTTCACCCTGTTTGAGGTGAGGTGTGGATGTTTGCTGGTGTGTACACCAGGCTTAACTGACCCAGTAGCTTCCAGGGATGCCCCTGACTCTACCTCCCGTCTTACAGTAGGAGCACTGGGATTACAGATGCCTATAACCATGCCCAACTGTATACAGTTCTGGGATCCAAACTTAGATCCTTGTGCTTATTGAACCAGCCAGAATACAGCTGTTTGATGGGTATTCAGTGATGCTCGCTGACTCTTAATTTGCATTTCTGTGATATTGAACATCTTCACCTGTGAAAGGATGGGTATCATCTCAGGACCCCCAAAACCAAGTTCTCAAAGCACAAAGGGGATTTATTTGTCCCAGAGGGCATAGGGCAGGGAATAAGAGACAAAGACAGGAAGGAGATAGAGGATGGGGGAGAAGAGGACGGGAACAGGGGAGAGGGGCAGGGGTATTTGCCTGTGGAGAGGGGAGGCAAAGGACTGCCTCTGGATAGAGAGGAGACAGATGTAGTCCATAGGAAAATGCAGTTTATAAAAGTAAAGCAGGAAACACCGTGTTAGGATGAGGTGTTTAATTTTAATTGGGCATGTTAAATAGGTGAGCTTTTGATTGCTGGGCTTCAGGACTTGGGTAATTGTACCCTAGTAGTCAGCCTCAGGAGGAGGAAGTAGGCAGATAAGGGAATAGACCTTGGGGTCTAGCTTTAGGAATTTAATCTAAAGGTTTTAGCAAAGCAGAGGGAATGGGGGAGAAGGCAAGGCCTGCCAGAGCTAAGTTTGCCATGCTCAAGCTGGCTAGAGTCCCTTCAGCTTGCCCGGTTTTCATGTGGCTGTTGGCTAGCTTGCAATGGGTCTCTGAGATTTCTGTACCCAGTGGGAGCTCTTGTTAGACACATAATTTTAAAGTGTTGTCTGCCAGGGGTTTGTTGGTGGTCTCTCTCTCTCTCTCTCCCTCTCTCCCTCTCTCTCTCTCTCTCTCTCTCTCTCTCTCTCTCTCTCTCTCTCTCTCTCTCTCTCTCTCTCTCGCTCTCTCTCTTTCCTGTCCAAAATGAGGCCTACAACATCTACAACATGTTACTACCACCATGATGTGCTGCTAAGTGTGTGGGCCCAAATGATTGTCCTCTGATGCCCGGGAAACTGAGTCAAAGCAAATTCTTCCTCCTTTGAGTTTTTATGTGAGTTCTTTTGAATATAGTGATGAAAAACTAACGAATGAGCTAGGAAGGAGGCATTGAGCGATTGGCTTCATAACATGGTAATAGAAGCCTGTGTTCTCCACAGCTCTTACTTGGATTTAATTTGACACCTGCAAATTATCTATCTTCTCTCACGTGTGTGTGTGTGTGTGTGTGTGTCTGTAAGTACCCCTGTGTGCAGAAGAGTGCTTCATATCCCCTGGAGCACATACCGACTCTCTCCTGGGCCACCTCCATGCACACTGCTCTCTCCCTGGCATACACACTATGTTCCTGGCATCCCCAAATTCTTGGCATCTGCACTAGAACTCAGACTTCACCTTCACGGCTTCACACGCAGCTACTCGGGGCATTTCTGCAAGTAGCTTTTCCCCAGCTACTCTCCATATGTCCCTCAACCTCACATCTTTCATGTCTTTTAAACCAGAACCACCTGGGTGACATGGCCAAGTTCTGCTGTCAGCTGGAGATACTACAACGGTGTTCTGACCCCGGGAAACAATGGAGGAAGGGGCAGGGAACCCATCGGGTTAGGTTTTCCCGTGCTTCTTCACAGATGGAGCATCTGAAAGGTGCGGCTCTGCCTCCTACACCGTCCCAGTGAAGTGTGTGTCTATACTGTCCCAGTGAAGTGTGTGTCTATACTGTCCCAGTGAAGTGTGTGTCTATACTGTCCCAGTGAAGTGTGTGTCTATACTGTCCCAGTGAAGTGTGTGTCTACACCGTCCCAGTGAAGTGTGTGAGCTGCTCTTCAGTGGTGCTGGGCCCTTTGACATCACACCTGCTTTCCCACACCAGCCTGGACTCTCTGACGTCCTGAAATTTCTTCTGCTAAGCAAAGGGACCCACCACCTCTCAATTCAGCCTCACTAAGGCTTTTTTTCAGCACAGGCAGAATGAAGTCAAAATTTCACCGGCCCCGGCCCCATTCCTGATAGCTCTTCCTCCCTTGCAGAGCCTTGTTAGCTGGGTGCCCACTGTCCTTGTTTTCCTCATCTTTCAGATGAACCCAGGGCAGTGTTTAGTCTAGGGGCGACTTCCCTGACCCCGGAGACATCCTCCTATGTTTGCGGCTGGTGCCCTGTAGCTTATGAACTCATTCTCTGGCCGAGGCGATTGTTCCCAGTGTTGGCTCCTCCTTGGCCTCGGTAGCCGGAGCACACATCCCTGCTGATTCTCTGCTGATCTCATGGGTGCACATGGGGAGGCCAGAGCAAGACTTCCAGTGCGTCCCTCTGATGCCTTGGAAACGGGGTCTCTCATTCAACCTAGAGCTCGGGACATTTTTGGCTAGGGTGGAGGCCAACAAGTCCCAGAAAGTCCTTGTTTCCCTCTGGTCAGTCCTGAGCTGACAGACACGCACGGCCACCCCTGACATCTCACCTGGGTGCTGGGGTCTGAACCCAGGTCCTCACACTTGTGCATCTGGCGCTTACTCACTGAGCCACCTGCCCAGTCCCTCCCGCACCTCCTTGGTGATCTAACTCCAGCTTCATAGTCCTCCCTGGACCCTCAGTTGCTTCCTGCACTCTGTAAGGGAGATGCAGAACTCCCCTCACTTCAGTGAGACTTGAAGACTTTGTCCAGGCAGAAAGTAGCGCTTTGGTCACGTCCTCCCTTCTTTGTGAGCTGCTTTTATCTGACGTTCAGGCCATTGCTAGATCTGTTTCGCCCAGTCTTTTCTTCTTTTATTTTCCATGTTCTTTAAAGTTGTCTCAAGAGGGAGAGACTCCGGCTGCTACAGCTCTATCTTGGATGAAGGCTGCTCTAATTTCTTTTCAACCAATAAAGGTTTTACTAGAAATGTTTATTCAACAAATATTTATTTTCACAATGTCAACATGTACTGGCTTGGGCATAGGGAGGTAGGGCTGTAAAGACAGACAGGACCCCAGCCCTCTGAGGTGAGCCAGGCTGTAAAGGAACCTCACAATTAGCTATCTAATTACCATGGCAATAAGAAAGGGTTATAAGGGCTCCCAGCAAATGTGGCAAAGTTGACCTGATTATTTATGAAAGGTTTGTTTTGGAAAATAGACTGTAATGAGTTCATTTGCAGGATATATCCAGAGATATTCTCCTGGAATCCCCAGGGAGAGGTGGGAGGAGCCGTGGTGACTGAAGGGAGTAGGGAGTAGATCCCCACAGGGGGTGCTGTGCTACAGGCTGGTAGCTGGCTCTGCCTGGCAGCCTGCCAGATGTCCACCCAGCGCATGTGTGCTCACAGGTGGAGAAAGGAAGCCTGGGGAAGCCTCTGGGTAGAGGCTCCTCAGCGTCTACCCGCAGCTGGCCATTCACCTGCTCATCCTCTTTTAATAACCCACGTGCTGAAAATACAAATGTAAAACAGCCCCTGGGGGCCCGGGCTACCTGACTCCTTTCTTCAGGTGAAGAAACTAGGGGTCGGAGATGGGGGAGTATATCAACCAAGGCCCCGGAGGGAGCTGAGGCTGGAGTTAGACACCCTGCCTACCTGGAAGCTGAGTTGGCCCCTGTCTGGGGCGGCTGCAGTGGGAGGGGCTGGAGCAGACCCAGGGCTGTGCTTATTAGCAGCCCCTTCTCTCCAGCACCACTGATCTCTTCTGAACTGTCTTGCCCGGATCGTCCCACTGACACCCACCGGCAGAGCCCACCGCATCTATTATTCATACCAAGGAGGGTTTCGGGGCAGCTGGCGCACACTGACTGGGAAGCACATTATTGTTTTATTAAAGATTGATCACACATGCAGCTGGTCATTTAAATAATGGCTCTGCTGACACCGTTAATTGAATGATAAACGATTCCACCCTTGCCCCTCTAAGTCAATACCAGCACAGCTCCAGAAAAGCACAGCCTGTTCTGTGGGGGGGGGCTAGGGAGAGCCCGGGGGTGGCGCAGGTCGTTCTGGTTTCCCACAAGGTGGGCTTTGGGGGGTCACAGAGGCCAGGCTGCAGCATTTCAGGCTGCCCAAGTATTCAAGAACCCATGCACAGCTGCAAGGGGCTCAGCCGATGTTAAACTTCTCCACTAGGAACTTGATTTAATTTAATAAGACAGACAGTGTGTGTGGTTTAATCTCGCCTCATTACAGAAGCAGACTGATGGAGGTTTAGGGTGTTAGCACGCTGGGCATCATGGACCAGCGTAGTCTTTCTGGGGTGGATAGCCACCGCAAACTGCTAGGACAGAGGGAGGCATCAGGGAGCATGATCAGTATCAGCCACTCATTGATTCACTGACTCATTGACCACTCATTCATTCATTCACCCATTCCAGTCATTGATCCCCCCACCCATTCATTCTTCACTTGCTCATTCCTTCCCATCTGATCATTCATTCATTCTGCACTCATTTGCCCATTCATCTAGCTGCTTGTTCATTATCACTTGTTCATTCATTGTCTTAGGGTTTCCATTGCTGTGACGAGAGCCATGACCAAAGGCAACTCGGAGAGGAAAGGGTTTAGCACCAAAGACCGCCATGGGAAGAAGTCAGGGCAGGGACTTGGAGACAGGGCCTCATGCAGAGGCCACGGGAAGTGCTGTTTCCTGACTTTCTCCTCACGGCTTGCTCAATCTGCTGTGCAGCACCCAGGACCACAAAACCAGGGCTGACATTGCTCGCTATGAGCTGGGCCCTCTCATGTCAATCCAGAGAATGAACTGCAGGCTTGCCCACCAGCCAGTCTGGTGGGAGCATTTTCTCAGTAGAGGCCCTTTCTTCCCAAATGACTCTAGCCCGTATCCAGCTGCACGTGCCAGCCAGCACATTCATTTGCTCGTTCCATTCATTCATTCAGCCACATCCACTCCCTCACTTGTCCAGTCATTCATTCACTCAGGCACTGCGACTTCTTTATTCACGCATTTGCCCATTCACTCACCGGTTCAGCCACTAACTCATCCATTGATTCATTCACTCATTCAGAGGTCCCTATTGTAGGTCTCATGCTGTGAGTAAGTGTGACACAGCCCTCCTCTAAGAGGGAAGGAGGACAGTTAGATTGCCGAGTGAGGGGACCCGGGCTGCCTACAGGACGCTTCAGGTTCCCGCGTGTGAGTGCTGGGAGGGTTAAGCCCCAACTGAAGTCTGCAGGATAAGCATTTCTGTAAGGAGAGTTAGTGGGCCCCAGCCTCCGGATGCACAGAGCCCATCTTGGCTGCCAGGCCTCTCCTCCCTTTGAGGGCCAGAGCTTACGGTGGAGTGGCCCTAGCAAAGCAGGTTGGAGTCCCAGCGATGACAAGTCTCAGGCGTGGTGTGTGCCCAGGCAGGGCTCCAGATGGGTGGCAGGGAAGCTGGGTTAGGAAGGCAGCCTCCAGAACCCAGGGCTCAGATGCTGACCACTGTGGGTTCTAGTGGAGCCACAGTTGTGGGTCTGGGCCGCCTGGGCCTTTTGAAGGAAGTCAGCCATAACATTCCTGTTGCTTGCTTCTGTGTAAGCCTCTTGGAGGAGGCAGCCTTCCTCTGGGCTACGCAGTGGGCCTGTTCCAAGCACAGAAGCATGGCTGAGGCTCCCCATCCCCTCACGCGATCCTCAGATGATGTCTCCAGTGGGCATTCCCACTGAAGTTAGGTCTCATGCCAAGCTATCTTCCCTCACCCTGCCCGTCCTGTGCCAGGTGAAAACTCCCATTCACACTTCCTCATGAGCCCAGTTGGCTCGTCCAGCTGAGAAGACCAGATGAGCTCTGCCGCTGGCAGTATCTGCTGCCCAGTTGAACCTGGACCTGTCTGGCTCAGGCTGATGCCACCAAGAAGAAGGTGATTAATGGTCATCCTCCTCTATCCTCTCAGAGGTCCAGGGCAGAATGGGCTGAGATCCTGGTGGCGTGGCTTGTGTGGCTCTGGAAGTGACCTTTGTGCTCTTCCTTTACGGAAAACCCTGCCTGCTCATTATGATCAAGGCATGGAAGACAGTTAGCGGGTTGGGGTGGTCCCCATTCTGGACACGGTGTGTGGGCTCCTATCTGGCTTGAGGGCACACCCGCAAACACAGTGATGGATACTAGGGGCTCAGGGTCAGGGGGTTGGTGACAGTGGGCTCTGCTCTTGGATTAAGGGTGAGGTTGGTCCCCTAGCATTGGGCATGGGAAGGGGTAGGGTGGTTGAAATTCAAACTTCATCATTTTGCCTTTAATCGTGGCAAAATGGGTCATCAAATAGCCAACAACTGCCTTTTGGAAGCATACTTTAAGGTTGACTAAGGGGCCATGCATATAATAGAGAATTGTCCCAGTTATGTCTGCTCTTTGGTGAGGGAGGGGGACCAGAATTTAGCACTATGGAAAATTAAAATACCAAGAAAGCAGCTATGGAGAAGATAAGTTTGCCTCCTCAGCAGCCCTTCCTCCCATGATTAATCAGACGATGGGCTAATCCGAGCGGCAGGTTTTGCTGAGGCTGCGTTTTGGGGCCTCCCTGAGAGAGCAGCCGTGAAGTGTAACCGTGTAACCTCCCTGCAGGCACTGGGGCTGTCAGCTGCATCCTCCACTCTGAGCTTCTGGGGCAACTCCTGGCTGCCACCGCTTTCACTGTTCTTTTCCTCAGGCTGGGGAGCCTTCAGGGGAAATTGCAGGGGGGAGTGGGCAGTGTGACAGTGTGGAGGGCTCACTGCCTCTGAAAGCCTGCTGTGTTTTCTCCAGGCAGGATCCACACAGGGGTGGAGACCATCCCTGCAAGGCCACTCTGGGAAGTGGGCTCTGTTTTTCAGACCTTAATGAGGAGTGTGAGTTCAGCAGAGAACTAAAGCTGGGTTGTGTGGAGGGAGTGCCCCAGGGCTCCTGTGAGCATTCTGCTGTTGTTTTTACCTCTCCCTACCCTTGGGTACCTCCAGGACTGGCAGGTTGCCTCTGGAACCCTGAGCATCAGTGTCTGGGACTCCAGAAGGCTGGACCACTGGGCCTTTGTGGCTGCAGGCTGTTGGTGGTTGTTCTCAACCTGGGCTCATACACCTGACCAGCTTCTTGCTGGGAAGCATGTAGAGCATTTGAAAAACACCTTTAAAGACCCTTATGAAGTCCATCTATGGAGGGAACCATCCAGGATCTACAGCACTCATGGAAGCTATTCCTGGGCTCTCCACACAGGGAAGAAAAAAGATCCTCATATATATGAAAGAGGGCCTAGGACCATGGGGAGGGACTAGATTGGATTTCTGGTGTAAATGCTCATATATCTCTGTACAGCCACCATCCTACTTATGGTTGTGACTGGTGAATGCAGAGTGAGCCTTGCTGGTCTCTGTTTTACTGAGTGTTTTTATTGCTGTGAAGAGACAACATGATCACAGCAACTCTTAGAAAGGAAAACATGTAATTGGGTGGCTTACAATTAGAGGTTCAGTCTATTATCATTTGGCAGCATGTGGGCAGATACGGACCTGGAGAAGGAGCTGAGTGTTACATCTTGATATGCAGGCAACAGGAAGTGGTCTGAGACACTGGGAGTGGCTTGAGCATATATGAGACCTCAAAGCCAGCCTCCACAGTGACACAACAAGGCCACACCTTGTCTGCATAGTGGCCTCACCTGAATATTTTAACTATTGATATTTTAACTACTGTCTTCACCCTGTGGCCCACTGTTAGCACTATGCTGCCCAGACCATGGCCTGGCAAGATTTCTGTCCTGCTGGTACTGGCTCAGCCGCACTTGTGGTTGCCAATTTTTTTTCAAATCTAAGTTGTTCTATTTACCAATAAAGACTCAGAAATCAGATGTTGGGGTGAAAACTAGATCAGAGAAGCTAAGAAGCAACCGACTGACCTTCCTTTTTGCCTGGAAACCCAGCAGGAGAGAGAGAGAGAGACTCTCCACACAGTCCCAAACCAAAAAGACCACGAATCTCTAAGTCTCTCCCTACTCTTTCCTTTGTCTCTCTATCCATATCATTGGGTCCTCCTACTCTCTATGGCTGATTCTTGTCAATTGGTTGCTGGCTCTGTCCTCTATCCAGGGTTAATTTTATTAACACAGTCTTGGTGTTTCTCAGTGCCATCAAATATCTTGCAGCAATGCCTACTCCAACAAAGTCACACCTCCTAATAGTGCCACTCCCTTTGGGGGCCATTTTCTTTCAAACCACCACAGCCTCCATACTTCTGGGTTCTCTCCTACTTCTGACCGGAGCTAGACACACGCAAACCCGTAGGTACCTCCCACCGGCTCTCTTCTAATGAGAGAAGCGGACCTTGGAGAAGCGGTTCCAAATGGCCTTTAGCCACTGGCCACTAGGCATCATCATCACACGCCTGTAGAAAAGCATCAATGGCCCAGGAAGTTCCCTCGGAAGGAGGAGGCCACCCGGGTCCATCTTCCAAGGTCATTTGTACTAGCCCTGCTTATCAAGCACCCACTTCCGTTCTACAGCTTTGGAAACGGGTTCTGTATCCAGTAAGGAAGAAGAAGCTGGAGCATGGGGGAGGAGTAGCCAGCGCCACCCAGCTGTGGCCTCTGGACTTGGCCATCTCATGCATTATCTCCCCACTCACAGTAGGAACTGCCTGATTGAGCCAGTCGCCCTTCATGTCACTCTTGCTTCTGAGAACTTTCTAGTCTAAAACAGAATACTTGGATCAGTAAGATGCCTCGGAGGGTAAAGTCACCTGATGGCAACTAATCTGCCCACCTGAGTTGGATCTCCTGCAAGTTGTGCTGTGAGCTCCACACTTGTGTTGTGTCATAAGCCCCGACCCCTAACACACACACACATACACACACACACACACACACACACACACACACACACACACACACTTTCTCCCTCCCTTCCTCTCCCTCTCTCTCTAAATATAAAAAAAATAATTAAAAACAGAATAGCCATAGAGCCAGCTCCTACCTGTAGTTGTGATGCTCTGGGTTTGAGTTGCTGAATACTGTCAATGACATGATGCTATGTCACGGCCACTCTTGATCAGCCCTCAGTCCTCTCCTCTGGACATTGACTCCTGGAGGGTGGCCTTCCTCTGATCAGTTCAGACACAGCGGGTGAGCAAGTGAGGCGGGCCTAGGGAAAGAAACATTCAGCCTCTGAGTTCATGGCCTGGAGACTGTGACCCAGTCAGTACCTTAGGTGACTTTTAGAGACAGAATGAGGTTGGTGGCTAGCATGACATTCCAGTATCCTTACAGAAAGGGGACAGCTGAAGCAGACAGGTGTAGGAAGGCCCTGTAAGGACACAGGGAAGGGACAGCATCTGTCTACCTAGGAAACACACTGAGACAGTAAACACTGATGACTCAAGGCACCAGCCAGTCTGGCTGCTTCACTGTGGTGGCTGGACAGCCATGCAGAGGGTTCAGCGGATGGGACCTGTGGTTATATCCCTGTGGAGCTCGGAACCTCAGAGTCCCAGGAGGTTCCTGCTCAGTCCAGTATCCTCTGGCTGCAGCTACCTCCCCCCAGGTGACCCCAGCCTGCATATTCTGCTGTCTCTCCAGCACCCTCCAGGGATCCCTGTGTCCGTCCCGAATTCCCACTGTGCTGCCCTCATTAGCTGCTCTGGATCCCATTTTTAGGCGTTTTATTTCCACTTGCTGACACGGCAGTGTGCCTCCTCTCATTGCATCTGTCAAGACCCGGAAACCCATCATTCCCCTTGAGAAGGGCCCCCCCCCCCGCCCGTGGGAAGAGCAGCAGAAACTTACTCATTTTTATCCCAGGTAAAGGGGGGAGGTAACAATGCTCCCACGACAAACCATAGGAAAACAAGGTGCCAGCAAGCAGTGGGTGTCTGCACGTGTGAGTGGGGCATGAATAATGTCACTGCCAGTGCCATCTGACTCTTATTGTTGAACACAACAGTATTGTTATACTTGGGAGTTTCAGAGACTGGGATGAGTCTAGTCACAGCCACTTTCTGAATGATCAAGGGAAGCGACTTAACCCCTTTGGGCCTTAGTTTCTCCATCTGAGACTATATGCACCTCCGATAGCTGACTGACATCGTCACGTGCTTGTGGTAGTCCCTCTGCAAGAGCCTATGAGGCAGAGGGAGTGCGGGTGGGGGGGTGGGAAGGGCTGTGCGGAGCCCCTGTCCCAGGAGAGCCTCACACCAGTCCTCAGCACCAGCCAGAGTCCTTAGTCTCAACCCCACAGCCTAGACGCAGGGGACTGTGACGGCTTCCCCGAGGTGGGGGCACACCAGGCATGGGTATGCATGTGTTCAGGAGACTCCTGCTTCCTGGCATGAGCCATCAGCTTATGCTGACAGTCACCTGTGTGTTTTGAGCATGCCTGAATGGTTTCATTACGAGAAAGCATTTGCTTTTTGTGACCTTTAGAAAGCCCAATTAAAGTTTATATGGTGCTGGGAGGAAGAATTTACTTCCCGGCTACTATGAACTCTGCAGGCTGCATTACTGTGGTGAAGGGGGCTTCTCTTTCACACTGTCACGTCAGGGGGTAGCCTGATGGATTTCAGGAAGGGAGCCTTTCTGGGGAATGAAAGCATGGATAAGCGACAGTGGTCGCCCTGTGTGGTTCTCTGTGTTGCCTGTGGTATGGTGCCCTGCATCCAACCGGGTATGTAAACTGTCCAAATTGGTGCTGACCACTGACCCACCATAGACAGAACTTCAGAGTCACCTGCCCTGCTGGATTCATGAGTGGGGCATGTTCATAACACAGGGGTCCCTTGGACACCTTGATGTGACGGTGGTGTTGAATTCAAACTGGTCTGTCCCTCCCTGAGAGGTGTGTGCAAACACTTGGAAGCATCATAGCTGTCCATGTCCTGTGAGGTACTGGCCAGAGCTATGAGACATTGTGAGGTAGATGAGGGCTAATGAGGTCATTGGTGCTGAGTCCCCAGAGAGGCAGATGTCAGACCCAAGTGGTGTCCTGGGGCATGCACTTTTCTGGGATGGGGTAAGAGCATTGGAGTCTGTGTGCGCCATTACACCCTCGGTGAAAGTGTGGCCCCTCTGATGCTGGGTGGAGAATGGGAACTAACAGAGGCCTAGGCAGCTCTAGGAGTGTTCAAAGACCTGGCTTAGGGCAGAGAAGTTGGGAGCTGTAGCCCTGGGTCCTGGTCACAGCTTGGCTATCAGACCCCATGTGACTCATGGCCTCTCCTGCCTTCTTGGGACCAGGTTAGGAGGCAGGCCTGTCAGAAAGCATGGTGACTTTTTAGTACCTGGGGACAGAGAAAGGGCAGAAGGGCCATGTGACTCTAGGTGACAAGCTGAGGGCCTGATGGCCCCTTAGGACCTGCTCACCTCCCTGATGGATACAGTCCCATCCTGGATCACATCTGCAGGAGCTCAGGGTCGTTCCTGAGGGAGATGTGGTGACCTTAGGCTCGTCCTGGATGAGCCACTAGACCTGTCATTTCCAGGGCTCCGTGGATTGGGGATGCTAGCTGTGAGCTCTGGGAAGTCAGGTAGGAGGTAGGAATCTGCAGAGGTTCCCCCAAAGGTGGTCCCAGCAGGAAGAACCGGGCTGCCTCCACCCCTCACTATGCCTTTCACCCAAGCCTCTCTGGAAGAAGCCCTAGGTGTATCAGAGTGCCAGCCAGGCTGTCACGGTGCCTCCAGGAGAAAGGGCACCAAACCTCTGCTTGTTTGCAGGCTCTGCAGAAAGGGCCTAATTACTAATTAAAGCCTAGGCCTTCCAGGTTGGAATACTAATCCTTGCCAGCTGTGTGGCCTTAATTACACTTCCCTTCTGACATCCCAAGGAGCAGGTCTGTGTCTGGGAGGGATGTGCCAGCTTCCCACAGACTGTGGCCCCAGCCTGGGTGCCAGCCTCCCTCCTGTCCCGAGACTCTTGAAGGCAGAGCTTCTCTTGTCTCTTCTCTCCTGCTCTCCCTAGAACACACACAGACACGGCGCTCCCTGGAGGCCAGGGCCTCTTCTTTTCAACTTGTTTTAGTTGTCACCTAAAGAAGCCACCTGGGCCTAGAGCTGGCTCAGGCAGGACCTGAAGTTATTTCCCAGCTGTCCCTCCCAGTGATTATGGTTCAGACTGCCTAAGGTTTGTGTGTCTCTGTGACTGGGGCCTAGACTCCATCTTTCCTGGAAGTAGGGTTGAGCATCTCTGGAGGTCTAGAAAAGTGAGTGCTCACATAATAAACAGAGGTGGTATGAACGGTGAAGTTTGAGAGCCTCACTCAGGGGTTTGACTACGGGAGAGGAAAATCAGCCTGTCAGCCAGCTCTGGGTCCAGACAGCCCTTCCTCATCTGGATTGCTCTGTCCAGCGCTGCACCCAGGTGGAGTAGATCCCTCCACTGCCGGCCCCAGCGCGTTCTCTGCTAAGCACCCTAGTGCTCGCTCTGCTGTGCTCACCCTCACACGTCAGGAGCCATTCCTGGCCCCACTGCACTACCCAGCAGACCCTTCTGGGACCCCACTCTGGAACATCACCACAGTTTCGTCCAGAACCTTTGCTACCAGCTGACATGGACTCAGCTTTTGTGCTTTCGGGCAGCCATCCTTGTCCCCACAGAGCATGGCTTCCCTCAGCAGGGCCTCCTCGCTGCTCCAGGGCCAGCACACTTGCAATCAGCACTGGATCTACATTTACCCAGCGAAAGGATGAATGGACAAGGTGATGAATGGATGCTGCTATCGTAGATGCCAAGGAGATGATTAATGAGCTGGGGCTCAGGGTGTGGTGGGGTCCTCCGGCTGTACTGAAGCAGTGGAGAACCCTCAGAGACAATGGGGTAGGGAAGGAGGTGGCTACAGCTCAGACACCTGCTTATCCAGTCCCAAGTGTCTGGGGTAGCCCGTGGCTGGAGCTGTGTTCCACTGTCCATCAACTGGGCACCAGGTCACCTGCCTTCTCCTGCAGACTCTCACTGAGGTGGAAAACTCTATTTCCTGAGTTGCAATGCTCACCAGCTCCAGTGCTTCAGGGGCAAGGAACTAGGTCACCAGGAAGGAGCCACAGTGTTGTATGACGCCCCGGAGTTTGTTTCTACTCACCTTGGTTGCAGAGAGAAGAGAGAGTGAAGACTACCCAAGTCTTGAGTGGTGAACCAGTCACTTCACTGGGATAACTTACATGAACACAAGTCGGGGATTTCTCACAGGACCATACAGGATACACACAAACAGGCACAGCACCAAGAGTCCCACCCCAGCATGAAGCCCATACCCCTGGAGTCCCAGTCCATCTTCCAACTCCCACACACTCCAGCACCTGCTAAGACCATGTGCAGTTGGGTAGAGTTAGAGGCAGCAGATGGGAGGATGGATGAGCGGCTAGAATCCGGTGAGGATCTAATGACACACCTCTCATTCTAGGATCTCACCACAGCCTCTCTGATTTCAAGACGGCAGTCATCACACCATGCACAGGGGACAGGGCTCAACACACACGGTCAGCTTCTGGATTGCCAACCTCATGGGGGACATGAGACAGAACACCGGCCACAGCCTGAGACATGTGACAGACGGGAGTGGGCTTTACCCCTCACTCAGACCCATGAACTTTCCAGTCAACACACACACACACACACACACACACACACACACACACCCTCACACACCCACACGCACCACACTTCCTACCTCTCTCCTACTGTTTAAGTGGAGTCACACTGACAGAAAGCCCACCTTCTCTCTTGCTCACTTCTTGGAACACCCAAGCACATGCACACACATGCAGATATGTACACTTAGTGTGTTTTCTATTGCTGTGATAAATGCCACAGCCAACAGCAGTGTGGGGAGGAAGGGTTTATTTGGCTACAAGTTGCAGTCCATCACCAGGGAAAACTGAGGCAGCATCCTGAGGCAGGAATTGAAGCAGAGACTAGAAAGGAGAGCTGTGTGTGCGCGCCTCCATGAAGTGTGTGTGCGCCTCCATGAAGTGTGTGTGCGTCTCTGTGTTGCGTCTCCAGCGGATGTGTCTGCATGCTGATGTTCCGTGAAGCCCCTGTGGTGTGAATCTAGGGGTCTGTTTGCAGACCAGCCTGGCAGAGAAGCTAAGTGTAGTGTACGCATCATCCTCTTTTCCACACAGCCCCTGTCAGTTGACTGAGGTCATGGTTATCACAGTACTGGCATCTCTTGGGCGTGGCACAATAAAGATCTTGTGTCAGCTCCAGACTAGGGCTGCACTGAGGATGGAGAGGGAACATGTACTCTCCTTTCTTCTGCCCTGCCAGCTGCTTTCTCTCTTCTCTGAATAGGACTCCTGGGCCTGGACTCCAGGACTCCCAAGCCATGGTACGGGGTCCTAAAGAAAGATCTCTGCCCACCAACTCAGTCAGGGACAATCCTGGTCCCAACAACTAGTTCAGGAAGCTGCTTCCCCAACGGAGCCACCAGACACAGCTCTGTGCTCCAAGAGAAGAGAGCAGGGCTTCTGTCTGTGTCCTCATTCCCTCCTCGCCTCCTAGTCCCAGGCATATAACAGGAGTTCAATAACTATTCATCGAGGAAACCAAATTTGCAAGACATTTAATAGAAACATGGGTAGAGTCTGTGCTGCTCCCAGACTTCATTTCTCCCCCTGACACTTGATGGTTGTTAAACCAGAAAGCATAGTATCATTATCCCTCCATCACCGGTCTGACAGAGTGTTCCTAAGGGTCCTGACAGCTACAAGTCCTCAACAGCCTGCATCTGCCTGCCCTTCCTGGCATTTGCATACTGCAGTCCTGCAGCCTCTGCTCTTGCTCACTTCTGGCTGGGGGAATTGCCAGGGAAACCGGGCCACTGGATTTGGTGTGTTAGCTGACGGTGGACTTTGTCTGACATCCTGAAAAGGTCAGAGGAGCAGAGGACCAGACCAGTTCTTGTGACCCTTAGCACTAACTACCAACTAGACCATATCTAAAGTTACCTGGGAGACAAGCCTCAGCATCCACCTGTGAGGACAAATCAGCTTAGGTCCCCTGAGGGGGGAAGAACACCCTGAAAGTAGGTGACACCATTTCCTGGGCTTGGGTCCTGGACTGAATAGAAAAGGAAAAGTCAGCTGAGCAGACATTTGTCTCTCTGCTTCCTGACCAAGGATACTGTGACCAGCTGCCTCGTGCTCCTGCTGCTGTGATGTCCCCACCATGGAGGACTGTCATGTGCAACTGTGAGCTGACACAAACCCTTTCTCTCCTAAGAGGGCTTTGTCAGAGCGTTTTATCATAGAAAAGTAATCACCACCGGATGCAGAGATGAGTAAAGGGTCAAGGGGCTCTTTCTTGGTGATTCTGGGGTTTGCAGAGAGCAGAGGAGAGCTCTGGAGCCGTGTGAAAATGGGTACATTTTCTAGTGCCTGCAACTATCCCCACCAACTGCAGAAAAACAGGCTGTTTTCCCGGTGAGGCCAAGAGCTGCACAAGGAAGCCTGTTTGTTTCTCTCTGAGCCCATACAGAGCAAACAGGCACGAGAAAGATGCTAAGGAATCCAGACAGCAGAAAATAAAACCATCTCAGGCTACAGATGACATAGTCTCCCTAAAATATTACTTAATAAATAACCTTTAGAACAAACAGGAGCATTCATCAGTACAGCCAGGTATAAGGTCAGTATATAAACATCTTTCATGTTTCATTAAACTGGCATGGTGGCACTCACCTTTGATTCCAGCCCAAGGGAAGCAGAGGCAGGAGGACCTCTGTGAGTTCCAGGCCAGTTCAGTCTTCAATCTACACAGCAAGTTTCAGACCAGCCAGGTCTATGCAGTGAGACCCTGTCTCAAAAAGACCAAAGCCAAAAACCAAACAGAAAAGTTCTTAGATCATTTTTTTCTTTCTGTACCAGTAACAATTCAAATGCAAAAATTGGGGAAAATTCCACTATGTTAACATCACAAAGAACAAAATAATTAAGGTGCCAGACTTGCAAACCAAAAATTCTAAAACACTGTTCACGGAGACGAAGGAAGCCTTAGTCACAGAAAGACGTCCCTGCATCTCTAGAAGGATAACTTAGGGCTTTTAAAATGACAGTGTACTCTCAGCGTATCCACAGATACTGTGTGATGCCTTTCAGAACCCTACATGGAGGCCCTTTATATTTTTTGTTGAAATAAATAAACTGCAGCTGGTGAGATGGCTGGGCAGGTAGAGGCACTTGCTGCCGAGCCTAATGGCTTGAGTCTGATCTGGGGACCCACGTGATGAAAGCAGAGAACCGGAAAGTTGCCCTCTGACTCCACACGCGAGTCCTGGCATGCATGGGCACATGGGTATGTGTGTGTGCATCACACCCACTAAACAAAATGTAGTGATTTCTTTAAAAAGAACTAGATAAACAGATTCTAGAGCTCATATCACTCTGAAGAACAATCACCAAGATGGACACTCACTCTTGATTTCAAAGTCAGTGGCCAGGCTGCCACAAAGACAGTGTGCACAGAATGGAGACCGAGGGTACGCGGATGTTATGGTAGGATATGAAATTCCCTCCTCAGGATGCTGGACATTCTGTCCCTAGCTATTTGATGAGGTTCTAGAAACTTTAGGAGGTGAGGCCCAGCTGGAGGAAGCAAGTCACTGTCTGCCCCTTCTTGCCTGTCTGCTTTCTGGTCATTGTGAGGTGAGCTCCTTTGTTCCTCTGTTCTCTCTGCCATGACTCACTAAACTCCGAAACACCAAGCCCAAATCGATCCTCCCCTTTCTACTGTTCCCGTGGGTATTGTGATCACAACAGCATAGCAGATCCTGATATACGGACATCCACATTTATGGCCAAATGGTCTTCATTTAGGAGGACAACACCAGAGCGAAAAGATTGCAGGGACAACTGAATATTTAAAAACTATTCATATGTAAAAATCAGGGCCAATGAGGCAGCTCAGTGGGTAAAGGCGTTGTGGAATATTAGTCAAGGTGTGTTACATTTGTTTATCCTGTGTGGTATTTGTTTAATGATACAAAAACGTGTTTCATTCCTTTATTTTGCATTTGTTTAACTCTGGGAAGCTGTGTCACTTTGTGTGTCTAAAACACCTGATTGGTCTAATAAAGAGGAGAACAGTCAATAGCTAGACAGGCGATGGATAGGCAGGCAGGGCTGGTGGGCAGAGAGAATAAAGAGAAGAAGAAGAGGATGCCAGGGACCAGCCACACAGCCAGACCAGAATAAGAAAGAAAGAAAAGATATAAAAAGATATACAGAAATAGAGAAATGTAAAAGCCCAGAGGCAAAAGGTAGATGGAATAATTTAAGTTAAGAAAAGCTGGCAAGAAATAAGGCAAGCTAAGGCTGGGTGGGCATTCATAAGAAGGAATAAGTCTCCATGTATTTATTTGGGAGCTGAGTGGAGGGCACCCAAAGACTAAAGGGTAAAGAAGAAACCAACTACACAAATGTGTTTGCTGACAACCTGAGGTTGATTCCCAGGACACACAGAGTGGAAAGAGTAAACTGACTCCTGAAATCTGCCCTCTCACCTCCATGTGCAAGTCATGGCACACACACACACACACACACACACACACACACACACTCATACGAGATTAAAATGTAATAAGATTTTTAAAATTCAAAATGACTCACAACCCTGAGGATGGGCCTGGCATGAGCTGTCAGTAGCACTTGTTATGTCAGTGTGAGGATTTGAATTTGGAGACTATATTTACATATAAATCCAGGCATGGAGCCAACCCTTTTGGCTGAGGTGTGGTGAGCCAGCCCTGAAGTTGTGAGCGTGGGAGAGCTGTCCCCACTACTCATCTGTCTTCTGGTGACATGAGCATGGGAGAGATGCCCTCTTGACCCCCATCCATGCCTGAGGCAGGTGGGAAAGCTGGCCCTGAGGTCATAAGAGCAGGAGAGCAGTCCCTGCCTCCTATCAGTGGCAGCACTCAGGAGAGTGGCCCGGGTACCTTGCTTGGGCTACACAGTAGAGCCCTGAAGGTGTTGGTGTAAGAAAGCAGACCCTGAGGATGTGAAAGCCAGAGAACTGGCCCTGCTCCTTCCTCATTATTGCAAGGGGGAACTAGCCAGGGCCATGCTGGAGAGCCCACCCTAGTGCTGACGACAAGGGAGAGCTGGCAGGCTGATGAACCCTGCAACTACCCAGTCCCAGAACCAGGACTATGTGTTGGCCCACCCCAACATCCACCCAATCTGACATCTGCTGGAGCAAGTTGGGGGGGTCAGTCCTATGGACCTAGGACTGTAGGATCTCCACAACATAGGGAAGCAACGGGATGATGTCCAGGGAGGAGTTCCAGTGAGGGCCCAGTGTCGACTGTGTAGCAGACCAATGATGCGTTTTGATAAATGCCTGTACGTATGAATGTATGGATAAAGGGGTTCACTGCACGTATGAATGCATGGATAAAGGGGTTCACTGAACATATGAATGCATGGATAAAGGGGTTCACTGCACATATGAATGTGTGGATAAAGGGGTTCACTGCATGTATGAATGTGTGGATAAAGGGGTTCACTGCATGTATGAATGTGTGGATAAAGGGGTTCACTGCACATATGAATGTGTGGATAAAGGGGTTCACTGCATGTATGAATGTGTGGATAAAGGGGTTCACTGAGTGACTCACTGTGTCACAATCCAGCTTCCGTGACCAGATTTCCTCTTCTTCCTTTTTTTCTTTTTCCCCTCTTTTCTCTTAAATTTTATTTTGTTTTATTTTGGAGGTGGGGTGGGAGATGGGTGGGATTGGGAGGCGTGATGTGAAAGGCAGAAAGATACAAAGAATAAATAAATAAATAAATAAATAAATACCAGGCATGGTCATGTGTGTCTGCAACTCCAGGCTAGGGTAGAGACAGAAGAGTCATGGGAACATGGAAACTTGCTAACTCCCAGCCTGCCTTAAAAACACCAAGCTCCAGGCTTAAGGAAAAACCCTGTCTCAAAGGAATAAGGTAGACAGTGTGATAGAGCAGGATATCCAATGCAATGTCTGGTCTCTGGGTATGCATAGCCACATGCACCTAGACACACAGACACATAGACACACACACACACACACACACACACGGAGACAGAGAGAGAGAGAGAGAGAGAGAGAGAGAGAGAGAGAGAGAGAGAGAGAGAGAGAGAGAGAGAGAGAGAGAGAGAATAAGGGCTAAAACTACAAAAGTTCTAGGGAAAATGTAGGCACACACGTCTCCACAGCCTTGGGTTAGTTTCTTTGACATCACATCAAAGGTGCAAGAAACAAAACAAACCAAAAATAAAAACCCCAGATAGATTAGACTTCATAAAATTAAAACCTTTTGTGTTTCAGGCAAGAAGAAAGTGAGAAGAGAGTGGATGGAATGAAGAGAGCAGCTGCAAAGCCACGAGCTGACAAGGGATTTGTACCCGGAAGAGATGGAAAACTCTTTTCTGCTTCATAGTTAACAGACAGACCAATGTTTTAAAGAGAACTGAATAGACGCTTCTCCCAAGAAGGCGTGTGAACGACCAACAAGCGCATGAAAACATTTGCGATTGCATTAAACCAGGGAGATGCAGATCTGAACTATCCCAAGAAACTGCTTCATGTCCATCAGGGTGGCTATAAGCACAAAGACAGCCAACACACAATGCTGGAGAGGAGACGAGGAGGGTGGGACCTCTGAAGAGGCACAGTGATGGTGTGAAATGGTACAGAGACAGGTTGACTGCTGATGGGATGGGAGACAGAATCACCATTCACAGCAGGCGTGTTCCTTCGCGTATATCCAGGAGGGTTGATCACAACCCAGCCTGAGTGTCCATAGCTGTGTTATTCATGGCCAGAAAAGTACCGCCCCCCCAGTCCATCAGTCGAGTCATCAGGAATGCTGTCTATGCAGATAGTGGAGTATCACTGACAACAACAAAAAAAAATGAAATATTGTCACAAGTTGCAACATGGCTGAGTCTAGAAGAGTTTAGCTAAGTGGAGTTGCCAGTCTGTGCAAATGCTAGGAAGAGGCAGTCGGGACTCTAGGGAGGGGTGGCACTGGGAGTACAGTTTCTCAGGTGGAGGAGGATGAAGATGCTCTCAAATTAGACTGTGCTGATAGCTGCCCAGATCCAGAATATACTAAAATACATTGAATTGCATATTTAAGTCAGTAAAATTTATGAGATGCAAATTTTGGCTCAATAAAGGTATCAAAACAGTATCAAAGCCAAGAAAGACTACACCCACCCATGGTCCACATCCCAAAGGCCCAGGCGCGGGGGTGTGAGCCTGACTGTGCTGGGCGAAGCGGCTCCAGCTGCGTGACCCTGGATGCAAGCAGAGCCGTGCAGTAGCCCAGGCACGCAGCAGGCCTGTGTAAGGCTTACACTGTCCCTTCCTCTTTTTATCTTAATATAATGTCAGATCTGCATGAACACGGCCCTCAGAGGCACTTGTATGACCCACTGAGTGTAAAGTATCTCTGTCACTCTCAGAAGATCCCTGAAATCCTTCCCAAGTCCCCTCCCCAAGCAGTATGTTCATTCCTTGGTGTCCATCACCATGACTGAATACCTAATCTTAGAAATCATGGCAATGGCTTCTGAGAGTTTTGGGGGTCAGCCCCATTGTAAAATAATATTCCTTTTTTTGTGGCTGCATATCCTTGCATGGCCTGGCCATATTATGATGTGTTGATTTGCTTTTCTGTGGAGGGGCATGTGTATTTGGTGATAACGGACAAAAGCATGATGCTGTGTAGTTTCATGGATGGACACAGTTTGGCATTTGCCTTGGGTAGAGACTTAGGCAGGAAGTGCCTAGGTATTCAGAGTACTTCCCCAGTCATGGATGGCTATGGGCAGGGACTGTCTCTAACCGTCTCCGCATTTCCAGTGCCACAGTCCACAGCCAGCACAGAGAAGGATCCGTTTCTTTATTCAATCATTCCATGAGTTTCTCAGTGCCCAAGAACCCTGAGAGCTGATGGACAAGACAGATGCTGGTGGTGTTCCCAATGCTCTCCTGGGAAGAAGATGGTAGCAGATGAGTGTGCAGCCAGTACACAACCAAGCCAAGGCACACAGGCCATGGTTAGACAGTGGTTACAGGGGGTGTCAAAGGCCAGACTCCACCATTACTCTCTGGGGAGCGAGTATCTCTCTGAGACTTTGTGGTCTCTCTCAGAGCCCTGGCGTGTGAACCCAGGATCTGCAAAAATTCCATCCCTGCCTTAGAGATCTGCTCCTTCAGCCGGTTCAGGCCTGAAGAAGCACATTGGGGGATGGTGTGTACAACTTGTGGCTTCTGGAGATGGGGGATAGGATGCCATGTGAGAGGCAGGAAGGCCACCTCCTCTCCCAGTCCACAGCATGATTGTGCAGAGGGGGCCATAGATCCTTCAGAATATGTTTCCTTCCCAGACAGCTGAGGGCAGAGGCACAGTAGCGCCCCCTTCAACGAAGTCCCGCAAGCAAAGCCCACCCACAGCAGCATGGAGAAGACAGGAAGGGTTCTCACTCTTGGGGGGGAGAACCTGTCAACTGTTCTTTCAGCCCTGATCATTGCAAGAAAGGGAGAGGAGGGCACCAGGAGCTTGAGGGGGACAGAAAGGTGTGTACTGGCCTAGGTAATTATGTGGACATGTCATCTGTGACCAGGGACTAGAGATGGGTTGGAGACATCTAGACTCATGGGTGTGATGGCTGTTCTTGGTTATCAACTTCACTATATCTGGAATTAACCCCCAAGTGATTGGGCACACCCATGAGGGATTTTTCCCCTTAATTAAATCATTGGAAGTAGAAAAATCCACTAGATCTTTTAAGGAGGGAAGATTCACCTTCAATCCAGATCTTTTGAGGCAGAAAAACCCAATCTTAGTCTGGGCCCCACCTTCAGCTGTCAGCCTGTATAAAGAACATGGACAACAGCCCAGCCTGTAAGCTATTCTAACAAATTCATATACAATCAGTTAGTGGGCTAGCCTCTGCCTCTCCATAGATAGGGTCCCCTAATGAGTTGATGCTCCTGGCATGCAGCACCCCAGGCATTCCAGACACCCAAGGCTGAAGCCATCTGGGGAGAAGCACTATGGACAGGCAAGTTTCTGGGGACGCCATCATTGCAATCACTGTGGCAGCAATAGGACAGGAAGGCATGGCCTCCTGCCATTTTCCCCTGCTGCTTGTGGTGGAGGATGTTTCATATACTCTGTTCTCAATCAGAAGCAAGACCCACAATAGCTTTGAGTGACTCAGTCACGGGAGCTGGATGGGATGCCCCTGGGGAGCCACAGGGCCCCAAGAATCCTCACTAGAGCTGAAGATTACTCTTCCATCTCTGAGCAGTGGGTTTGGGCTTATCCAAGACTTCCTTGTGTTACTCAAAGGTCTGCCCCTTGGATTCCGGTGAAGGGAACTGCCTGGGGCTGGAGTCCAGCCCTCGGACACAGGTGAGTTTGGCCCCAGATCTTCAGATGGGACATGACCCAACAGAGTTCTCCATGGTAGCTCAATGTAATTTGCAGGATAACTGGCCTGGGATGAGGAGAACCTGCATCCTTGTGAGGAAGAGGTTCAGCAGGTGCAGCTGAACAGAGTTTAGGCAAAGCCTGCTAGCTGTGGTGGGGAACGTGGGTGTGATCTGCCAAGCATCCATGAAAGAAGAGACTCGAGTCACAGGAAAGCATCTCCTCTCAGTGTGAGGTCCCAGCCAGAGGCTGACTTGGTGGCTTCCAGATGTTCTCAGACAGATGGAGGGAGCCTCTGAAATGTCTATGGTTGCTGTGTCTTGGTAGCTCTGATTTCCTTTTTCTCTGTTTTGTGTTTCTCCAGCCTTGTCATGACAAGGTGCATGGTATTTGTAATCAGAACCCTGAGCTCATCTTGGTGCTCAACCGCCACTCAAAGCTCACTCTCCCGGAAGTTCCTGTCCCTAGCTCTTTGCACATGTTCTGAGATTTATCTCCTCACCCCTATTTATAGGTGAGGGATGGGATATGGGTCAAGAAGGAAGCTGCAGATCAAGTGTCTTGTAACTGAAAATGCATTTCCTGGGTGCACATTGCCTCAGTGTGATGGTGACTAAGCATTCAGGGGTTCTGACAAAGGGTCGAGGTCACACAATGGTTTTGCTGCAAGCCCTAGTGCACTCTGAGGGTAAAGGGCTCGTGGTGGGAGCTGCGCCAGAGAGAGGCTCCAAGAAACTTGTCTGTGGACTGCAATGGGCCCCTCTGAACCCCAGGAGTTAAGCTGCCTAGAACACACTGTGCCATAGTGTTGCCTGCTGAGGTGAGGTCTGAGGACACCAGGAGGAGGTGGTGAGATGGGGGTCCCTCTGAACACCACAAGGTGAGAGGAACTGCCTGCTGTTTTCCTAGGAAGACACTCAGGGGTCCACATAGGTGGGCAGTCAATGGACTGACACTGGACAGAGCCTCTATGGAAACGAAGCTAGCCCATTAATCCTGGCAACCAGCCTCATAAAAGAAAGGCTTTGCTTCAAGAAAGGCAAACAGAACCAGCGGGATGGAGCTGGAAAGGCAGGGCTTCAGTGTGCTGAGGTAGGGAGTCACAGGGCGGGATGGTCAAACAGCTCAGTACTGAGTCTTCAAGCCAACGGCCACTTGACCCTGATGCACACAGCACCACTTGAGGAACAAGATTTTCTGCAGAAGATGATATAGAAGCCCTGGCAGGCCGGGTTGGAATAGCTGGAAGGGCTCTTCATAATACTAAGAACTTTCTAGGGCTTTCCAAGGGAGCCTCCACCGTATTGGTACTGCCTGAAAAGACGCAGGTTAGTGAGTTTGGGGTGAGTGTGCTTGCAGTTCTACTCTGTACATGGAGCTATAGCCTGCTGGCCCTCAGGTCCATTGGCATAACGAAGCGTATTGAAGCACAGACGGTTGGCATTGAGATCTGTACTGGAGGGGCAGCCTAGAGCAGCTTAGCCTGTCCCTGTCTGTCCTCAGAGTCCTCTAAGGCAAGAGTGTCCCCAGAGCTGGGTAGGGACCCCTATGTGCTGGTCTAGAGGTGAGCTGGAGCAGAGCATGGTCCCTGAGCTCTGACTGCCTTCTGTGCCTGCTGCTACTATTGCTGCTGCTGGGCATGTGTGGCATTGCTTCAGGGAGTGCACACAGCTTGCACTGGCCTAGGGGGAGCTTCTGCTGGAACCAGTTTGGGGGATGGATGATGAAGTATGCCTGTGCAAAACCATGAATGTGCATGCGTGAGAGTCAATGAGTGTGTTTTCATATGAGCCTGTATGTGTTCATGCATGTGAGCTTGTGAGGGTGCATGATACAAACCCATGGGCACTTGTGTGTGTAAGCCTGTGAGCTTATGCCCACAGGAGTCTGTAAACTTGTGTATATGTGAGCCTGTGAACATGTGTGCATGTAAATCTGAGTGTGCATGCATGTGGGCCTGTGAGTAGTGTATGAGTTGTGCATCTGTGGATGTGTGTTCTATGAGTCTCATGTGTCCGTATATGTGTCTTTTTGTGAAAGTACCAGTAGTCTCCATCAGAAGACTACAGAGGCTTGACCATGCCTACCCCTTCTCCTCTAGTCTGGGGTCTGAATGACGCTCAGCCACATACAGGATGAACCCTCTTGCATCTACAACACAGGTCCTATCTGATGGATGCAGCCTCATGATAGAGTCACCCCAGGGGCTTATGGAGTAAGAAATACATCTATGGGCTTTGTGTCTGCTGGACTCCTCCCCAGGGCCTAAGGAATTCTATTTCTTATTTCAAGGCAAGGAAACTGAGGCTGGAGACTACACACAAAGCTATGCCTTAAGGACCTGTCTGCCACTGCCAGTTTGCTCTGCCTGTCCACAGTGCCTGGCAGCCTGTTTCTTCCAGCTGGGCTCAAAGACTAGCTGTTCCCATCTCCGCCATCCAGCACACCCAGAGGAAAAGCACTGCATGCCAGGGGTCACTCTGTAGTCATAGTAAATATGTTTACAGCAGACATCTCTCAGCCTCAGTTTTCCCTGCATGAAAGAGATCTTTGGGGGCAACCCTTTCTTGCTATCAGAAGGTCATTCAGACGAAAACATCAAGTTCAGAAAAGCACCTTACATCCCTGCTTCCCCCCACCCCATGCTCAGAGCAGCTCCCCACCCTCTGCTCACCCACAGGTCACCTTTACGCTTGATGTCAGGTGTGAAGCAATCAGCCTGGTATTTCGTATCGCAGGGTAGGAGTGTAAAAAAAAATGTTTAATTTATCACTTGCTCCAGGAACTGGGAGGAAAAAAATAATAATAAAAATTCTGTCTTGAGCACCTAGAACATATTATTTACAGCCCCAAACTTTCACAACAATTTGAATGCAAAGCAGGATGGGCTGTATTTATAGCACGGTGTCCCAATTGCAAAGGAAGGCGTCTGTGAGAAAAACAGCACTTTCCTTTAAACTGCTCACTGAGAAAACTGGAAGATGTCTTGCTTTCCCAGGGAGGCTGCGCACTGCAAATGTGCAGGTACCCAGGCAGAGAGAACAAAAGCAGATGAAAACGGGCAGGCGTTGGCAGCCCCTGCCAGCAGAGCCTGGCAGCTTTCTTTTCATTTAAAATAACATTTCTATTGATTTTCATCCAGGTCCCCGTGAAGCTGGGAAGCAGGCTGATGCCACCAGGACAAGGCACCTGGGGAGCAAGCCCTTGGTGGCCCTGACCTGAGTTGCTTCCACTCTGAGCCCTGGCGGTGGGGTCAGGGACACCCAGCTGACTCAGTTTCCCCACTCCCGGGAACACAAACAGCCTGTCTTTCCCTGGGACTGAGATGATTAATGAGCAGCTGAGGAGTGCTTTGAAGATGAAAAATCTCCCCGCTGTCCCAGGGATTAATCATCGTATAATATAATGCATGTTCCATAGCACTGTGGCGACTTAATTACCTACAGTCACCGAAATGATTTTCCTCCCGCGCCTCCCTGGAGAAATGGTGCCCCCCCACCCCTGTTTTTGAGCCCCAAAGCCATAGCCCAGAGATTCTCGGCAGCGAATCAAAGCTTCCTGCAGCCACAGAGAAGCTGAAGGCTTTCGGGGGAGTGAGAAACAAAAGAGCTCAAGTAGGGATGTTCCAAACTCAGAAGGCGGAGTTGGGGGTAGGGAGGCAGAAGGGGCCGGTGGAGGAGGGCAAGGGGTGGGCCCAGAAGCTGCTCTTCTTTCCTGGCTTAAAGAACTTGCCGGTTTCCTGAAGGTGTCCTTGGTTGCTCGCACAGGTGCTGGGGGTGGGGTGTACAGGGTGTGCAGGGAAGACACAGGATTCCGGGGCTGCTCACAGCCGATTTGTTCAGACTCAAGGACTATCGCCAGCCTCTGTCCTCAACCCTGGTCAGTAGGACAGGGACTGTCCATCCCTATTGATCCTTCTTGAGGTGCGTGTCCACTCTGGCTGATCTGAGGACTTGTCATTGATATGTACGGGTCAACGCCTATATAGTTTATATTGTCAACTTGACACTGAGTCAACCAGAAAGAGGGAACACGCCCGGAAGGAAGCAGTGTCTCTCTGGGTCTCCACTTCAAGCCCTTGCCTTGAGTTCCTGCCGTGACTGATCAATCCTCAGTGTCGGGTTGTGACCTGTGAGCCGAAATAAAGCCTTTTCTGCTTGTATTGTGTGCAGTCATGGTGTTTGTCACAGCAACCGAAACGGAAGTAGAACAAAGCCTTTTATCATCTGTGAGGCTTGGATTAGGGAGCTCAGTGGCCTGCGACAGGCTGGGACTTCACTCTGTAGCCACCTGCATTGTTTACTTTGACCTCACTGTGACCCTAATTCCTGACAGAAACAACTGGAAGGGCGATGGATTGGTTTTCAATCAATGCTTCCATGGGTCTCTGTCTGTCGTGGCAGTAGCGACTCAGTTTGAGGCAGTGGGAGCTTGAGGCAGAGCTGTTCTCAGCACAGATGACAGATAACCAGGACTCAAGCAAGAACAGCACACACCCAAGTACCCGCACCTGATGACCCACTCCCGCCATCCAGACCTCACCCCCTAAAGGTCCTCCGGGAACAGGGCCACCAACTGGGGACTAAGAGTTCAAACCACAAACCTCTGGGGACATTCCATATTCAGTTCATGGCACTACCTTTTAATTCAAATTGGCACTTGGAGGGACCTGACACTTCACAGCGTCCTGGCCACCAGATTAGGAGCATTTGGACGCCTTTCAAAAACCAAATGAAGTATTTTGTTTTTATTTGATATATTTGTGCTTTGAAAGAATAGACCTTGAGAGTTTAGAAAGCAAAGAACCTGTAATACAGACAAGAGGGAGAGTCACCCTGGCTTGTGGACATCAGGCAACATCTCTTTCTAATTTTTTTTTAGGCCCTTGTTTACCCCACATGGCTAAGGTTTACCTGGCTTGACCTTCTTTTAGTGTGGAAGCAGAAAGCCTCTGAGAGAGGAGAAATGGGTTCAGGGACTGCCCATTTGCTGTGCGCCTTCTGGCTAGCTACACACCCTGTCTGAGCTTTGTTCTTCTGTCTGCAAAACAGGGCTGAGGCTGCTGTAAGGACAGATGTGCTCCTGGGATAAAAACATATGCTAGTGCTTGGGTGGCGGCTCAGCTGTCACCTTGTCAATGTTTGTCTTGGCTCCTCTCAGTGTCACACGCTGTCCCCTTCTGCCTTCTTATCTTTCTGCAAGCGATGAGCTCCACCCAACACGGTGCACACCATGTGTTTGGCTCTGCTGTCACCTGCAACCCAGGGGGAGTTCAGGAAGTCTCTTACAGGGACCTGCTGACTGTGCTCACTGTCTTGAACCCAGGTCCAGGCCCAGTGCTCAGTGAATGTGTAGAACAGTTCAGCAAAGAGGACAGGAGCATGGGTGGCACCTCGGGAGGGGTGCCTGGACCATAGTGGAGGAACTCACGCACAGGAAGTGCCAGAGGGCCCTGGAGGTATGGCTAGTGGAGGCTGCCTGCTCCGACACTGCTTAGATGGCCATCTCCATAGGTGCATGCCTGGTGGCAGCAGGAAGTCCTTTCTCTCTGCCGTAGGAAGACCAAGGTCATTAGGTGTACAGTCTCTCTGCCTAGACAGCTTTGCTTGGGTCTGTGGTGGTGGCAGCAGAAAACACTGTTGGAGAGAAGCCACCAGCCTAAGATGAAGGGATTGTAGCTGTTTGGAGCCCAGCTGTGACTGGAGAATCATATCCCAGCCTGCTTGCCAGTCTCTGTCTGGGACCAAGAGGCTACTGGAGAGTGGAATTAGTCTTAGCATCTTCTGAACTATTTGAAAGATCTCCCGGCTAACCATGGTGCGATCAGCGTTCTCGTGAGAGTGGCTCTGCCAGCATGCTGCACCCAGCTGCAGCCACTGAGCCAAGCAGGAACTCCAGGTAGTCCCTACCTGGGACCACGGCCTTTTTGGTATAGCAATGGGAAGTCCTTAGTTCTGGGGATCTTCCCAGAGTCTGAGACTGTTGTGGCTCCCAGATCCAGCCAGGTCCAATGTCACAGCCTCCTCTGCCCAGCCAGGTCACATCCTCAGTGCCATGGGGTTCCTCTAGGATTCATTGCAGCAGTTCTAACCGACATTTAAGCTTCTCCCCAACAAGTCAGGGGTAGGGAAGATATGGTGAAAGCAGTGGCCCAAACAGAGCCAGTCCTCATCTGGAAGCAGGTGACCAGGTGCAGGTAAGGCTTAGTCACAACCAAAGCAGGACCTATCCAAACTTCAGTTCCCTGAGTCATTTTCAGGGTTGAAAGGATCTCCTCTTTAGACCAGTCTTCACCCTTTCACCCACTAGTCTACCCGTCCACCCATCCTTCTGTCCATCCTTCCACTCACCCATCTGTCCACCTGTCTGTCCACTCAACTACCCATGCACTTATCCACTCATACACTGACTCATTCATCCTCCCAACCACCTACCGATGTGCTGGTCCACACACCCATCTGCCAATCCATTTACCCACCCACCTACCTATCTACCCATTCATTGTCCATCTAGCTACTGCCTCACTCACCTGCCTATCTGTCCCAGTTAGGGTTTCTGTGCCTATGATAAAACACCATTACCAAAAGCAATTTGGGGAAGAAAGGGTTTATTTCATTTGAAAACTCCCAGGCCACACTCCACCACTGAGAGTGCGCCCCTGCCACAATCAGGTCCGAGGTATCAGGAAGAGACAAGACATCCACTTGTTTGTACTAAAAGAATGTATGTGCTGCCTTTATTGCCAGAAGAATGTGTGTGTGTGTGTGTGTGTGTGTGTGTGTGTGTGTCTTCATTACAAATGCTAAGAGGTCTCTCTCTTGTAGGAGGGAGGAGCTTTATATACAGGTTTACAGCACAGTGGAAAAACCCCAGGTAGAAGAGAGCATGTTTTCCTCTTGCTGAATGTTGATGTCAGAGGGTCAAGGCCAGGGCAGTAAGCCAGGACTAGAAAACAGGAAGCACTTGGACTGGAAAACAAGTTGCACTTGTAGGCTGACCAGCAACTCACAGAGACCCCATGGGGCCCAACATCTCCCCCCTTCTTTATATATAAATCAGTACCTATCTCAGGTGACTAAGATGTCAATGTCAATCTTAGTATCAATAACCAACTCTATATAAATGTAAACAAACATTTATAAACAATATTTGGGAATGTGGGTGTTGTTCTTTCTAAACTACTTCCTGCTGTTAAGGGGCGCTGAAATACCATGGGGATCATGACAAAAAAAAAAAAAGAAACAGAAACCTGTTGAAGTTCTTGTTTTTGTGGTCTGTAAGGCTGCATCATCTCAGCTGTTTTAGATGTTGGATCACCTGGGTCACTGCTTTAGGTGGTCTTGCTTCATCAAACCATACTAGTCTGGAAGGAACCCACAGCTTTTTATGTTCTGTGGAAACAAAAGCAGAAATTATTTTCCTAAGTAACCTGTCCTTATATTTAAATTTAAAAGTCAAAGCATTTTCAAAATATGTAAGTTGGATTAATTTAGCAGCATTAATAATTAAATGTCTTTTAGCAGTTTTTGTTCCCTTTTTAGCAATTAAAAAATTTAAAGACAACACAACTGTACATAGTATCCAGACTCTTTGTGTATTTTTCATTCCATATACTTTTATCATTTCCTTTTCTTTTACTTAATACCAGCACCTCATTTATTAACTGTTACCAATTTTCAGTTTACCCACTTTTAATCCATCCTCCAACTGAGGGTGATTTCTCAGGTTCCCCTTTCTTTCCCAACCTTGGTATCAGGCAAAGGCCTGGAGATTTAATCCACCCCACCCTCCAACCTAGGGTGATCTCTCAGGTTCCCCTTTCTTTCCTGACCTTGGTGTCAGGCGAAGGCCTGGAGATTTAATCCAATCCACCCTCTAACCTAGGGTGATCTCTCAGGTTCCCCTTTCTTTCCTGACCTTGGTGTTGGGCGAAGGCCTGGAGATTTAATGCAATCCACCCTCCAACTGAGGGTGATTTCTCAGTTTCCCCTTACTTTCCCAAACTCAGTGGATCGGGTGAAGGCTGGAGATTAATTCAATACACCTTCTCCTTAGAAAAAGCCTGGAGATTTGTCCATTCAATTTTACTGTTAGAAGTTGAGGTACCTGCTTTTAAATCTTTTCTTTTTCAAGTCTCTCCTCTTCTGAGTCTTCTTTCTGGCCAATCTTTCCCAGTCTTTCCAAGTCTCTCTGAATCTCGGTGGGACCTCCAATTGCAGCGCCCGCACCACGAACAACTCCAAGGTATCGGGAAAGAGAGACCACACGTCCATTTGTTTGTACTAAGAGAATGCATGTGCTGCCTTTATTCCCAGGAGAATGTGTATGTGTGTGTGTGTGTGTGTGTGTGTGTGTGTGTGTGTGTGTCTTCATTACAAGTGCTAAGAGGTCTCTCTCTTGTAGGAGGGAGGAGCTTTATATACAGGTTTACAGCACAGTGGAAAAACCCCAGGTAGAAGAGAGCGTGTTTTCCTATTGCTGAATGTTGATGTCAGAGGATCAAGGCCAGGGCAGTAAGCCAGGACTAGAAAACAGGAAGCACCTGGAGTGGAAAACAAGATGCACTTGTAGGCTGACCAGCAACTCACAGCGACCCCGTGGGTGGGGCTGGGGCCCAACAGAGAGAAATCCAGGACAGGAATTCCAGGTAGAAACCTGGAGACAGGAATGGATGCAGAAACCATGGAGGAATGCTGCTTACTGACTTGCTCCTCAGGGCTCGCTCGGTCTACTTTCTTATACTACCCAGCATCACTAGCCCAGGAGTGGCACAGCCCACATCAAACATCAGTCAAGAAGAGTACCATAGCCTTGCCTAACGGTCAATGCACTAGAGGCATTATCTTAATTGGTACTTCCTTTTCCCAAAATGACTCTAACCTGTGTCAAGCTGACATTAAAAACTAGCCAGCACACTGTCCATCCACCTGCCCACCCATCTATCCATCCACTCATGTGATCGTCTATCTATCCCTTCATCTACCAGCTTACCACCCTCCCATCAACACAGCCACCCACCCTTCCACTTACCCGTCTGTCTTCCAGTCTACCCAGCCACCATTCCAACACCCACATATCCAGCCATCTATCCGCCCACATTTCTACTCACCTATCAGTCTGCCTATCCCAGGCATCCGCTTAATCCCTGGCGGCCATGACCCCCAACCCTGCGCTCAAGCTGCAGGTTTGCTAATCAGGGATATAGGATCATGGGAGATCCCAGATGGTGGCAAGCAGGAGACTAACAAAGTCATCTCAGAGGCTTGTGCGGGATTCAGAGGGCCGGGTCCATCATGCCCTCCCTCAAGAACGATGGCAGGAGAGGCGTGACTCTGGGAGTGGAGAAGACAGAGGGTCATGTAGCAGTTAACAGATGATGACAGAAGCTCATAAGACAGCCCATGGAGGTCTGCAGGAGACAGCTGAGCTTGCAGGAGGCAGGTACTTGTGATGGGAGTGAGGTAAGACGCCAGGATAGGCTGGAGAAACACGATCTGCAGACCTGGAGGCTGGGGCCGTGGGGAAGGTCTGAGTCTGCTGAGCAGGGGTGTGTAAGAGACCCAACATCGCACTTTCCTCTCTGGGCCTGGTTCTGTGTAGGGCCTGGGGCCATACAGGGACCTTCTGGGCTGCAGTCCCATGGTGTGGTGGAGCTCCAGCTCCAGCTGGGAGGCAGCCTGTGAAGGGAGGGTTGGAAGTGGGACCCTGAGGGCAGGGGAGGAAAAGTAAACATTTGCAGCTGAATAAGTGGACTCAGACTGGATGTGGGCTGAGGGGAGGGGCTGTGTGGGGTCTTTCTGTCCCTCATGGCCCGCCCGAGGCTGCTGAAGTTCAGGACAGGCAGGGGAGGCTCCACTGCCCAACCCATCACTGGCTCCAGGATGTTCTAGGTCTTGGGAACTTCTAGTAGCTGGGAATGTCAGCTTTCCAGGCCTGCAGCAAATGGTGCCCATAGACCCAGCAGCATCTCACCACTAAGACTGGGAATTGGAGGCCCAGAGGAGCAGGCTGGTACCCAAGGGCTCCTTGCATCAATTTTGGAGGTGACAGCCTTTGCTTTGATGCCCAGGAAAAAGAGTGACAGCTGGGTAACAATGCTGCCCCTAGGCCAGTATCCACAAGGCTAGCTTTAGGATTGCCCCCTTACTCCCTGCTTGAGGCAAAGTTGACCTCTGGCCCCAGGGAGCATGTGGTGTGGTGAGCACAGGATCCTTCCCTTGTTAAGAAGGATTGCCAGCAAGGGCTTGGCAGGAGCACACCGAGCTGCCCTGCCTGACTCCCCGTGGGGCCACGCCCATTGCTGTCATGTCCAGGTCAGAAACTCAGTGTTACCCTTGATCCCAGGACAGCAGTCTGACCTCAAGAAAGTCAGGAAAGGAATCTCAGAGGGAGGGTGGGGTGATTTCTACCACTGGTCCAGATTTTGGGACACTCCTTTTGCTGGAACTGGACTTGACCCCTGCTTTAGGAACAAGTCATTCCACATTGGAAGATGAGCTTAGAGGTCTTCCAGAATCCCCAGAGCACCCAAGAGAAGGGTCTCCTCCATCTTTTAGTGTTTGGGTGCAGGAGAAAGGGGAGAGGTACTTGATAGAGAGCCAGGGACAGTGATACGCTCTGGTTTAAGAGGCCATCTCCTTAGTTTGGCTTTCCAGTTGGACTTGTGTTCAAAGAAAGGCTGAGGTACCAGTCCCTATATGAGCTCTGACAGAGGCTAATTTGAGAGGTGAGCCTTATACAGGGGGTCTTACCTGGGGATAGAGGGCTGGACTAGACTACATGACCTCTTTGGGTAGCCTCTCCATCCTTGAAACAGAAGAGTGATGGACACTCTTCCCTGTGGGTTAAAGAAGGAGATTTGGTTATGGGTACCACCCTGATCCCTCACTGGACACCACACACTCTTAGGTCACTAAGGATATTCTTTAAGTCAAAGATGGTTAACGAGTGTATACAGATGGTCCCTGCTAGGGGTCACTGCTCTGCAGCAACTAACCATTTTGACTTTCCCTGTCCCTACGCAAGTTCAGGAGCAGAGTCTTAGTTAGGGTTACTATTGCTGTGATAAAGCACCACGACTAAAAGCATCTTGGGGAGGAAAGGGTTTGTTTCACTCACAATTCCTTGTAACAGTTGATCATCAGAAGCAGTGAGGGCAGAAACCCGGAGGCCGGAGCTGATGCAGAGGCCGTGACTTGCTCAGCCTGCTTCCTTAGAGGCCCAGGACTGCTAGGCTAGGGGTAGCACCTCCCACAATGCACTGCACCCTCACACACCAATCACTAATTATGAAAATGCCTCATAGGCCTGCCTATAACCCGATCTTGTGGAGTAATTTTCTTAATTGAGGTTCCCTCCTCTCCAATGACTTTAGCTTGTGTCAAGATGATATAAAACTAACCAATACAAGCAGAGAGCCATCCCCAGGCTCTCCACCATGCCGCTCAGGAGTTATGGGGCACTCCTCCTCATTCATTACTGCAAGGTACTGGGGTGACTCCGGAGCTGTTGAGGCCCCAGGCCCCCTCCTCAGTGGGGAAAGGGACACAAGCTCTCCAGATGTCAACTGTTGGTGCACAAGGGTTACACAACCTCCCTGGATTTTCTTAGGATTTTGTATAGAGAGATGGTTACAATGACATCACAGTGTGTAGCTCCCCACTAGTCACAGGGCATGCCCTCAGTCCAGTGCTTGGAAAGAGGAACCTGTCACCAGTTTTCACGTGACTGTCATACACCAGCAATTTCCCAAGGGCATTTCAGCTAAGCCACCAGTTGGAGCAGAGATCTGGGTTCTGCTGAGGAAACCACAGGGCGGACCATGGCACGGTTTCAGTTCTCCTTTGCTGGTCCTTTTGAAATGTTTGTTATTGAAAGATTTTGTGGAGAAATTGCAAAAATAAAGTGCTTGAGAAAGAAGCAGTAATTTGCTTGTTCAACTCACTAATCAAGCTTGGAAATTCCTAGATGGACTCTTGAGTACAGAGAGATCAATCATGGTTTGCGTGGCACTGAGGGAGTTCCTAGATTAAGGAGCTCACAACAAGTGGTTCAATCTTATTTAGTGTAAGCATTGCCTTCCCCACAAAGCTCCAATAGGCATGCTGACCAGCCAATCAGAGCCTTCTCTGTCTTTGTTTGTTTGTTTGTAACCCTACCTGTGTTCCGCTCCACAGGTCAGAGAGCCAGCACCTCAAAGATGACTATGGGGAGGAAGAAGTCTGAGGAGAAGGCATTTACATACCATAAATGTTTAATTTCACCAGCGTTTCTCCCATGCCGTGCATACTGGGATGAGCTTTATACATTCTTCCCATGTCTCAGTACCCTTCAGCAAGGTTAATCCTGTCCTAATGCAAGTTTAAAAATTAAATCCACTTCAGTGAACAAATGTCCTGCGCAGCCTCATCCCATTCTTTTACCCAGAGTAAACACATTTGTGCTGTGACTCCAAACACCGAGCTCCAGGGTGGATGGCACACACGGTCCTCAGAGTTGCAAGCTCTGGTCCCTGCATCCACTGTGCTTGGCTCATGCATTATATATGAAAGCCCCGTTCCACGCCTGCCACGGTGCAGGCGTGCGGGCAGAGACCTGTCAGCGTGTTTAAACCAAGAGCAAGGTGGCTTGTGTTCTGGGCCCCGGGAACAAAAGGCTGGAGATGGATTTGGAGTTTTAAAGAATGTCTAGGTTAACTCAGGTGGGGTCATACTCTTGGATTTTTCTAGTTTGTTCACAAGCTTTAAAAACACAGGGAACTACGCAAGAACAATCGCAGAGACAGAACGAAACCCCAGGACCGCGGCAGCCTTGCCTGTCTGATTTACCTCGCCTGTGCTTTAGGAGGTGAACGTGACCTTCATCCCAGGCAGAGCTGGAAGAGGATATCAGGAGATCTGTTTGCTCTATACTGTCCTAGGGCTTGTAGACTCAATTAAGATATTAAAAACAGGACTCGGGGAGCAGAGTTCCTCCACGGTGCTCTGTCTTTGTGTCTCCAGCAGGCAGTCCAGGGCAGACTCCCTGTGTCTTGGGGATGCAGGAATGGTGTGAAGAGACCCTCTGCCTCAGGAGATATAAATTCCAATTTTCTGTGACACAGACTATTATGCTGCAAGCACTGGTCATCTGTCTTCGAAGGCCTGGCAGGTGCTTTGTGCCCTGTTATTATCTCTGGGAAATTAAAACAGGCTGTGCGTGAGGAATGCTTCCTGTGGAGCCCCAGGTGACTCTGTCTCAAGCCCGGGCTGACCTCAGCAACTACCTCTGGGAGTTTTTTTCTGGGAGGCTGGCACTGCTGGATACCCTCCCTCATATCCTCTGTGTGTTCCTGTCCCCAGGGCTGCTGAGCACTTCCCAATACTACATAGCTGGAAAGTGACTTTCTAAAGACAGGGTCACAACAGCCTGACCTGACAGAGGAAGGGAGGGAGGGGAAGGAGGGAAACAAGAGGGAGGAAGGGGGAAGAGAGAGAAGGGAGAGGGATGAGAAGAGAAAGAAGGCAGAAGGAAAGGAATCCTTCCACCCTGTAACCATGGACAAAAGTTGACATTCCCTTCAAGTCTTCAGTGTTGGAATTGTGAAGATGGCTTAGTCAGTAAAGGGCTTGCTTGCAAGTATGAGGACCTGAGTTTAATCCCCAGAATACACATAAACCACACACACACACACACACACACACACACACCATTAAAGTAAAACAAGCAAACAGAGGCTGGACATTGTGTGATTGTCTTTAGTCCCAGCAATGAGGATGCAGAGACAGGTAGATCTCTGAGTTTGAGGTCTGCCCATTCTACAAATCAAGCTCCAGGATGGCCAGAGCACATAGCGAGTCAGACCCTTTCTCAAAACAAACAAAAACCAAACCAAACAAACAAGAAACAAAACCCAAGGTAGCTGTGAATGAGGAATGACAGCTAGACTTGACCTCCAGCCTCTACATGCCTGCGAATACTTGTGCACGCATACCTGGACATACATGAACACACACACACACACACACACACACACACACACACACACACACACACACCCCTGTAGTGTTTAAGGACCCCTGGCTTTTGTTCCTGGGCCCGAGGGAGGCCTTTTTATCTGCTTTCTTCCCAGCCCCTTTATCCTTTGACAGCTTTATTAAGAGACTCCACATACCATGGAAATCACCCGTTTGAAGTGCTCAGTTCAGTGGGCTTGTAGTTTCTAGCGTCAAGTGTCATCAGCACATTCTATAATTCTACAGTAACTTAGAAAATGTTCGTCACCTGAAAGGCAGCCCCAGCCCCATTGTCCTGTCTTCCTCTCTCCTTCCCCAGGCTCTGACAACCACTGTGTACCCTCTCTGTGAGCCTGCCAGGTCTGGGGAAACATGAAGGGATTCATACGGTGTGGTTTGGCTCCCTCATTCTGGAAGCTCGTCCACAGTGTGGTACAGAATTTCACTCCTCGGTGTAGCCGATGGCATCCTAATGGGGTGGCTTGTGTTCTGTTCGCTCACCAGCTGAGGGACACGTGCCAACTTCCACGTGTGGGCCCTCGTGGTCCTGCAGCTGTGAAAGGACAAACGTACAGACCTGCGCATCCCGACTGCTTTCAAGACTTCACCTGGGAGCCAAAGTTCTGGGGCGTGTGACAACTCTGAGTGTTTCCCACAACCGCTGCTTGCCATGCGCCTACTTCCTGGACTTCTAACTGTTGCGTTTGTGTGCAGAGGCAAGGAGGAGGGGGTGGGGTGTGGAGCACTCAGGGATCCCTAGGACTCCACCGGGAGGAACCTCAGTGGCGTGGGGACAGCCAGGCTTGAGGACCTCTGAGATGAAGGACCCTCAGCCAGGGGCAATGGAACAGAAAGATCCCACGATTTTTAATGGTGTATCCTCAGAGCTAGGTCCCAGCAGACAGGAGAGGGAAGGAAGAATGGGGAAGTTGGCTACTGGAGAACCCAGGGGTGGAGGAGGGTCAACAATGCACAGGCAGGAAGGGTGGAGTGAGTGACCTCAGGCTGGGGAGAAGGCCCCCATAGGCACAGACACACTTGGAATGGTTCAAGATACCTGACTTCTTTTCCTCCCAAATGGGAATTGTCCCAGTCGGGGTGCCGAGAGGACCTTCAGTCCCCTTTCTTGAGCTCTGAATCTGGCAGATTTCCTCTGTGCCCCAGAAGGGTTGAAGACAGATGTCCTCACAGAGGACACAGCTGTCCCAGAAGGGCAGAGATGGAGCAATGCAGCGGTCCCTTGCACAGCCTTCATGAGAATGTGTATTCCCAGTAGAGGGACAGGGCAAGTCCAGGTACAATGGATAAGAGGGCCAATCATGGTGAAGTGGCCAGCTGGCTGCCTCAGTTGTGATCCTGGGAGGGACCGCTGACTGGGTCACCTCCCTTAGAACCTGCAGAGCTCTCCCAGCCCTGTCACCTAAGGGCCCTTCCCTCCTGTCTTCTTAGTCCACAGCTCACTGAATGAGGAACCACTAATTGCATCTTTCAAGGCTTTTGTCCCATCAGCAAGGGGGTCGGTAGCCCGTGCTACATGGACATGGTCCCTATAGAAGGAACACACTTTCTGTCCAGGGTCCCTCTCTTCTGGCTTCAACACCAGTACTGGGGGCCAGAGTGGGTGTTAGCGCTTGGTTGGTCTCCTAGAAGTGAGGGCACAGAGAAGGTCTCTGGGCCCTCTACATGCCGGGCTTCCTGCCAGGAGGCAATAAAGGCTCACCTTGACACCTGTCTTCAGTCGTCCTTGCTCTGACCTTCCTTTAGTGAACCAAAACATCCACTCACCAAAGCCCATGAAACTTAACATAGCCCTGCCCAGCTTCCCAGGGCTCCAGGTCCTCTGGGAGGCAGGAGTCTTGCTTTGTTCTCTACTTCACCACTAACCACACTCCAATCCCACTGCTCAGGGGATAAATGTTCTTTCTGCGTGTGTGTGTGTGTGTGTGTGTGTGTGTGTGTGTGTGTGTGTGAGAGAGAGAGAGAGAGAGAGAGAGAGAGAGAGAGTGTGTGTGTGTGTAGTGTCCGTACATGTTTACATGTGCTTATGTGTGTACATGTTACATGTGTATAGAATTCCTCCTCAATGGCTCTCCACATTACTTTCTGAGAGAGGGTTACAGATGCACTCACCAAACCTGGCCTTTATGTGAATGCTGAGGATCTGAAATCAGCTCCTCACACTTGCACAGCAGCCTGTGCCGGGCATTCTTTCAATACCAGTTTAGAGCTTGGTAGTTTGTGAGCTTCAGCAAGCATCTGCAGAAGCTGTGATGGCTTTGTCACTGCTATACAGGCTTCCTGCAGGGTAGTGGCCATTCTGCAGCAGGTGGACCTTTTGTCCTAGGGTGTCCTAGCATTCTTCCTGCTGAGCTCAAGTGAGCTACCCGTGGCTGGATGCTGAGTTCCCTGGGCACAGGGAATTGTGTGCATGATGCCATGAGGCTTTCGGACGTGTTTATACCACGTGCACTCTCCGTAATAATGGGTGAGGGTTCCCACTTCTCAGAGTATTCTCACCAAAACCCTGTATAGTTTGCTTCTTTGAGAAAATTTTCATCCTAGATTGAACGGATGGTGATGTTTCGGTGATCACCAGAGAAGTGCTTTGCTGTTTCTATTGGAATGAAGTATTCATGCTTATAAGCATCTCTTGGGGTCACCGTTATCTTTTCCAGAGGAGGGTGGCTCCCAGGAAACCCTCTTACAACAATGCAAGCCATCTGCCATGCGTGCATTGACGTGTCTCAAGCTTGTCTCCCCCACACCTTGCTGTATTTTGAAAAACAAATGCTGTTCACAATGGTTCACACCAGTTTTTAAACTTTCTTTTTGTGCCTGGCAGTTTTCTATCCCATATAAGGCATTAATGGGCTATTTGATAACTTACAATATGATCTAAGGTTGCTAGGCTTTACCATTCGTGTTGGGATTTACAGTTCTCCCAACATTGATTTTATTTGTACAATTGAAGTCAGCACTCACTTTTTGTTTTTCCATACACATAGTTGGTTGTTTGTCAAAGTTTTCACCCCCTGTTTCTCTATAGAGCCACCGCTGGCACAGATCAAAGGGCAGGATATACCCTGCTTGCTTCTGGACCATTGCTGGCCCTACTCTCTGACTGTGTAGCCCTGAGCCAGCAGCACGATGTCTGAGTAGCTTTGGGGGCATGCTTTGGTGCCTAGCAGAGCAGATCAATGTCTCTTGGTTTTGCTCAAGAGTATCATGGTTTTTCTGTACATTTAAAAAGCATCTGTGTCATACACTGGTGGGGGTGGTAACCATGGCTCACTCAGGGGACAAGTGGCATGGGCACCCTGATCCATGAATACAGAACAGACTTCCATGAACACAGACCTCCAAGGTCCTGGTCTTGTGTGCAGACTCTGGATTCCTATTTCAGAGGATGCTCTCAGGCACCCACTGTCAGGGTGTAGCTTTGACACCTGTGACCTCTGTGTTCCGTGTGCTGGGTTCTCATTACTGGCTGAGCTTCTGGTCAGTTCTCCTGTCTCTACCTCCCATCTTTCCAAAGAAGTGCTGAGATCTGGTGTGCAGGCCACTCACTGCACCCAGTGCCTCATGGAGGTCAAATTCACAAGCCTGGAGGTCAGGCTTGTGCAGCAAGTACTTTTGTCTGTTGAGTCATCTGCCCAGCCCTCTACAAAAGGTGTGTGTGTGTGTGTGTGTGTGTGTGTGTGTGTGTGTGTGTGTGTGTGTGTTGGGGGTGACAACTTTCAGGAGTTGGCTCCCTCTTCCCACCTGGTTTCTGAGGCAGGCCCTTTCTTGACATCCATGAACAGTGTACTTCAAGTGAACTTGGCTGTCCCTTGAAACCCCATCCTGCCACCTTCTGATGACATCAGATGTCCACACCATTCAGCTGAAGAGCTACTGTCAGCTTAGACCGAGCATGCAAGGTTTGGACCTCAAACGATAGAATTTAACCTGCAGGCAAGGAGATAGGCATGAAGGGGCAAGAGGTATCTTCACCGCTGGTGTGATGAGCAGCCCCTGGCCCGCTGGATCTCCCACAGAATAGAGTCCAGCGTCTGATCCTTGCAGGCTGTGGGATTCACCTGTAGTTCTCTACATGTAAATGCCAGGCGAGTTCCTCTACCTTGGTGGCTGGTGATGACAAGGTACAAGCAGTGTTCTGGGTGTCACAGGTGCTCAGGACTTCTTTTCCCTTCCCCCATCAAATCCCTAGTGACCAGCTTACTCCTGACTGCCCTGGGGACTGGCCTCCAGAATCCTACCTAACCACAAGAGATGACTTAGAGCCTGATGGGAAATGAGAAGGGCGTGTGGGGCTGTGCTTGACTTAAGACAACAGGGCAGGTCCTTTGCAGATAGAGGTGATCCTGGACTGGGTTCAGATGCCTCCGCAGGGGGAAGTGAGCCTTGGGAGGCCTCACTGGAAGAACAGACACATGGTTGGGACAATTTCAGGCCTCTTGTGTAACCATGGGCCTCCAGGAAGTGATTGTCTCCTGGGGATTGGGACATTGGAGCTCAAGGTGGGGAGCCGGGGTTCTTGCCTTATAAGAGCAGGGCGTCTCTGCAAAGCGATAGAGAAGGCTGGGAGCTGAGCAGTTACCATGGGACCGGGACCTGCTGCCCTATTCATCTTCATGCTGCTCATCAGAGGCCTGATCACTCAAGCTGCTGACTCCTGCCCAGGTAAGACGGACTCTAAGTCCCTGGAAGCAGGTAACCACCCACCATTGCCCACTTAGTGTCCCCGCACACACCTCTTCTGATAAGCTCCTGCCAGCTCAGTGTCACCCTCTGAAGGTAGACTCTAAGTGAGCAGCACCAGGTCGGGTGGAGATTTCATGGGCCCGTGACTGCTGACCCTGAGGCCTGGAGTCTGACCTTGGGAGATTCACAGATGACACCGTGTTTCCCACCTTCTTGGGGAGTTCAGAGGGAAATGCAAGGAGCCTCTAATCTGGTGGCTGGCACTCCCCCTTGGTAACCTTGGTAAAAATGTACCCCATAGTCCTATATGGGCAAGGATTTGGGGTTGGGAATATCCCTGATTGGCTCTGTGCACCTGGGGGTATTGCTCCTAAGCACAGGACAGCTGTCCTAGGTGGTAACATGATTAGAGAAGGGACTCAGACAGAAAGGCACAGCTCACCCCAGGGAAAAGAGCCAGCAGGAAACTGGATGCAAAAAGCCTACGAGGCTTCAACCCTACACACAGAGCTACAGGCAACTGAGGGAAGATGGGAGAGGTGGTCCTCCCCACTGAGGAGCACCAACTAGTTGTCCAGTACCAAATAGTCAGCCATGTAAACATACACACAAGCAGCATTATATGGACTCAAGTAGTTATGTTCAGGAATATATATATATGTATATAAGTATACATATATGCATACAATAACAATTAGCGACCAAAGAGACCATGAATTTGAAGGAGAGCAGGGAGGGGAGAGGTATGTAGGAGGCTTTGCAGGGAGGAAAGGGAAGGGAGAATTGTAATTATACTCTCAAAATGAAAAAAGTTTGGCAAGAAACATGGTAAAGATAGTCCTCTGGTCACCCAGACGGAACCCACCTTACTATGATACCTCAAGAATCCTGCAAGGGTGTGTGATTTGCAAGCCCACAATTTAACAATAACTTCAAAAACTGTAGCAACTTCTGTTGGGTCTCAGCTGTGCTGTGAGGCATGCACATCCGCTCCCCAGAAGACCTCTTCTAGTCCAGTCATTCCGTGGCCAATCTTACCTTCAAGACCGAGAGAAAATGTCACATTGACGGAATTTCTTAGCGAGGTTGATTATTGTTTTTCAGAAACAGCAGCCATTCACAAAGCTCTTTCTAAATGCCAGAACCACAGCAAGACTTTAGTTTTCTAAATTCATTCTCAAACTGAGTCCCAGCCACACCTCTATTCCTTAAGACACCATGCTTTTAACTGTGTATGGGTGTTTTGCCTGTATGTATGTATGTCTGTGTGCCAATTTCACGCCTGGCGTCTGCAGAGGACAGAAGATCCCCTGGAACTGGGCTTATGGACAGTTGTGAGGTGCCACGTGGGTGTTGGGAATCAAACCTGGGTCCTCTGCAAGAGCAGTGCTCTTAACCACTGAGCCATCTCTCCAGGTCCTGCAACCACTTGGGGCTGAGGGGACAAAGACACGGGGACATTAGGTGATCTGCCAAAGGACTGCCACATTGGTAACTGGAGGGTTCATTCCCCACCCACCAGTTAGGGCTCCATCGTGATTCCCCCCTCACCTGCCCAGCTTCCTAGGGCAAGGACAGACCTATTCTGTCTAATCCCTCTGGAGGAGACTGGTGATTCTGGCTGCAGCCATTCCTGACATGGCTGAGTTGGCAATTGCCCTCAGGGCAGGTGACCAAGATGGTAATGCTACTTGATGCTTGTGTTCTGTAGAAATGAAAGTCCTGGATCTGGAGGGCTCCAACAAGCTCACCGTCCTTCAAGGCTGCCCTGGGCTGCCTGGAGCCCTGGGGCCCAAGGGAGAAGCAGGTGCCAAAGGAGATAGAGGTGTGTTCTGGGGAAGGGGGGATGTGCGGGAGGTACAGCAATGAGGGCCCTGAGTCTGGTCTTCTGAACTTGGATGACCACCTCAGGCCCTCCCTTACTTGAGGTCTTGCACTGGATACCTTGGCACAATGGCCAGTGACAGAAGCTAGGTCCAAGCAGTCTGAAAAGATCCAGGAGGGCTTCTCTGGACCATCTTAGATGCTCTGGGCATGCTCTGAAGCCCTGCTTCCTGGTCCCCTACCAATGATTGCTCCACCTGGCCACTAGAAGACATCTAGGCAATAGACAGCATCACCCGAAAGTTGGGCTGTCACTTTCTTCTCCACCTGCCCCAGGTCACAGAACAAAGGCTCAAAAGGACCGGCTTCCTCCCTGAGCGGGCTCTCCCGAGAGAGTGAGACAGCCTCCATCTGGGATCTGCTTCAGAACCCCGAACCACAACCTTAGCCCTTGTGGGGACCTCATGAACACTTATTCTTCCCAATGGAGAAATAGAGGTGGTGTCTGTGTCTCCTGAGTTAGACTTGGATGTGCACTGAGGTTCAGCAGCAAAGCTGCCTGGGTGAGCCCCATGTCTGAAGGTACCCCAGGAAGAGTCTGGTGATGATCTGTTGGGGACAGAACAAACCTGGACACCTCTATGACACCACTAGAAGATGCCAGGCTTAAAGCTAATATGGGTGGCCCCCAGCACAGCACTGCTGGTGTCTGAAGCAGCTTGAGGCTTCCATTGTCAGGTGTGCCCAAGGACAGAGTGGACTTGTCCATTCTCTACAACTGGGCATCAAGGGGCGTGAGAAGCAACTTCACTGCAGGGACTCTGACCCTACAGAGCATCTTTGGTTCCTGTGATTAGAATCTTCAAGGAGGACCTTATGACGTCCTCACAGCCTCCACTGAGCCAGGGAGCACCTTCGTTGGGTTTCTATTGCTCTACTAGAACACCACGACTAAGAGCAACTTGGGAAGGAAAGGGTTTGTTTCATCTCATAGCTTGGAGTCTGTCCTCCAGGGAAGTGGAGGCAGGGACTTAAGACAGGAACCTGGAGGCAGCCGGTGAAGCAGGGACCATGAGGAAATGCTGCTTACTAGCTTGCTCCTCAAAGCTTTCTTAGCCTATCTTCTTGGCTCCTGGGGCCACCAACCCAGGCGCGGCACCACCCACAGTGACCTGGGCCCACCACATCAATTGCTAATCAAGAAAATGCCACATAGGCTTGTCTGCAGGCCAAACTGTAGGGGCATTTTCTCAGTGGATTCTCACAGGATTCTAGCCTGTGTCAAAGCGGCATAAGAACTAGACAGCACAGGGTCTTTGGGCATGACGAAACAGCAGCTTTCTACATGGACCCTCTGTGAGAGAGGCCTGCCATCTCCTTGTGGAAACCTATAACAGCATCACTGAAGACATGTTCCTTTTCTCTGCCTCCCCTGTGAAGTTGCTGTGGTCCAGAGGTCTTGTTCACTCAGGTTGAATAAAGGAGCAAATGACAGCTTACTGAGAGCCCACCCAAGGCCCCAGTACCCAGCCCGCCCCTGTGTCCTCCCCAGCTTGGGGTAGGCTATACCAATCTCGGTGTCCCCCACAGTGAGCCTGGCTATGGTTCCAAAGGTCACTAAGGCCAACATGACAGGGTCAGGAGTTTGATGCCTGGGCAAAGACTGTTCAAGGGGATGATGGTGGATGCTTTGCTCAGAAAGTGTATTTGGATTTGCAGGAGAGAACGGCCTCCCTGGACACCCTGGGAAGGCAGGACCAATGGGCCCCAAAGGTAACAACCCAGCAGACAGCCAAGGGGTGCTAAATAGGCCGCTCAATCTGCCCATGAAGATATGGGGAAGGACTCTGCCCTACCCCAGGCCTCAGTGTCCCTTCTCTGCCAGCAGCAGGGGCTGCCTGCCCCCACTCCTACTGGCTTCCAGCTCCCCAGCTGACCCCAAGCAGAGGCTGCCCTGGGTGACTAGCCCCATTTGGTGGGCCTCCCGATTGATCGTATGCTCTGGGCACCAGCATCTTGTTCTCTGCTTCCCCAGGAGACCGAGGAGAAAAGGGAGTACGTGGAGAGAAAGGTGAGCCCATGTGTTGTGTCTTGGGGGTGTCCACAGCTCTGTGTAGAGGGAGGTCTGCCGTGCCCAGTCATACTTAGGGAGAGGGGCCTCAGCCTCAAGTCCCATTGTCAGTGGGTAGAGTAGGTGGCAGGGACCAGGATATTTAAATCCTGAGGGCTCACATCCTAGTACCTACTTGTAGTCTAGCTGGGCGATTAGCAAAACTGATTTGAATTCTTTTCTAATTGATGTTTATTTAATTTTTCAAAAATTATTAACCTCTAAGACACAATCTCATGTTTTCTTTACAATTGAGGGGGACATAACTGAGTTCTGAATGCCATGGACACCCCTCACCCACAAGGCCTCCTGGGTAGGCACTCTGGCAGAGCGTAGTCCAAGCATGCTGGGTGTACAGAGGGGGTTATCCGCACTCATTGGTGCACAAGGCCTCAGCAAGAGTGCTGTCCCTGACAGCAGTCACCACAGCTGTGGAGGAAAAGCCAGGCAGCTGAACCATATACCCCAAGAGGAGGGCCTAGGCAAGAGCTGAAATTACCCAGTTCATGTATTTGTGGGATTATAGGAGTCAATGGGGATGAAGCTGATGACCACATACTCAGGACCCGGTCTCTTCTCTCCCCCTACAGGAGACACCGGGGCCTTTCCATCGTGTGCTACAGGTGACCACATCACTTACCCTGTCCCCATGCAGATATTCTCTGTCCCTGACTCCCCTTCTGGGCCCCTGATGTGTGACTTTGGGCTTGTTGCCTCCCTTCTCTGAGCGTACCTGGGTTCCAGCTCCACCTTCATCCCCTGCTTCCATCCCCAGGACCTCGGGCCTGCAAGGAATTGCTCACCCGGGGCCACTTCCTTACTGGCTGGTATACCATCTACCTGCCAGATTGCAGGCCCCTGACTGTGCTATGTGACATGGATACCGATGGTGGAGGCTGGACCGTGAGTATTGGGCTAACCCTCTGACAGAACTGTCAGAACCCAAGCTCCATGGCCAACAGAAAATGAGACATGTGGGATTTTCTGTCCCTTTGTACCTCGGAGGGAGCCCTTCCTTCTCTGAGGACAGAGAACAGAAATGCTGGCAGGTGATCTGTGTAGGAGAGCCTGAAGGGGAGGACCAGATGCAGCCAGCACACTCCAGTTCCTGCTGTGTGGCTTGGGACACGTTGCCTTCTCTCTTAGACACCACTTACTTCATTGTATGGGGTCTGCAATGGCATGCTCGTGGCACCAGGTCCCCAGTGTTATGGAAATCATGGATTTGTGCTCTGGTTTGAGGCTTGGTCCCTCATGCTATAGGAAGCTTGCCTGCCATCTTGACTTCTGTGTATACCTCACTGTCCCAGGTCTTCCAGAGGAGGCTCGACGGCTCCGTGAACTTCTTTCGGGACTGGGCCTCCTACAAGCAGGGCTTTGGCAGTCAGCTGGGGGAGTTCTGGCTGGGGAATGACAACATCCACGCCCTGACCACCATGGGTAGGCAATGTCGTCCAGATGGAGTAACCTTGGGACCCCGAGTCTTGGACCATGGAGCAGAATATTCCCAGGTGGTCAGAGTATGCACAGGGCATAGCAATGGCACCCCATGGCATGAGATCCCTGATGTGACCTTCCAGAGGGTAGGGGTCGGGATAAGCGATCCCTCTAGCAGTGACATCTCAGAACCCAATGGAAAAGGTGTGCAGGTAGTCTTAGGACATCCTTTCTCTTCTCTGGCTGTTAATTCACCCTGAACACTTGCCCTTGGGTCCTACAGAAGTCCCCCTTTCCTCTGTTAGCCATAGAGAGCAGGTTCCCCAAAGCCCTTCTCACTTAACTGTGGTCCAGAGCACAACTCATGGTCTGTCCTGTGATCCAGTGAAAACCATACAGCCTTTGTCTCTTACTTGCTACCAGGACACCTTATTGTGTGTGCTCATGGGCATCCAATTTTTGGGAGAGAGAGAGAGAGAGAGAGAGAGAGAGAGAGAGAGAGAGAGAGAGAGAGAGAGAGAGAGAGAGAGAGAGAGAGAGAGAGCCTGCACATTCAGATTCAGGCTGCTGCATTTGAGGGCACAGCCCTCTGGGAGAACTCACAGAATAAAGCATGCCAAGGAAACGCTGCTAGTGGGTTTTCAGGTACTGCCTCTAGAACAGATAGGAGGGTACCTAGAAATAGAGACCACGCCCTGTGGCCAAAAGATGTTGGTACCTGCCCAGGTGAATTCTCCAGGGCTGCCTAGTGTTAAGGCTCAAAAGCTGAGATCTAACACCCACGCCTCCATCCCACACTCCTCAAACCCCACTCCCTGCAGGAACCAGTGAGTTGAGAGTGGATCTTGTGGACTTTGAAGGCAAGCATGAGTTTGCCAAGTACAGCTCCTTCCAGATCCAGGGAGAGGCTGAGAAATACAAGCTCGTCCTGGGAAACTTTGTTGAAGGTGGTGCTGGTAAGCGGTGTGGGGAGGGGTTGTGAGGTGGGGGCTTGTGAACCAGGCTGGGAGTAAAGGGGCCTGCTTTTGTCTCCCCCTGGTGGCCCTGAGCTGGGTCTATGCCTCTGAGCCTAGGGTTACTTACCATCAGCAAAAGGCTAAGGCCTGCATCTTTATGCCAGGTGAGGAGCACAATGCAGTCTGTTAGCACTCCCAAGACTGCCCAATAGCCCAGAACTAAGGGCCCACATCCAGCTCCACTGCACAGTGAGTGGGGACCACCGGGTAGAGTCAGAAGGAGATGATCATCTCTCCCTGGGCGCTAAAGCTGTTTCCCCACAGAAAGAGCACCCTTGGGATGCTCAGTTAGCCAGACCCTTTACAGTGAACCAAAGGTGAGGTGGGACACCGTGGTGGAAGTTTGTGACAGAAGGAAGCCTCTCATTTTAGGAACAACAGGAAGCAAAGAAAGAGACCGATAGGGAACACCCCTCAAAGGCATGTCTCTAGTGACACACTCCCTCTCACCAGGCCCTGCCTTCTCAGTGTCACTACCTCCCTACGGTCTACTAAGAATCTATCAGGGACTAACCCACTGATGGTATCTCAGCTCTCTTAATCCGATCACCTGAACCCGCAAACACCGCTTGCACTGGGGTTGGAGCGTTCAACACTCGAAGCTTTTAGAAGGAGGACAGCTCATCTCTAAACCACAGCAGCCATCTTTTCAGGACTCTGGCCCTGTGGCTAAGGATGGGCATCCTACAGAGCATGTTCCCCCGGTACAGTGGCGTGGGGAGATTCCCAGTGTGCCTCAGGGAGCCTCGGGGCATGGCCACCCTTAAACTGCTGAGCCCACAGCTAAGTGGGGAAGGCCACTCCCTCAGGAGCTTTGAAGGTGACAGCTCTGAAACGTGTGCACCCACTTTGCACCACCTGGCCTGGGACTTTTAGGAAGGAAAACAGGCAGGGAGCACTAGTGCCGTCCTGCAGGTGGAGAAGCTGAGGGCATCGGAAGTTCCCTGAGAGCAGCAAGCCCAGCGTGGAGGTGGAACAGGGTGAACCCTGGAGGCCATTTGGTGCCTGCTGAGAGACAGGCAGTGCAAGAGGGAAGTTAAGAGAAGTCCTAGAGAGAGATGTAGGCTGCAGTGGTCCCAGAGGTGCTGATCAGAGGATCCCTGAGGGAACAGGTGGCCTGGCTGGGGAGAGATGACAATGGCCACAGGGACTTGCTGGATCAGGAGGATGGGGTCATATCTGGCATTATACTCTTTCCCAAGGCTTGCTCAGATGGAATCCCTCACCTGAGGAATTCTCCATCTGAGGATAGGCAAGTCACAGGCAGGAGATGGGGCTGCCTAGTGGGCATCTAGCATCTACATGACGTATGCTCTTTCTGGACAGGTGATTCCCTGACTTCCCAAAACAACCAGTTCTTCTCTACCAAAGACCAAGACAATGACCAGAGTTCTTCCAACTGTGCAATGAACTACCATGGAGCCTGGTGGTACTCCGATTGTCATAGTTCCAACCTGAATGGCCTCTACCTCGGGGGCCCCCATAAGAGCTATGCCGATGGTGTCAATTGGAAGGCATGGAGAGGGTACAACTACAGCTACAAGGTTTCTGAGATGAAGGTTCGCCTCACCTAGCTCCTCACACAGGAAGGACCTCCCGTTGTCGTTGCCAACTAAGACAGGAGTGTGCCCACCTGCCCTGCTCTGTCTTTACACGGCTGTCCGCACAGCCATGGCCTCCAGGACAGCTTTCTTCACAAGCCTACATTTTTAGAGGAAAAATGCATTTCCAAAAGCTGCCTTTTCTCTGACAAACATGTGTCTGTGGGCTTTCTGGGTTACTTTTGAGTATTTTGTCAAATCGGTATCATCCGGAAGAGCTGTCTATTACCTTGACAGTCAGGAAGGGTTGGAAAACCCATTTATAAAAGCGGAGAAAATGACCAATGCCTGCTTCTCTAGAGCCATCTGCCTCTGACCCCCCCCCCAGCTCTGCCACCACCACAAGTGGCCTGTCCCCATCCCAGGCCCATGTTCCCTTGTAACTCACTCACAGCAATTTACATGGCCATCAAGAGGTCACCTGGGGGCTAGGAAATGTTCCGTATGAGGTTGGGGGCATGCAGGACCACTTATGCTTGCTATGTAAATGTTTCTGTGAGCCAGCAGCTTCCCATGGATAACAGATGTGGGGAGCACTGACTACAGGGCCAGCAGTAGCTAAGGGGAAGGTGAAGAGGACCGCTCCCTCACCCAGAGCACATCTCATCCCCAGAACCTCAATTCTAACTGACAGAAGTGAGTTGGGGTTCCTGGGGGCAAGGAGAAATACTTCTCACAGACTAGGACTAGTTTTTCTCTAGGACTCAGTGGGTCGAGGCAGGAGGAAGAGAAAGGTAAGTGTACCCCATTCAAACTAGACCATCAGCTTATCCAACACAAGGGAAGGCAATAAGGGCCCAGGAGGATAGAATTCCTTTGTACACTCATGTTTAGTCCCACACATTTAGTGACTTAAAATAACAGGACCCACTACTCAGTTACCAAGATAATGCATGTAGAGATCCAGCTGGCCAAAGTCAAGACAATGGTGTGCTTTCCTGCTGATGCCTGGCATGGAGTCTGACTCCCAGCCCATCCCCAGCTTCCTGGGCACCTGACTTCCTTGGCAGTGGTTCCTTTGCCCAGCTTCCAAGCCAGAAGCAGTGTATGAATCTGGTCTACTGCTGTCCATCACCTGGAGTTAGATATAGTCTGCTTAGAAATCCCTCACAGGTCTCGGGGAGTCACATAGCCAGGTTGATCCTTGCAAACTGTTTACAGGTTCTGGGCATCAGGCAAGAAATCTACAGCAGAGGGCATATTACCCTGCTTACAGCATCCTATTAAAAACAAAAACCAGAACTGTGGACATAGCTCAACTTTTAGAGTGCTTGCCTAGCATGCAAGTACTGGATTTGATTTCCAGTATTGCATAAACTGTGTATGGTGGTGTATACCTCTTATCCTAGTGTTCAGGGGATGGAGGCGGGATGATCAGATGTTCAAGGCCATCTCAGGTTTAAAGCCAGTCTTCCATACTTGAGCCTCTACCTCAAGCAAATAAGCTAATAAAAGCAACAAAACCCGAACACCACTGTCTAATAATAACTGTAAAAATATCCCAGCAGTCGGTGCAAACGAGTGTTTGGGTTGGAGATGTAGCTTGGTGGCAGATCCTTGACCAGTATGCACAGGCACTGAGTTAGAAATGCAGCATTGAACAAAGTGAAAACGGCATGAGATTTGAGCAAACATCTCACAAAACTGATCCAGATGGATTTGTTAAAAGACTCCAAATAATTTAGACTTCTAAAAACATCCTCATGTCTGTAAAAAAAATAGGTTCAATTTGTCTATAAAAGTTATATCTATCAGAGAAATGAAAATCATAACAAAATGAGGTGCTAATACAGCCTACAGCTCATTAAAACCTATAAATGAGCAAGGCCAAGTTTAGGGGATGAGGGGTCTGTTCACCAGTAGTGACAACCAGAAGGCTGTGGTCAATCTAGAAGCAATGGACATGTGCTGATGTCATGAGGGACCTCAGCCATGATCACACCATATACCTCATACCCAAAGGGTGCCCTTCTTGGCATGGAGGCACCAGTGTGGCTGCAGGAGGCATGGACAGGAAACTGAAGACTCTCAGACCAGAGTGAATCCCAGTGCTCATCACAAGGAGAATGTGCCAAGAAAGCCAAAGACAGCAGCCCCACAGAATTCTCCTCAGCAGCAGAGGAAGCATAGCGAGGGGTGGGAGTCACCAACACCAGAGATGCACATTTTAATTAATTATTAAATTGTGTGTGTGTGTGTGTGTGCACGCGAGCACACGCACACGTGTGTGCATGAGTGTATGCACCGGCAGAAGAAGATATTGGATCCCTGGAATTACATGCATTAGTGATTTATATAACTTGTTATGCGGGTGCTAGAACTCAAACCCTGGGTTTGTCCTCATGATTGCACAGCCCAAATTCTTCATTTTGAAGCTACCTCTCTAGCCCCTCCAGTTTAGCGACTGCAAATATCCTCCAATAGGCCCCAGCTACCCTTGAGTTCCTGCCCCATTTAGTCCTTGTTCCCCTAGGTCCCTAGCCCTGCTCCTTGTGGTTCCTGATTCCCCTGGGTCCCTGCTCCCCCTAGGTTTCTACCCCCCTGGGTTCCCACTCTCCCTGGGTCCCTGCTCCCCTAGGTCCCTGTCCCTCTGGATTCTTGCTCCCCTAGGTCCCTGACCTTTTGGGTCCCTACTCCCCCTAGGTACCTGCTCTCTTGGGTCCAGTCTTCAGTTGGGTCCCTTTTCCCTCTGGGTCCCTTTTCCTGCTGGGTCCCTGCTCCTTCTGAGCAGCCTCTAGGGAGCCTCCTTCCCACTCCCCTTCCCCTCAGCACTGAGGTAATAGATGTATATCACCACACCTGGCTTTCTGAGTAGGTTCTGGGGGTCTGAACTCAAGTCCTCATTTACAGCATTTCACCGGTTGAGCTATTGTCCCGGGAGCCATGTGGCTTTCACCATGGCTCAGAATCCGCAGGGAGCTTTGAGATTCTGGGTGTTGTCCACCAGGATTCTGGATCCCTAGGTCTGAGCAGAGCCATGATTCTCTTTTGTGAGTCTTCCTGGATGCTTGTGACGGGCAGTCAAGACGGGGGACCTGCAGGACCTGTAGGTGACTACAGGGTAAAGGAGAGCTGATTCCCTGGCTGTCAGGGTAAAGCTCACTGTAGAGCAGTGATTCTCAACCTTCTTCACGGTGTGGTGACCCCCCAACCATAAAATTATTGTTGTGGCTACTTCATAACTATAGTTTTGCTACTATTATGAATCGTAATACAAATACCTGTTTTCTGATAGTCTTAGGTGACCCCCGTGAAAGGGTCTTTTGATCCCACAGGTTGAGAACCTCTGCTCTAGAGGAATGTGATGCCAGAAGAAAACTGTGTGGAGCAATCCTCCCAAACAGGAGTCTTTCAAACCCAGTGTACGCAGCCCAGATTAAGGACAACTGAAATTTCTGGGCAGCCCTTGTTCACATGACTCTGAACTTCTATGCTCTGCCACTCTGCTGAGCAATGAAGGTAGCCACATCTGTAATCACAGCCAAGCATGTCCTGTGATGGGAGCTCGGGCCAGACTTGGTTAGAGTGTGTTTCAACTCCCTTATCTTGGCCACCAGCCTGAGCAAGTCCCTTTCTGTAGCTCAGTGTGTAGCTAGCCTAAACCCACACTAAGACTGGCTCTTCTTAAAATGCAATGTCTCCTTCGGTGGGAAGACCCTATGTGTCCAGAGGGACTGCTCTGCCCTTTCCAGGACGATTTCAAACAGCCTGTGCCGGCAGGTTCCAAAGACTTGGTGGATATGGGTCATGGGGAGCTGAGAGGCCCATGGTCTGGGTGGACAGGGGGACCCAGTTGGCTGCATCTCAGTTTTCACTCTGAAAAGTGACTCTCCCTCCAACCCCACTTAGAGTTAGAAGCCCACTTACCACAGCAGGATAAAGCTCCTGGTTGCCATCTTGGGACAGATGGGTTTTCAGATGGCTGCTTTACTGGCTGGGACTCCTGACACATGGTGGTGGTGGGTGGTGGGTAGGAGGGACAGAGTCTCTGCGCATCTCCAGGAATCACATCACTGGCCGCCCCCCACCCATATGTTGCAGGCTGACGAGTCACTATGACAATGATAGCAGTGTTAAGTAGTTCAGAGCCACGAAAGAACAGTTGAAGAACACAGGAGGAGGCAGCACTGGTACAAAGCCCAGGGGGTCTCAGGGATGCTGAGAGAGATGTAAGTTTCCTCCCCTCCAGCCTCCTCATTGTTGTCCAATCACAAAGTCTCCTTGCAGTGCATTTGGACAAAGCACCCTGGCTCTCTGGATAGACACAGACTCACTCTTGCTGTTGCCCAGGTTATGGTCAGAGCAGGGCATGGCAAGCAGAGCAGAACCTTGGGATCTTAGGACAGCATCCATTTGGACATATAATCCTTTCCCTCGCCCTACCCGGGCTCCCTCTGAGACAGTCAATGGGATGCCTTCCCTGCCTCTCTGCCATCTACTGTCGTGAGACCATCTCCCTGAGATGGTCCAGGTTTAGGCAGAAGGACTCTCTCTCTCTCTCTCTCTCTCTCTCTCTCTCTCTCTCTCTCTCTCTCTCTCTCTCTCTGTGTGTGTGTGTGGGGTATTGTTCACATGAGTAGGTCAGAGAACAAACTCAGGCGCCGTTTCTCTGGAGTCACCCACTTTTTCATTTTTTCAGACAGGGCCTCTCCTTGCCCAGCAGGCTACACTGCCTGATCTGTGAACTCACATCCCAGGCCTGGAATCACACGTGTGTGCCACCATGCCTGACTCTTTACATGTTTCTGGGGATCAAACTCAAGTCCCTATGTAAAAAAGAATCTGCAGGTCTTGGTTGCCAACAGGGATTCAAAACTTCCTCTCTTACTGTTTAGGAATCTGGGAGCACGCTGGCATTTTCCATTCCTGCAAGCCTTCGGCCTCCTGGAGCCTTCTACACGCTTTGTTCCTGCTTGCCAACTGCTAAGCTCTTCTTTTCCTTGCAACACCTAGCCAGGCAGCCAAGAAAAATAAACACACACTGTTAGAATCCTGTTTTTCCAGCTCTCCCCTGGGGACCATAAAGGATGTTCCACGCATCCACCCTCAAAGTCGTAGGCAACACGTTGATCAGACATGAGTCTTTTGCCCCCCAGGCCCCTATCAGCACTGAGGCCTGGATGTAGATTTAAATAAAAAATAAACGTGCTATGGATTTCTCTGTGAGTTAGCAAGAGAGCATATAAGTATTGTGACAGGAAACCCAGGGTCACCATCACGTTGCCACCCTGGTACTGTTGTATAGCCTGGCAGAGTGCCTTGGAGTTTTCTACATGGCACAAAAGACTCAGGAGCTGCGAGTGTTGGTAGAACCCCTGTGACCATCTGAGAACCAAACATCTATAGTAAGGTCCCATCTACTGCCTGATGGGCTTAGAAATGTATCCTTCCCAAATAAGAGGACCAGGGTCAAAGTGAGCACATAACATTGTTCTGTACGAAGACATCTACAAACATTTGTTGTACCAGGGGGAACTGGCATTTTATAGGGATGCACGTCTTCTACAAACATGGCTGACCAGAGAGTCCCCTGGTGGGATGGGAACGGGGGTTTTATAAAGACACAGCCTCTTCCGGGCAGATTTGTGCTGCAGGTGTAGACTGGAGCATGAACTGCCCGCATTTGTACTCAAACTCTGAAGGGCAGGGGCTGGAGAGACGGCTCCACGGGCAAAGGGCTTGCTGTGTAACACAGCACCTGAGTCCAGTCCCCAGCCCCCATGTAAAATTCAGCATGGCGGTGCTTGCCTGTGATCCTGAGGGGGCACAGACAGGAGACTCTCCCAGGGCTCTGCCCAGTCAGTCTAGCCGAAACTGCAAGCGGCAAGCGTCAGGTCCAGTGAGAGACCCTGTCTCAGAAAGCAAGGTGGAGAGCAGTAAAAGAGGACATTAACATTGACTTCTGGTCTCTTCATGTGCACAATCAACAAATGCTCACACACACACACACACACACACACACACACACACACAGAAATGAATGCAGGGGGAGACATTCTGACCCTGGAGGACTGAAGGGAGACTGGGGCCAAGCTGGCAAAAAAATGCAGGACACGTGTCTTCCCTGCTCAGTTTCCAGTTTGTGGGGTGCAGCTGTGAAATGCCTCCTTGTCTCAGGGAAAGCACGTTCAGAAGACCCATGGGTCAGGACACCTCCCCAGGTAACCTCAGGAGAGCTTGGTCTTTGTGATGTTCCTAGGACTTGTGGCATATGAGTGAGTTTTAGTCTCCCAACTAAGTCATTTGTACCATTTGTGGGGAAGAAAAGAGAAGGCAGGGACCTGTAGCGGTTTCCTGAAGCAGGTGCCTTTGCTGCCCTAGAGGGTGGGGATGGAGGCTCCGGTTGGGGCTTTTTCCTTTCTGTTGCCTACAGTTGGGTTGCTGTGACCCTTCCTGAGACGACCTGGTAATGATCAATTTCAGGCGCATTTGATTAGCGAAAAGAGAAGCCGAGGGCTGGGAAAATAGTACATATGTCAGCACATTGCCACAGCGGAAATGATGAGGCGGGAGGCAGCGGATGGAGTGAGGCGATGCCATCTAGTGAGCTAAAGGGATGACAAGGACACAGGTATGCCCCTCTCCTGGGGCCTTGCTAATGCAGCCTGGATCAGTTTATTACTTACTTTTCTTCCTCACTATGACCAAATACCTGACGAGAGGCAGCTTAAGGAAGGGCTTACTGTGATTCATGATATGAAGATAAGGTTCAGCGTGGTGGGAAGTCTGGGCAGCCAGAGAGGCTGGAGGCTGTGGCAGCAGAAACACGAGGCTGCTTATCGACATCTGGGTGGATCTGGAAACCAAGAAAATAAAACAGGCGAAGCTACAAAGCCTCAAGGCTCTTGAGGCTGGGTAACAGCTCAGCAGTGAAAAGCACTTACTGCCCTTATACAGAGGGCCCAGGTTTGAGTCCCGGCACCCACATGGAGGTTCCTAACCATCCATAACACTAGTTCCAGGGGGGATATGATGCCCTCTTTTGGCCTCCATGGAAATTTCAAGCACATGATACACACACACACACACACACACACACACACACACACACAGTCCTCTCCCAAATATATTGGCCTTTTAATAAATATTTTTAAAATCTTATTATGATAAAGCAAAAATGCTCATAAACAAATTACATTGGGGCTTAAAAATTTGAAATTTATTTATAAAAATTATTTTTAGCTCATCACTCAGTTAAGCAAAATTTAAAAACAACACTTTAGGGGGAAAACTTGTAGCACCACAGATTAAAAAAATGATTCTGTCTTTAATCCTTTATTTTTGTCTCCTGCAATAATGTCACATACTTGTGACGGTAAATGTCTTTTGAACAAGCATTTCTCGAGGCTTAACCTCAATCACAGCTTCAGAGTGCTCTTACTTCTTGGAGGAACCAGCATCCCAGGAGAACCTGTGTAGATTCAGAGACCCAGACCTGGGCCAGAAACTGGAGCTGAGGCTCAGAAGGCAGAGAGATTGCTTAACAAACAAGACGTCCTGCCTTTGGTCCTCAGCTCCACATTATCCAAGCTGGGAGTACACACTGCCTGACTCAGCACTTCAAGGGTGGAAACAGGGAGATGGAGACTTAAGATCTTCCTTGGCTACACAGTCATTCCTTGGCCAGTCAAACTTAGACAAGACCCTGAAAACAAACTCACTCATTCACTGTTTGCAGTTGTTGTGGCCCTGGGCCCTGCTGGATTTTCTGAGTGCAAGAGGGAAGCATCCTCCCAAACTGTGCACACCTGGGATGTTTCTGGAGGTGCAGGGATACAATGGAGATGCAGAAGTCTCTGAGAGGAGAGAGAAGCTGGTCTGTGGTTGGATTGCTTTTTGGGTCAGTTAGCTAGGAGGAGAGTAGCAGCTCACAGTGCGAGGGAGGGTGCTGGGTAGCTGTCCCACGTGATATGACCTGTGTGTTGTTGGGGAAGGAGGTCACTTTAATTTTGATTTCCCAGTATAAAAACTTTTCACAAACTTAAAAAGTTCCACACTATTACAAATTCAAATACCTTAAAAGTTTAGTCTCTTTTTAAAAAAAAATCCAAAGTCTCTTTATTAAACTCCAAATTCCTCAACTATAGGCTCCTACAAAATAAAAAAAAAGTTAAATACTTGCTTACTTCAAGAGGGAAGAGCCAGATACAGTCACAATCTGAACAAAGCAAAACCAAACTCCAACAATGTAAGTAATTCAATGTCCAGGGTCTGAGATTCACTCACCATGTTCTGGGCTCCTCCAAAGGGCTTGGGTCACTTCTACAGCTCCTCCCTCTGCAGCAGACACAGTCTTCTAGGCTCTAGCGAGCTCCACCCCACCGCTGCTGCTGTTCTTGGTGGCTATCCCATGGTACTGGTATCTCCAACATGCTATGTCTTCTGCTGTGGCTGGGCTGCACGCTCACCTGGGCTCTCTTTAGGGACTCCTGTCCTGGCACACAACGTCTGCCTCAGCTCTCTAAGACCCCTTCATGCCTTCAAAACCAGCACCCCTGAGTGACTCTTACACCTTGCCAGCACAAGGTACCATCTTGGCTGCCTCTGGAACAGGGCTTCTGTGTGCTGACCCTGAGGAAACACTTCCCAGAAGACTTCACCTTAATGACGCCGGCCTCTTCTTAATCACAGCTGATCTCTAGTCCCAGACAACCAGCACCCGTTGTCCCAGCAAAGCAAAGGGACAAGTATAAGGCCTCAGCCTGTGGGGAGACAATGAATTCACACTGGCAGCCTAGAGTACCTGCGAGACCACCACTCAGGGACTTAGTCCCACTTCTGAGATTGAGCCAATTGGAAACAGAAGCAGGGTGGTCTATGTTCTACAGCCCGACCTACACAGAGCCCTGAGATGGAGAAGGGAGGTTGGGTTTCCAGACCGCCATGGCAGTCTCTCCTTCCTATGCATCAACAGAGGGTTTCCACTGAGATCCCAAACCTAGTGGAGGCTAGAGGAACCTAAGAAGTGTGGTGCCACATGGACCCTTCCAGAACAAAGGGGCTCAGGAGATGGCTAAGTCTCCAGATACTTACCGTTCTCCCAGAGAGTCTGAGTTCAGTTCCCAGGACCCACATCAGTGAGCTCACAGCCACCTACAACATGTCCTCTGGCCTTGGTGGCACCACCATGCACATAAACTCATTCAAGCATACAACCATACAAATTAAATAAAGAAAAAAAACACAAGGGGAGAATTCAGTCACTGAAAGTACTGTATTAGATATACAGAATTTGAATTCATTTTGAACAAAAAAGATCTGAAGTCTTTGGTGGGCACAAAACTGCCCACAAAAATAATACATGAGAAAAATGGAAACAAAGAAACTCCTGAGTGCCCATCCTGGGAGCCTGGGCACATTCCTGGCACCCTCTTGTGTCTGAGGAAGCCAGGGTTCCAAGCAGGGCCCGAGGTGACACAATGTTCACAACCAAGCCTGCCCGGGCCACCCACACTCCTTCTGCTTCCTCTTTCAGAAGTTTCCCTCCACACCTCTGCCCAACTGCCCAGCGTGGTTCCAGCATGTGCCATTTGTGGCCGTAGTGGGAGGAGGAAGATGAAGAAATGAGAATAGGGCTTTGCAGACAGTGTTTGTGACATAATGAAGAGGCCCACAACAAAATTTTAACTACTTAAGGCACAAATCCAAGCTATGCAGACAAAATTCTGAACCTCTATGGACTTCAGAAATCAAGAAAACAAAGGTCTCTAGGAAACCTGTTAGAAAATTCCCTGAACTGTCTGGCTGCTCAATAACTTTAGCTTTCTTCTAAAAACCACAGACAGTAGAAGAGATCAAAAGAGAAATGTCAACTGATTTTAAACCAAGTGATGACAACAACAAAAACCCCACAAGTTCTCAGAGCTGGTGTGCTGTCCTGAAGCAGCACAGGGAGGTGAAATCAGGAAAGGCCTGGGAGGAGGAGGGGGAGGGGGAGGAGGAGGAGGGGGAGGGGGAGGGAGAGGAGGGGGAGGGGGAGGGGGAGGGGGACGGGGAGCCCCTTTCCACCCCAGACACTGGAAAGAAGACCAAATTAAATCCAGAACAGGAGACCATGAATAGCAATGGGAAAGGGCCAGGAATGGTAGAGAAATCATTATAACCAAAGCTGTTGGTTCTCTGATGAAGTCAATAAAATGTATAAACCTGTAACCAGGCTGGGGGGGCGGGGAGGGAAGGAGGGAGGAAGAGAGAGAACAGAATATTAGTCAGTCTTAGAAATAGATAGATGCCATTATTATATATTCTGCAAATATTAAATGCATTTATGGAGGTATTATTTTTAAAATCTGTGCCAATAAGTTCAACACCAATTTCTTTGAGTACCAAAGTCACTCAGGAAACACACAGCCTAGAGCTTTATTCTGGGTAGATTAAAGCTGTTACTACCATGCCTGACACCCGAGTTTAATCCCTGGAACCCATACAGTGGAAGGAAAGAACCAGTTGCCAAAAGGTGACCTCTGACCTTCATGAGCACAGCATTGCATATGTGTGAATGAACACACAGGCACAACCCCACCCACCCCATCACACACACACACACACACACACACACACTAAAATAAGTAAAATGTTAAGTAAAGAGTTTTTAAAGAAATATAGAGCCTGCAAAGCACCATATGGATAAAAGGATTTAAATGATAGTCAAGACATACACACGGCTGATCAAGACCCCCTTAATGTGGCTGTCAGTGAGGATGCCTGGGTAATCTATTGAGCCTTGGGCAGTAGATCATTATTTACCCCGAGTATGTACATGGACTTTGGACTCTCATCCAACAATGTGAGATGTACTCTCACCCTGAACTCTTGGGGGAGGGTCTAGGCCCTGCCCTGGATGAAATGACAGACTATGGACACCCCCATGGAGGGCCTCACCCTCCCTGGGGAAATGAGGGAATATTGGGGGGGGTTGGGGGGAGGGCACGGGAGGAGGGGAGGGAAACGGAGAGGGACCTGGAACTGACTTGTGATGCAACCTTGTTTCTAATCTCAATTTAAATTTAGAAAGAAAAAAATAAAATAAATACAAAAAAGACACACACACACACACACACACACACACACACACACACACACACACACACACACGTTTTATCCTGTAATGTGACATTGCTCTGAGGGTAATTTCCTGATCAATGAACAGAACAGAGTCCACAGAGGAAACCCGGACCCAGGAGGCTTTAAGGATGAAGTCATCCAGACATAATAACAGCAATTCTTCCCCCACTATTTTCTGAAAATCAGAAAGTTACATCTATTTCCTAACTCATTCTTCCGAGGTCAGCCTTCCCCGATGCTAACACCAGACAGAAATTACCACAAGAAAAGAGTAATGATAGATCAATAAGCTTTGTGAACACGGACGCCACAATTCTAAGCAAGACTTCAGCAAATTGAGCCCAACAATATAATGTATAAAAAGAATCCATCATGAGCAGTTGAGGGTTAGCCAGGGGATGGGAGGTGTGTTTACCATTTGGAAATCAATGCTATTCTTCATCTTACTGGGCTGAACTGGAAAACCACTTGGTCATCTCAAGGGAAATGGAAACATGTTTGCGACTGTGATCCATTCCCCGTCTCAAAAGCTCTTAGGAAACAGAAAGTACCAGCAAGCTACACCCTGAAGGAACACATGTTCATCCTCCTGTGGCTCCCACGTGGGTCTGAAGCCTATATGCACAGCTTCACTGGGTCTCTGCTGAGGAGCAAAGGTGACAACCGAAGTTCTGTCACCTCTGAGATCAGCTGGGGAACCGACTGTGTCTAAGGCCCTTCAGTTGCTTCTCAGAGTCCAGCCCCCGTGGCTGTAAAAGTGGCGGTGCAGCTCCCGAAGGGTGTCAGCTGGAAAATGCCATTGCATCTAAAGGCTGCCTGCCCATGGCTTCACTAACATGGGCTACTTCCTGTCTCAGAGTCAGCAGGTGGTGAGAGCAGCAAGACTTGCCTAGAAGGAGTTGTCATTTCATATGATCACAGTCTCTCTCTCTCTCTGTCTCTCTGTCTCTCTCTCTGTCTCTGTCTCTCTGTCTCTCTCTCTCTCTCTCTCACACACACACACACACACACACACACACACACACACACACACACACACACACCTGATCACCCCTGTTGCACTCTGCCAGATAGAAGCGAGCCACAGGTTCTGTCTATATTCAGGGAGAGGGAACCTGGCAAGGTGGGCTAGCAACATGCAAAGAGCCTAGGGACACTTGGGGGTCTGTCACTACAAAGGGAAACTTCTCAGCAAACTATCAAAGAATGTTCCCAGTTCACATGACATTGGTGGTTACAAAACTGAATGTACTAAAAAATGATCAAAAGCAGAGGTTAGGGAGATGGCTCATTTGGCAAACTGCCTTGAAAGCATGAGGACCAGAGTTCAATCCCCAGCACCCACTTAAAAACTGGGTAAGGTGGTGATGCGGGTAGTAGTTCCAGTGCTGGGAAGGCAGAGGCTGGTGCTTTTTGCTAGTTAGTTTAACTGAAATGGTGAGATGAACTCCAGACCAATGAGAAACATCCTGTCTCAAGAATTAAAACAAACGGCGGCAAGGGACGGGCAAATGACACTGATACTTGAGGTTGACCCATGGCCTCCATATGCATGTGTACACGCTGTCCTGACATGAACATGCAAGCACACGCACATACTTTCTGGTAAAATTAAAGGCACAGTGCGGTGCCCACGCCACAAGCAACTCCAAGGTATCAGGAAAAGAAAGACCAGATATCCAGATGTTTGTACTAAGAAAATGCATGTGCTGCCTTTATTGCCAGGAGAATGTGTGTGCGTGTGTCTTCATTGCAAGTGCTAAGAGGTCTCTCTCTTGTAGGAGGGTGCAGTCTTATATATAGTCTTACAACACAGTAGAAAAGCCCCAGGTAGAAGAGAGCATGTTTTCCTCCTGCTAGATGTTGATGTCAGTGGGGCAATGTGGGGGCAGTAAGTCAGGACTAGAAAACAGGATGCACCTGTGGCTATCAGCTGACAACTCAGAGACCCTGTGGGCTAGGCCCCAATTTCTCCCCCTTTTCTATTTTTTTGAAATTTTGTTTGAACTCTTTGCTACTCTATAGAATCTTCCATACAGATTTATTTGGCTCTCAGGCCATGTTATAGGCTTTTACTATTTTTCTCAGGGGCTATAGCCATACCCACTCCTTGTAAAAAGTTTTTAGAGATGACTCACAAAATTGACCTTAAATTTGTAGTAATAACCAATCCTGTATAAATGCAAACAAACATTTATAAACAATATTTGGGAATGTGAGTGTCGTTTTTTCCAAGCTACTTCCTGCTGTTAAGGGGCGCTGAAATACCATGGGGATCATGACAAAACTCAGAAACCTGTATAAGTCCTTATTTTCAGGGTCTGTAAGGATGCATCATTTTAGCTGTTTTAGATGTTGAATCACTTGGGCCACTGTTTCTGGAGGTCTTGCTTCATCAAACCATACTAGTCTGGAAGGAACCCACAGCTTTTTATTTTCTGTGGAAACAAAAGCAGAAATTTTTTTCCCAAGTAACCTGTCCTTATATTTAAATTTAGAAGTCAAAGCATTTTCAAAATATGTAAGTTGGATTATTTCAGCAGCATTGATAACCAAATTTCTTTTAGTAGTTTTTTTCTTTCTTAGCAATTAAACAGTTTAAAGACAACACAACAGCACACAGTATCCAGACTCTCCGTGTATTTTCTGTCGTGTCTGCTGAGCGGCCTGTGTCCGAGAACGTGCGGAGGGTGTCGGGGATTGACAACACAGAGACTCGTTCAACGATGTAAAGAAAACTTTAAGCAGGCCCCAAAAAGGTTCAAGAAAACTTCCTAAGAAAGACTCCCACCAGAGAAGCTTCTGCTCTCCCCTCTCCCCTGGCTGGTTCTGCTCTGACACCAAAAACTGATCTGGGCGTGGCAGAAGGGGCGGTTAGTCTTTGGACAAGGTCGAGGTCAGGGTGGTTTCTGTGGGCAGGCCTTTTCCAGGAACTTATTGCCCCCAGGCATTGTATTGTTTTTAGTAAACATGTTTTTAGTAAACATTGTCTTACAGCTGCCTACTCCCAGGCAGAAGGGGAAGTGGGTCTCTGCTCAAGGTCTGGTGTTCCCACAATTTTCCATTCCATATACTTTTACCTTTTTCTTTTCTTTCACTTAATACCAGTACCTCGGTTACTAACTGTTACCAATTTTCAATTCACCTATTTTCAATCCATCCTTCAACCGAGGATAGTCCCTCAGGCAAAAGCCTTAAGATTTACTCAATCCACCCTCCAACTGAGGGCGATCTCTCAGGTTCCCCTTCCTTTCCAGACCTTGTGGGCGAAGGCCTGGAGATTTAATCTGGTACCCCTTTCCAATACATCCTCGTAGTCTTACTTGCTGGCCAGCCTTTGAGGACGATCTCTCAGTTCCCCTTTACTTTCCTGACCTCAATGGATCAGGTGAAAGGCTGGAGACTAATTTAATACACCTTCTCCTTAGAAGGTGATCTCTCAAGCAAAAGTCTGGGGATTTGACCATTCAATTTTACTGTTAGAAGTTGAGGTACCTGTTTTTAATTATTTTCTTTCTCAAGTCTCTCCTCTCCTGAGTCTTCTTTCTGGCCAATCTTTCCTAGTCTTTCCAAGTCTCTCTGGATCTCGGTGGGACCTCCAATTGAGGCATCTGTGACACAAGCAACTCCGAGGTATCAGGAAAAGAAAGACCAGATGTGCAGCTGTTTGTTCTAAGAAGTGTCTTTATTTACCAAGTGCTAAGAGGTCTCTCTCGTAGGAGGGAGCAGTCTTATATATAGTCTTACAACACAGTAGAAAAACCCCAGGTAGAAGAGAGTGTGTTTTCCTCCTGCTAAATGTTGATGTCAGTGGGGCAATACAGGGGCAGTAAGCCAGGACTAGAAAACAGGATGCACCTGTGGCTATCAGCTGACAAACAACTCAGAGACCCTGTGGGGGCTAGGCCCCAACAGCACAGCTGGTGCATAGAGCAGAAGGTCCAAGGCTAAGGTAAGACTGGTTCTGTCTGAAATTGATCTAATGATGCAACTTGGTTCAAATCAGAATTTCAGCAGCCTTTATTTTCTGAGCCATTAAGATTGATCCTAGAATTCACATGGAAAGGCACAAGTTATAGAACTGCCTAAAAAAATCTCTGAGGAAAAAAGAAAAATAATAAAGTTGAAGTGAAGGACCTTAGGAAATCAGGTCCAACGTATCGCGACGTCCCGAGCTCAATAACCAGACAGTTGGATGCAAACTGCAAGAGGTCTATTGTTCACACAGACGCCTGCGGGCACTTCAGCTTTTTATGAATAATCTTGGCAAGCAATAGGGGTATTGTAAAAAGCACAGGCATAATTTAACCTTCCTGGAGAAACCACAAGGTCAAAATTAAGCTTATCTCAACAGGGTGGTTTCAAGTGTTAGCACTCTGGACCAGATGTTCTTTTGATCTGACCTTGTTCCCTGCCTGGGGGACTTTGGGGAATTTTCCACTGGGGCAACCTTCTGAGTCTCAAGGGGGGTGTATTGAGGTCTTTCAAAAGAATATGACATGATTTCATTTGTTATTGTGCTAATATTACTACACAACTTGATGGGCTCTGAATGACTGGTATAAGAATTATCAATACAATTATATGATATTATCTCAAGATTATTAACTCAGCCATGGAGTATTCACTGAAAGGTAGACAATGGAACAATGGGACAGAATGGAGACTCAGTAAATACTCTGATAAAGAGATGGATGGGAGACCAAGGCATGGATGAAGTGCAGAGAACAAGCTACTCAGGAGGGCATGCCTGGAAAAGCAGCGTGTAACAGCAACAAAAGATGTCGCCCTACCTCACACCATATGTAACATCAACCTGAAATGGACCACAGACCTAGATGCTAAATGAAAAGTTGGAAGCATCTAGAACAAAAAAAAATGTCTGAGTCAGTTTCCTGAAGTACCATCTCCAGTGCAAAAATACTGACAGGCAGAAACCACCAAAGTCACACCCTTCCGCCCTTTAAAGGGCTCTTTTGGGGGCATTGTGCTGGTTGATTTCTTCATTGTTGGGACCAAATGCCAGAAGCAGCTCAAAGGAGGGAGGATTATTCTGAATTGCAGCGTCATCTCTTCGTAGGGAGAAGACGCGGGGGAGGGCCCAGTGTGGGAAGAGCATGAAGGAGGTGCATCAGCCCTTGGGCTGAGAGCATGGACTGTCAGCAAGAGTGGACATCATCTTCAAGTGCCTGCCTTCTGCTAGCTGGGTCACATGTATTAAAGGTTTCACAACCTTCCTAAATGGTACCAATGCTGGAGACTAAGTGTTGAAGCATGAGAGTCTATGAGGGACATGTCACATTGGTGTGTGTGGTGTGTGTGTGTGTGTGTGTGTGTGTGTGTGTGAGTGTGTGTTGATATATTATCTATGGTTTATTAAAATTTGCCTGAGGATTCAGAAAGCGAAGTCAGACACAAGCCATAGAAGCCAGGCACACACCTTTAATCCCAGGACTCAGGATTAAGAGGTAGATGGATCTCTGTTAGTTCAAGGCCATACTGAGCTACACGAACTTGATCCAGTTCTAAAGAGAAACAGCTCACACAAAGATGATCTCAGCACTTGGAATCACATGCCTTTAATCCCAGGACTCATGAGAGGTATTTAAGACAGGAACAGGGTCTCAGAGCATTGAAGTCTCAGGATTCTCCATACTGAGGAGAGGTAGCAGTCTGAGGTTTGGTGGATCCAGGATGGCCTTGCAGTCTGAGGCAAAGTAAGAGCTAGTGACTGGCCACTTTGCATTTCTGATCTTCAGCTTGAATTTTGAACCCCAATATCTGCTTCTGAGTCATTTACTCTTCATGTTATGTGTGTGGTGCGTGGTGTGTGTGTGGTGTGTGTGTGTGTGTGTGTGTGTGTGTGTGTGCGTGCGTGTGTGTGTGTGCGTGTGTGTGTGTGTGTGTGTGTGTGAGAGAGAGAGAGAGAGAGAGAGAAAGAGAAAGAGAGAGAGAGTATGTGTGTGAGAGACAGAGAGAGTGTGTGTGTGAGAAAGAGACAGAGACAGAGAGCTGTATATATTTGAGTCAGGGACTCACTGTGTAGCCCCAGTTACTTTGAACTATCTATTTAGATCAAGCCTGCCTGGAAGTCACAGAGATTCTCCTGCCTCAGCTTCCTAAGCAAAGGCATACACTGCCACACCTTGCTGAAATGTTTCTCATTGAAACAACAGGAATTAAAAAGAAAATAAAAAGACTCAGAGAAAACATTTCTGAATCTTATGTAGTAGCCTGAATAACAGCCCCAGAAACAATGAACCACGTATAACAAAATGCAGCTATCAAAACCCTTTGTGCCCAAGTACCTTATTTAATATAGTCTGGAGTTTGCACAGAAAGTGTGCACATCCTTATGGGTGCTTTAAACCATCTCTGGGTAACCTACAACACCCAGAACAACGTAACTGCTATGTAAACAGTTGTTGTATCATATAGTTCAGGGAATAATTTGGAAAGAAAACAAAAGTATACAGATGTTCATAATATGCAATTTTCCCTCCAAATAATCTCAACCTGTGCCTGGTGGAATATGTGGGTATAGAAAACAGACAGGATGCTCCTGGTGCTACTGAGCATAAAGAGAAATGAGCTGTATATTCTCTACCCCACCAAGACCCGCGATAAGTACACCGGAGGCAAAACAGCTTGCACTGTTATTGACGGAAACCATTAGGGAAGGCTGGAGGGACAGCGCAGTCCATAAAGTGGCGTTCAAGCAGGAGGCTCTGAGCTCAGTACCCGGGTCTATATGTAAAGATGCTGGACATGATGAGACCCATTTGTAATCCTACTACTGGGGAGGCAGACACAGCTGGATCCCTGGAACCCATTTGGTGAGTTCCAGGTTAGGGAGAGGCCAGTGAGAGACCCTGCCTTGAAAAATTAAGGTAGATGGTTCTTGAAGACCCATGCGGTTGTTCTCCAGACATGCATGCACTTACACAGGTGCATGTATACCCCCCTATATGGACAGGAGAGAGGGGGGGAGGGAGAGACAGAGACAGAGACAGAGAGACAGAGAGAGAGAGAGGGAGAGAGAGAGACAGAGACAGAGAGACAGAGGGAAAGAAGAGGCTAATCCACCGTGCAGAACAGATGTCACCTGGAGCACAGGGCACTGAGATGCTAGATGTCAAGCTTCCCTGAGGGAAGCTTGGAGAGGTGACAGACAGGCGTGTTCATCATCTTGACCAGGGTAATGATTTCACAAAGCTGATTGTATGTCGAGATTACTCATCTGTACACTTTAATTACATGCTGCTTATCACAAGCCAAGTCCATCTCGGATGAACTCTGACAGACAAACCATACATGGCCCAGAGCACAGGCTTCCGGTGTTCCTCGCTGCCATCGATGGGCAGAGGTTCCTTTCTTCAGCTCCAGCTCCCAAACAGGAGAAGGATGAGCTACTCCCCTAGCCCCGTGGCTCGGCAGCTCTTGCAGCTGTTGCTAACTGTTCTCCAGGCAGCTCTTCACAGCCAGAATGTGCGTGCCACGGCTCCCCAAGCTATCCTGGCAGCCAGAGCTAGCAACTCCTGGCAATCCTCACAGCTCTCCCAGCAGCCCTCAGTATGACCAGCTCAGCCTGCTCCATTCAAGATCAAAATCACAGAAAGATGAAGCAATGAGATGTGAAAGAGATTTCATAGGAATTTACCGAGGCAAGAGGGGTTGGGGATGGAGGGCAATGTAGGGCAGAGGATTCCCCGACTGGTCAACAACACTGGTATTTGTTTTGTTTTTGTCTTGAGACACCATCTAACTCTGTTAGCTCAGGTTGACCCCAAACTCACTATGTAGACCAGGATGATCCGCAAATTCTAGCAAACCTCCTGCCTCAGACTTCTGAGTGCTGGGGCTAAAGGTATGAAGTGTTATGGCCAGAGAGTGGTGATTTTATACTTAAAAAGCTGGGCGGTGCTTGTGCAGTCCCCTGCATGCCCTGGTGCTCCTGGTAGACTGGATCAGGGACAACAGCAAGAACACGGAGACAGGGACATCCAGAGTAGCTCTAGGTGTTGGAACTATTGGCTCCAAGCCCCCCACATCAGGGAAACCATCGCAAGTTGAGAGCATAGACCCTGTTTGATTTTTCTTTTGTTTGTTTCCTATGATAGTTCCTTTCTCCTTTTTAAATTCAAAAGAAACAATTCATTCAGGTGCATGTTGTGTGTTGAACCTCTGTCCCTCCTCCACCCCTCCTCCCCCATCCTGTTAGCCCTTATTTGTCCCTCTATACAAGTTTATTTCTGCTTATCTGCACATATGTGATTTCATGTGGCTGTGTAAAATCTAGGAACGTCAAATGAGAGAAAGTGTATTTGTCTTTTTGAGGTGGGTTTAATCCATCAACTTTTTCTTGCAAATGAGACAACTTCCTCCTTCCCTACAGCTGAAAAGCTTGCCTTGTGTATATGCCATGTTTCCCTTACTGGTTCCTCTGCTGCAGATGCCTGGGTTGTCGTCACTTAGTCACTGCCAGCTGCAGTAGGCACAGGTGTGTTGTTATCTCTGTGGTGTGTTGGTTTGGTGTCCTCCTGGTAGATTCCCACAAAGTGTGTAGCTGTTCCTAGAGGAAAGTGTTTCTTAGTTCTTGGAGGCCCCTCCATACTGATTCCCACAGACAGCCCTCAAAAGGGAAAACAAAAATTCAATTTCACTGGACACCAGAAATGATCCCCTGTCGTGTGTGTGTGTGTGTGTGTGTGTGTGTGTGTGTGTGTGTATTTGTGTGTGTGTGTGTTCCTGAGAGGGGGTGTGTATTCATGTGTGTGCGCATTTGGGTACACTTGCCTGTGCAGTAGGATGTGAAGGCCAGAGGTTGACATTGAGTGTCTTCCTCTATTGCTAGCCACCTCCCCCCCCGCAATTTTCTTTTTCATTATTTAAATTAGAAACAAGCTTGTTTTGCATGTCAATCCCAGTTCCCTCTCCCTCCCCTCCTCCCCTGTCCCCCACCAACCCTCTATCCCATCCCCCTTTCTGCTCCCCAGGGAGGGTAAGGCCTTCCATTGGGGATCTTCAAAGCCTGTCATATCATTTGGAGCAGGGTTTAGACCCTCCCACTGTGTGTCTAGGTTGAGAAAGTATCCCTCTGTATGGAATGGGCTTCCAAAGTCTATTTGTGTACTAGGGATAAATACTGATCCACTACCAGAGGCCCCATAGATTGCGCAGACCTTCAAACTCACAGCCACATTCAGGAGGTCTGGAACAGTCCTATGCTGGTTTCCCAGCTATCAGTCCCAGATCCATGAGCTCCCTCTTGTTGAGGTCAGCTGTTTCTGTGGGTTTCTCCAACCTAGCATTGACCCGTTTGCTCATCACTCCTTCCTCTCTGCAACTGGATTCCAGGAGTTCAGTTCAGTGTTTAGCTATGGGTGTCTGCTTCTGCTTCCATCAGCTACTGGATGAAGGTTCTAAGATGGAGTACTACTCAGGGGGAAAAAAATGGAATCTTGAAATTCGAAGGCAAATGAATGGAACTGGAAGAAACCCTCCTGAGTGAGGTGACCCAGTAACAAAAAGAAGCCATCCTGAGTGAGGTGACCCAGTCTCAAAAAGTGAGGTGAGTATGTACTCTCTCATATATGAATTTTAGACATGGAGCAAAGGATTACCAGCCTACAATCCACACTGCCAGAGAATCTAGGAAACAAGGAGGACCCTAAGAGAGACATACATGGTTCCCAGGAGAAGGGGAAAGAGACGAGATCTCTTGAGCTAATTGGAAGCATAGGGGGAGGAGAGAGAGAGAGTTAGGAGATAGATAAGGGGAGAAGAGGAGGGGGAGGAGGACATGAGGGAGCAGGAAGATTAAGTCAGGGGAAGAATAGAGGAGAGCAAGAAGAGAGATACCATAATGGAGGGAGCCATTATAGGTTTAAAGAAAAATCTGGCACTAGGGACATTTCCAGAGATCTTCAGTTGAGGGGCATCTAGGTTGTTTCCAGGTTCTGGCTATTACAAATAATGCTGCTGTGAACATAGCTGAACAGATGCCCTTCTTGTATGAATGTGCATCTTTTACTCTCCACCTTACTTTTTGACAAAGTGTCTTTTATTGAATCTGGATCTTGCTGGGTTTGGTTAGATTGGCCAGAGAAGCCCCAGAATCTCCCTGTTTCCACTTGGGGTTACAGACACATGCTGCCACGCCCAGATAGCTGGGGATCTGAGCTCAGGTCCTCACACTTACAAAGCAGGCACTGTACCCCCCACCCAGTTATCTCCCTGGCACAGTGACCTTTCTTTAAACCCCCAGACCTCTCTAGGACTGAGGAGGTGCTACATTCTGTTGGGCTCACTCAGCTGGGAGGGGCAAGCTTCTCTCGAGGGAGTTAGAAAAGAGAAGCCAGGACCAGGCACCTAATTTCTGCATGGCACCCTCCCTTAGAGATGCTGGCCAGAGGCTCACAGCGGCCTGACCCCAATCATCGGGCCTCCAGAGGGGGGAAAGACCCATGCTGGTGCATTTCTTCCTGAATCTGGACAAAATGACTTTCCAATCCTAACAGCGTTTCTTTAGCCCCGGAACCTGTGCCATCAGCATCTTGAAAACTGGCAAAGTCTGAGGAAATTTTGCCTTTCGGTGGTGATGCGACAGTCCATCTGGAGAGGTGACACTGAGTGAAGGAATGAGCCGGTGATTTCAACTTAGACATGTTTATGCATCACAGGAGAACAGCTAAGCCACCCCCAAGTTTATCACATTCATGTTTAAATGGCCAAATTCCTAAAAATGAGCTCATGCCCACAGACTTTGTTGGAGCTGGCCTCAAAGACATGAATTTGAATAGATTAATTTTGTAAAATGCAATTAAAATGTTTAAGTCTGTTAAATCAGATGAGCCAGTGAAGAGGCTGAGGACCATTTACAGGCTCTGTAAAGGGAGTTATTAAAGTTGTATATTGCATAGGAAGTAAGGTTTATAAGCCAAATTCAAAGCTTAAGAAAGCACTGAGTTTTAGAATGTCATTTTAAGGCATCGAACAAATTATACTTGAATGGCACTTTTTTAAAAATTGAAGATATGACTCAGAGTCACCTTTGTGTAAGAAATAAGATATAGCAGGTGATAAAACAACAGAGGAGAAGCCTCGCCATTTAGACCAGGCCCAGGTCAGCTGCCTCTCCATGGATGGGGAAACTGAGGCTCAGGAAAGAAAGAGGCTTCCCAGGAGCTATTTGGTTCTCTAGGGGTTCAGGAGTGCTTCTAAACACAGCAGCCTCCCAGGCACCTGCCCTGGAGCCCAGTTACATCCCAACCCCCAGGCGATGGATTTGGAACCTTCTCAAAAAAAATTCATCTTCATTGTCAATCAGCTTCATCAGATTTGGAATCACCATGGAAACACATTGCTGGTGTGTCTGTGAGGACGTCACCAGAATGGTTTAACTGAGATGGGAAGACCCACCCTGAATATGGGTGACACTAGTTGAGCTGAAGACCCCTACTTAAAAAAAATAAAAGGAGAAGTGAGCTGGCAGCAGCATTGGTCTCTGTCTACCTCCTCACTGTGGAGGCAGCGTGACAGCTGCCTCCAACTCTGCAGCCACGACTTCCCCACCATGAAGAACTGTATGCATCCTCAAACTGCGGGCCAGAGAAACCCTTCCTGGCTTAGGCTGCCCTTGACAGGTGTTTCATCACAGCAATGAGAAACTCAGTGTATGTACTTGTTGTGGCCTTGGATTTCATTTTTACGTATATTATGAGCCCTGACTACACTCTCATTTTCATCTTCGTAAGTCAAGGTTTATATCTAGGAGGCTCTTTGTCCATCTGTCTCTCTGTTTACTTGAAATAATGTCCCAGCATATAGCCTAGGCTGGCCTGCTGCCCTTGCCTCTGGAATGCTGGGATAATAGGTGGGGGACACCGGGCCAGGCTTAGCACCATTTTAATGGCGAGAAACGCATTTTAGAGAGCTGCTTACCACACCCACTTCTTCTCCCCTCCCCTAAGAATCATTGCTTTTCTATCCTTTATGTGTCGCCTCAGCTGGAAGACACTGCAGCATAGCTGTGGGTCTACCCACAGTCCATATCTTCTCTTCCCATGGTTTCATGAGATGTGAATTCAAGGTTGCAACTACCGTTCCCCATTTCCTTCCTCAATGCCAAGATGTCCTCATCTTCCTGTCACACCTCTCTGCTGTCATCCAGGGAATGCTTCCCTCCCCTTCTGCTCTTGGAAGATGCGTCTTCACTTTCTCAGTGTTCATGCTGTAATCTCATCTTCCCGAATCCCCAGATTACTAGTGTCAGCTGCTGCTCATCACAGTTGGAAATCCTCAGTCCTTATTCCTCCGGCTCCCCCAACCCCCACTCCTCAGCTGGAGTCCCACTCTGCCTGTTTGCTCCTTTCCTCCAGGGAATGGAGGCCGACTGCTCTTATTTTATAAACCATATCTTCTTTGGAGTGGTTGAGAGTGCTGGTTGCTCTCCCAGAGGAACCAGGTTGGGTTCCCAGGACCCATGTAGGGTGGCTCACAACCATCTGGGAACTCTGACTTCCTCTCTGGCCTCCAAGGGCACATGTACACGCACATTAAAAAAATAAAATAAATCTTCAAAAGCATGGCTTCTAAACCCCAACTGGAGCAATGCTAGCGAAGCTCTCTGTATCTGCTGCATCTCTGGATCGCCATCTTCAGCATTTACACTTAGTTTGGGTTTACCTTTCTCCGTGTCTTCTGAACCCTCCCCTGTGGTCTTTTCTGGCATATATATGGTTGAAGTGCTGCCTGCAAATTCTGACATCTGAGGCATCCACATGTTCCTATTTCCTCTTTTTTTTTTCAAGACAGGGTTTCTTTGTGTAACAGTCTTGGATGTCCTTTGAACTCATTTTGTAGACCAGGCTGGTCTCAAACTCACTGAGATCCACTTGCCTCTGCCTCCTGAGTGCTGGGATTAAAGGCACGCAGCACCACCTGGATATCTCTACTTTTTCTTGATTACAGGCTACATGTTTCTTCTTGAGCGTATCTAGTGGAGCTTGATTCTATGCCAGGTATCATGAGCACTCTACTCTGGGGTCTGAAAATTCCATGTCCACTGTGTTAGTATGAACTGCTCTCCCTCAGAAGAGGTCCTTCTAGGTCCTTGCTGTGTAATCACTCACAGCCCTTTCCTGCAGGGCTGGCTTCCAGGTTTTCATAGGGTGCCTCTGTTTGGACCCTGTAGTTGGAAATTGAGCCTCATGGATTCCAGTGATGAGCTGGGGTGGTACACTAAACACTAAGCATCATTTATTGCCCTGCTCTTGTCTACGGATGTGATGTGACTGGCTGCTTCAAGTTCCTGCCTTGACTTCTCTGCTACGATGGACTGGAACCTGGACTTGTGAACTAAAATCAACCCTTTCTCTCCTAAATTGCTTCCAGTCACGGTATTTTGTCACAGCAACAAAAGTAAAACCAGGACATGCCCAGCTGCGAAGGTGACCTGGAACCCTGGCACCAAGTCCTCTGTCTGACAAGACAGCTGCTATCTTGTCGGAAATAAGTCATTACGGACTGGAAGAAGTACATTATAGTGTGTTACTCAATCGTTGATAAGCAGGAGGCTCTGCTTCCCCAGCTAGCCACTGGTGCCTACTCAACTGGGGGGTGCCTGCTCATTTGTCTTATGGTTGAACAGTCATCCAGTCAAGAAAGAGCAGGGAGATCATGAGCCCCAGAAGGATGGCAGATTTGGGGTAGGGGCAAGTGGGAAAGACTGTGTCTCTCCCATGGAAAACCCAGCCAATGAAGAATTCAGGGAACAGAGATATGCCGTTAGGAAAAAACAAAAACAAAAACAAAACCCACTGCCATGCGACAAATTACCACATCAATGTTTTCTCTAGACTCATGCCATACTTGTAGTTCATAGTCGAGGACAGCAAGCAAGAGAGAGATAGGTCCACAGAGACCTTCTACAGCTTCTTTCCCTTCTACAGCTTCTTCCTCTTCTACAGCTCACCCTCTGTATTAGCTTCTTTTCTATTGCTGTGACAAAACACCATGGTCAAGGCAGCTTATAAAAATAAAGAGAACAGGTTTAATTGAGCTTATGGTCCCAGGGGGTTAGAATCCAAGATGGTGGAACAAAGGCATGGCAGCAGGAACAGCTGGGAGCACACACCTCAAACCAAAAGCAGGAGGCAGAGAGGGACACTGGAAATGGCACAGGACCTTTGAAACCCCCATCCCCACTCCCGGGGACATACATCCTCCAACAAGACTGCCTCCTAATCCTCCCCAAACAGTTCCACTAAATGGTGACCAAGCATTCAAATGTATGAGCCCACAGGACCATTCTCAGCTACATGACCTCATCCACATCAGACCCCAGCCGCCTTCCTGCCGTGCCTTAAAAGGGTGTGGCTCATAGCAGCCTGACAGCCCAGTTTCCTAAACTACACTGTGAGTCATGATGCCTACAGGTCTCATGACTGAATGTGGGGTGGTGATAAATTTGTCAGGAATGGAAGGTTTCTGCATAATCAATCAATTCAAGATCAACTTCATCCAGGGCCCCTGTGTTTCTGGCAGTACTGGCCTGTGCTGAACCATGTGAATGAGCATTGTATCAGTCACTGCCTCATCAAGATGCCTGATATGAGACTCTTGCCTACTGTGAACCTCAGTGTCTATTTCACTGCACAGACAGAGTTTTCAGATATTAGAGAAAGAAAGACTTTCAAATATTTGCCTCCCATTGGTCTTCAGCATGTCTCTGGATTGAGAATATCAGATCTTGGGGCTGGACAGATGGCTCAGGTGTTAGATGCTAGGCTCACAACCCAGAGTGTAAGAGAATATTTGATTCGTTTAAAAAACTGTTATTTGAATTGCTGACTTGAGTTTTTTTTTAATTCTCAGTGGATTTGGGGTTGGGATTAGGACAGAATCTCCAATAGTTTCTGAAAGTGTTTTAAATATTTTCCTGCCATCTTGTACTACAGTTTATATGCAAAGTGGCATTGATGGTTGTAAAACCAAGATATCAATCAGCTCTGAAAAAAGATTTAAGAGTCTCTAGGTCTCATGGTATCAAATACTCGAGTGCGATTGGATATTTATGTAAAAATAAGTACAGTCACACAGCACAGCCATACATTGACAGGCAAATTTTACTTTTGTCTTTAATGAATGATAAAATTAATATGTCTGCCAAAGCATTGTTCTAAAATAATTCTTTAAAATAACTTAGTTTACAATTTATTATCAATAAATGCTTGGCATGTATATCTGTTTTATTTGTCTATATGCCTGGCATTATATAATGGGAGAAAAAGGATCAACACTAGAAAAAGCTTAAGAAGTCATGTCCTGGGGCTGCAGAGATGGCTCAGAGGTTAAGAGAACTGACTGCTCTTCCAGAGGTCCCAACAACCACATGGTGGCTCACAACCATCTGTAATGAGATCTGGTGCCCTCTTCTGACCTGTGGACATACATGCAGACAGAATACTGTATATATAATAAATAAATAAATCTTAAAAAAAGAAGTCATGTTCTGAATTACTTGTGTTGATGATGTCAGAAAGTCATCTTTATGGTCCATCTTGCAGGAGGCACAGTGTCTCTGTCTTCCCTTTAGTTAGTAGCTGGCTCTTGCCTGCCTGGAGACAGTTTAGCTCATCTCAGGATTGAAAATGTACAGTGTCTTCTCTGTGACCAGACCCTCAGAACCCCTGTACCAGGAAATGGAGGGGGTGGTTAATCTGAACACTCCCAGGACAATGGGAGGTAGGGGTGGAGATCAACCTATGGGAAAAACAGGGCATAAATACCACTGTTCCAAATTGATGTGTTGTCCATTTTGCTTTTTCTCTGGACTGACATCTGATGTCACAAGGCAGAAGAGTAATCTGCTTTGTATTTGTCCCTCCAAGCCCTCAGTACATTTTCCTAAGAAGCAAAGTCGCTGGTCATCACATTGGAAAAACAGACACAAGCAGCCTTCCAAGTGAGTGTTCACAACAGAGACTCTGTAAAGTGACAGATGGGAGATGAGGCTCAGATCTGCAGTGTTAGAGGTGAAGTCTACATAAAGAGGCAAAAGCAGAGGGGGATTCCAGACCCAATAAGGTGGCCAGAGCACCAGAGGACAGTGAATGGAGACCATGAAGAGTGTATAGGAGAGTTTGACGGTACAGGTGTGTAATGCCCGATCCTGGACCACACAGACATTAACACGCAGGTAGGTGAGTTACACCCATCCTCAGGCCATCCAGACATTGACACAAAGGCATGTGATGTCTACGTCTCCATTTAAAACCTCTGTGTTCCACTGGCCTTTGGAATGATCTTCCTAAAGGCCTCTGGGTCCCCACCCAAGCCTATCCCCTATGCCAATCCCATACTCACAACCATGTTCCCCATCAAATGGCCCTTTTGTCCTCAAGACCCTTCCCTGGTGTCCCTTTGCTGTGCAATGGAACCTCCAAAGATGGGAGACAAATGAACCTTTCCTGTCATACACCGATCCTCCCGGGTATTTTGTCACAGCCACGGGAAGCTGACAAATAAACCAAATATACAGAAGTGGCCCAAGCCATTGGCATGTTTGTTCTAGCTGTGCCTGGTGTCCTGTGTGACCTTCTGTGACACACCCATTCTATCTCTGGGTGTAGGAGCTATTGCTATTGACATCCGGTGCATTTCTGCCCCTAAACCCCAGTTCCACGGCCTTCCCCAGCTGGGAATACACTCCTCCATTAGTCTGTAAACTTGTCCCATCAAACCCTTCTTCTTCCCAGGGACCAGGAGACCCTGTGATGTCCGTCAGAGTGGAACATGCCAGTGTCCAGCTCTGCTCCTCTTCTGCCATGGCAGCATCCATTAGAGTCTCAGGCGGGAGGGATACAAGGTCCCCCTGGCAAGGGAGAAAGATGAGACCCCAGCACACAGGCCTTCAGCAGTGAGAAGGCTTTCCACTGTCTTTCCTTCTCAAGCGTTGTTCCGCACTCCAGTTCCATCCTGGGTGGAGGTAGCTGTGTTCGTCAGCCTTGTTGCTGTGACAAAATGCCTGAGAAGGTCAACCTTCAGCTTACCCAGCTTCAGTTCACAGCCACTTCCCTGGTTGATGTGGGGTCTACGAGGTCATTGTGCGTCCCAGAGATGGGAACGTGTGCTAGGGAAGCCTGTTGTCATGGTGACAGAAAAGCTGAGTCAGGAAGAGGCTGAGACACCAATACCCCTTTCAGGGGCACATCCCCAAGAGCCTAACTCCTTCCCTTTATGGTCTACTTCCTGGGGTCCTGCCACCTCTTAGCGGTGCCACAGGCTGGCGTCCGAGACTTAATACCCAGCCTGTGCGGGAAGTTTGAGATCCAGAACACAGCACTTTCTTCTTGACCTCTGGACCCACAAAGGTTCCTGACCATCTCACAATGCAAAATGCATTGTGTCTGACTCCAGGAGTCAAGTGACAGATGCTGAGCCATGAATGCCCGCTGCTTCTAACCCACAGCCCAGGAGGCAGGTGACGGCTTCTGCATTCTGATCTTCCTAGTCACTTTCCTCTCACTAGGGTGATGAATCAGGCTGCCACACTGGAGAGGCTCCCCATGAGGAGGGCCAGCAGTGGCTGCCAATCAACAGCATCCAAGGACCTGAGTCATGCGACCACCAAGGGCACTTGGAAATAGGGTCTTCTCTGGTCAACCCTATGAGTAAGACCTGGGTCCCCACAGGTGCCTGGTTGCAATGTTAGGAGAGACCCTGCACCTCAGGGCCTGCTGAAGCTCTTTCTAGAAAGGGTGGGGTGAAACCCTTGAGCTGTCTCACTCCTCTGTGTCTTGGGATCCTGCGTTATGGTGAATCCCATGGACACAGAAGGGGTGGACTCCCATCTTGGGAAGAATCTTTTTGACGGCTTCAATCCTGATAAAGTTCTCTGTGCAGAGGCTTCTAGTTTGAAATGAATTTGAGGAAGTCCCAGAGGGCAATGGATTCTTTCACAGTTGAACATGCTGGCTCACAACATCTGCCTGGGGACTGGATGTCCCCCAAACTGATGCGATTTCCACTCGTCAATATGGAAAGAAGGGATGTGCCATGCCTTTGGGAGGACACATGTGTGGCTTCTGTTAAGTGTTTACTCCTGGGATGCAGCTGGGGAGGGATGTCTTCCCGCCTGGGGCACAGAACAGACCTGGTGCCTGACAGAAGTCCCATGTGAGTGGGGTGCAGGCAGTGGCAGATGCTCATGGCTCGTGTTTGGGAAGTTAGGAGAGCAGAGAGCAGATGGAAGCCTGGGTCTTGCATCCCGAAGTGTTGATTTCCACAGGCTGAGGGAGGGATGAGGCAAAGGGCTGAGCTGGGGCCTTCCAAGGTCAGAACTCACTGCAGCCAAGCTGGCGATCCAGCCTGGGTTCCTGCTGAGGGTGAGGGTGTCCTCACCCACCACTTGGCAGGGAGGTTCCAACACCCGACATAGTGTCCAGCTGTCCAGGCATTCAGAGAGAGTCAGCTGCCCATTCCAATCCATGTCTCATGGAGGAGGCTTTGTTCCAGGGGAGCGAAGGAAGGGATGATCACAGAGGGCCTACTGGTCAGGGCTCCAGCCTCTAGCTGTTTCTTTGAGCAAGGGGAGGAGGAAGAGATGAAGGGGATGTTGGGCTGGATTCTCCAGCTCAGCTCCAATTCTCTCTCTCCAAACCCCGTCCTCTTAGAAAAGCTGCGAAAACTCCAGTTCTGCATTCCTGGCTGCGACGTCACTCCTCCCTCGAAACTGCTAGTTGCACAAGACCCCGCCTACCATAATTGGGCACAAATGCAGCTTGTGGAGGACGCGTCATCACCCTGCCACTACAAGGTATTTAAGACCCCTCCTTCAGATCGGCCGTGTGATTTCTCTCCTGTCCTCTTCTCCCTACCTCATCTTTGGGGGCTGCAGAGTCACCCAGGAGTGCTTTGCCCAAATAAACCTTTACTTTTTAATTCAGCTTGATCTGGCTTATTGCATCGGTGGAGAAACCTATCGTCTGGGTACAGAAAATCTACCAAGGGGATCCTTTGAAACTTGGCCCACATTAGGATAGAGTCCCTGTCCTTACAGGAGTCAGGAGTAGGGGGAACTGTGACCTCAGTGAGACCCCTACACTCTTACCTAGCCTTAGTGGATTTGGCTTAGAGAGTGAGTTCATAGACCATGCCTCCATGTTCATGCACCACAATAAGGGTCACTTGGAGTAGTCAGGAGTGTCACTATTCCTAAGACTCCCGTACCCCAGTCCCTTAGATTGTTCTAGAACTTAACCCAGGAGGAGAGAGCCCTCGGACTAGGGGGCCTCTGACCTGGGTGGTGGGAATATAATGCTAAACCCACTGTTAGAAGTCACTCTATCAAGGTCTGGGGCCAAGCGCACATTTATAGCCACCCTAGAATAGGCCTGGAGCAGCCCCAGTCAGTGCCTGGCCCTCCAATTCTCAGCCAGGAAGCTGCCCACTCTGGTCTGGAGGCTTTAGGCTGCAGAGATGGCTCAGAGAGAGGTTAAGAGCACTGGCTGCTCTTCCATAGGTCCCAAATTTAATTCCCAGCAGCCACACGGTGGTTCATAACCAGCTATGATGAGATCTGGCACCCTCTTCCTACACGCCAGAACACTGTACACATAATAAATAAATAACAAAGAAAGTGTATAACCTGCAGGTGCAGTTCCCAGGGAGGTGAGCTGGACCATTTTTCTTGCCGTGTGCTGCTTCGTATGGGTCTGAGATCAAGAGACACTGTAAGGCTTCATCACCAACTCCTACCTACCCTGTGGAGGCCATTTCTGTGAATCCACCTCTTTTATTTATTTATTTATTTATTTTTGGTTTTTACGAGACAGGGTTTCTCTGTATTGTTTTGGAGGCTGTCGGTCCAGCCTGGCCTCGAACTCAGAGATCCGCCTGCCTCTGCCTCCCGAGTGCTGGGATTAACGGCGTGCGCCACCACCGCCCGGCGGTGTCTCTAATCTCAATTTCAGTCCTGACCTCTTCATGGCGCAAAGCCGGGCGGTGAATCCACCTCTTAAGCAGATTTCCACGTGCACATTGAGCGCCTGAGGCTCCACCAGCGGCTCCTCCCACCAGCGGCACCTCCCACCAGCGGCTCCTCCCAGCGGCTCCTCCCACCAGCGGCTCCATGGCCTTCCTGTGGGTATCTTACATCTACCAGCCTTTGACAGTGTCTCACCATTTGGTGTCCCTTTCCTGAGCCATTCACTGCAACCCAGAGGTATCACCTGCTCCCTCTCCAAGCCTGAATTCCAGCTGCTCAGCCACAGCAGCCAAGTTCTGATTGGTGTGTCCCCCAGAGCTTTTCTCAATTGGCTATTTCAGTAGTGGATGCTGAGAAACTTCATCCAGCCCGGCAAATCCTCAACTCTGGAGGCTTTGCTTTCCACAGGTCAGGGCTGTTTCTCTCATGTTGTTCAACGTGGGCAGGAGCAACCCACTTTCGAGGCCAGCATTTCTCTACCCAGGGATGTGGGTTATTACCTCATCGTTCACTTCCAAGCCTCAAAACTGTGAGACTCAATGGTCTGCCTGTGTGACTGTCAGCAGCTTTACGTTCGGACTTATGGGAGGTCTCCCCCCCAGGACCAAGTCTTTCACAGTTCAGGGTCATCAGGACACAGTCTGTAAATCACCTTGGTAGAAGCAGATGTCTAGCCTTCCTTGCAGAGCGTCTGTAGAGCAGAGCGGTGTGCTACTGTGGGGCTGTAAGCCACACTGAGATCCTCTGGCCTGGGGCTCCGTGGTGACTGTCATCACTCGAGATGGCTCAAAACAGCTAAACCATCCTGGAGTGATGGTACAAGTTCATGACAGGCTGGTGCGTGTGACACCTGTTGCCATGACTGCTGACACAAAAGGGAGCCACACCTTCCGAGGCAGGAGGGACAGGTCCCATTTGCTGAAGGTCATTAGCTGAGATGAACCACATGTTGCCTCCTCCAGCCACAAGGAGCACAGGAGTGTGACATGATTATCTAGCTGCAAAGGTATCACCTCATGGATTTGGTGACACGCTCCCTCAGGGTGTTTAAAGCCCAGAGTGAAAAGTTAAGTCCTCTGAAGCCAGCACCAGCTACATCCTAATGCCCACTCATGGATACAAAGCAGCCCACAGCTGGGCCCACAGCAACACGAGGTCACAGCCAGGTAGTCATTCTCTATCCCTCCTAGACCACCACCCTCAAATTCATAGTTCCCAATGGCCGGGGCTAAAAATCAGCAGAATCAGATGGTGGAGGGCTTGGCCATGCAAAGAAGACAGCCAGTCAAGTCTCTAGGATGTAAACAGTAAACTCCTTTATTGAGACACTGTTACAATGGTTCCTTTGTTACACAGTTTTTAAAAAATATTTTAGAACACTCTTCTGGGGAGAAGTTAAAATTTGAGGCTTCCCCTTGGACTACTGGGGAATATACAGTGCATCCTTTGGCCTGGAACTTTAAAGGACCCAAGGTTCTATAGTTTTTATCACAGCATTCTATTTACGTTTTCTTGTGTATTTTCGCCAGCATTTGCCCAATTGTGATATATATATATATATATATATATATATATATATATGAAGAGAGAGGGAGAGAGTGCACACACCAGAGAAAATGGAAACATAAAATGATGCCAGGAGCATTTCTGCAAATATAAGAAGTAATTTTTATTGTAAAATATTGAGGATAAAGTGGACTGAGGAGAACAGGACACATTTTGGACTTCAATACAAATTGTGACTTGGAAGGGACTGACAAAGAACCGGACACAGTGAGGGGATAAATCAGATGGGGAGAGAGGCAGAAACCGAATCACATGACCTACACAGAATCCACAGGGCATCACATGGCCATCTTCCAATATGGCTTTTCTCATGCAGAGGCATGCACAGCAGTCCCTGGCTCACGGTGGCATCGTGGCTTTCAGGAAGAATCTCCAGACCAGGCTTTTCTTTGGCAAGAGTAAAATTTGTTCTTCAGGAAACTTTGGGGATGCACGTTGGTGGCATTCATCAATCCTGGTCACTTCCTGGGTGCTTCGCTGTGGTTTTCTTCACTTCAGGGGTGGGGTGGGGTCAGGAGCACCGGAGTGTGGTGGCTGGCTCCCTGGGGCACCGTGACTTACAAGAGTGCAACCCAAAGTGAGCCATTCTTTTCCCTTGCTGGTCCTGGAGACCTCTGCACCCAGAAGACAACCTCTCCATCGCACACACCTTGGAGGAGGAGGGAGAGGGCAGCAGGCAGAGGGCTCCATACCGACCCCAGAACTGACACCTGCACCCAGAGCGCCCCTCTGGTGGAAACACAAACTGCAACCAAGGAGCCACAAAGTCATTGTACATCTTTTGATCCACCCGCTGCTCCCAAGGCAGTCTGGCTAGCAGTGTGGGCACCCAGTGGCTTCCATCCCATCCTTGGCACACACACAGAAATTAGCACCACAAACATTCAGCAACTAAACACGATCATGGATACACAATGTACCGTGCAGCAAGTCTTTGTTTTGCACACGTGTTTTCAAATGAAATAAAAAGAGCCCAGGGGGGAGTCAGGCTTCAGGAAGGACTCCCCACCATCATGAGCACTGGGCACCTGCAGGGAAGAAAGATCTCTGGCACCAATCTGATCTTTAGGTCCTTGGCAAAATCTCAGAATGTGGAGAAATGGCCAGGATAAAGGAGGGTGGGGGAAGGAGTCACGGCAGGCACCCTAATGTTGCCTCTAGGACACATAGCACCACAAGAGACAAGTGTAAAAAAAATCAGCACCAATGTTCATAGTTATTTATCATCTACAGAACACGTGGTTCTCCAGCCCTGGACACTGTCCCATCAGCCTCTGCAGGAAGGAACACGGAAAAAGGAAGCAATCAGGATTAATTTAAGCCCGTGTTTTAATCTGAGTGCATGTAGAAGAGGCAGGATCCCGAATGCCTTTTTATCCCCCTCCCCATAAAAAAATTATCCAGAGCTAATCAAAAAGAAAAAAAATAATTAAAAGTCTGGAAAGGGGCCCAGACACCTGCAGTGGCAATGCAGCTTCTTGCTGACTAAGCAGATTTCCAATTTATTGCACGTTCTTGGGGGCAGGGCGAGAAGTGAGGAGATGCCCTCTACCGGAGAGCCTGATTGCAAGCCTAAGCTGGTGCCCCATCCCAGCCGCCCACTTTCCCCACGGGCCTGAGGCTGGGATTCCATGCAAGATTGAAAGCCAGGCACACTTAACATTTATAACAATACAATACAAATATTTACTTAAAACTCTCACAAAAACATAAGCACCTTTAATCCATCGGAAAGGCACACACGTGGAATGACATTTGGCCTCTGAGTGGATGTTATTGAGGGTTGTTTTTTAAAAAAGAAGGTTTTGGCGACCTTTACAAGACCACCTTAGAACATCTTTTGAAGGTCAAGGGAAATACATATCTTCAAGTTGATTTTTTTTTAAAAGTGATTTCCAAATACTGCCCCACCCTGACTCCCGGCCAACAGTTCATGAACACCTTTGATGAACCTATCAGGAGAGCTGGGGACCAGGGCCTGCAGTGTTGCAAGAGGCTGTGGTGTGGCTAGGTCATGTGATTCGGCTCCGTGGGGACACGGCTCTTTCCCTTTGTTCTCTCTTGGTGTGGGGTCCAATGCCACGGAGGGTCCGAGGCACAGATGAGTCAGGCAGGCAGGGGTGAGAAATGTTCACTGTCCAGGATGGGCCGTGCACAGGACACCCACAGGTGGGGTGCTGAGGTCACGAGGTTGCTCTGAAGACTGGTGGGCTCAGCAGCTCCTAACCCAGGAAGCAAGCTGGCCCCACTTCAAATCCAAATTTCTGTGACGCTTCACCAAAGTCGTTGAACATGATGTCCACGATGGGGACTTGCTCCACTTTGGGGGTGTCGATCTCCAGCACCGTTTTCTGGTAGCCTTTCTTGGTCTAGGAAGGGGGAAGAAGGCAGAGGCAGTTAAAGCTGGGGGCCTCTTAGGGTGGTTAAAGTGCTTAACCCATCACCCCTCACCCAGGTCCCCCTCTGCCCCAAGGCTCCACCAACACTGGCGTCACCAAGAACATCAAGTTGGAAGAGACATGGCCAAGCAGAGATGTGATGGGACTTCTTCACACAAGAGAGGCAGGTGGAGCTCTGCTGCCATTCCAAGCCCCTCCACAGGTATGGGCAGGCAAGGGAACCTTCCACACTACTGTTCCAGAGTGAATTGGGTAAGCTGAAGCATACAGGGGCCACGATGGCGCAGGGCCTGGGCTGGAATGTGGAAGGCTTGCTGAGACTGCAGGGGTGTGTGGGGAGGAGGACAGCACCTTCTCCACCTGGCAAGAGTGTCCTGTCTTCACTGCTTTAACTTCCACTGGCCCAGACCTCACCCACCCACAGCTGTCCCGACAAGACACCCCTGTCTTGTGCTCAAAGCCAGGCTAGGGACATACAGATGCCGTGGAGCATTTGAATACTGCAGGCTCTGCCCAGGCAGATTGACTTGGGGTGAATTCAGAATCTGGAAATTTTCTTCAAATGGGAGGCTTGGGTGATTTTTTTTTATCATTTATAGTCTTCTGGCTGTCTCCTGAGAAACTGAAAGAACTTGCCACCAGGAGTCCTGCATAGATACTGGTCACTCAGAATGTGGAATATGGTTCAGTTTGAGGGCTGACCTGGCCAGGGATGGCCATACCTTTCCACCTCCGTGGACATGCCTGGAACTTATGTGATATATCTGGGGGCTAGAGATATGACTCAGCAGTGAAAAGTGTTCTCGATGCAGATATGAAGAGAAGTTTGAATCCTCAGAAACACACATAAATGTGGCAGCTCACCTGCAATTCCGGCTTTGGAAAACAGAGATGGAGTCCCAGAGCAAGCTAGTTAGCAAGACAAGCCATTATCAGTGAGCTCTGCATTTGATTGGGAGACACTGCCCTGATGAATAAGATCCAGGGTTCCCAACAGACTCCACCGTCAAGTCTCTAATACGCTCACGTGCGTGTGTATACACAAGTGCCCATGCACCCGGATGTGTGCTTATACATGAAAAAACATGCACAAGTATGTAACCACACACATAGAAAACATAAAAGCAGAGAAATACAGAGACAGCGGCCCACGCCTTTAATCCCAGCACTCAGGAGGCAGAGGCAGGAGGATTTCTGTGAATTCAAGGCCAACCTGGTCTACAGACTAAATTCCAGGGTAGCTCGGGCTACACAGAGAAACCCTGTCTCAAGAACAAATAAACAAACAACAAACAAACAAACAACAACAACAAAGCAAAAAAGAAAAGAAAAGAAAGGAAGGGGGAAAATCTGGCTATCTTCAGGGGCTGGACTTACATACCCACGAAGCTAGCTGTGGGATGGCTGAGACCCTCACCCTCGTAGCCAGTCCAGGGAGCCAGAACCAGCTACCCCTGGGTCCTGGGCTCGGCTCCTGGACCCAGACTCACATGAGGTCATCAGCATGGCCTCTTCGAGACCCTGGACGGTGGTATAGTCTTGGGAAGCCACGTGAGGTCAGTGACGGGGTCTCCATTTTTGTGTACCAGTGAGTCATGAGCCCGCAGGCTTACACCAGGCCCCACTTCCTCCCTTTACGGCATCAGCATGGAGTGGGCCTCTCTCTCTCCCACCCCGGGGACCACCGTGTGTGGAGCTGGCAGGCGATTTCACATGGATTTGTGGGGCCCCGTTGCTCCAATTATCAGAGTGCTTAGAGAGGGGCGTATTTAAAGAAGAGACATAAATAACCATTGCCAGCCAGCAACGGCCCCCCAGGGGCGCACAAAGCTGCACAAACAACAGGACTGATGTAGAGTGACTCCTGGCCCTTCTGCAGGGCCGGCCGCTTGGCAGCCCCGTCAATCAGGCTACCCAGCCACACAGTGCCAGCGTCGCAATTCCAATTTCAGTGGCTGTGATTACAGAATGAATCAAGCCGGCCTCCCAGGGCTGGGCAGGCCTCGGCACCACTGGCCTGCGTGTGGAGGACTAAAGCCTCCTGAAGGAGCCCTGCAATTGAATGCGAGAATCGTGACCTTTCAAATCACGGCCGGACTTCTCAGGGTCTTGGGGGCAGAGAGCATGTTGGCCACTCCAGTCAGCCTTGCCTACTGCTCCCCTGTGGTGCCTGGAGCCACCACAGTCCCGCCAGTCTGTTCCCTCTCCCTGAATTCCCTCCTAGTACACAGAGCCAATTTTTTTCCATCAGCGGGTTATTCCGTTCTGAGCCATTACTCCCCCCCCCCACCTCTTCCCAGGCAGGATCTTTTCTTTTCAGGAGTAAAACAGAGTGGGGGCTGCTTCTCCCTGTCCCACAATTGCCTCTGCATCCAGAGATGCTGTGGCTGCCACGGCTCACAATGAGGTTTGGGGCTGCGACTAGAACAGCTCTCCCACATGGAGATGGTCAATGTAGGCTATGGTCAGGAGAACTTGCACTTCAGCCCCACACTCTCTCTGGGTCAGCCTGTCCCTGGAGCTGTGTAGGGAGCTCCCCAGTATGGTTGTCTACCCCCTCAGAAGACCAGTTCTGGCCTGGGAGGGAAGATGTTCCAGTCAGTAGAGAGCTTGTCATGCAAGCATGAAGACAAGAATATGATCCCCACATTTTAAAAGCTGGGTATGAAGGCTAGAGAGGTAGCTCAGTGGCTGGGAACCCTTGTTACTCTTACAGAGGACCTGGGTTCGATCCCAAGCACCCACATGGTGGCTTACAACCATCCATGGCTCTAGTTCCAGGGGATTCAATGCTATCTTCTGGCCTCCATGGGCACCAGGAATTCATGCAGTACACAGACATACATGTGTCACACACATAAAATAACAATTAAGTAAATCCTTAAAATAAAGCTGTATATGGTGGCACATGCTGGCAATCTTGGTTCTGGGGGTGCGTGGGGTGGGGGAAGGCTGCCCGATTCCTGGGGTTCACTGGCCAGTCAGCTTAGCTTACTTGGCAACTTAAAGCCAGTGAGAGACCCTGCCATTCTACAGGAGTGACAATCATTTGTGCCAATCACATGTACCTCACACACTAGTATATACAAGCACACACACACACACACACACACACACACACACACAGAGAAAGAGCGAGCAAGAGAGAGAGACAGACAGAGACAGAGAGACAAAGAGAGAGAGAGAGACAGAGAGAGAGAGAGACAGAGAGAGAGAGAGAGGAGAGAGAGAGAGGGAGGGAGAGAGAGAGAGAGAGAGAGAGAGAGAGAGAGAGAGAGAGAGAGAGAGAGAGAGAGAGAGAGAGGTCTCTAAACTCTAAGCCGGACCTGCCCAAGTCAGCCACACTCTGACAAGGCCAGGCTGGGGGCATATTTGGCCTCCAGTGCATCCTCAACACACAGCTCTGGGAATGGCACACAGAAGCTACCCCAGAGATTTGCACTGAGTGAGCAGCACACCCAAGGGGGGCGGGCATGCAAGGTGGTATCATTGGCATATGCGATACTCACAGCACAGCCATCCACCAGGGCGCGGATATAAGGGTTGTTATCGTAAGACATCTCCTCATCGTTGGAGCCCAGGAAGCGGATAGCCTTGTCGTAGCTGCCTGTGGCGGCATCCTGCCAGGCCACTGACTGGTAGCAGTTGTAGGTGATGTTCTGGTGGGCAGAGGCACTCAGCAGCCGCAGGAAGGTCATTTGCACCACGCCCACAGGGTTGCCTTCAGCGTCCACATAGGAGAGCTGGGGGTGGGGACAGCAAGGGGGTCAGCAGGGTGGAGACACAGCCATGGCCACAGAGTTGCCCACATCCACACCCAAGCCCCTCTCCCCGAGGTCGCTGCCTGGGAGCTTCCGTACTCCTTGTCCCTGAGGCCAGCACACAGGGTCTCCTGGGAGCTCCAGGAACAGGAGCCAAGTGAAAACACACCTTGTTTTCTCCAGGGACTGACAGGCTGCTTACTATCCTTCATCCAGAAGCCCTGTCTCTCCAGATTCAGTGCCCACACTGCTTCCTCCAGTAAGCCTGCCTGGGTCAGGTTTTCCTGCATTTGACCCTCTTTTCTGTCTCCAGCTTCCAGGCCACTTTTGAGGAGCCAACTACCCTCTTCCCACTAGGCAGGGCCTGGCTGGCATGACTGCACTGAATGAACATATGTTCCACTAAGACCTGCCTTCCTGGGACCATGCATGCTACAAGTAGCTCATCCTGCTGTCCCTGTCACTGCGCTGAGTAAAGGAAGATGGCATGGGCTCTTGTGGACAGAGGGGAGGCCACTTGCTGAGTGTTCAGGATATAGAACACCCCACTCAAGAGCTAGAATGGCCAAGACTCTGGGGAACGGCACAGCCTGGATGGATGACGGACAAGGCTGAGTAGGACCTGAGCTGTGTGGGGATTCGAGTAACCGGGTGTACCCTGGAGGTACAAGGGTGTCCTCTTCTGTAGGGAGACAGGATTCTGGGGCAGCAAACAGGCTATTCTTCTGACCACTGGCCACAGCAAGAAAAAAGGTCTCTGGAGAGATGACCCCCTCCATGGAAGGCCCCACCCTTCCACAGCCAACTAGGGACAGCATCAGGGAAAAAGAATGCCACTTGGTAAGTGGCTCCCACGGTGTCATCGCTACCACAAGCCACTCTGCTCTGCTTGGTACAGGCTGGCACGGGCACCCCAAGAAGAGAGTCTCATTTTCTACATCTCTTTTGCAGAGGGTTTTCTGAGGCATTGGCATTGGCATTACCAGGGGTGCAAAACTCTTAACTGTGGGACAAAGCGCTGGCTCCCCCAGCCTGGGTGTGACTGGAGGACTTTCTCCAGGTAAGGACTAGCAGGGCTCAGCTAGGCAGGGCCTGTGACGACATTTTCATCAAGGAAAAGACACTGGCAGAGGTTCGTGTGTCACTCTGGTAATCCCAGCTCCTGTCAGCCGCTGCTCTAACACTGTTCTGTGTTGGCATGTGGACAGTGAAGGCATGCTGGGCTGTGCTGGGTCTCGCACAGGGAACGGTGACCAAGTAAACAGTGACAACTTCAGAACCCGTGTTTCCAGCGGTAATAGGAGGAAAGAATGGGGTGGTGGAGCCAGGCCCAGGACTCTGTCCTTCCCACCACGGCAGCAGGACACCCTGGGAGCTTCCAAGCTGTCAGCAAACTTCCCTCCCCTGGAGACAGCTTGAGAAAACCCATAGTCAGATTGCAGAGGAAAACGCATACCAACCGGTGGTCTGGGCATCTGGTGCTCCTGGGAGGTCACATGACTGACTCAAGAAAGGACAAATGCCACAGCAGAGGCAGGGTTGGCACCAGACACAGAAGGACCCTGAGCTCCAGGAGTAGCCAAGGTTGGCATCTTCAAGTGGCCCTGCCCTAGAGGATTCCCTGCCATCTCAGTGTGAGCGGCCATCTTGGGCAGCTCAGAAAGGGATTCCTCCCCAAGCCCTCCCCCCCGTTACTGTGGTTCTTACTGGGAGCTAGGAATCAGGCAGTGGAGCCTAGAGGTAAATTGGTTTGCCTTGGATGATCCCTGCACCTCTGTCCCTGGCAGCCAACTCAGGATAAAGGTCAGAGGGGGCTGCCTAGATATGGCTATTCTAGGGCCATAGCTCCTTCACAAGGATAGTGACTGGGGTGGGCGTCCCCTGGGGGATCTGGACTACATCAGGTGGAAGCCATTTGGGAAGGGGAGAAGCCAGGCCAAGCTCAGGCATACAGGACCCCGTGGATCTCGGGCCTGGGCAGTTTCACCCCCACAGCTCCTTCTTGCCTCAGGTCTCCTGTCACTGCTCACTGGGCCTCCCTCCCCACAGGTCCTTCTGTGTGCCAGCGGCTCTCTTCTGAAAAAAGCAAAGGAGGCAGAGGAGAGGAAACAGCAGACAAGGACGCCCGGCTCCCAGCAAGGGAAGAGAAGGCTGTGGGGCTGAAGCCAGACGAGCACAGGCCTGCAGCTTCTGTGCACAGGTTTAGTGTCTCGGGACCCTGACAGACAGCCAGGCACGCCTCCAGGCTAGGGGATGACAGAGGCTTGGCGGAGGGCAGGATGGTCCCGGAAGCCATCGAATGCTCCAAAACACGCGGCTCTGTGCTCATTAGAGGCTGAGGCTGCTGCAGCACTGAGAGGCAGTGAAAGCCCAAATGCGGTTTGTGTGAGCAAGGACCCAGGGGCTGAGGTGTGGCTGGACCTGGAACCCGGAGTCTGGCAGGGTGTCACAGGGCTTTGCGCTGACTTCAGCGAAGGCTCAGTGTGCTTGGGGAAAATGTCCCCTTTTGAGTGGGAGGGCACTGGTCTCACAGCAGTGAACGGAAGTAAGTTCCTGGCCTCCATGCTGGCCACAAGAGCCTTCTGGTTGACACTTTAAGATCTTGTCTCCTCCGAGGCGACTGCGTTCTGAGATACCCCTCCCATAAGCTGAGCACAGACTAATGAATATATGTGGGGTGCAACTGAGGACTGCAAGGCCAACAGCAGCCAGATCCCGCGGGCCCTGCACAGCCCAGGAAGAGGGTGTGAGCGGCAGTGGCCTGGAAGAACCCTCAGGGAACCGTCCCGTCTGCTGTGACCACGGATGCAGGCGTGTCTCTGACCTGGGCACGTCAGCCAGGCTGTGCCGCCTGTAAGCGGCATGTGGCTCTACTGGAGCGCCCACCTCTGGCTGTGGATGCCTTAAATCTCAGTGGGAAGCTACCTACCTACTTCCAGGGTGGAAGGAACTCTGACCTGGGAGAAAGAGGAGGCAAGAGGAAGGGACATCACACCCACCGATCGGCCTTGCTGTCAGGCATGTGGAGCAGCAGTTTGGCCTACAGGGCAAGAGCGGGTGTGGCAGCACCAGAGCCAGGCCGAGCCGCAAGCAGGCAGCGCGAGGCGGCCACTTACCAGGGAACCCCGTTTGTACTGACTATACCAGGTGGAAGGCTGCTCTTTGGGCCAGCGGGCCATTTTACTCTGCAAGATAGGAGATGGCGGGTTTAAAGTGACAACCGCAGAGGACGTGGGGTCACCTTACCAGTTTCCCACGCTTGAATTCACTGAACCAGGAACCTGGGTTTTCTTTGGGCCAAGAAGTGATTCTGGCCTACACATCAGGCAGGGATGGTGGGGAGGGAGAGAAACAGAAAATGAAAGGGTTACTTCTGCCTCTGCAGACAGACCTGCCCAGCTCTCCCAGCCCCTGTGGTTCCCCCTAAGAGCTGAGGCCTTACCCCCATGACGTGGGATGACAACAGCTCTGGAGCACTACAGTGGTCAAGTACATGACAACACAGTCATGTCAGGGCTACAGACCGCGCCCTATCAGCCTGTGTGCACCAGGGCGTCAAGTGACTGCTGCAAGGTACTAGTGGGGCAGTAAGTGACAAATGCAGATGTCTCATGTCAGTGACAGGAAAGTTTCAGCCAGCATGATGGCTGGGCTAGAAATGTGTGGGCATCTCATTCCACTCTCAATTTTGAGATGCGGCGGCTCGGGCTACTCAGCTGCCACCTCATACTGCAGCAACATAGACAGCGCCACTGTGTGTGTGTGTGTGTGTGTGTGTGTGTGTGTGTGTGTGCGCGCGCGCGCGCGTGCGTGGTATTAAAATCTTCACTGGGGACTTGTGGTCTTTGGGGTCCTTGGCACCGTTAGGTAATAAGCCATGACAGGGGAACAAAGGCTGCCTCAAAGCCTCTTGGAATTTCAGGGCTAAGTTGACACCCTTCATCATGGGCTTGTTTCTGTGCCTTCCTAGCGGAGTATCACTTACGGTCTAGTGGGTACCTGAGCCTCTGTAGGGTAAGGGTGGGAGGTGGTGTCCCTGGACTGACTCACTGTAGATGTGGAAAGAGTTCTCCAGACAGCCTGGGCCCACACTGGGATATCTGGTTCTTTTGTTGTTGTTGTTTTTGAGACAGGGTTTCTCTGTATTGCTTTGGAGGCTGTCCTGGAACTCGCTCTGTAGACCAGGCTAGCCTCGAACTCACAGAGATCCACCTGCCTCTGCCTCCCGAGTGCTGGCTGATCTAGTTCTTTAGAGACCCATGGTTGGTGGGGGAGAGGTAGGGATATGAGTCACTATTGATCGCCCCCCTTGAGCTGTCTGGGTGCTAGGACAGAATAGACTGCTGGAGAAATGAGGTGTCATGTCTGCAGGATCCCCCAGACTCCTCCACCTTTGCCTGTGGTTTTCAGACCTGCCAGTCAAGGCCACACTCAAACTGTGTGGGAGCAGTTCCTCCCAAGTTAGGGACCAAGCACAGGCTTCACTTCGGACTTCTGCTCAAACCTGCTCCAGGTCCTGGAGCCCTGTGTCTCAGTGCCACTAGGAGAGGGTCTCTTCATCTTGGGCAGGGAATCCCTGGCCCAGCCTGCAGTCCATTCATGTGGAAAAAGCAAACAGCCAAAATGCAGTGTTTGTGAAGCCTCCATCTGACACAGGCCCAGAGACAGCTTGGCTACCAGAGGCTGTCTGTAGAGAGCAGAGCACCAGGAGGGGTGAGAAAGGTCTCTTGGTTCAATCCCACCCCCAGCTCTGGCCAGATGGAGGGATACAAGAAATCTCAGATTTCTGCAAAGCCCTGGCTTGTCCTGGGGAGTCCAGGAAACCAGGATGCAGAAAGGGATGGCTGGATGGATGACAGAAGCTTATGAATCTCTCACCCCTGCTCTGTTTCTGCTGCCACCAGCTGAGTGTGACCCAAGGGTATGCTGGAGCTTACCACTTCCACAGTGTGATTCAAAGTGGGGATGACAGCCCCAGGGACCCCTTATGCTCCCTCCAGCAGGAACACACTTCCCAGGTGCTAGGGTCACAAGGAAGCTATGGTGTGGAATGCTTACATGTTGGGCCCCAGCCCCATGGGGTCTCTGTGAGTTGCTGGTCAGCCTACAAGTGCAACTTGTTTTCCAGTCCAAGTGCTTTCTGTTTTCTAGTCCTGGCTTACTGCCCTGGCCTTGACCCTCTGACATCAACATCCAGCAGGAGGAAAACAACGATCTGTTCTACCTGGGGTTTTTTCCACTGTGCTGTAAATTTGTATAAAAAGCTCCTCCCTCCTACAAGAGAGAGACCTCTTAGCACTTGCAATGAAGACGCACACACACTCTCCTGGCAATAAAGGCAACACATGCATTCTATTAGTACAAACAGCTGGACGTCTGGTCTTTCTTTCCCTGATACCTTGGAGTTGCTTGTGGCGCTGGTGCCACACTTACACACACACACACACACACACACACACACACACACACACACACACACACACCTGTGGCCTCCAGAAAATGGCATGGGGAAACTCTGAGCCATCCCTGGATGGATGGAGGGACGCTGAGGCTGGAAGCATGGTCACCCTCTCAGATGTGGAAAAGGTACATTTTCTTCCTGCCTGTCCTAGGCCAGAGTAGCCTCTACAATTTCCATACCCACCAGGTGCATGCAAATTTCCACTGACTCAATTCTCAACTTTATATGGGAAAACAAAAGACCCAGGAGAGCCAAAACAACCCTGTACAATAAAGGAACTTTCAGAAGGCATCACCGTCCCTGACTTCAAGCTCTTCTATAGAGCTATAGTAATGAAAACAGCTTGGTACTGGCACAAAAATAGACAGGTAGGCCAATGGAATAAAATTGAGGACCCTGATGTTAACCCACACGCCTATGAACACCTGATCTTTGACAAAGAAGCTAAAACTATACAATGGAAAAAAGAAAGCATCTTCAACAAATGGTGCTGGCATTAACTGGATGCTGGCATGTAGAAGACTGCAGATAGATCCATATCTATCGCCATGCACAAAGCTTAAATCCAAATGGATCAAATAGCTCAACATAAATCCAGCCACACTGAACCTCTTAGAAGAGAAAGTCAGAAGTACCCTTGAATGAATTGGTACAGGAGATGGCTTCCTGAACATAACACCAGTAGCACAGACACTGAGATTGACAATTAATAAATTGGACCTCCTGAACTGAGAAGCTTCTGTAAGGCAAAGGACACAGTCAATAAGACAAAACAGCAGCCCACAGAATGGGAAAAGATATTCATCAACCCCACATCTGACGGAGGATTGATCTCCAAAATTTACAAAGAACTCAAGAAGCTAGTCTCCAAAACACCAAATAATCCAATTACAAAGTGGGGTACAGAACTAAATAGAGAATTCTCAACAAAGGAGTCTAAAATAAATGGCTGATAGACACTTAAGACAGTGCTCAACATTCTTAGCCATCAGGGAAATGCAAATCAAAACAACTCTGATATACCATCTCACTCCTGTTAGAATGGCTAAAATCAAAAACATCAATGACAGTTTATGCTGGAGAGGATGTGGAGAAAGGGGAACACTCCTCCACTGCTAGTGGGAGTGCCAACTCGTACAGCCACTTTGGAGATCAGTATGGAGATTCCTCAGGAAAATGGGAATCAGTCTACCTCAAGATCCAGCAATTCCACTCTTCACCAAAAGATGCACATTCATACAAGGACATCTGTTCAACTATGTTCATAGAAGCATTATTTGCAATAGCCAGAACCTGGAAGCAATCTAGATGCCCCTCAACTGAAGAGTGGATAGAGAAAATGTGGTACATTTACATAATGGAGTACTACTCGGCAGAAAAAAAAACAACGAAATCTTGAAATTTGGAAGCAAATGGATGGCACTAGAAACCATCCTGAGTGAGGTAATCCAGTCACAAAAAGGCAAACATGATATGCACTCACTCATATATGGATTTTTGACATGGAGCAGGGTACTGTCAGCCTACAATCCCACCACCAGAGAATCTGAGAAACAGGGAGGCACCTAAGAGAGATATGCATGGTACCCCAGAGAAGGGGAATGGGACAGGATTTCCTGAGGGGATTGGGAGCATTGAGAGAGGGGAGGGGGAGAGGGCTGGAATAAAGAGGTGGGGAGAAGAGGAGGGGAGAGGAGGACATGGAGGAGCAGGAAATTTGAGTCAGGGGAAGAACAGAGGTGAGTAGGATGAGAGATACCATAATAGAGGGAGTCATTATAGGTTTGAGGAGAGTTCTGGCACTAGTGAGATTTCCAGAGATCTACAAAGATGACACCAACTGGCAATCTAAGCAATAGTGGAAAGGCTACCTTAAATGCCCTCCCCCTGATAATGAGATTGATGACTACCTTATATGCCATCCTAGAGCCTTCATCCAGTGGCTGATGGAAGCAGAGGCAGACACCCACAGTTAAACACTGACCTGAACTCCTGGAACCCAGTTATAGAGATGGAGAAGTGATGAGCAAAGGAATCAAGACTGGGCTGGTGAAACCCACAGAGGCAGCTGACCTGAACAAGGGGGAGCTCATGGGCCCCAGATAGTGACTGAGAGTCCAGCATGGGACTGATCCAGACCCACTGAATGTGGATGTCAGTGAGGAGGCCTTGGCAGTCTATGGGGCCTCGGGTAGTAGATCAGCATTTATCCCTGGTGTACAAATGGACTTTGGGAGCCCATTCCACACGGAAGGATACTCTTTCAACCTGGACACATGGGGTAGGGCCTAGATTCTGCCCGGAATGATATGACAGACTTTGAAGATCCCCCATGGAAGACCTTATCCTCCCTGGGGAGTGGAGGGAGAACGGGGTAGGAGGTGGGGGAGGAGGGGATGGAAAGGGAGCTGGGATTGACATGTGAAGGAAGCTTATTTATAATTTAAATAAAAAATTAAAAAACATCCTTCCTACATGACTGAGCCCCTGAAAGGCCACAGGGGGACTGATTGACACCCCACAACATCTCTTGGGTCAGAGCCCAGCTTCTGCCTGCAGATTCTTCACACACACCCCTGCCTGGCACTTCAGAGGCCTGGGATAAACCCCACAGAAATAAGCCGGCATGTGCAGTTTAGGGACAAGCGGCTTCCAGATGTCTTGTCCCCAAAGTTTTAGGTTGGTGTGGACTGTGGTGCTGCTGAGCTGCAGGGAAGGCTGCCTCTCACGGGACAGTCCCAGGCTGCACCTGCATGCCTGAAATATCTCATCTTAGGATCACTTAAGAGCAACTTCCAGAAGAATGCCCTTGGTTCTGAAAATGATTGGCCTCTGGCTTTTAGCCTTAAAGCTGCATACACACAAGAAATACTGAAGCCCTGGCCCGAGCGGAAGCAGGCAGGAGACACGGGCACTCACCCCCTCAGACTTCTTGTCAGGGAAGACACACGTGGATCCTCCGGCTGTGAAATTGCAGTAGACTTTGAAGGAGTCCCTGGAGCACCCTTGGTTGGGATCGACCCAGTATTCACCTGGATTTCAGAGGCAGGGAGGCAGATTCATGAGAATGGCTCCCGGGACAGTAGCAGAAGCCACCGCAACATCTCAGCCTAGCTGTTAAACGCACAGCCAGGGCCATAAAGCCACCGGCACAGCCTTCCTTCCCCATATCACAGCACTTTCCGTTTCCTGCGGGAAGCATAAAGACTGGCGGACAGCCCTGTTCACAAGAGCACGGCTGGGCATGCCGCACACTGTGTAAGTGTCTGCCGACCTTGATGGATGAACGACAGAAAGACAGAGAATATCCTGAGAAGAACCTGGAAATTCGCAAGTGTGGAGTCAGGATTTACTGGAATCAGACACCCCACAAATCCCGCAGGAGGAATGTCCCTGTTTCCTGGGGGAAGGCAAGCTGGTTTTGGTTTACTGCTCCATTGGCCTTTGGTTTAAAGAGGGTGAGAGTGGGGATCCATGGTTCTGCCAGTATTTAAAACCTGCTTTCCCAAGCATTGCACATCCTGACATCAAGCCGCCTCGAGGGCTAGCTAAGTGCCAGGCCAAAGGCATCTTACACACTGTCCTTTTACCACTCACAGGGCATGTTTCTGCCCCCATTTTACAGATCAGGAGCAATGAGGCTCAGAGTAAAGCAGGAAAATGCCTGATCAGCCTTGAAGTCTTGGAGCTCGCCCCCTATCTGGCCTCCTCTGTGTCATCTCCCTCTCTGACATTCCTGCAGATTAATTAATAAAGGGTGTAGCCTACTCTTCCTCCCACAGACGGTGAGTGAGGAGGTGGCTCTGACTGGCCCAGTCTCCCATTCTGTGGCTCACCGTCTGGGAAGTCAGGATGGCAGAGCTGTAGGTCCTTGCAGGTACGGGCGGGATTCTGCTGTGTGCCCAGTGGCCGTTTCATCTGCTCAATCTCCAGCTTCAGGGAGTTGAGGGAGCCAAAGATCTCCTCCATGCCATCTGCATAGTCCACGTAGCTCTCCCCAGCCCCATCATCTAGGAGCTGGCTGGCATCGATGTTCCGCCGAGTCCTGGATGCCTGGATTGGCAGGGGCTGGATGACCTCACCTGGAGGGCCCTGGGGTGCAGAAGAGATCAGTCATGCTAGAAGAAGACACAGATGGCCCTGATCCACGGGCAGAGTTAAGATGACCCTGAACCAGAAGCCTGGGTCTCTCGGGCTGTGTGTCCTGTGTTGGAAGGACAACTGCCAGCCCACACTGTTCTCTCCTTCCTATATCCTAAATATTCCATGCCCATCCACCAACCACGTGTTTCCCTGGGCTAAGTGCCTTTCTTCCCTGAGCTCAAGGCCCTGCCTCTCCTCCAGAGTGCAGTGGCTCAAGGCCTTAGCTTTGTCTGTTGTTCTGTCACACAACAACACACATCATAATACTAACATAGAAACTTGCTGGATGTTTATACATGACAGTTCATACACATACATATGCAAAATGCACAGACAGAAACACACACATTCATGTTCACACACATATATGCAATCTAGAAATACCTACACATTTATACATTCATATTCATGTATATATACATACATGCACAATACACACATACAGAAACACACACGCATATTCACAATACATGTATAGAAACATGCCTCTACATTTACATAGGTATGTTGACAAACACATACATACACAAATACATAAATACATATGCCCATACGCATATGCATGTTCACAATACATATATGCACATATGCAATGTACATACAGAAATATACACTACATATTCATGTTCATATACATAAGCACAAAAATACATATACATGGCTACATATATCATGTTCCCAAATATGCCCCTGTATATGTACACAAATGCATGCTCACACACATGTACATACATATGCACATCTGTGTATATACAAATGCATGTTCATATATATGCACACACATATACATATAGAAAAACACTTTCATTTTTACAATGCATATTCACACACATATATGTATGTGTACAATACACAGATAGAAATACAAATACCTGAATGCATGTTCTTATATGTACATACATATAAATATTCATAATAGATATACATATACATAGAGAAGCATATATAACATATCTATATATTCATGTTCATATAAGCATATATACACATTTACACACCTAAATACACATATGTATGAAAGTTCACACACATGCTTATAGCACAGAGAAACATAAACATGCACTTGCACATGCATATGTGCATGCTTATACATGTATATTTCCACACCTATGTATAGGGTACACACAAATGCACAAGTCCATACTTACAAACATGCATAGAGGCACAAATTATTACTTACACATATGAATATATACACACATAACTAAGCATACATATGCATGTACAGTCATATGGCACACTTATATAGTTTCATATAGCCACATACATACATGCACACGCACATTCCCCCAGTCTCTGGCCAATAATCCTACTCAGGGCAAGTCAGCCCATGAGCTCCTTGGACAGATCTGTGACACTCACAGATCCCTCTGCCCGCCCCCCCCAGCCCCAGGGACCAGCCTCTGGATATCCATCTGAGTTTCACTGCATGTCACTTAGCAAGTCCCACAAACAGACGCTCCCTCAGTCTCCCTCCACACTTCACAGACTACTTACGGGTGGGCCAGGGAGTCCTGGGTGGCCTGCTTCGCCCTTCGGGCCAGTGGGACCCTGGGGAGAAAGCAACAAACTTGGTCATGGGGCCTTCTGTGATCTGATAGTCCTACTAGCTCTGGAAATGTCAGGACAAAGGGACAAGGCAGGCAGGACTTCTCTGCTCCTGAGGCTGGCACCCTCCTCAGACGGGAGCAAACAGCCCAGATGTGTTGGTCTGGGACGGGCTGGGCTCATTCAGAAAGACAGGAGACGGGTGTCACAAAGAAATGCAAATGCCAACAAACAGGTTTCTGGAAGCATGCCAGCTGCATGGGCCACAGTGGGCAATGTAAACCCGACCCTCGGCACGACTCCATCCCACCTCAGCCTGCAGGGCCATTATCAGAGAGACAGAGAGAAGTGCCAGAGAGGATGGGACTCTGCTGGTGGGAATGCAGAATAGCTCTGTCATGGTGGAACCTAAACGCAGATGGACATGCCACGCAATCTCGCTGTTCTACCTCTTAAGTGTGCATCCGAGGACACAAAGTCACTGTGTCTGTGTGACATTCCCACACCCGTGTGGTTACTGCTAAGACGTGGGATCAGCCTAGGTGCCCCAGCTGGTGAATAAGGAATGCATCGTGCACACAGGAGTGTTGCTCAGTCATAAAGAAGGACATCTTGTCCTGTGCATGGGGACATGGGGGAGGGGTGGTGGCAACCAGGGGCCCGCTCAAGTGAACATTACCAGAAATACAGTGTAGAATGATTTGAACAGTAATAGTTAGTAGAAAGTGGATGACAGAATGGTTGATTTCCAGAGGCTGGGGGAAGGGACAGGGGGCTGGGACATTGGAGGGAGGGAGGATGGACGTCGGGTACCAAACACGGTTACACAGAAGGAATAAAACGTGGTGTTCTGCAGTACAGTGGAGGGACTACTGATACGTGTACTAGCCTGCTAGGTTTCACGAATACCTAGAGAGGCTGGAGGGCTCCAAACACAGGGTCACAATAAAGACACAGAAACACCGATGACTCCAATTTGATGAGGACATGTCATATGCACATAGTGAAAAGCCACACTCAGGCCCATGAACACATGAGAAGAGGCTGCAGGATCTGGCAGAGCTAGTGAGTCTAAATTGATTTTATCCCATTGTACCCCATGAACAGCTACAATTAAAATAATACTTGAAAGCAGCCATCAGTAGAGCAATAGAATCGTTTTTTCCCCCAGAGAAAACAAGGAGCATCAACAGCACACAATGGAATGAGGAAGAAGACAGGAGGGGTGGAGAGGACCTCCACGGGTCAGGGTGAGTGTCCAGGGTAACCCACTTCCCAGGGGACTCTTCTCCCACCTCCCAGGTAGTCTCAGGTATCATGGGTCCCCTCAAGGCAGTCACTTACCGAAGAGCCTTTAGCACCTTTGGGACCTGGAGGGCCCTGCAGAGAGCAGAGGTCAGAATGTCAGTAAACAGAGGGGCCAACAGGTCCTAGTTTTGCTCAGCCTGTCCCTGACCTCCTGACTCCTCTCTGCATGTGCTTGGCTGGTGGGCAGGAGGAGGGCTGGTTGTAGCTGCCATTCACCCCCCTCCCCCAGGAGGCAGAGGATGTCTCATGAGAAGCCACCCTGCCCACAATGCTCAGCTTGAGAATGACATTTGGACATTAAGAGTCAAGGGAGTTCTGGGCTCCCGAGAGGCCTCAAACAAGGTAGCTGCTGGACATCCATGGCCATGTGGGCCCAAGGCTCATCTGACACAGACAGGTCAGAGTGGGCAGAACTCAGGGATTTGGGAGTGACATTGGGGTTCTGGACCCTCAAAACACAAGGGAGGCTTAGGCCAGGTTGCCGAGAGGGCAGGTCCCTCATTCTCAAACCTGGACTGGGCTGGCCTGGCCCATGCACATTAGGAAGAGGAGAGCCAAGACACTCCCCTCCCTCACTCCACATGCTTACAGAAGGGTCTCCATTCTTTGGGAGGGGATTCAGGCATTAAAGTTTCCCCCCTCCCTTCCCCATTGGCAAGGCAACTAGGGAACCAGCAACCCCTCTCCTGCTCTAAGAATCCCAGTGTTGCATTATATACAAATCAACCCTGGTTCAGTCATCTCTCCTGACTTCCGTGTGGTTCTCTAGTCTGACTCATGCGTCTCCCTTTCCTCCTTGTATCTACTGGGTCCTGTATCCCCTGTACCTGTCCCAGATACATACCGGCAAGCCAGGGGGCCCAGGAGGCCCAAGTGGGCCGGAAGGACCAGTGATACCCTGGAAAGAAGCAGAAAATATAGGTTACTAGTTTTTAGATGGGGTGAAATTGAGAAAGGTGACCCCTGTGACCCTACTATGATTCCAGGCTCCCTCATAGTCCCCTTTCCAGGGACATTGAAGCCTGGCAGGCAGCTGTAGTCAACTACTCTAGAACTTACTTCACAGTGAGAGCCAACATGGCTCCTCACTGGACTGAACTAATTCATCAGAACATCAGCTACAGGTTGAAGTCTCCAGGCCCAGCTCCCTGAGCCCAGGCTGGAAGAAACTGTAAACTAAGATACCACTACCCCATATGCTACTAGAACTCAGAAAAGCCTTTTCCATCCTCCTGCCCGTCTTGGTCACATATCTCGGCTCATGGTGCTAGGTCTCACCATAATGGACAGAGGGAGAGCAGTGAGTGTCCCAGAGCCTGCTCTGTCCAGCCACAGTTGACAGCCCAGCCTCACAGAGAACAAAGGGTCTCCCTCCACTGTTAGCTCACAGGGCCTGGCCTCTGAGTCCCTAGTGTGTCCCAAGCTTCTCCAGCCTGCACCCTGGAAACACTTTCTACGTGCAACATGGCCAAGACCACACCCGTGTGGAGAAGTGAGCCTCCACGTACAGAGCCACACAAGTCTAAGAGTGTCACCGAAGCATGGTGACACCTGGCAGCCAGAAGACTGCCCATAGTGGCTGGGGCAGGGTTCCAAGAGAGCCTCATCCTTTGACACCATCTACTTTCAATATGACCTAAAGGGGGGTGTCTACTGCTTGCTCAGCTTCCAGAGGCTCCTGTCACCCCCACATCCTGTTGTCTTTAGAGACTACACCTACGTGTGCATAAGCAAAGATCCCCAGGTGTGAATACTGTCATATTGGGGGTACTACAGTGACTGGGGACTCCCATCAAACACATGTGTGTCTTTTCGCCCGCACCATACACAAACTACACTTCTTTCAGATTGGGAGTCTCCCTACAGTCAAATCAACAGGCAGCCAGGGTTTCCTCTACCATGGCTCAGCAAGACTACACATTAACCAACTACAGTGGATCCCAGGGGAAGTCTGGGGTCGGATGTGGGCATCTGTGGCAAGGTGAAGGCAGAGATGCTAGCGGCCATTGCTCTACCTCTCTCCACAGTGAACGTGACTGATGACCCACACCAGCCTTCTGCCCGGCTACTCAGTGGAGAAGAGGAAAAGATCTTACCGCTAAGGCCCTCTAGTTCCAAGGGGCATCACAGCAGTGAGCTCCTGCCTCCACCCAGGACCTGGGGTAGGGGTGTGTTCTAACTTGTGCCTTGGGGACCTAGCTAACTCCAAGCCCCCACTGGCCCCCATCTGCAAAGCAAGGTTTGGGATTCCCTGGCAGCGAGGGCATCCTCCCAGCTCCGAGGGAAGCTGGAAGCGTCCCTGAGGATGTTAGTTACTGTATGTACCTGTTCTCCTTTGGGACCAGATGAGCCCTGGGGGCCTGGGAGTCCTCGGTCACCTTTTTCACCCTGTTCACCTGGAGGTCCGATGAGTCCAATCAGGCCTGGATGGCCCTGTGAGAAAATAAAGGTGTGAGAGGTAGCCATACTACCAGTACAGTTCCACAGTATCACCACCATCCCTGTACCCCACTGAAACCAGTAACAACCAAAAAGAAGCATATAGGGGTTCACAGGCCCAGAGGCCATACTCTGAGGGATAGTTTGTGTCTATCCTTTTACTTAGTAAACTTTCTGACTTTTGGTAAGCATGCACCCCTTTCCTACAAGGGCTGACACTGAACGGAAACTGCCGAGTGCTAAGGATATTATATTCATTTAAACATCTTTCAAGAAAAAAAGCCACTATATCTGCCTTATATGTATATCTTTTGGCTTCACGTGAGTTTCTAGAATGTTCTGGAAGGACTTCCAGCTTCCATTATATTGGTGAAGGATATCAAAGTGGGAAAGGGTGGTTCTTCCTGCCTACTCTGCGAACAGCTGTTTGCCTTACCAGCTGTTTATTTACAAATAAATCAATGTGAGGAGGAGGAAAGTCTCCATCAGCTAATGAGGCTACCAGGGCCTCTAGAAAGTTCTTGTCAATTCTGGGGCTTTTAGGACACCTTGATACAGACATGAACATTTCTCCTCTGTCGCTCTACCTCCAGGTCCCACAACAGTCACATCAGGAACTTAGTGGTAGGTCAATAACTCCAGCGAATGAGTTAATGGCGTTGTCATTGCAATACTGGAGTCCCCCAAGTCTTAGCTCACCTTTTCACCTTTGGGACCAGAGTCTCCTTTGAGTCCAGGGAGTCCTGGAGGACCCTGCAGGAGAAGGGAGAGTCAGTGTCCTTGCCCCAGGGGTTTCCAGCGTCCTACCTATACAGACACACTGACATTTCATGCTGCTCACCATGGGGCCAGGTGGGCCGTCAGGGCCTGGGGATCCTGGGAGGCCTTGTTCACCCTGAAACAGAGTTCCTTGATGTGATTATGTGCCCCCATCGGCATCTCTCCCTCACCCTAGGCCTTCTGGGCCACTTACCACAGGACCAGGGATCCCACGAAGACCATCGGGGCCAGGCTTCCCAGGGGCCCCTTGGGGGCCAATAGGGCCAGTCTTCCCAGGAGGGCCTTCTAAGCCGGCTTCTCCCTGCGGAGCAGGACGTGGATGTTCAGAGGCTCAAGGCACTCAGCCCAAGACCCCTGGGGGGGCTTCAGAGCTGCCCCCATGTCCTGGGTGGTGTCACTTCCCTCCTTCCCGTGGAGACTGACTTGGCCTGCTCTCCAGCCTGTTAACGTCCAAACGCAGTGGCTCCCTGACTCCTGCTGAGTGTGGCAACTACAACTGCAGGTCACCTACCAGGTGTTGTGCCACACGGCACCCAGATGCAGAGCTCACTAAGTCTCAGAGAAACACGGCGAGTGTTCACATCCAGGCCTACAGGTCACCTCACTGCAAGCCAAGCGTGGCTGGATGTTCCAGGGCTGGGCACCACATGTGCCACTCAGGTAACGGCCGTCATAGTGTCCTAAGGCTGGGTGCCTGTGTGCACTGCCTCCCCCTCTGTCACAGGTCAAAAACTGCGTGTGACCTCACCCTGGCTCTTTCTGCCTCCTCCCTCTGCCTCCATGGCTCCTCTGCCCTCAGGCTGTGCCCTACCACTGCCCCAACCTCCTTCAGGCCCACAGAGGTCACAACCACCAGGGTAACTTACCTTGGCTCCTTTCTCCCCTTGCCTGCCTTCAGGGCCTGCAGGGCCTGGGGGACCCTAGAAAAACAATATAACAACTAAGACTTGAGTGTGAGCTTGGAGACCAGGCCCAGACTCCAGGGAGAGCTGCAGAGCGTGAGGCCAACCTGGACCGCTCTCCAGTGAAGATGGGGTCCCATGACTCCAGGAGCCTGCAAAGCCTCTAGTGGATCTAAGGAAGCCCTAGATGCCTGCTGTCTAGAAGGCCCTCTCCCGCCTCTACACTCTTTGGCTCAAGCACCACAGTCCAGGCATCCACGGGGGCTTGCAACACAGACATCTGTTCCTTGTCTTGGATCTCCTTTGTTCACATAGGCTGGTCTAGGGACAAGGAGAGTGCAGCTTTTGAAAGTTTTCTCTCCCATGGTGGTATAAACAGGCCAGTCACTGGCCATCCTAAACACGCTGGTCTAGACTTTACTTCCTCAGAGGTTGCTCCACTCGGTTGTGTTCCCACAGATCTGCGACCTTATGAATATGTCCCACATACCCTCCTTGGGGCCATGTGGGGCATACTGGGGGGTCCACAAGGGATAGAAGGCTTTGTGCAGGAAGCAGCCAGTAAGTGGGGAGGGGGTGGGCGGAAGGACTTACCCTCTTTCCTGGAGGTCCAGATGGACCAGGTTCACCAGTAGGGCCTGGAGATCCCTGGTTGGGGAAAGAACAGAGAGCATTAGAAATCTGTCACATCAGGGCTCAGGGCTGTGGTGCCCACAGCCAAGGAAACACGTGGAGAGTCAGTTCTTTCTATGGCTAGTCCTGCACCCGAGCATAGGAAGCTCTGTATCCTGCTGGTGGCACTCAGAGAGGACAAATCACATCCCTGTTGCTGCATCTTGAACAAAGAGATCCCCCTGGGGCACACTTGAGTCTAACACTCTGGCTGTCTGGTCTCCACCATGTTGCCATTGCCTACATCTCATTTGCAGAAGGACCAAGCTGGACGCATGTACAGGGTACATCTGGCTGGCAGCCTGTGTCCCTAGCCTTTCATTTCCATTGCTGCCTGTCTCAGATCAGTGACACCGGTCTTTGCCCTTGGGTCAGTGATACAGTTTGAATGGCCTCTGAAATCCATATCAAATTGCCCCTGTGCTGGTGTTGAGAGGAGGGGCCTGGTAATCAGGTCGTGTGAGCATGCATGGTCTATGCCACTGTCACAGAGATGAGCTAATTATAAAAGGGCGATTAAGCCCGTCTCCTCTTCCCCATCACTTTAGGATGACGTCCACTACATTACTGTTATTTGAGACAGGGTCTTACTCTAACACCAAGGCTGACACTGAACTCATTATGTAGATCAGGAAGCCTCAAACTAGTAGCAGTCCTCCTGCCTCAGTTTTCCAAGTGCTGGAATCAGAAGCACAAGCCACCATATCTGTTCTTGCCTTGTTAAGTCACAGCAAGACACACCCTCTGTCTTTACTTCCTCAACTCTAGCACCCTGAGCCAAACACATGTATCTTGTTTTAATGCCCCCAGCCTGTAACATTATCACATCAGCAGCAAAAAGACCTGGGCAGTCATCCCTAGGAGCTGGACCCACCCTGGGGGTGGGCTGGAGAGACCGCAGAGGAAGGCACAGTCCAGCCCAGCGACCTGAAAGGGTCGCCTGGTCCCACTCCGATGAGACCACCTTGCATTAAAACGGCTGCTCAAGCCCAAGTGGCCTCAGTCACAGGGCTGTTGGGCCCATGAGAGAAGGTGCACACCTGCTGAGCAGCTTTGGCTGACAATCAGGGTGAGATCTGGAACACTTTGCAGAGCCCTTAGAACTCTGTACAGGTCCCCTGGTGGAACTGCACATGGATCTTTCCCTCGGAGGAAGGGTCCCATTCTTCATTAGGTCCTTGAGGATCCTAACTAAGCTCTGGCCACAGTCAAGAGGGATCTAAGTCTGGGCTTCTCATAAGGACCCAAGAAAGCAGGGATGCTTTTACCAGGAAGCCATCAGACCATGCACTCACCGTCTGTCCAGGTTCACCATCATCCCCTTTGTCTCCAGGTGGACCATCTTGACCCTGTGGGAACAAGAGAGTTGTTTCCACTGGAGAGCTCAAGCTCACCCTCCAGCCATAGTGTATCCTCAAGTCTTTTCCCAAGCCCAAATGCACCTACTGCACCCGAAAGCTGGGCATTGGAACAGGGACAACCTGGAGGGGGCTGTGCCCGAGAAACCCCGGCAGAGGGGTGGAAGCAAGCAAATTGGGGATGACAAGACATAGCAGGAATGCGATGGATACTTACTGCAGGGCCTGGCTCTCCAGGAGGACCAGGATCTCCAGGAAAGCCCACAGGGCCCTGAGAAGAGAGACACAAACTGTCAGCAGCCTGGCACGCCCTGCTGGGCCCTACCACAACCCAGGTCACCAGACAAGGGACAGTGGCAACACCTCCAGCACTTTTGATTAGGAGGCCCCTATCCTGAAGTGTCCACAGAAGAGCAAACCTGCCCACGAGGCAGGCGCAGAGCAGCAGCCTTCTGCCCGCTTGAGACTAGGGAGGGCAGGCGTCCGCTCGCTTGAGACTAAGGCGTCCTACCCACACATCCACTCTGCTGGCCCCTTCGGCTTCTGATGCAAAATTGGGGCCAGCATGGAAAAACGGTACCCTGGGTCTGAGACCCTTCCTCGGGAGGCCCCACCGGCTGCCGTCCCGTGCTTCCTGCTCCCCTCGCAGCTTCATCAGCAGCTGCTGTGGGAACCGCTAGAGTAGACAAAACCACACAGCATCCGCACAGCTGTTCCTAGATCAGGGAGCACACGATGCAGGCGCTACAAGGACTCGGAATGGACGCTGCCCAGATGCCACAGCATCTAGCATTACTCACAGGGCTGCCTTTGGGACCATCATCTCCAGGAGGGCCTTTGGGTCCGGGGGGTCCAGCAGCACCAGAGGGGCCAGCCTCTCCCTTCTCCCCTCTTTCTCCTTTAGGTCCCTGGAGAGGAAGATGGTTCAGTTTTCAGAGACCACTGAAAGGCGCTGGCCTGCAATGGACTATCCATGGACTTATTGCCGCCTCTCCCTGCCAGCCCCTTCCCAGCACCTCTTGGGCCCCAGGATGGGAATGGTACTGTTCTTGCTTCCAATTCTCCATGGCAACCCCATATGTACCACCAAGCAGGCAAAGAGCCCTGGTCTTCTAGACTCAGCTCTAGGTAAGCATGGTTCCTGGACTAGCGAAAGGCAGTTACGGAGCCCCATAGTTCTCAGGCACAGAAATCAGCAGGAAACTGAGACACTTCAGTCCCCCGAGAAGTTTCCTAGGCCCGAAGCTACTCTGGGGATGTCCTCTCAGTGACCATACCATGGGTATTCTCAGGCTAGCTAAGTCAACAAGGTAGCAATGCTCACATTCAGAGCAGCCTGTAAAGGGGCCTATGCACCACAGGTGGCAGTTACCGGTGGCCATGAGTTGGGAGGTCATTGCTGAGGTCTTTGTATGTACCCATGTGTGTGTGTGCTCAGCCCTCGCATATGTACACATGCATGCACATGAGCTCACCCCCCACAAGATGCCACACTTGCCCAGCAAGTTCTATGTTGTTCGACATAGTAGGGTCATGGGAGGGGAAACTGAGGCAAGGACGAAGCTTCTGGTCCAGTGCCTTGTCAGTGTTCCCACCAGGCACATCCCACTGCTCCTCCAGGGCCACACTCACCAGGGGACCTCCTTCTCCTGGAAGACCAGGCTCTCCAGCTTCACCAGGCTCCCCCTGAGGAGACAAGTCAGAGTTGGAAGGCTCCCTCACTGACAGTGACAGAGCATGGGCCATTTGCCAGCACCGGTCCATATGCCCCATTCTGCCTGCCTATCCTCGGGCATCTGGTGTCCAGGGCTCCGTGGAGTCAGTGTTACTGTCTCCTGACAGCTCACAGAAATGCAGGGGAAGCCAACGAGGAACAAGGGACGTGAGAGGACTGAGGGGGACATGTGAGGAGGCAGTGTACAGATCACAAGGGACAGGGACTCAAGGCTGTCCCAGGCAGGAGCTAGCTCTGCGTCCTGACACATGTGGTGTGATCAGCCAGCCCCCTAGCACACGGACACCACGCCTTTCCTGCTGTGAGGAGCCAGCCCAGCCCATCAGCCTTTACATTGATTCCCTCAGGGGTTTTGCCACAGCAGTGGGAAAAGCAGCTAACAGGGAGCAAAGCAGAGTAGAAACGCAGAGACCTGTTGTCTTCCCCTGCAGCACTGAGACAGGAAGGAGGGCCTGCGACTTAGTGGTGAGGGGTGAGGCTGTGGGGCGGAGACAGCGGTGCCTCTAACCACTCCCACTTATCTCTCCCTTTCTTTTCATAGAGAACAAGGACGAACTGTCCTGCTCGCAATGCCCTACGTCAGAAGCAAGCCTCAAGAAGGGCAGGCAGCAGGCTTCCAGCCCTCCCAGGGCCCAAGATGGCCCCTAAGGCCATGTTCTCAGCACCCTGTGGAGCTCAGTCTCACGCTGAAACCATCATGGTGCCCACACATGTAATCACACATGTGTATCCACAAGCATGCATGCACATATCCACTCATACTAGTGCCCATACCCTTGGGCTCACTGTGTTCAGTCAGTCTCAAGAGCCAGGCCCTAACACTAACCAGAGGAATGATGAGGCCTTGGCTGTGAGAAAGCAGAGCTAGGGAGAGGTGGTCACAGAAAGCTCAATGTACAGGAGAGATGTGACTTTTATCAGATCCCAGTTAGAGGGGAGGGAGGGAGCGGGGCTGGGAGGAATGAGCGCGTTACTGCTTTGAATTTGGCAAATGGTTGTTACAAATGAACACTGTCAGCGTTCCGAATTTGGGGTCATGAATCTACTGTTAGGTTTCAAGATGAGTGTAATGGGAGTGTCTCAAACACACACGTATATGTGCCTGTGTGTGCTCATACACAGGCACACGAGTGCATCCACACACAGGCACACAGAACTTCATGTACACACAAACAAATGCACTACACTTCATGTAGCTATGAGGCAGACACTGTGATAAGTAGCTGGCCATTACCTTTTCTCCTACTGCACCAGGGTTGCCAATTCCTCCGGGAGGACCCTGTGGCCCATCAGCACCTGGAGCTCCAGAGGGTCCTCGGGGGCCTGGAGGGCCAGGAGGTCCCTGGGAGGAAGAAAGGCCATTGAACATGATCAGATGTAAACATCCTTCCCCAAAATGTAAACCAGGAGCGCCATATCGGGTCCTGATGGCCCAGCTACTTACCATCTGGCCCACATCTCCTGTCTCACCCTTCTCTCCTGGAGGTCCTGGCAAACCCTGTGGACAGGAAACTGGTGAGGTACTACTCTGTGAGAGACACACATGGCTCTCGTGATTGTCACTGCCATGACTGCCTCTCCCGCGATGTTTCCCGAAGGCCCTGAAATGTGTTTCTGTGAGTCTCCCTCCAATGGAAAGAGGTTTCCTGCTTCCAGGGCTCAAACGGCCGAGGACATAATCAGAGGAGGATGCCAAGATTTATGAGCACCAGAGCTTATGACAGCTTCCCATAAAACAATAAACCTAATGATCCGGCAGCAGGGACGCTTCCGGATAAATCAAGTTCCCACCATATGCCAAATACCACTAGTAACGAAAAAATGTGTTTTCCAAAATAAAGTCTTGTGTTCAAAGAATATTTGATGACATTTAACATGTCCCATAACATAAAGCAAAAGGCTTGTTTATGCTTTACAGCACATGGTGAGCTTGGGGTTTCATTGACATCCAGTTGAGTCATGCAGGTAAGAACAGGTAACCTAGAGGGCACTGGATGAGGTGGACTGGGTGGACGGCTGTCACTTCTAGGTGGTTTGTTCAGATGTGGACCCTGTATCCATTTCTTACAGCTCACCATTTCCCAGTATCCCACGGTAAACACAGAAGCAGTTGTGACTGTGTATGAGCATCACACAAGGGTGTGTGTGTGTGTGTGTGTGTGTGTGTGTGTGTGTGTACTTGGCAGATCTTCCAATCCCTACTACTGAGACTCAGTTTCCTCATTCTTACAATGACATCAAGAGTGGGCCCGGCAAGGTACTGACACCTCTGCTGGGGGGTGCCGGGAAGCTCCATGGTTACCTGTAATCCCACTGGTCCTGGTGGTCCTGGGAAACCTCTTGAGCCTTCGTCTCCTTTCTGCCCGAACAGGCCTTGCTGTCCACGAGGACCTGGCTCACCATCTGCTCCCTGGAAGAAGGAAGTGAGAGCATGGGTGAGAATAGACAATGGCTTGAGAGGTAGGCCTTGCTACGTCATTCAACACAGATACTCACCGAGGGACCTGGCTGTCCAATGGGGCCTTGCGGACCTGTAGGTCCAGGAGGACCCTGTAGGGGTCAAACAGAGACATAATTATTTTGGAATTGCAGATGAGTCTAGGAGTAGGTCAATTCTGTCTCCAGAAGTGGCTAGATTGTGCAAGACGTGACTTATCAGAGTTAGTCCCCAAATGTGCCAGTCATCAGAGGAACACTAACTATGAACATCATGGCACAAGCCAGGTTGTAGGCCCTGAGAAGCAGGTAAGACTCTCAACCAAGATCACATTGCTATGGGTAACAGAAACAGGGAAGGTCACTCTGTGTCCTCTCAGCAATCACCACACACCCTGTTGTGACAGAAAGAACCCCCCTCAAACAATAAGGATCAGAGGTCTCAAAGCTCCTGAGTGCTGAGCTAGGGAGGGACTCCACCATGACCCTTGCTCGTACGCCGTCCTCAAGCGCCTCTGATGTCACCTCAGGAGTAATGACACTGACACCAGTCTGAGGCTCAGGTGAGTTCCCAGTTTGGAGGGTACTCATGGCACTGGAGGGGGCTGGTGTGGGTGATGGGGCTGCAGCGCCCTCAGCCCAGCATCCCTGAATGTATGAAAGACTAAGGGACAAATGGATGCTTTGCCTCTGCAGAGCTCTGTGGTCCTCAGTGATGGGCACCCAGGAAGACACATGTTCTTGCACCAAGAGATTCTCTCACACCCCTGACCACGCACGCACACTGGATACTCTCGGAAAAGAAGCGTTAACTGGTGTGACCCAGGAGTTTGCTGGGATCATGGAGTGTGAACAGAGGGTCACTCTGCTCTCAGCAGCCACCCCAGCACACTCAAATCTTACCTGCTCGCCTTTGTCCCCCTTGCTTCCTTTCTGCCCTGGCTCCCCGATCTCTCCCTGGGGATGGACAGGAAGGACGTGTTAGTCCAGTGGCTGGACGTACCCTACTCGGTTCTATGGGCAATCGTTGTTGGCGACGGACGACAGTTGCTCTCCAGATGGTTCCAGGATTTGCGAACAGAAAGCATTCCTTATGTGAATTTGATTTCCTTTCTGATTTTGATGTCCGTGTATACATAGGTGGTGTGTGTGTGTGCGCGTGCGCACGTGTGTGTATGTGTGTGCAGGTGCACATTCATGTGTGTGCACATGGCCTGAATGTATATCTGTGCACTGCATGGGATACTCTAAGGAGGCCAGAAGAGGGTGTTGAATCCCTTGGTACTGGAGTTACAGGCAGGTGTGAGCTGCCATGTGAATGCTGGGAACTGAACCCTGGTCCTCTACAAGAGCAGCCAGTGCCTTAATCACTGAGCTGTCTCTGCAGTCCCCTATTCATTATCTGCTCCTTTTTGAGACAGGCTTCTCGGTGGACTTGAACTTGCCTCCATCGACTAGGCTGGCCAGCCAAAGAGCCCCAGGGACCTCCTGGGTTCTGAGAGTATAGACACCCCACCACACCTGGCCTTTTTAAGGCTGTGTTTGGGAAGCCAAACTCATATCCTAATGCTTGCAAGGCACGAGCTTTGCTAATGAACCATCTCCCCCACTCCTCTATTTCCTTTGTGATTATTGCAAAGGTGCTAGTAGACGTCCTCTCTGGTGTTTCTATCGGACCGCCTCCTACGTGGAGACACAAGACTAAGACGTCCTCTGTGCAGAGGTGACAAAGTCAGAAACATCACCAGAGAGCTTTGACAAATGGAGAGCAGGGCTGTAGAGCTAAGCCGCACAGCCTTTCCTTAATGAAGTATAAAATCCAGGCTCCTCGGTAATGGCATCAGAAATAGCAATAAAAACAGAGCTTCCATCATTCAAGGGAAGACACTTAAAAATAGACACAGAGTAAAACCTCATTAAATCCAGCCCCACACAGTCCTAGTCTGAAAGGTTTAGAAGGGAGCAGAGAGCAATTTCTTCAGCTCCGGCTATGACCTGTACACGTCTCAGACAACAGAAAGGCTGCCCAGGAGTCAAGCGCTTCCCAGGCTCCCCACAAGTGTCTTATCTGTTGCCATTTATTTGTGTGCTACTTCAAAATCATTCCCTCACACCAGGTCTGAAGGGACACAGCACTGTGCTGCCAGCTGAGCGCTCGATAGCCTATCAGACGCTGTTTAAAACCCTGCCCTTGCCCTCATGGTCTGCCCGCCCACACACTCCGGGTTCTCCGTACCTTATCTCCATCTTCTCCGGGAGGACCCACAGGGCCGGCTGGACCAGGGAGCCCCACAGGACCTTGGAGGCCATCTCGGCCAGCTGGGCCTTGTGGACCTTTCTCGCCCTAGAGAAGACAGACAATTCAGACTCAATACAGACTCATATTGGAAACATGATGCCATCCACTCTTCACCTCAGAGAGGGGCCCTGGGGCAAGAAGCCGAGGGTGTGAGGGGGTGTTTAGGACCATGATGGTCCTAACATGTCTTCAAGGGGCATGGAGGTGATTTTATCCAGTTTGGACTCTGAATGGCTGGCACGCTGCTTTGCCAGAGTCCCACACAGAATAAAACCTTGTGAAATCCAGTCCCACAGAGTCAGCCTGAAATGGTTCAGAGGGGAGCAGGCAGCAAATTCAAGGGTCACCCCTTTGCAGATGAGGAAACTGAGGCACAGTTAGTGCTGTGGTTTGGACATGCCATGGTGAGGGCTTGGTTCCATCTGGGGGTGCTGTGGAAATCTGAGGAGGCTGGACCTCATTAGGGAATGTAGGTCACCACAGTTGTTCTGGGGGAATAAGATTCACCTCCCCCTCCCCAGAGTCCTTCCTGGCTGCCCTGACCCAGCATGCCCTTCTACCATGATGGTCTGTCTCACTGTAGAGCCACAGCAACGGAGCCAACCACGAACCGAAACCTCCGGAACCACGAGCCCCAACAATCCTTTGATTTAAGTGGTTTCTCTCACATATTTGTCAAAGTGACAGGAAGCTTATTAGCAGAGCTTGTGAACGTTAAGTCCCTGAGCTTGCTTGGGCTCCTCTGAGCTGGTGAGCAGGGACCACATTGTGCTGCTACAGAACGGCCTGAGCAGCAGCTTGCACAAGCTCTGCTACTCTGTCAATTCTTTGTGAGCACCCTGCCTGTGCACACACAGACACATGGCGTGTGTGCACACACATGCACAAAAGCACAAACAACCAGTCGCACATGTCCATGGGCATTCTCACAATAGGATATGCACAAGCATGCTGCTTCTGCATGTGGGCTACGTGCGTGCAGGCATGCATACTCACATATACACATGCATGGCATTCACACAGCATGCCATGCATACACACACACTCAAGCATGTCCTCAGGCATATACACATACAGGCCCTTATCTCTTCTGCCCCCCTAACTCTGACTTGCTTTTCTCACAACTAACCCTTTCCAGTGATCTCACTGGTTCTTGCTATGCTCAGTTTTGACAAAATCCTATCACCTGTGAGCAACGAGAACTTTCTCACCTCAGCTAGGAGTGTCTTTGTTCCAATGACACAAAGAAAGAAATTGTGAGCAACAGGAGAGGGACATGGATGCTAGGCTAGCCCATCCTGTCCCTCCTATACCTCACTCCCCACCCCTTGGAGCCAGCCTGTCCTCCCTAAGCTAGAAAGGGCTCTGGCAGGTTAGGGTTTTGGAAGTTTCTCTCCCTGCATTCCCTGTCAGGCTGGGAGTCTGCAGAGCCCCTGACCCTCTCTCCTGTTGGGCCCCAGCCCCATGGGGTCTCTGTGAGTTGCTGGTCAGTCTACAAGTGCAACTTGTTTTCCAGTCCAAGTGCTTTCTGTTTTCTAGTCCTGGCTTACTGCCCTGGCCTTGACCCTCTGACATCAACATCTAGCAGGAGGAAAACAATGATCTCTTCTACCTGGGGTTTTTTCCACTGTGCTGTAAACCTGTATAAAAAGCTCCTCCCTCCTACAAGGGAGAGACCTCTTAGCATTTGTAATGAAGACACACACATACACACTCTCCTGGCAATAAAGGCAACACATGCATTCTCTTAGTACAAACAGTTTGTACGTCTGGTCTCTCTTTTCCTGATACCTCGGACCTAGTTTGTGGCGCTGGCGCCGCACTCTCCATCGTTTTCTCTTGCTGGAGCTATCCCCCTACTTAGTGTAGTTCTTGCAAGGTTTCTGCTTAAATATTGAGTCTCTGGAAATGGTGCACTTCCTCCGGTTGAGTCTGTGAGTGCCAAATGTCCTGAGCCTCCAAGGGCTTCTGAGCTGTACCCAGAATCCAACTGGACCTGTGTTCTGGGTACCTAACTAAAAATGGTACAATGCTATCAATTGGCAAAAGCACATCGCAAGATTATCTGTGGCACTGATGCTCCAGTGTGGTCTGGATGTCCTTCCTTCTTGTGAGCCCAGGAGAGCAGCCCACACAGAACACGGAGCTACCCTAGCTCAGGTCAGTGGGCCTGTGTGTCTAGCTCACTGCTCCATGCCTACCCTGCACTGGTGCTCCTTCTGGCATTCTGCACTGGAATCTAGGAGACCTACCCCCACAGCTGTGGGAAATCAGGGGCAATGGGAGGGCATGAAGCTGCATATGAACTGTCAGCATGAAGTGGGGGTGTTGGTGCCACTATGGATGGGGAGCCGTGCTGGGAGATCAGAGAAGGGCTGTGTGGAAACCCAGGCCTGTCCAATGTCCTGGATTTACAGGCCTTTCAGAACCCAGTGAACTCAGGCCTCACAGAGGAGTAGTTCCACCTCCTGAGAACTTACCTGCCATCCTCTGCCAGACAGTGTCTCCCTCCTGTGTTCTCATCAATAAAGGGACCATCCATTCTCAAATAACTGACTTTTTCCTAAAAGGCCCAGCCATGGGGTGAGGCTGGTGGTAAGGCGATGTTCACTTAACAGACAGTATGACCCAGCTACTCAGGAGGCTCAGAGGCTGGACAGAACACAGGTCTGTAGGGGACAGACTGTCTAGCCACCAGGCTGGCTCCTCAGAGGTCTATCCCTGTAGGATAATCAGACTCCATTCCATAGCTTCTGCCTGCTCCCACCTCCAGCGTGTGTCCATGGAGATAACACAGAAGGAGAGACAGGACCAAAAGAGATAACACAGGAGAGACAGGACCAAATCTGGGAGGTGACCCCAATCTCAAACAGTACTTACAGGAACCCCTTTCTCTCCAGCTGGCCCCGGAGGTCCCTGAGGCCCAGGTCTCCCTGGAATTCCGATGGGCCCCGCAGCACCAGCTGGTCCTCTCTCTCCTGGAGAACCCTAAAGTGCCGCAAGAAAATGAGTCATTTTAGAGGCTCTTGAGCTGTATGGCAAGACTTCCTTACACACAAATGGGTCACACCACTCTTCCGCTCGCTTCAGAGCCCTCAGGGGCTCCCTAGATGACTTTGTACAAGCATGGACTATTTGGTCTAGTATAAGGTTGTCATTAGGCCTCTTCTTAGCTCTTCTCCTTCCATAATTCCATCTTACACAGGCCCTCTCCTCCCACGAGTCTGAGAAAAAGCGTTATTTTGTGTCTGTCTTTGGTGACATTTTCCAGAGGTCTGGCATCTATCCATTCCTGCAGGATCTGCCTGCCCACAAAGTGTTCACAGACTTAAAGAGGAGGTCTTGATCTGGGTATAGATATTGATGATAACAGGAATGCAGGCTAAGCTTAAGATCACATCAAGAGGTCAACAGAGTATGCAAGTCCTCAATATGCCCTATCTAAAGGGAAGACTAGTTTCCCATCCCATCTGACTTCTCCAGTCTAGAATCCAGCTAGGGGAGGTCACTCCCAAACTCATCTGGACTTTCTACCTGAGCTCAGCCATCAGGCTGGCTTGAATTGCAGAGGAAGAAAAGCTGACAGTCCTTACCCATATGTGGGGAAGAACAGCCTCAGCTAAGGGCCTGGGAATGCAGGGTGCTAAAGCCCCTCACAGTCCGGGTCCTGAGATTGGGGGGCTGGCTATATTAGACAACATATAATAGCTCCTGGACTACAGGCTAGAGTTCTACCCTTTTCCTACCTGTCCCAGGTGGCCCACCCTGCTCTAGGACATGTCCTAGAGGTTCATAAGAAGAGGACCTATTCTCTGTCGACCCAAGATAGGTCCACACCAAGTATGAATCCCCTCCTCGCCTCCATGCCCAGACAGGTCACTCACAAGCTGCCACTCCTCTGCTGTTCCTCATACACGGTGACACCTGTGATTCTGTCAACCCAGTGGCTAACTTGGGGACACTGTCCCTATGCTCCATCCTGCCCTCCTGACACACTCGGTGGGGACCAGGGCAGCTAGGCATACCCTCCCAGCTCTGAACAAGGTCTGAAGGATAGGATGGGAGAGAAGACTGACTTACCGCAGGACCTGGCGGGCCAGGGGGGCCTTCACTGCCTTTTAGCCCAAGAGCTCCCTGCAAAGCAGTAAGAATGTGGATTGAGGGCATGGAGGGGGAAACCCCAGGGCTGAGCACCAGGCCACTACACCCACCTAGCCCCACACTCACCACGGGGCCGGGAAGTCCTCTGTCCCCAGGGAATCCACGCAATCCTGGAGGGCCATCCTTTCCAGGGAGGCCAGCAGGGCCTGGGTCCCCCTGAAAGAGAGCCAGATTTAACCCGACCCGGAAGCTCCAACTGTTGATTTCTCACCAATGTCCTTCGTGTCTAAGAAGCAGGAGGAGGCATTTGTCAAGACCCACTGGGATCTGGGTTGGCTGGGGCTTCCTCTAGCCTCTTGGCTTTAAAGAAATCCTCCAGGTTCATTTCTATTAGGAGGCTGGGGATGGAATCCAGGACCTGGCATGTCTCCTCTACTCCTCCGTGCATTTGAGCTCAGACCCCCACCCCACACATACACACCTGGGAACCATGTTCTCAGGCTGGCTTTGGATGTGGATCTGGGGAAGGGACTACAACTATGACTCCCTCTCCCTGTGCTCACTCAAGGCCCAGACCTGCAAAGTCTAGCAGGGCCACAAGGGTTCCCCAGTGGGACCATGCCTAGCTAAGGGTAACTTGTGGTTAAAAGCATGCCACTCAAGGAACTTTCTGACAGCCCAATGCCCACTCCTAAAAACAGACATCATTGGGCTTGCCCTTCCCAAAAGTGTAAAAGCTAGAATATCTTCCAGAATTTTCCCTGGGCGTCACATGGGAACATACAGATCTTTCTAAACTCAATGTGCTCTCTTTTTCTAGAGTAGATAGATTTATAGGCCAAGTGCTGCATGTGTTAGGGTTATATATGTGCATTTACATACACACATATGTATACATATACTTATAGGCCAAGTGCTGCATGTGTTAGGATCATATGTGTGTCTTTACATACACACATATGTGTACATATATATCTGAGGATGTATGTATTAATCTACTCAGACACACACACAAAGAATGTGTGATTTTCTTCAGTTATGGGTCAGGTCAACAAGTGGGGTGGGCCAGGCATGGTGGCGCACGCCTTTAATCCCACCACTCAGAAAGCAGAAGTAGGTAGATCTCTGTGAGTTCAAGGACAGCCTGCCTACATGGCAAGTTTCAGGACAGCCAGGGCTACACAGTGAGACCTTGTCTCAAAACAACAATGACAAAAAAATAATAGGCTGAGAGCTTGTGTTTGTAGTTACCCTCATAGAAATCTGAAGATTTTTTTTATGTTAACGCACAAACATTCCAACCACAAATTTGGGGCACTCCTGCCTACAGAACAGACTACAAAAAAGGGGGGGCATAGGGAGAGTCGGCACAGCGAGAGCCAGCACTGGGTGTGAGGTTGGAGAGGCAACCGTCTCTCGCTTTCAGAATCTATTTTCAGCGTGTTCATGTGAGGGGTTTTCAAAGAACCGTTCTCTACCAGATCTGTATTGGCTGTTGAAGACTCAGAGCCTTTAGTCTGTTTCTGGGAGAAGTGGGCAGCAGGGGAAGGCGCTCTCCACGGGGGCTGGGATGGTTTGATCCCACGTTCCCTCTGTGCTCCATCTGCAGCGGGTGGCAGCCCTGTCTCAGTTCAGGCAAAATGGATCTGAACATGTGGGTTTCAGAGAAGCATTTGTGTGAGAAATTACCCATTTGTCCAAAAAGATCAAGAGGAAACACAAAGCTTTAACTTATTCCTAGGAATAAAAAAAAAAAGATCCCCCTGACATGGAAACTTCCAGAAACTCACCTTAGTCCCTTCTTTTCCAGCAGCTCCTGGAAGGCCCTGTTCACCAGGGGGGCCTGGAGGGCCGGGGTGGCCACGCTCGCCCATTGGACCCGTTTCTCCTGTGGGACCCTATGGGGAAAGACAGTGTTGCTTTTAGTGACATGTTGGTTCTGAGTGACTTGCAAGGGGATAGTCTCTTCTTCCTGAGCCTAGGTATGGCCCAGACTATGGTGACAGAGCATCCACGGTGGACCTGGCACTCGTCTCTATTCTCCTGCAAGGCTCCTCCTGCCATCCAAAGTCCAGAGGGAAACGACGAAGTCAGCAGACAATCAGCCATGGCTAGTGTCCCCCCCCCCTGCGTACCTGCACCTCTCTAGAGGCTGCTCTGGGATGTAACCAGAAAGATGCCGAGGGCTGCCATATTTACCACAGGGGGAAGAAGGCCTCATGGGCCCCAGTTCTGTGGTGACACCGGATGTCAGTCTCATACTTCTCATTATGTCAGGTGTGACTTTCTAAGTGGCAAGGTGACAGGTACAACACTGTCTTTGGATCTACAGCCATCAGCCCTAGCCGGAACCTGTACCCTTCACTGATCTGTGTTGGCTGGGATCAGAACCCCCGACACTGTCCAAGTGTAGAAGAATCAGTTGCCTCTGCTGTCCGCAACAGGACAAGAAGACACCACTGGCCCCTGTGCCATTGGCAGCCCTGTCTGGTCTGAGGTCACCTGAACTCTGTTGCTGAACTCGGGCCATATGCGCCATGAGCCACGTGCTTTCTCTCAGCACAGCTCCCTTCAAGGGACGCATCTCCTACGGTTAGCACATACTTGCCATGGGACTTAAGTCTCTCCATTAGTGGCATCCACTCTTGCTCTGAAAACAATTGACCACAGCCCTGATCCCCAGTCATAAGATGCTACAAGTTCTCACCTGAGGGCCAACCACTCCCGGGGGGCCTGGAGGGCCAGTCTTGCCTTGGAAACCCTGTGGAGAGAATCAGCAAGCTGAGGGCCATTGCAGCAGCACCCACTGCCCTGCTGCGGTCTCCTCAGAAGCCCATCCCACACCAATCCCCAGTGCCTGTGCTCCAAACTCTCCTTGTGGAGTCATGACTTATGCTCCCTTTCCACATTAATTTCATGAGAGCACTGAAGCTCCCTTTCCATATTAATGTCATGAGAGTACCGAAGCCAGGTGGGTTAGCTCCACGCTGTGTCTTTGTGCTGAGAAAAGGATTTCAAGTCTGTCATTCTCCCTCATGTCACTGCGTGTTCATTTTCTGAGGACACATGAGAGCCGTCTCTGGGCTGGTGCTCGTTAGCAACTTTGTAGGACTTTTTAGCCTTTGTAATCCACGCCTCTGACGCACGGCAGGTGACTGCGCCAGCCTGCATCTCTTCATATTTAGGACAGGCAGGAGCCAGGCCTGGCTGTTCTCTGAAGCTATCAGCTCAAATGTGTTAGTTTAAAGTCACTTCATAGATGCTGTCTTGTCGAGGATCTGAGTGCTCATGCCTACGGGGGCCAGGATCACCGCCCCACTTGGGCTCTGCTGCCCAAACTCTCCTATTGAGCAGGAAGCTGCAGCAAGGCAAGCTTGATTTTAGGCATAATGGGGGAGCAAAGCCGGCACAATGAGAAACACCTGCAGCTGCCAGGTGCACCAGGATGACTCTACCCAAGGCCTGAGGGGGGCACTCCCGCTGCAGCAGAGGTCACTGCTATGGCAGGAGGGTGAGCGGAGGGCTCAGGGCCAGCGGGCGACAGGCTACTACTATCTCACACAATTCCCTGGCTACACGAACTACATCAGACTCTGCCATGTAGACCCAGGAGGGCTCTTCTCTCTCAGCCCCGCTCAGCTCACACAGTAGGCAGAAGAGACCATTTCTAAGACACACCTCTCTGACCGCCAAAACCAAAGGGTGATGGGTAGGCAGGTCAAGAGGAGGGAGTGCTGACAGGACATAGGGGCCAAAGTAAATCTCTGCCCATGGCAGTGTTAGTGAGGAGGGCAAGCAAGGCCTCCCACCAGGTCCACAGTCACCCCAGGGCCACGCAGGCCAGATACAGAGGAGACTGGTCTTCTGCTCCTTGCTGAGAAACAGGCTTTTGGCTCCCTTTAAGGAGAAGTAATGGCCATTCGTGTTCACTGGCAGGAGAAACAGGGAGAAAAAGAAGGAAGTCTACACTCTGGAGGACTTCAGATGAGTGTCAGATGGTCATCAGCATCGCCAACGTGCCCCTGTGTCTACAGAGGTAGCCGGTCATGATAGAAGTTGCTAGAAGCTACACCTTTCCAAGCAAAGACAGGCGACTTAATTATCTGCACAGTGAGTCTGAGGGAGAAACGCACACAGTATGCAAAATTCTTTTCTCTTGTCTCCTTGGAAAGGCTTTAGAGGGAAATGTGCAAAGCTCTGAAGAAATATTTTAATTTTTCTCTCTAAACAAAAGAGCAAGGTAATCTCTGTTTATCAGCCAGCATGGGCTGCTTGAACACTGGCAAAGGCATAATTAAAAGGCTTCTCGCCCCTGTGTGCCGACAGACAGAGGGGACAATGTCTTAAAGCAGGTGCCAGGATTCTGTCTGACGAGGTGTACAAAGGCCCACATCGGGAGGGCCAGTTTCAGCCATGAGAGCTCCCCACCTCCCCCCCGCCACAGAAACGTTCAGGCACAATGAACTGGATGTAATGACACAGGGGCCTGTCAGCCCCGTGGGCCCTGCTCTGCCCCGAGAGAAACGCTTACACCTGTGCAAACTGCCCTTTAGTGTGGGTGAGGCGGGGGCACACAAAGGGGCACTCAGTATGGCAGCAAGGATGTCACCAGCACTTGGAGGGCTCAGCTGCTCCAAGTCTGAAATCCCAGGGTCACAAGCGCAGCCAAGGTCATGGGCATGCATGTGCTCTTTCTGAGACAGGGTCTCTTACTGAACCCAGAGTCCACTCACTCAGCTCAGATCACATGCTTGCCCCACTGGGCACCTCACACACCTAGCTGTCTCATCTCCCCTGCACAAATGCTTCTTTACCGTGACAGTGGAGGCTAAAGCCATCTTTTTGCTCCCTCCCACCAGCTCCCCATTCTGGAATCTACCAGATGGGCAACATTAGGATCTATGTGACATGGCCCTTGTCATGGAGTTCTGTAGCCTAAACAATCAGCTTGTCCACAGGGACAGAGCCTCCCCAAGCCTCCCAGGATAAGGCCCTGTGATGTCCCAGCAAGGCTGCACTCACAGTTACCCTGGGGAAATAAGGGCTGGAGACACAGGTGTTGTGATTCCAACAGTATGATGTCCTGACAGCTTTAAATATGGCCATTGACCAAAGCTACTAAAACAAGCAAAGAATGAGTTTCCACTGTGACATCTTGGGGCTCCTGTCCACCGCACAGCCTGACCCCAAGTTAACAGCAGATGGCTGGCCCACGGAGCCCTTGCCAAGGCCCTTGAGTCTTTCCCAGCTGGGAGGGCCCCCTGACTGTGCCAGGCAGCCAGCAGCATGTTATGTGTAGGGCTGTGGGAGACCTAGCCAGACAGGCCAGGGACAGTCATATCCCCAGCACTTGGAATACTCACGGTCTCGCCTCTCTGCCCAGGATGTCCAGGGAGTCCATCCTTGCCTGGTGGGCCCTGAGGAAAAAGTCACAGCAGGAAAGGCTCATTCAGCAGCTCAGAGAAGCAGGTGACAAAAATTACTGTCATTTTAATGGCTCTTGAGAAAGGGAATCACCCAGCAGCCACATGGACAGTAATCATGGAGCTAGATGCCATGGAAGGACCTGTCCCACAATCCCTACAGCTGTCCCAAGGGGTTAACAGAGTCAAGGGAGACCAGCCAGCTTGCCAAGCTTCAGAAGGTAGCTGGCCTGGTCACACTGGGACCCTCATCTGTCTAGCTTGACAACATCGAGGAGGGACTGTAACTCCAGAACCCAGAGAGAAGTCTGGATAGACTTTTCCTGCCATGAAGATCCCCTGCCAAGGTCCTTCCCCTACTGTGGGCCTCCACACCACAGACCCTTCCCTCCCGAGGACCTACCATGTTATGGGCCTTCCCTCATGGTGGACCCTCCTTTGACATGGAATTTCCCTGGCGTGGACTTCCCCTGGCATGGATCTTCACCTTCCCTGGGCCTTCTCCTGACTTGAGCTCTCGTTTGTTGTAGGAGATCTCCTACCATATACCTTCTCCTGTGAGCCCTCCCCTGCAGAAGGTGGGCCCTGAGTGGGCCTTCCCTTGAATTTCTGCTGTGGGCCCTGCCTGGATTCTGGGGAGGAACCAGCCTTGACTTCAGACATGGCCCCAGGATTGACAAAAGACCTCTCAGTTGTTTCAAGAAACCTTGCTTGCTGCATTTGTGTGGTCACCCAAGACACTAAAGCAAACCCAGTCAGACTCTCATGATGGTCTAGACAATGACAGCAGGACCTGACATGGGAGGTCCCCACAGGGGAAGGGCCCCAGCAGGCAAGGTTCATGGAAAGGAAATTCTGTCCAGAAATAAATGCTTCCGGAACAGCAGCCAGGCCTGGGAGGTTGTCTCCACTGCCCATCCAGCAGGGGTCCAGTGTCCCTTCTCCTCTCTACCCCAAGTCCTAGCGAGATGAGGAGAACAGTGCCAGGGAAACCTGGCCTGCCACCTCCATGGAAGAGAGCAGTACTTACAGGGGGGCCTTTGGGTCCAGGGAAGCCTGTGGGTCCTTGGGGTCCATTGGGTCCCTGGGAACAGAGAACGAGCAGTTTGAGGACAGACATCTTCCTGTTAGCAGCCCCCATTCTTTCCTCTCTGTGGCACTGGTTGCACCTAAAACCTCCCTGTTTAACCTGACCCCATTTTCCCCATTTGACTCTAGAGGACCTGAGAAGAGAGAGCTAGATACTAGAAGATAGATAGATGGATAGATGGATGGATAGATAGATAGATAGATAGGTAATAGAAAATGGATTGATAAGATAGATGATAGATGGGTAATGGATAGATGATGGATGGTTAATACAAGATAGGTAAGGTAGGTATGTAGATAGATAATAGATGGGTAATAAAAGATTTCAGTAGGTTGATAATAGATGATAGAAGACAGGTAAGGTAGGTAGATGATATAGATAGTTAATAGAAGATAGATAGGTAATGTAAGTAGGTAGGTGGATAAATAGGTGGATAGATAGATAGATAGATAGATAGATAGATAGATAGATAGATAGATAGATAGAAAGAATCCCAAACTGGTGGTCAAGTTATATGGCAATACCACAGAGTCCTCTTTGCTATATGAGGTCAAGACAAAATGTTTGTGGTCTTTGTCACCTCCAGCATCCCAAGGCCAGATCCAAAAGGGAGGGATGAGGTCTCCCCCAAGGAACACATAACTTCCGGTTATGAGCTACCCCTGGGCCTCAGCAAGCCCTACTCCTCTGCAGGGCACTGTTGACCTCCTGTACTGGTTCACCCAGGGGTAAGTGCCTGGAGTGTGTTTGGGGCCATTTTCCTCCCTGGAAATCTCATAGCCCAGGCCCAGAAGACTCTTACCCGCTCACCAGGAGGGCCAGCTGGGCCATCGCCTCCAGAGTTACCCTGAGAGAGGAGAGAAAAGCTCACCATGACTGCTGTGGCCAAGGGCTCTTCCAGGGCTGCTCTCATGTCTAGGGCCAAGGCTGCTCAACGTCATCCTGACCCCAGTGCAGGGCAGTGTGCAGCAGCACTGAGCCTCGGTTCCATGCTAGCCCACCTCTATGTGTAGCCAATAGGGAGCTACCATATGCAGGATGGTGATATTTCCAGAACAGGTCCCTGTGACTAGTAGGACACAGACTGAGCTCAACCAAGAACACATCAAAATGGCTAAATAGAAAGCTCAGGACTATTCCATGTGCCTAGCTGGTTCTCAGGAAGAGCTGTGTCCACTGTGCGTGCGTGCCTGAATGTGTGTGTGCATGCATGCGTGTAATGTTCCTGGAGCTTAGCACAGAAGTCCAAGCAGGGGACAGGTCAGGGATGGGTCAGTTGTGACTCTCAGCTAACTGGAACCTCCTCGCAGCAAGATCCTTCGGGGGATTATGTTTTTAATATTTTCATGTGCATCAATGCTGTTTTGCCTGTATGCATGTCTGTGTATCAATTGCATGCCTGGCGTCTGCAAAGACAGCATCAGATGCCCCAGAACCAGAGTTACAGGTGGTTTTGTGCCATCACGTGGGTACTGGGTACCAAACCTCGGTCCTCTGGAAGAGCAACAACTGCGCTCACACACTGCAGTGCCTGTCTCTTCAGTCCCTATTCTGGATTTTTACTGGTGAGAACTGGGCAGCATGCATGCTTGGCATTTCCCTAGATTACAGCACAGGGAGCTGGCTTCACCGCTCTCAGCATGGGGAGTTCTGGCGGTGGAAGGCTCAGCTTCTGCCTGCACCACAAAGAATCTTCTAGCGAGGATCTCTACAGTTCCCAGTCACCCCACTAGAGCTGGGTAGGGCTGTGCTAGGCTGACTTCCTGGAGCCTGAAGTTCCTATGTGTTAGGGCTGTCCTACCTCCGTCTGTCTTGGGTCTTCTTGGGGTTACCCTTAGGCATGTGTTCCAATTCACAAACCTTGCTGAAGGCTGCTGGAGGGCAGAGCCCCCTTTAGTGATATTCAAGAAAATTGTTCTTTTTGTTGTTACACGAAAAGACCACAGACCACTCACTGATGATCTCTACAATACGAAGCTACAGTTCTTATGCCTCGAAGGACCATGAGCATACCTTAGGACCAGGCTTCCCCGTGATGCCCCGTGGGCCTCTTTCACCCCTCGGACCCTGAACAGATGGACAGAGAGAAGGAAAGTCAGTTAACTCAGAGGCCCGAGACTCGCAGAGCCCACCCACATGCCACAATCCCAGCTTGCACAGAGCAGCCTTAGGCCACAAAAAAGGGTTACCGTTGGGCCTCGCTGTCCCCTCGGTCCTGCCTTTCCAGGTGTCCCCTAGAAGCAGAGAATAGGATGTCAGTCACACTGGGCAAGTATGGCCCTGCTCTGCAGGTTGCCCTCCCTGAGTTAACAAGAGATTTCAGGAATCCAGAGTGAGGTCAGGAAGGGCCTGTCTGGGGGGGTGAATGGGAGAGTTTAAGGGCAGAAATATTGATGGGTAGTGTCTGTTACTAAGCTGGTTCATTTGCTCCCTCACTCCTTCCCCCTCCCCACCCCTCCTCTCCCCTCCTCTTCTCTCCTCTCCTCTTAGTAGGCACAGAAATCATTACATGAAGAGAGAAGAAAGTCAACTCCTATCACACATAATTTTCTTCCACTACTGTTACGAATATTAGGCATTAAATTTTCATCAGGCTCTGCAGGCGCAAAGGGAAGCTGCAATTTAACATATAAATCATACATTCAAGAGTCCCCGGCTTCTCCCAGAGTTCAGTCCTTTTGCTGTTGCTGATCTGCATTTTCCGAACCCCGGAAAGCAAACGCATGGCATTTGTTTTCTGTTTTCTGCCATAGCGAGGATATAATGGCCCGCAAGTGCAGTTTACCCACAGCACACGGAGAGAATGAATTGAGCGCAGGGGCTCGAGCGCTCTGAGTTCACCCCGGGTTTATCCTGGTCTCCACCAAGCTGAAGCCATAGACTGAGTCTCCGCTTAGCATTTTCCACTTTCCCACTACCAGGGGCCTAACAGTCTCCCATTTTGGAAGGGATTTAATGAAACAAATCACAGCATATGAGTTATGGTTTTTTTTCCCCTTAACAACATACGCATCCCCGTTACAATACTTCAGCTCTGTGACAACATCCTTTGGCTGCAGGTAAATATTTGCATATGAAAATTAAGTAAGGCATCTGCTGCCTTCTGATGTGTGTGCCCTTACTGACAGTGTGACTAGCCCTGGCTTATCCGGGTATGTAATCCTGGCTACGCTGCCAACACCGCTGTCTCTCTCTCACCTGGAATCACACTCTGGCCCCATCCGACCTTGTAGCACACCTGGCTCCAGGTGCAGCCTGCCCTCATGGTACCTGGGGCATCTAGGCACTCGAGCCTTGGCAGGAGGCAAACAGGTCTCAGCCCAGCTCCCATCTGGGCCCTGGGGTAGCACGGTGCTCAGCAGGGTATATGGTAATCTAAGCCACTAGAGCTTGGCCTGGTGACCGGTGTTGAGCAGAGCACACCTCCAGGACTCCCTCACAAGTTAATTGTTTGGGCACACCTGGCCTCTAGACCCTGCCAGGAAAGAATAGGGGGTCCCTGAAATGGCCTTGCCTACAGCTCTCCTGGAGCATAAGGTTAAGCTGAATCTGCTGGGAGACCTCAGCGGAGCCTGCTTCTCTTGGGACCCTCCAAGGGGAGGGGTACAGTCTCGTCCTAAGACACTGCTTTGCTTGTATGGTGGCTCTGCCTTGGGCTGCAGCTGGCTGGTTGACAGTGTTGCTTCTGATGGCTTCCCATTTAACCTCCCACTGTCCGGCAGGCATGAGCCACGAGCTCTGCAGAAGCCAGGTCTCTGGTAACCGAGGACTGAGGTAAATGGGTAGCACTTGGGTGAGTGGCAAACATACACACTCTGTAAACCCAACCTGGCATCCTGCTGACCAGATCATCTGCAAGCAGAGTAGGTCTCCAGGGTATAGCACAGACCTGCCCCCTTCACAGCCCTCGGCCCCTTCCTAATCCTCTCCCACATAGGACCAGAACTACCTTTAAAAATCTCCCTGGGTTACCCCCGTGACTAAACTCTGACTGCCTTGGGATAAAGACCCACCCCAAGGTGCTGCAGAGCAAGGCCTCCACAGCCTCCGCCCGCCCAGACCTCTGCCCTGGGTTCAGCTACACCAGCTTCCCTAAGTGATCCTGCCCTCCCCCTCCCACCCTTTTATGGTCTTAGCAGGAACATCTCTGCCTCCTGGTAATACCCGTGTCTAGGGGCTCCGTTTATCCTTCCTTGCATGCTCATTACCCGTGAGCACTGGCTACTGGCTGCTCCTTATCTTGCTCAGTCACCAGAGCATCCCTTGCCTGGTAAGCTCAGAGCTTAGCAAGGACTTAGGAAACGTGCAGTGCAAGCGAATGGGCTGCCTTCTGCGAAGCCCATGTGACTAAGGGGTCCACAGCACGGGGGGGGGGGGGGGCAACAGGATGGCACCCAGCCTCCAGCCTCCAGGGGCACTTGGGAAAGCCAGCCACACCTAGTGGTCCAAGGACACCCGATTTTTGGTCGATCTCCCACTTAGGCAAAGCAGCAACCCATGGGCTTTCCATCCTTATACAGCAGCATCTTCCACACCTGTGAGACCCTAGGCCTCATAGGGAATATGTCCACGTATTCCAGGGGCCAACCCTTCCTACAAATACCGGTCAGATGACTCTAGATAGAGAGTCTGACTGAGAAGAGGGGGGGCAGATGATAGACGGACAGATGGATGGACGGACAGACAGATGCATGGATGCATGGTTGGATGGATGGAATGAAGGATGGGTGGAGAGAAAATGGAAGATACATAGAAAAATAGAAAGATGGTAAAGGGACTGTGTGAGAGAGAGAATCAATGGTGACAGCAGACGGCCTCCACCCTGTGCGCTGCCTCCCAGGACATTCCTGCTTTCTACAGTGTGAGGCTGGTGACCACTGGCCTGTTCACAAGGTCTCATACCATGAAGTCATTCTCCTGGGTTTTAAGAGCACACCGACTCCGCTTTACACATGGCATTCTGATGAAGCAGTGCCCCACCAGGAAGAGCCCCAGCCTCAGCTCTGTGTGTGTGGAGGGCAGCTATCCAGGGGCACTCTGTTCTGTGTCCCCAAACACCAAACGCCTCTCTGTGTCCCATATGCCCAAAGCCCAAGATGGCCATCACGCTCTGTCTCCCAGCTGGCATTGCTCAGGCTCTGTGACATCACCAAGACTCCTACTTGGAAGGCCTGAACCAACAAGGACATCATAGAAGGTGGGGGGGGGGTTGGCTCCCCCAGGTTGGCCCTCAAGATACCCCTGTGATGATGACAACAGTGGGAACCCAATGGTGTCATGTCCTGCCCTGTGTTTTCAACCAGGGTAGCTTCCAACAGGGACTGAATGTCTGAGAATCACAGCACATAGCCCCAAGGTAACATGGACCCAGCCTGACAAGAGGCGGTACATCACACCAAAACCAACAAAATAACACCTTTTCTTTCTCCCTGTAGAGTTAGTATGCAGGAAAGTCTCTCAGAAAGAGGAGAACCTGGAGGAACCCCAAGGGCTTCCTGGCTCCTGCCCGTCAGAAACTTCCGTTTTCCCAGCATGCTCTTCCTTCTTACCATTGCCCCTTCCTATCATGGTGCCTCTGTAACGGAAAGTTAAAGACGGGCCTGGAGCTCACAATCAGCTACTTCTGGAAAGGTAGTTCTGATGGCAAGTGGAGAAAAATCAACAGAGCATTGACCAGATGGCCAACACCTGCACACCAAGGCAGCCGAGAAACTGCAGTGCTTACCCTGCCGCCCTTCTCTCCGTTGGCACCCGGGAAGCCAGGGAATCCTATAGAGCCCTGCAAGACAGTTAAGAGAAGATGAAACAAGACTGCCAAGCCAGGAGAAAGGGCTACGCTGTCATGGCCACTAGGGCAAGTTCCTGTTACTGTTCACACCCCTTCCTTACCCACTGACCAAATCTGCTTTGCACCACCATCCATGTAATACCCACATAGCCTCCACCCACCCAGCTAGGCACCCTACTCATCCACCCATGGGATATACACTCACCTATCCTTTTAGTCTCCTGTCATCCCTGTGTCTAGCCGCCTACCTGCCACCCATTCAACACCCATCCACAATTCAGTATTTACTGAACGTTAACTAGACCCCAAAGTTAAGTCTTAGCATGTTCCATCCCATTTCCCTCAGCTCCCACATAGAGGTTGTGCCTGGCCAGTGATGTTTTGGGGGATGGGAGAGCACGGTGGTTGAGGTTCCCTGGAAATGGGGGTTGCATCTCACAGCTCTATTCACTTGTCCTGCCGTCATGCTTCGTGACCTGTCCACAGTGCCTTAACTAAAAGCATGACCGTTCGCCAGGCCAGAAACAGATTCAAATCCAGGCACAGTATCTAACATTTTCACCTCTACAGATGTACACGCGGGTCAAATATGGTTCTCAAGACTTTGATCTGCCAAGCATTCAAACTCCCTCTATGTACAAAAAGATGCCGCAGGGGCTCCCGGGACACACCCAGAGCAACCCACTGGGCACTAATGCAGGTGTCGTCTAGAGCCCTCTGAGAGTTCCCGCCCTCTGGGTGGCTTAACATACAGACACATTCCTATTCCGGGAAGTCTGCTTGTTTCCACACCTCCCAGGCCTTGTCTATGTCCACCTGGCCACCCAGGCGGGAGACCGAAACAGGGGGACCTGGGGTGGGTGACACCATACTCCCAGGCCACTGTGCAGAACACTGTTGCATCCAGTCACAGCCCAAGGGCAGAGTATCAGGTCCCGCTTTCTGATGCTCCCAAGCTGCCGGCACTGAGTCATGTCCTACCCTCCCCTCTCTCAAATGGTCTCCTCTCCTTTTCCCTCCTTCTGAGACAAGTACCTGAAAAGAGGAAATGTGCCCAGGATCCCATTTCCCAAACTTGGGTGGATGGCTCCCAGTGGCAGCTACATTGGAGTCACATCTAAGGGACATATTCCTGCAGGCTATATGTGTGTCCACACAGAGCCGATAGGGGACAGGCCACTGCTCGCCCATACAGCCTGTCTCCCTTCGGCTGGCAGGCCCTGGCTCTTGTGGGTTAGAGATAGTGAAGCTAGCAGGCAGCAGAAGGATGGGGATGCAAGTCTGGGGCGGGCTGGCTGAGTGCTGCCAGCCAGGTCTCCTGTGCAGGCAGTGGTTATTGTTTAAGGAGGAACCATGAATAATAAAATGTGGGATGAGAAGAAAATAATGTTCACACTGATTTCCAAAGCCTTTAGGACCTGTTCCACTTAAGCCTGAACATGACTGAAGATAAGACAACGGTTGTCCCTCTCCTGCTCAGTTATAAACAGTCTCCAAACTCCCAATGTAAAGAGGAGCTAAGAGGAGGATGGTGGATAAGCCAGGGGCCAGGCAACACCAGCAGGCCACCAGGCCCCAGAACTGCCCCCCTCCATGGCTGGGAGTTTCTGCCCCCTTGTCTGAAAGGCTCAACTCATTGTCCAAGCGCTTTCTTTGAGCTTGGTCAAATTAACCCCAAAGGCTGCCTGGGGACTATGAGACTGCAGTGAACATACTGTTCCTCTGTGGCACAGAAGCCACACAGAGGTGCAGAATGGATGAGGGGGTGTGGAGGGTGTGGGGTGCCACATGAGACAGTACCTGCAAGGACATAGCAGGCCTAAATTACCTTTGGCCCTTGTCTTCCTGGGTACCCTGGTAATCCTGGAACTCCGAGCTTTCCCTAGAAACAGGAAAAAAGGCTCATAAATCATAAACATTAATTCTCAATCTTGTGTTCTGAGAGGGGGCTAGGGCAGGTTGGAAGGGTAGGGTAGGAGTACAGAGGCAACTGGGTCTCCCCCTGTAATTGTGCGTGTCTCTAAACCCTATTCTACCAGCATGCCTGGAAAACCAGCCACCAAGCTAAGGGATGGATAGCATGGCCAGGAAGACCAATGTTCTTATCTGGGGGCAGGGGAGATTCTGAACACTCTGTAAGAGTTCTAGCCCATGGCCAGATGGAGCGGGAGGCTTCAGTCCTCCTGGTGACCCCTCCTGCCCAGGTTGCTGCAGACAAGGTGGAGGAGGGTACTGCTGGTACGGGGCAGGCTGGAGACAGGGGCCTGCTGGAGCCCCGTGCACACGCCATGCTGTCAGACTGTAGTGAGGATATTCTGTCACCCCCAAAGTAGAGGCAGGATTTGATTGAGATGGGTGCTCTGGTGAGGCCCCCAAGCTTTACCTATACCTGGGGGAAAACACTCCTCCAAGGAGTGGTGTGGGGCTCAGAAGGGGACTTGGACCAGGAAAAGAACCAGTGGATCCACACCACACACACACACACACACACACAGACACACACACACACAGACACACACACACACACACACACACACACACACACACACTGGGAGAGGTGGCAAAAGGCTGGGGGTGGTGGCATGGGCTCTTCAGGAGTCCCATTACCTATGCTGAGCATGGGTGGGGCCATCTGACACTCAGAGCCCTCTAGGCATGGTTAAGCATTGTAAACACAAACCTTCTCCCCAGTAGGCCCCAGAGGACCGGGGTCACCATTGGGACCACCACGACCCTTTGGACCTTCAGGACCATCTTCTCCTCGGGGACCAGGTGGGCCGATCTCCCCCTGCAATCAGAAGAGAGGAGGTAAGGCCTTTCCCAGTCTCCACCCCTAACTGACACCTCCCACCACCCTGGGGTAGAGCTACTCCCCAACACACATCAAAACACAAACTGCTCAGAGACCAACAACTGCAGATTGCTCATTCAACCTACTAACCCTCTAAGTATTCACATCTGAGTGCCTACAGAAAGCCCAGTGCAAGGCTCTATTTGTAGAGAAAGCAAGGCCATAGCACCTGCTCCCCCATCACAACCTCATCTATGAAAACTGAACTGTACTCCCAGGAAGTACCTTTTGTATAATTCATTATCTATCTATCTATCTATCTATCTATCTATCTATCTATCTATCTATCATCTCTCTAGCAAATCATTTATCTATCATCTATCAATCTGTCTGTCTGTCTGTCTGTCTATCATCTGCTCCTACCTCCATCTCATCTCTAGGGTCTCCCTATAAACCCCAAACTGGCTGAAAACTCGCACCTATCCTCCTGTCTCTTGAGATTACAGGCACACGCCACCACACCCATGCCTCAGTCAAGTGGACCCTAATTGCGTATACCAAGACATCAGAGAGGAGGAGTCAAAGAGATAGATGTCTGCAGTTGACCTAGCACTGAGAATCCATCACCTGGAGGAGGCCTGGAGCAGCTTTAATATCAGCATAATGGAACACCAAGTCCCTTTTTTATTTTCCTCCTCTGACAGACACGCAGGTGACTCCTGCCATTCTCTGTCAGGTTGTGGCAAGGTGTCAAGTGTATAGGCACTCTTGTTCTGGAATGTTTGGCAAAGGCACCTTTGGGGCCTGCCTTGGGGATCGTTACAGAAGCGGACGACAGTCCTGAGTCAGCCATTAGACCAGACTCAGGTGTGTGCAACAGCTGGACTACCAGAGCACAGTGTGTCACCTTCTGCCAGGCTCTGACTCATTCTGAAGTTGTGAGGGAACAGCTCAGCAGGAGCTGGCAGGTGGCTCTACCGCTCACCACCTGGAAACTGCTCTCAGTGCCACTGTTAAACTCTGGTTCGTTGTGTTTGCTATGATAGGCACCCCCTACCTGAGAAAGCCATGCCCTCTTTTGTACAACAGCTTTCTCTGGAACTGGGGCGAGCAACCCATCAGGAATGGTCAGGCTCTGGGGCATTAACCACCACCCAGCACCAGATGGCAGGACACTGGAGTTGCACAGCCTTGAGAGTGACTTGGATGCATCCTGTGGACCAGGATAGTCCAGGAGCTCAGAGAGATTGCAGACTCTCAATAGCGTATGGAACTGCCAACCATGTGCCTCATCTTCTGCAGTGGCTTGCTTATGTGCCTATCTGGATGGTTTCCATTCTCCCTCCCATTTCCTCTTTCCAGGGTTGCTCATCACCCTCTGGAGTCAAATTTCTCTGTAATCCAGGGATTCCTATCCTTGCTAAGCTGCCTGTCTAGCACCCAAGGTAGAGTACCAGTGACCACAGTTGTCCTTGGGGCTAGCACAGGTGAGAGATGCTCTGGCTTTGGAGTGGGAACCGAGGAGCAGTCTAGAGAGCACTGCACAGGGCCCCTGGGCTTCAGACACTCTGTCCTCGGACCAACGTCTTGCAGAAGTGTTGACTCCTTTCTGATAAGCTGCTCCATGGTCACAAATACCCTTAGCTTTCATGCAGGTCCCCAGAACCTCTCTGCTTGTCCCTGACCCAAATCCCAGACACACAACACTTACCCGGTCGCCCTTTATTCCCATGTCGCCTTTAAACCCAGGGAAGCCATCTTCACCCTAGCATAGACAAGAAAATGCATCAGTCTGCAGAGAAGAAGTCCGCTCCACAGCACCACTTTTCACTGCACAATGGGCCTGCACAACGCACAGTTCCCAGCCCAGGGCAGAAGCAGGAGAGCTATACAGGGAGGAAGCTTCCAGGTTGCACAGAAGGAGGCATGTGGGCACCTGGCCTCTCACCCTGCCCCTAGGCCACTGCTACAATACGCATGATGTACTAGGGCCACAGATTCTCAGACATCTCTTCTCCATAGAACCATCCCAGTCTGCTTTCCTGGTCCCCTTGGGACAGCACAGGAACTTCTCTGGTTTGGCAGCATCCCCATGGAAGCCAGTCACATCCTCCAAGCAGCTTTGACTTGTAAAGACAAGATAAAGCTGGGACTCTAGAAGCCTTCTTCAAAAAGGCAGAAGGCCCTCCAGTAATAGAGCCTCCAACAGAATAGGAACTCTCAAAGACAGGGCTCAGAAAGTCCTTGTTTGGTTCGGGGAAGCTGATATTTCCCTAACCCCTATGAGATCCACATAGTGGTGCCCTTGGCTAAACTGTTCAGAAGACAACACCCATTCTCCTGACCCTGAAGAAGGAGGCCTAGGGTTCTACCCTGTGGAGGTTCTCTAGCAGGAATAGAGAATGAAATGAAAGGCTGAGCTTCCCAAAGGGTGGCGGGTGGTTAGTAAACATCCAGACACAAGGTAGAACACACAGCTATTGCGCTGTTGCCACCCATAGCCCTTGTAACAGTCCCTAGAGAATACATTTCAGGCTATCAGATCACGCAGGAAAGGAGGCAAAAATGTCCATGGGCGTCCAGTGAGACGAAGTGGCATGCACTCTTGCAAGGTGTCCAGTGAGAAGCAGTGGCGTGCTTGGGCTCAGGCTCGGCAGGCCTCCAGCCTTTAGACCCCAGTGTCCCAGGGAGCTCCACAGCCGGCCACAATGGGCAGCCACACCTACTGGCTACAGCACAATGACAAGGGGGCTGCCCAGTGGGATGGAGCTCAAGATGGGCAGATCACAACCCAGTGCCAGGCCTCCTACCACCACATGGATAGGACAGAAGTGGCTGGCTGCACAGTTCCATGAGGCTCGCTCAGCATGCCTCATCCGCCAGGGGCCCTGGGCACCCTGACCCCGTGGCACTCAGAGTGCCTTATTTACCTTTGTATTAACCAATAGTGACCCATACAGGCCTGACATGCAGCCTTGACCATGGCAGCACCACATTCTGAAATGTGGCTTATATGTGTGAACAGTCACCGAGCTGGACATGCCTTCACATGCCCCAGCTCCAAGCCTGAGACCGGCTGTAAACCTGGCCTGCATGGACTCGGGGCAGGAATGCTGGGCTTCTCAGGGAGAGATTTGGGGCGGGGTATGTGGATACAGCCATGTGGCCATCCTAGGGCCTCCTGAGTATGCTCTGGGACAGCCCAGGAGATGATGACAGTACCCTGGTCTTCAGCAAGCTTCCTTCCCTCCACATTCAGAGGCAACCCAAACTGGGTCCTGCCTCACACTGAGCCAGCCCAAGCTCAGGGGACAGGTCCTTACCTTCTCGCCCTTGGTGCCCTTCAGACCTCGGATGCCATCTGCCCCCTGTGCAGGCAAGAAAAGAGAATGATCACAAACATACAAGACCCGCGGGAGGGAGTCAAGGGAATGGCTCCCACAGGGCTATGCACCAGTCTCAGATGAGCTCCCATGCAACACTTCCCCATCTCAGGAGGGAGAGGCATTTCCTCTGCTCACATTGATTGACAGGTCCTCGCATGAGGCCCCCAGTATCCTTCATGCCTACACTGGCCTCTGAATCCTCCTTCTACACAAACATCCAAACCTCTCCCTGGTCAATTACCCAAAGGTCTGGTTTTGCCTGTCCAAGGACCCAAACTCCTGCCAACACTTTCCCAAGCTAACAGACATACTCATTCTAGAAATAGCCCCTCAGCCCTTGTAGCTAGGAAGAACTCAACACAGGCAGGCAGGTTAAGATCCCTGTTCTATGGCCTCCGAGGATGTCCCAGGCTTCTGTGTGCCTCAGTTTCCTTATCTGGAAGTGGACTGATGAGGACCCTAGCCTTGTTTCTGCTGTTGGGAAAGAATGGTCTAAAAGACCTTAGGGCACTGACCAGTGCATACTAAGCATCCAGTAGACGGTAGCTGTGCACCATCTGCTTGTGTTAATTCTGCATTATCATTGACAGGTGACACGGTATTACATCCGCTAACGCTACAACAATGATTGCGGCTGTCCTCGGCCCAGGGTGGACCACCTCGGCTCCCTGTTAGATGCGGCTCTAAGGGCATAGTCCGGACCACTTTTCTCCCTTTCTCTGTAAGCCCAGTGCCTCTGCTGGCAGAGGTGAAATCGTGGAACCTAGTGACAAATGCACCCATAGCCTCATGGTCCTTGACTTTGGACCTTAGGCCTCTGAGACAGTGACATTTACTCACATGGACTCACAGTTGACTCCAGGAGCTGCCTCGGGCCACCTTTGCATAGGACCCCAGAGGAGCCATGTGGCCCAGTTTCTTCTTGATGAGGTTGCAGCCTGGACCTGAGCCACCTTCTGTACCTAGGGGCCACCAGCTGCCCTCTGCTGGCCAGAGCTCCACATAGACTTGGTAGCTCTGAGCTTTTGTCGGGGCTGGGAAGAACTTCAGAATGAAGGGTAGTACAGGATCCAGGGCTGTGGTCTGGGTTTTGACATGGGAAGCTAGGAACTACAAACCAGGTGCACAGGTACCATGAGATCTTAACCACTGGAGAGAGGGAGGGCTTGGAGCATCAGGAGACAAGCCCATTGTTGGCAGCATCACTACTTGGTGTACCATGATGCATGACTTGGGATGTGGAAAGGAGAGGAAAGGGGACAGCCATGGAGCAGGGCGATCTGGGTGGCAGCTGAGTCAGAGCAACTCTTGTTCATTGACTATTCATCCTGACACTGGGTAAATGGATGTGGGTTGACACTGGAGGTGCCCAATCTGTTAGGACAGTGGCCCCTGGCCCTTGGTGGCAGCAGTAGATGGAAAAGACCCTGGAGAAGGGGAGCTGACTCTAGGGAGTCTGCTCTGTGCTTGGTCAAACCTGAATCAGTGGTGGATGGAGAACGGGAAAATGGAGGGGGCTTAGAGCAGACACGGGGACATCTGGCATACACATGACCACACAGAGTCTGTGAGCAAGGCTTGCCACAAGCACCCAGCAAAGGAGTGTAAGAACAGCTGTGGTGCAAAGGACTCAGGAAGGCACCATGTACCCTGTCTGGCCAGCTGCCTTGGATCTGGGTATCTAGAAGTTCCAGAAGAAGACAGTGGGTAGGCTGTTCAAGCCCCACCCACCATCTCATTCCTCCAGGCATGTCCAGGAGGGCAGAAACAGAACCACACGGACCTGGCACAGACAAACTCTCAGGTCCAGGCCTGCGGGCACAGACCTGTAATCTACACTCCTCCTGGGGCTGAAGTAGGATCCTGAGTTCAGGGGCAGCCACCTAGGCAGCTTAGTGAGATTCTGCCTCAAAACCAAAAGTGAAAAGAGGCCTGGGCACTTAGCTCAGCGGTGGATTGGTTATCGGATATGTGCAAGGCCCTGAGTTATCTCTTAGCGAGAGGCAGGGAAGGGTCTGTCAGCCCTTTCCACCTTCAGAGGCCGCAGTGAGAACACCCGGGTTGTGAAGCAGAACTCGGTTCTAAGCAAATAATGAATCTACTTGCTCTTTGTCCTTGAACTGCCAGCCTCCACTTCAAATCCCCTGATCACGGAATTTCTCTTACAGCAGACAGATAAGCCATGACAGAACCCTTTCTCAGGGAGAAGGTCAGGTGGGAAATGACCAGATCTCCCTAGCCAAGGACTAACTACCCTAATGGCGACAGCTACCGCCCCTACCTCTGCTGTGTCCGTGGCCCTGGAACTCATTAGGTGGCCAGCATCACTTCTGTTCTCAAGAGCACAAGGAACTGGAACATCTATTTCTCTTGTGAAAACTATCTTAAAGCTTGCTTTTGCCTCTGCTTCTAAGATTGCTCATGTCATGAGTGAATTTTAATCAGATAGATAGATAAGAGCATTCCTCATAAACATTTTAAAGTAAACACCTTTCGGCTTGCAGAGGAAGGCTTATGCAATTAGCCTTGTGTAGGAGCTGCCAAAGGCTGGGGGTAAGCGACAGGAATTTGTAAGATAAACACGCATGGAGCGCCTATAATCAACACTGCTGCTCAATTATCACCCTTAGAGTATTCGCCAGACATTCTGCTGGGAAAAGCATGCTTAAGGAGGAACCTGACCTGCCTAAGTGCCGTCCTTGAGAGGTTGCTCTTGAGGGATGTCCCTGTTTCTGAGACATGGAGGCAGGGCCATTTGAGTTCAAGTCTAGCCTGGGGTACCATGCCTGGTGAGATTCTGCACAGTCTCTGAACACTGAAGTCCTGGGTTCTCCGCCCTCCACACCCCAGGGCGACTGTCTACTTGGGTCTACAGCAATGCTGGACAGAGGAAAAAAACGCCACAAAGCAGATGGGCAAGGGCAGCAGCCTTGGTCACATTTATACAAATTCTTCAAACCTCAGAAGTCATTTCGTGCTTGTGCACACCTGCACACTCACAGGGGTGCACCTGTGTTTCAGGTCAGGTTGGAAGGAAGGAGTATTATCTTTTTTTTGCCTGTGGAAAACCTGGAGCTTTGAGATGCTGCTAAGTCCCTGTTATGAAGAAAGAAAAGGCCCTGTCCACACTCATCTTCTACACAGGAATGTGCCTTCGCCCTGGGAACTTGGGAACTCGAGATTAAATCAGGCAGCACAGAGCAAACACAGTTAATGTTGAGGGAACAAAGGGGACCTTGCTCTCAATATTGCTCTGGCATTCTGTGTCCCGCTTAACAAGGTTCCAGGAATTTCTACAGCAGAAACATGATTGTAAACAAATGGACATCTCCCATAAACCTTGCCTCCCGGGGATTGGAGGGGACACACTGATCTTCTCTCTTTTCCAACATGCCAGTGGCTCAGAGGACTGTTCCTTGGTTTTCCCCAGCTGGCCATGCCCCTTCTGCCTGAGGTCTACCCCCTGTGAGAGGCTCCTGAGGTAGCCTGGTAGGACAAATTGCAAACACAAGAGATGGCCAGTGCAGTGCCACCGCTTCTTCACAGGTTGACTAGGAGGTGGTTCCTTGATCTGCATCAATTTGTCCGTTTGCTGGCAGGCTGTATCTCACCTGTTCAACCCTGCTGTCCAGGGCCCCAGCATCTGTATCCTGAACTGGGAGGCCAGGCCATGCTTGAGTGCCTGGAATGGAGCTTAACCACAGGGCAACTTCCAGGAACCAGCCAGGGCCATGCAACTACCCCACCCTGACCCCCAGGAAGACCCAGAGCTGCAAAGTCCCTCTTACCTTGACTCCTCGAGGACCTGGGTAGCCAATGGGACCCTGGGGGCCAGGAGGACCCTAAAACCACAGGGAAAGAACATTAGCTATTTTCAGGTGTGAGTGCCTGGGCAACCTCCATGGGACCCTGCAAAGCAGCTTTGTGGGATATACATGAGGCCCTGCCTGCGGTCCACACTGATACTGATGCTGATGATGGAGGAAGCCTTCAAAGGAGGGAAATGTCTGAGGATAATGAGATGCTGTGTCCAGTTCCCGGAAACCAAGAGGGCATGGGAGAGGGGCAGCCATGTAACATACAGAAACATAGCACTGGGTGGAGAAAAGACACAGAGACATGCCCCCATCCTCGGGATCCTGGGGTGAAGCTATGTCAAGCTGAGGAGAACAGGGGTATCCTGTTCAGGGCAATGACATCTTTCAATAGTCAAAAGACCTTCTCAATGGCTGCCCAGAGCTTACAGTTCAGGCACTGCGCTCCACACTGCCTAGGAGACCTACACAGAGACTGGCAGCTGGGGCAGGGTGCAGCGGGTACCTACCTGGCCTCCTTTCTCTCCTGGAGGACCTTCTTTGCCAGGGTGCCCCTGTCACAGGAGAGAAGGCCTTCATTAGTTAGCCACCTGCTCAGAGAGAAGCCTCACACCTCTACAGCAATTGTGTCAGCCCTCCAGCTCTGCCCTCTCCAGGAAAAAAAAAAAGAAAGTCAAAGAGCTACTTCCAGTTCCTGGACCTCAGCTGCTTCATCTGCAAAATGGGAAGAAGCAGTGAGTCCCTGCGGTTGGCTGATCATGGAAGGGACATGAATGTGAGATGATGCAGGGTATAGCAGGCCACCCAGCCTGAGACCAGACTACCCTCCAGGGCAGATTGCATGGACCACCAAGGAGATTATGCTGCAACTCAAGGTCATACCCTCAGGATCAGACTCCCGAGCCCCCCAAGACCACACTGGTTGCCAAATGAAGCAACTGGCTGTTTGGGAAACTGAGGGCAGGTAGGGTAGGAAGAGAGCCACCCTGCCACCTGACTGAGTGCACCCCAGTTTTCCTCTGTCACACCCCAGTGGGTGGGTGGGTCTCTGGGGCCTGGGCAGCTGAGCAAAGGTGAGAGGTGTCTTCTGGTCACTTCCCACATACCCACCCATATCTGGGCCAATTCCATCCTCCAGAATGCAGCATAGGCTGTCTCACCAGGCTGACCCTGGGGTGAGAGGCCTAGGTTCACAAGCAGAGAGCCACAGCTAGAGAGGAGAGCAAAAGACTGCATTCATCTTATGGACACGCAGTTCCACTGCCGCATATTCCAGAAAAGAGACCAGGCAATGGGGGAGGGGCTCACTTCTACCTCCGGATACACTGAAACTGTTACGCATACTTCCTCTTGTGGACAATGAAAGGACAGACATATGGTCTAGCTTGAGTGGATTAAAGATCTGGGGCCCTAGACACAGGTTCATCTCCTGGGAACAGTTGGGCATGTGTTCTGTTGCTCCTCTTAACTGGAGAACTGATTTTGCAAAGAGCTTAGCAAGTAGGTTGGGACACCAAGTTCTCATGTGGGAAGCCCAGCCTCCTTTGAGGAAAACTGAGGCACCCACAGGTGGACTGTGCCTGCTGCTCTGGGCCCGGGGACAAGTTCAACCAGCCTCTGTCTTCCAGAAATGACAACTATGCTTAAGGCACCAGAGGTTCTTGGTTGCAAGACTGAATCTAAGACAGCAAGGAGAGGATGTCCCACCTTAGGGCCGACAAAGGGTAACTGTGGTCTTCATCTTAGTGCCCACATACATGGCTTTACTCAGAAACCAGGGTAGGTGGGCACTAGGAGAGGTATCTCTGTGTCACATGCAGTGGGGTCACTAAGGAAGCCAGATGCCCTCTCTGTGTGTAACTCCTTCAGGGACACGTTGGAGATTGCACATGCCCACATCATGGAGGGCCTCAGAGACACCCAGGAGAGAGTCCCTAGGGGCTCAGCAAGTACCAAGCCGAGTGTGACCAACAGGGGCTGGTGGACACCATTGCCTCGGCTGACCAGATGCCTTAGATGGGTCTCAGCTGTGTTCTAGAAGGGACCTGCAGTAGGAAGGCACGGGGCTCATTTTTCTAACCAGAGGCTGAGGAGAATAGAGGAAAATTTAACACTGACAAATCTTCCTGCAGTGCAAGGCGAGGCTGTGTTCTCTCTCTGCCAGTGCGCATTTTCCCAATATTTTACAGTGGATGTTACTTTCATAATGGAAAAATAATAAAGCTTAAATTATTTGTATTTGATATTTTTCTGATTAAAAAAGTAATATATGTTCATTGAAGACAATTAGGAGAGCAGAAAAGGAAATTAAACTCCTCCACAGCCCACCATGCAGAGCCACGAGGCTGGTCGGGGGCACAGTCTTCCAATCCATTTTCTCTGTGTGTGTGCATACAAAGTGGGCAGGTATAATATGATCTGAATTTAATACTGGATCATGAGCACACTTTCTCCAAATCTTGGATATTCGTTCACATTTTATTTTTACTGGCTCCATTTACCCATCATTTTGCTGTGTGCTGTGAAGAATGAATCACATTTCAGGGCACTGGGTATGACTTGAAAGCCTCCCCTACCTCTCCTCCCTCCCTCCCTCCCTCCCTCCTTCCCTCCCTCTCTCTCTCTCTCTCCCTCTCCCTCTCTCCCTCCATTCACATTCATGTGCGTGTGACTGCATGTAGAGACCAGAAGTTGATATCAATGTTTTTCTCTATTGTTCCCACTCTAACCTTTAAAGTGGGGTTTCTCATTGAACCTAGAACTCTCTAATTTGCTAGACTGGTTGGCTGGGAAGGCCCAGGAACCTTCCTGTCTCCTCTTTCCCAGGCCTGGAACTACAGGGGCATCACTGCCTTGCATAAGCCTTTATGCATCCTGGGATAAACACTACTAATGGAGCCAACTCCTTGACCTGTCAATCACTTTTTCTTCACAACCAAACTAAACAAATAGTAGAGGAAAATGGCCTCAGCATGGTGGCCTCTTCAAGGTTTATCAACAGTGAGCTGCTTTCATAAGGAGAGTCATCCATCTTCCCTCCCTTCCAAACACACGGACAGCTGGATCTGGTTAGCGTCCCCGTGTCTTCCCGGTCCACCTGCCATCTTTGGGCCCTTCCGGGAGAGAAAGCAGGCCTGGCCCCCCCAGCACATTTTAAAGGTTTGCGTTTCAGTTGACAGGATGTAGAACCCCTAGAAGACAAAACTCGGGGCAGGTATGTGAGTTTCTAGATTAGGTTAACTGAGGTAAAGACTCCCCCTTACTATGGGTGGCCCCATCCCATGGGCTGGGGTTCTGGACTGAGTACCCCGCATCCATCTCTGCTTCTTGAGTAGGGATGCAATGTGGCCAGCTGCTTTGAGCTCCTGCAGCTGTGACTGCCCCGCCAATGATGAACTGTGCCTCCCTCAAGCTGTGAGCCCCTCCTTCCTTAAGCTGTTATTGTCAAGCATTTTGTCACAATAACAAGAAAAGTAATTAATACAGCCATGGAACAGGAACAGCAAGTCTACAGGCCAGGGGTTCTTGGTTCCCCAACCACAAAATATAAAAGGAGGCCATGCTCGGGGACCTGGCTCTCAAGAGGTAGGGAGAGGAATTCGGGTTGAGGCCAGAGACATGTCTGGCTGTGGAGAGGATACAGCCACTCATACCCTGCGGGAGATGTGTGACACACTGCATTAGGCCTCCACCTGTGGCATCACCTACCACAAGAAACGGACACTAGGGAGCCACAGTCCAGTGACCTGTGCCAGCCAGTGGGGACGAGATGGAGCCGTCTATCTGCCGCTTCCCTCACCCTCATTGCCTACTAGAAAACGTGTCATTTGCATCATTTTATTTTTGCAACACAAAACAAATGACAATTAAAGGATAGAAGTGACACACTACGTGAGACATCGGTCACTTTGCTCCTAAACGCCCCAGCATGTCCACATGGAGATGGGAGTGACTATGTTTGTCTGCCCAGACCAACCAAAGATAATCTGGGGTCTGAGAAGGTCCGTGTGACCCTTGGCATGGAGTGGAGTAGAGAGTTCACGGTGAACCATTCCCTTACCATTAACACACTCAACATCCCCATTCAGTATTTTTCTTCTCTTTCTACTTTTGCATGTGAGGATGTGGTATGCATTGTGAATATATGTCTATTTATGTATGTAGGTAAACACATGTACGCGTGTGAGCACGTGGAGGCTTAAGGTTGCTATCAGGAGTCCTCCTTGATCACTGTTCCACCTCAGCCACTGAGGCAAGGTTGTCTCAGACCCAGAGCTTGCTGACAGAACAAGTCTCGCCAGACAGACTGCGGTAAACGCCCACCCCTCTGCTTTCCAATGCTGGAATTATATGTGGACACTGTGAGCACCCAGAATTTGCATGGGTTCTATGGGTCTGAACACTGGGTCTCACATTTGTGTTGCAATCACTTTTGTCACTGAGACATTTCCTTAGTCCCCCACCCCCTGCATTTAGTTTGTAATGATGTTATTAAAACAATGAACGGAACCGTCATAAATAATTAATGCATGTCATCTTGCTTTCTGAGATACACCCTTCCAGTTCCACTAAACACTAAAGAGCACATGAAGCCGGGAGGGAATATTAGGTTGGGAGGGGGTAAGGGAGCTGGAAGTGTGGATTTAATAATTTAAAAAATATTTAAATTAAATTTAAAATTAAAAACCCCTCAAGCCAGCAACATCTTCAGGCAGAATGACAGCTGTGGATACACACACACACACACACACACACACACACACACACACACACACACCTGATTCCTCTTCCGTCCTCCTCCCTTTCTGCACAGCTTGCCCCCCAGATTGGACCTGTCACTCACCTGCTATTTCCAGGCCCAGTCTAATCTGGCTCCCCAGCTGTGCTCACTGCAGACATATCCCCCTGCCTGCAGCTTCCCCCCAAACTCAGTGTGTGAACACTAAAAATACCTCTGGCACACCCTGCCCCTCACTTCCCACACCGGTGGCACGTGTGATGGCTTGGAGCCCAGCCCAGTACTCCTCACAGTTTCAAACACGATGCTGAGTTCAGGGGACTAATTTGCAGCCCTAACAAGTAAGTAAGGCTCCCACTGTGCAGCCGTATCCTCCCTCTGTGACAGGAACACAGTATGAAAGCTTGTCCGGGATCTAGTAATCACTCAGTACAGGGCACCAGAGCACCAGCTTCACCCTCAGGACTCAGGACAACTGATGCTCCCAGGTCCCCCCTGCGGAGGACGGGGTGGGGGCACTACTCACCGGGGGTCCATCAGCACCGGGCATTCCTGGGAGACCTGGTTTCCCCAAAGGACCCTAATATAAACCAGAGAGCATGTGAGAGAGGGGACACCTCTGAAGATTACTCCTTCCCTGGGACACCCAGACCTTATCTATAGGCCCCCCCAAATAACTCAAATATTGTCACTCAGGATGCCTGCTGTGGTCCCTGCTCTCAGCATTCAGGTCTCCCTGCACCCTAAGAGGTGCCCCCTTTGCCAGAACCTTCAGTTCTGCTATGGGAGCGCCTCCCCCATCTTCCTTCTCCCTTGCATCTCCTGAGCAGACGCTGGTGTCCTGGGAGCCTCCTGAAGCTGCTCCTGGCACAGTGCCTCCCTCAGGTCCCCCCTCTCCGGTCGCACCCATTGAATCACTCCTACGGCAGGGTAAGGCAGGGCAGCCACAGAGCCACCATGCCACCATCCCACCGCCCATGACATTCTCCACAAGATCCAGGTCTAACACAGCCTGGCTGTCTGCATTTCAACAAGCGCCCCCAGGACCTGGATGGCCTCAGAACCACTCTGAAGTGCTTCTTGATGGTCGAGACCTAGATATTTTACATTTTCCAAAATAACCCATGCCATAGGAAGCGCAAGTATCCCAGGACATGGTAAGCTCTAGAAGTCTATGTGCCAAATGTACTAAACCTCAACTAAATAGGATTGCCCAATTCAATCTAAATTTCCGGTAAATGGCTCATAGTTCATACTCAGCAGTGCGTGCTGGTTTTGGGGTCCCCGCACCTTGCTAAAACTGGCACCTCCCCACATAGATGAAGAGTGAATGGACACATGGATCAATTAACAAGAAGATTCAAGAGCCTCCCTGAGGCTGACATGCTTGGCTCCCAGAGGGCTGAACTTCAGGGCCTTCTGGAGAGCAAGGCTGCTTGTGAAAGGCAGCAGCGCCCCCCCCAGGCCGGAAGCATGGCCCATGAGCAAGTAAGCACCCCTACCTTTTCTCCTGGAGGACCAATGGCACCCTGGGGGCCCGGGAGACCCTAGGGGGAAGAAGCAACAGGAGATAAGGAGACTGACCTCACCCTCCACTGTCTTCCCACCGATCATCCCCTCATCCAGGCACCAACCATGTTGATGGCAAACCTGAAGTCTGTACTTCCCAGCCACTTGGCCAGAATCTGTGTCCCACCCCTGATGCCCCAAGCCACCTTTCCCAGAATACTTACTTGAGCACCAGGATTACCCTGCTGTCCGGGGGGCCCAGGCTCTCCCTGGGGACCCTATAGGAAAACAGAGGCAAAGGTCCTGAGAAGAGGGGCCTCATCTGGAGGGACCCCATTTTCAGTTCTCATCTTTTCCTCCTGCTCTGTAGGCCCCGGGAGTCGATGTGTGGAAACGGCCTTCAGGAAAAGGGGACCCGCCACTGAAAGCAGGCAGATCCTTGCACACATAAGAGTAATGACTTGACTCTAAAAGGGGGGTGAGGACTGGCATGCACACCCTGATGTCCTTCCAGGAGGACAGTGTGACAGGAGCTGAGCAGGAAATACTCTTAGTAGGACGTGTGGCCTTTAAACAGATACAGAGCTAATAGACCCACTTCCTGGTGGAACTGACTCCCAGCTGGGCCCACTTTGGGTAACAAATACCAACTTGGGATTCCAACACCAGAGGCTTCTGCCACCAGACAGCAGCACCAGGCCATGGGCTAGAGGCTAAGGTGTCCACTCTCCTGCCCCAATTCCCAGCTAATACAGACCTCCTCAGCCAGGTATGGACTGTGCCCACAGACCATCACCAGAAGCCAGGTCATATGACCCCTGGGACTCACCACATTTCCTTTCGGGCCGGGCTGGCCATCCATACCAGTTACACCCTGCAGGAGAGTGACAAAGAGATGTTTTCAACACAGAATGAGCAACCCCACTCCACATGCTCGGACATGAGCCTGAAGTGACTACAGGTGGTGCATTCTCTGGGGAAATGGCAGACTTGACCCTCCATTCCTCACAGCTAGGGCTACTGACACTTCACCATAGGCTAGATGAGGCATTGGGCTCCAGCATTCTCATATGAGCAGACCCTGAGCTCTAGAAAAATCTCTCAGAGGGACTGGAGAGACTAGGGCAAGTCTTACCCACCAAAACACAGTCCTAGTCAGAACCATGAACCTCTGCCTCCTTCTAGAACTCCCAACAAAGATGCCGGAAGGCCTCTGAAGTAGAGGTACAATGTGGCATCCTAATATTGCTTATTACAGAGGGAAAAAAAGCCAGTGAGCGTTGTATGCCTGAAAGGAGGTGTAAAGTCTAGAAGACCTGCTCAAGGATAGCTGCCTCAACCCTACCCATTTTCTGGTTCTTCATGTATGAGTATGAAGGACCCACAGCCCCCCCATACCTACAGCCTCACACCATGGTCAGCATGGCCTCTGGCCCTAGTGCCCCTAGCTAGGTCAGATGGTTTCTGCAGCTACAATGTGGACACATTCGCCAAGAGGTGACGGAACTTACTGGAGGTCCTGGAGGGCCAGGAGGCCCTTTTGGCCCAAGCAGACCACGTGGTCCCTGCAAGAAGAAAGGACAAGGAAATGTGAAACCCAGCTGGGGGCCTGCGCTGCTTGTCTCCCTGCACATCATGTCCAGTACCCTGCACCCCACCGGAGCTTAGCCGGTGAGTCCAGAAGTCTGAGAGAAAAGCCATCATGCCCCACTTAGCCCATCCTCCTCTCTACCTGGACACTAGGAATCAGAAGCAGGGGGTCCCTGGAATAGAGGGACTCAGCTGGGCATCAGGAATGCCCTCAGGGAAGGGGCCTCTCTCGCCTGCCCCGACACTCAGGGGCACGAAAATCCCTCCACAGAAAACTCATGGAATCACATCCATCTGCTGGATCCAGTGTTTATCAACGAGTGTTGCTTCAGTCTCAGTCTCTCTCCCCATGGCATGCAATGCCAACAGAGCTCAAGGGACCAGGGGACAGGGTCAGGAGATAAAAGGCCTGCAAGGATCTTCAGGGCCTTGTTGGGGACAGCTATGTGGGAGAGCCACAAGCTAACCTCCCCTCCCCTGGGCATTGAGGGATTTGCACAATGCCTGCAGCCTACACAGAGGGCCTGGTCTGAGGCACCACTGAAGTCTGGAGCAGATATGGGGTTGTAGGGGATTTGCCCACCTTGGGAATTACAGGCTTCACCCAAGGCACTTGGATCTCAAGTGCCCTTGATTCTGACAGAACCTTTTTAGATGGGAAAAAAATGCAGCAACCTTGCCTCACAATCTCTGTGTCCTAACCGCTTCCTTCGTTATTTTAACACTTAGTCTTATAAATGTGTTTGAGACGCTAATAACCCAGAAGGCACCGCTTAGATGTGTGTTAAGGAGAGCGGCGCTGATGGATCCTCCTCAGTGGCTAATCAGACATCGAGGGTATAATTTCATCCCAAATGAACCTGAGCGTGCCGACCCCGCGCTCTGCCCTGTGCGGCGTTTACGGCGTAGCTCATCAATTAGCTCCAACAGATGCAGACGGCCACCTGACTCGGATAACGAAGGTAGGTTTCTGAGCGTCAGTAAATGAAAGGTAATTAATGTCCTTTTACCCTCTTGGAAATCTGCTTTAAGCCTAAATACAAGTTGGCTGGCTGAAGGGAGCTTTTCCTGCACTGTGCCGGGCACCACCCTGGAGGGTGCAGTTGCCAGGCCTGGGACAAGTTTGGGTCTATTTAGTCCCCTCGACTGTCCCAACACCCATTATAGCTGCTCATTAGATGTCTGCCATGGCACCCTGGACACCTACAACAATGTCCTCAATGCCCATCATGTTACTTAGGTGCCTGCTATGATTCTTGCACAACACCCATCATAGTGTCTTCCTGTCTACTCTGACACCCTTGGGTATCCACCACAGAACCCCTGAATGTCCTCCATGATGCACTTGGACGCCTAGCATAATTCCCCTGGAACTACGATGCCCCTGGGCATTTTCTACAGCTCTCCAGGGCCCAGCTTCCTCCTATAGAAAGGGTCAGTATACATTCCCTCTCTTTTCTTCCCTGGGCAAATGTCACTCGCCTCCCTCCCCAGACCAAGCTCTCCAATCTACTCCACATCCATCAAATCCTGAATGTGGAGCTGAAGACCAGATTCCCCGCCCCCCCCCCATCAGATACTTACAGGCTCCCCAGGCAAACCCCTAGGCCCAACTTCTCCATCGTCACCCTATGGAGGAGAGAGAAGAGGATGTTTAGGGACAAGCTTTGAGGCCTGGATATCCAGAGGCCATCTCCCAGTAGCGCACAGCAGGATTTGCCTACTCTGATCAGGCAGATGGTAACTTGCTAATGCTGTTTCCATAGGAGAGGCCCCTGTCCTCACTCTGGAGCTGCAAGGGTGCAGCTGCCGTAGGGGAACTGTGAGGCTTGGAAGCACTTTCCTGAGGTTCTCGAGCCTCCCAACAACAGTGCAAGGAGCCCATAAACCCTATCGCTCATCCTCTGCCATGCACATCTGTGCTGTGGCCCGAGTATGAGCTTAACCTCCAGCCCCTCAAAGATACTTGGGACAGGCACTGAGGAGCCCCCTGGGTACAGAGCCCAGGCTAAGAAGCCAGCACCAGCCCTCCCCTCCTCCTCTACTCCTATATTCCATTGCTTCGCCCTTCCCTATCTCTGGGGCCAGGGATAATGACTTCCCTTGGCCCTCCACCCCTGATCTCCTCAAGCCCTTGCTTCTCTATCTGACAGCTCATTTAGGTGAACTCAGCAGAGCTGCTAAGCTCATTAAGCCCCTGGCATCTCCCCTTCACAGGATCCAGGACACCTGCCTCCTGTAGTTAGAAGCTCCGCTTCTGAGACCCATGACAGTTTGACCCTCATAGGCAAGAAGGATGAGGTAAAATGAATGCTTGGGCCTTGCTTCACCCGGTCCCCTCCCGGTGCCAGCGTGACCCTCCCCAGCACCACCCCAACCTTCCCCCAGCACTCTCACCAACCCTGTCGGGCCCACACTTACAGTTTTCCAGAATAAACTTAGAGAAGAGGATGCTGAGATACATACCCTTTCTCCATCATCTCCTGGGAGTCCAGGCGGGCCAGAAGGACCAGGGTCACCCTAGTGAGTCAACCAGAGTCAAGGTTAACCACTGCAGAGTAGGTTGTCCTAAACAATGCTAAATTTACCAACAAACCCACTTCAAGGTAAGGCAGTTCAGAGAGGCTCCACTCCCAGAGAGGGGAAAAAAAGACAGGAAGGCACCATGGTGGCCAACTCCAGCCCTCCTTAGCAGCTGGCTCTTGAGACTGCCCCACTCTCCCAGGGCCACAGCCTTATGTCCTAACTCTGCAGAGTGCATGTGATAGTTGCTTGGATTTCCCATGCATGTGAAGCCTCCCTTAGGCAGAGAGTGGGCTCAAGAAGGTTCTAAAACTAGTTCTAATACACACATTCCCTCACTTCCCCGTCCCCCACGATGCCTTGGGGTGAGGCACCTGCTGGGCCTGCTTATAACTTTCAGTAGGAAATCCAACTTCTCTGGGCTGGATCTCCATCAACCAAGACTTCATTCTGGGGGTCAAGTCTATGAGCAGCCACAGTGCCTTACATGAGGATGCTGTGAAATGGGGGAACCTGGCCCCTTTTAAGGAGACTGAGACTGTTGGAAAGAAAGGACCCTCCCTGAATCCCACAGCAAATACTCACCCTGTGGCCCTTCTCTCCTGGCAGCCCAGCGAGGCCATCAAAGCCACGCTCACCCTGCAAGGACAAGAGAGCTTCATCAAACACCCATACACATCAGGACCTGGTGGTAGAATCCTTAACTCAGCACCCTGTACCCAGGACCCTCTCATGGCCCTACACAGGTCCCCTGTCCCAGGCCACTGTGGAGTCTGCATGTGCCACCTTCTCTCTCCCAGCAAGGCAGAGGTTCGGAAGGGAGGAACACTTTTCCCCATGCCAAAGGCCAGGGCATCATTGGGAGTGGAGACATGCAGTTTATCAGTGGCCACTGCAAAGTCAGCATGTGCTCATCTGCTCTGAGTCTCCCCCTGCATGAGTGGTCCTATCTGTTTTGGTGGCTGCAGCCTTGTGTCCTGAGGGCTGTCACACACCGGTGCTCACACTCACTGGTGAAGGCTGTAGCACCTGCCTCCCAACCTCATGGAGACCAGTATCAGCATCCCATCTTGTGGGTGTGTAAACCAGGAAGGATAAAATCAAGAGGATGGTATTTGAGACTTTTCATGACTTTGTAGGTAAAAGATCCTCATCCTCCTGTCATCCCCAGCCTTCAGTGTTCATTAACTTAGGGTTCACAGGAAGCATTCAGGACTTTGGAACCAGGGGACCCAGCACAGATGTGCTGAACAGTGACAGTTCCTGGTGACCCAGGCATGGTGGAGAAAGTCCATGCAGGGTCATGGGAAGAGGAATGAACCCAGGATCCACAGCATCGGGGGGGGGGGAACAGCTGTCACATGTCTATACAAGTCCTATGTGTGCACAGGAGCCTCTGCTCACCACAGATGTGTCTACTCAACCCCACAAGGCCCAGGTCCTGACTTTCCAAGGCAGTGCAGGAATATTTATTTATATCCCAAAGACTTGGGATCATCTGACCAGTCATACCCCCAAGGGTGTGGCCTGCTTACCTGCACACTTCCAAGGGGTTCTCCCAACTGGAGCCACCCCACCTCACTCAGTGCCCATTATAGAGGGCATCTGCCCCTTTAAGGAAACTGATTTTTGCCTATGCAATTCACCTGTCAATCTGTCTTCACAACACACACGGTCATCCAAGTGAGTCAGCACTCCCTATATCACACTCATCAAACATGATGACTATGTCATCAACATGACATCAGGATGATGGTGAATGTGGTCTCCTGAGATGAGGAGGTGTGGACAACAGCCTACCTTGGGACCTGTTTGTCCAGGCATGCCTCTGGCTCCATCACTCCCAGCACGGCCCTAGACAGAGGAGACAATCAGTCTGTATGGAAGAAAAGGCAGCCTACCACATCCTCTGGGAGCAGCTTCCCAGAAAGTCAAGCTGAGGGAGGAGATCATGGAAAGCACTCCAGCCAAGGGCAATTGTCCAGTGTCATCAGACTGGACTGGGGACCCAGATCCAACAGCCCAAGGCAATGCCACACCATTGGCCAACAAGTAAGAAAATGGTGTTTGTCTCACTAGGAGCCTGATGTTGCCTGTCCTTCTAGGCTTGGGGAGGGTGATGGGATTTGAATGACTCAGTGTAGGGAGCTCACTTTTGTGGCTCCAGTGACATGTTAATGACAATCATAGGAAGCTCAGCTCTTTGCTACTACTGGGAAGAAAATTAAAGCCCAAAGATCTGTGGAAATGATAAAGGCCTCTCTCAGTCCATCTGAGTATGAGAGGTCCAGAGGATGTGTGTCCCACTCAGACAACACAGTGACCTAGAGGCAGGGTCTGCACTGTGACTGGTCACCCATCTTGTCTATTCTCACACTTGCTTCCAAGCCATGAAAATACTCTAGAGCAAGTCCAGGTGTCCAGCTGATTGCCATGGGACTGAGGGCCAAGCAGGAAGGAACCTTTGGAGTCTGATATAAAAGCTACAGTCACCACAGGAGAGACACAAGAGAACAGGGACTCCCTGCCAAGCCCCAGTCTCTCCTTTCCCATCTTCTATAGAAGACTGGTCATGGGTTGGGGTGTTGCCTGTGGGCTCACGGTCAGGCATGGAGGCCATGTGGACAGTGGTAGCTTTGGTCTCCATATGTAACCATGAGAAGGTCTGTTTGTGGCAACAAGATGGGTTAATTAAGACTTTTCTAGCCTTCCTGGAGTGTGGTCATCACTTTTTAATAGTGTGGCATCTTGTAGCAGCTGTGTTCCTGGGGAAACCGGCCGGATCCATCCAGGAGGACACCATTCTCAACAGGAAATCCCAGGAGGCTAGAGGGCTGAAGGAAGGCCTGAGAGAGAGCCGAGACAGTCATTTCTAGAGAGGAGGCATGAGTGTCCCCAAAGACAAGGCCTACTGTCAACCATCAGCAATGTGGATCTAAGTCCTACTGTGACCTGTCTGGGAGATGACTTTAGGGAGAGGTGAATTATTTCACCCATGGACACAGCATCCGTTCCTAAGCAGCAGCTCAGTCACAGCCTTGGAGGTGGGCATGGGACAATGAGGCACTGAAGGGGACAGTCTACCTCAGGTCTGGGCACAGAGGTTGCCCCCATACCACATACTCATAGCACCTAGAACTTACCCGTCTTCCAGGCTTCCCTGTTGGGCCAGGTGGACCTTGCACACCTCGTGGGCCCTGCCAGAAGTCAGAAGACAAAGCATCAGGACACGTCCCTCTTCCAAGGAAAGATAACGTTCATCCCCATGCTTGTCAACCCATCCCAAGGCTTGCTGTGCCAGTTGGCCACATGTGGCCATCTCTGGGACAAGACACAGAGCTCCTGCATTAAGAGAGGGCTAATGACAGATAGTACAGAGATCTTGTTCTGCAGTATCAAAGGACAATTCTTCCTTAATTTTGCTGAAGAATTGGGTTACCACTAGCAACCAGGAGCCACCCTCCTGAGAGCAAAGCAGAGGTAGGTTTACACGTACCTGAGGTCCCATGTCCCCTGGCTCACCCTTCAAGCCTCCACTCCCAGGAGGACCCTAAGGAGACAGTACAGGATTAGTGTGTACTCAGACAAGTGACACAGGGGACAGTAAGGCTGCACAGGCATGTGTGGAGCAGGCAGGGAGCCCCTCATCACAAGGCTGGCCTGCCTACTGTGACAAAGGGGAAAGCATGTCTTCTGGGAGACACGGTGACCTGTAGCTGCCAGGGTCTCTTCCTGGTTCTTCACTGAACCCCAGGAGATGGAGCTCACAGAGTACATGAAATCCTGAGAGGACAAATTGGCCTGTGGTTTGTGACAGTTCCCAGCTCAAAGCACACTGCATAGCCTATGGTCCAGCTCAAGATAAGACCTCCTGGGAGACTGGCTTCACCTCCTAGGTGCAGGGAGGCAGCATACGGCAGTCAGCCAGGGCCTCAATGGTGTAAGAATGCTGTATCCTTGGTATTGGGCATTTAGCTCAGTGGCAGAGTGCTTGTCTAGCAAGTGCAAGGGTTCAGTCCTCGGCTCTGGAGGGCAGAAGGGTGGCTGTGTCCTTGTGAGGTCCCACTCCAAGTCCCCAGAGCATGTATTTGACACTGGATGACTGCTGAGTGTCCCTGGATACATGACATCCATGCTACAATGTGAGGTCCCAGAGCAGAGCTGCACTGAACCACCTAGACCAAGCAGGTGGTTTGCCCCATGCTGGGGTTGTTACCTCTAACCCTGGAACAGAATGGTAAGGAAGAAGACCCCAGAAAGACAGAAAAGCCGATCCCTTATGGGCTAAAGGTGCAGCCAGTATCGCTGTATGGGCTCAGTCTCTGAGGACATCTCCAGGCCCCTAGCACAGCATCCACGCCCCCCCCCACACACTCACCTTCTGTGTACCATGTGATAGAGGAAAGTGAGAGAAGCCTAGAGTGTGTACTTTACAGGGAGAGCTTGGAGCTCAAATGCAGAGGGAGGGAGGGAGCACCCCCATCCTCCCATTATGCTTAAACTGAAGGTCATTTCCCAGGAATCCCCCAATATTCCAAGTGACCTTGAACACAGCCATCCCCCTGACATGTGCTCCCACAATGGGATGGCACCTATCTGAGCAGGTTCCCAATTGGGAACAAAGGTGCTGGGCAGAGGCCCATCCAATGTTCTCCCCCAACTGGCCCCAGACCTGCCAATCACTCACCATGGGGCCGGGTCTTCCGGTAAGACCCATTGGACCAGCTGGTCCCCTCAGTGCCAACTGCAAAGGAAAGGGGAGGAGATCAGAAAAAGGCTGTGGATGGAGCCGCCCTGGTTTTCTGGCTCCTGATCTGTGACATGCGGCCAGCAGGAAAAGGGGCCCAGGACAGGAAAGACTGGAGCTTCACAGAAGTCTGGCCCACTCTGTTCTGTGCTCGCAGCATCTCCACGGGGAGCAGGGCACAGAAGTAGAAGTCAGTGCTACCTGCTGTCCCACTATGCGCAGGGTTCCCAATGCCTTCCTCTCTCCAACCCTGTTGGAGAGTCCCTGCTTGTGGACTCCCATTGTACCAATTCTGAACTGTAGTCTCCCTCCCTGGGCTGGGCTGAGGTGTACATTTCCCCTGTGGATTTGGACTGTTTCATTTCCTGAGAGGCACTAGGTACTCTCCAGCAATGACGGAGGTGTGTGCCGGGTGCGGGAGAAACTGTGAGCCCTGGGCTCTTGCTCACACACTGGCCCCCAACTTGGTGTGGCTCAACTTCTCTTCCTGAAGAACTGCTCTGTTGCAGGATTTCAACCCCCACCACAATGCCATCTTAAGTTTGGAAGCTTATTTTTCATTTTAAAACTGTCTGGGGGCTAGAGAGACGCTAAACTGCCTGCCACACAGACATGAGAATCTGAGTTAGGATTCCCAGCACATGGGTAGAAGGCCAAAGGTACCAGCACCTGCCTCTATTCCCAGTGCTGGAAGGCAAAAACAGCTGGATTCTAGGAGCTCCTGGCCAGCCAGCTTAGTAAGTGAGAGACCTTGTCTCAAAATAAAGATAGAGACAGATACAAGAAAACACCTGACATTCACCCCAGGCCTCCACATACAGACACATATGTGCAAATACACCCATACACACACAATAAAAATATACAGTATTAAATGATTTTAAATTTACAAAGAAAATATACAATATTAAAATATTTTTTAAAAAAATCAAGCCTGGAGACATGGCTTAGGGGTTAAGAGCATTTTTTCCAGAGGACCCAAGCTCAATTTCCATCACCCACATGGTGGCTCACAACCATCTGTAACTACAGTTCCAAAGGATCTGATGTCCTCTCCTGGCCTCTGTGGGCACAAGCAGGCAAAACACTCACAGAAAATGAAAATACATAAATCTTAAAACAAAAATCACACAAGCCCTCTGTCAGTGACCTTGATAAAATGCACACAGAGGAAGAGGCCGGCCGGGCAGGTACATGTCACAAACCTAATCTCAGAGAGAGTCTCATCTGAATTGGATTTATCACTGGCTAGCCTATTCCATGGCAACGACACAACACTGAAACTGTCCTTCAGGTACCCCAGTGCATTCTGGCCATTAACGTCTCTTCTGTACTGCACAGAGTGGTGTCAGTATAACCCAGACAAGGGGTTCTATGTTGGCTTTATCCACACTTCACCAGAGGACAATCCACCTACCCACCCCACCGGGCCGTCACTAGCAACAAGCAATCTGAAGCCACATTCTCTAGTGATGCCATCTACTGACGTTCTCACTCAGGAAGGAGAGGACCCTGGACCCAGACCTAGTGTTCCTGGACCCAGTGCAAGAGCCTTGGGGATCCATGAAAGATTCTGGGCCCACAGTGAGGGATCCTGGGTCCACAAGCGCTTCCTAGGATGTGTCCTTGCCCAGCCCCAGCCCTGGGAGACTGGGTCAACCCACCTGGAGCCCTGAGAGTTCCTTTCCCCATGGCTAGCCCCAAGTGCAAGGCCTAGCATGGAGGTAAGTATCTGCACGCGGCAGAAGAAGGGTCCAGAGGCCTCTCACCTCTCACTGTGGACAGGGCACCCCTGAAAACTCTCCTTAAGCTCCCTACATTCTCCAGCTGTACATGGAGGACCCAACCCTCCCTATGCTCCTGCCCAGGCAAACTGTGAGACAATCATTCAGTCTCTGGAGCTACGGGGGTCAGGCCCTATCACACAGAACCCCAAGCATCCTCATTACTCACCCTGGCTTGCTGGAGGATAGCCTGGGCCTGGGACTCCTGGGCAGAGACCATGGGGCCCTTAGAGCCAGCATCACCACCGCCTCCAAACCGGAACTGTGAGAGCAAGGTGAAGGGTCACCAGGGATGGAACATGGCACCCACTCTGACCCGGCACGAAGTGGGTCTTATGGGCCTTAAGTACGCAGAGACTGCCAATCCCAGGAGCTGTGTGCATGGGCCCTAATCCACAGCCATCACAGCCCCTCCTGTCAGCCTGGACACCTGAAACCTGGCCTGTGCCCACAAAGGACTTTGGGCTTCTACTGCTTTGCACCCCGAGGAACCACAGACCCTCACCCCTGCAAAGAGTAGCCGGGGGCCAAAGAAACAGGGCTAGGCCCAAGGGACCTGCGAGGGGCACCCTGGTTCTGTGTTGGGTCTCCCTCAGTGTGACATGCATCTTGGGAGTAAAGTGCAGTTGGTGTTCGTGCTCTGAGAACTTAGGGCAAGAACAATGGCAACACATGCCGTGTTCTCTAACATCTGTCCTTGGGAGGTGAACCTGCCAACTTCACACCAACTGTCCCAGGAAGGCTGTACTTAAAGAACAGGGCTGAGAGCACAGTCCTGGGAGCACAGTCCTAGGAGCACAGGGCTGGGGGCACAGTGCTGGGGAGCACAGGGCTGGGGGCACAATCCTGGGAGCACAGTGCTGGGGAGCACAGTCCTGGGAGCACACTCCTGGGAGCACAGTCCTTGGAGCACACTCCTGGGAGGACAGTACTGAATATAGACCTGAGGACACAGTGCCTGGGCACAGTGAAGGAGATGAGGGGTAAGTAAAATAGCCAAGAATAAGGTGGCTGGGGGGGGCTGGTCCAGCCCTGCCTGCCTGTGCCTGGTTCTAAGTCCTTTGCACTCCCAAGTTTGTTAGGCCTGACCTACCTAGAACCCTCCACCCTGAGGTCACTTCTGCAAGGGCCCCAGCTGTTCTCCAGAAGACAGACAGGAGTTCAAGGCATGCACTCCTCCCTTCATGGTCTCCTGTGACTGCAGACACCATAATGCCAGCAGCAGTGGCTGGGTGCTGGCCACCAGGACATAGATGTCCAGGAAACGTCTGGGTCTCTAACCTGAGGCCAGGTTGACCTTCAGCTACCCTGAGCTCCAAGTCTTTCATCTATGAACAGCAGGCCTGAGGGACCGTCATTCACTGCCATAGACACAGAGAATATGAGCCTGGGCTTCGTTCTTATTACTTAGGGTTAAATATCAACTCCAGTAGAAGGCAGCATCTAGAAGTTTCTAGAATAAACCACGACAGCCACAGAAGAAGATACTTAACCACAGAAACGGCTTCTAGTGAAGCCCTCGTTTCTCTCCCACCCACGATCACTGGTGGATTCTTCAGGGAGCCGGGAGTCTGTCCCGTATCACAGAGAGCCTTGCCACAGGGTTCCCCGGAATCCCACCCAGAGAGTGGGACCTTCCTTGCTCCTCCTGGTACCCATGACAGGCTGAGCCATGTGGACCTGTAGCAGCTGCAAAGACCACCCCCCCAAACCCTATTCCTGGGCCACTACAGATCCTTGCACACCTACCCCTTCCAGGACCTACCCACTGCAACCCCCTGAGCCCCAGTTCAAGGCACTCACCGGCAGCATGAGCATGGTTCCTGGAGGACCAGGCAAGCCATCAGCCCCAGGAAGACCTGGGCGCCCAGGGGGACCCTGCAGACAGAGAGGGAGGAAAAGTGGTCAGAGAGACAAAAGGGAAGGGCCGAGCAGCTGTGAGAGTTCGAGGCCAGGGAAGAGGCTAGGTAAGCACAGGGCAGCACATAACAGGAGACGTTCAGGAAACCCAGAGAAAGAAGTAACGTGACAGGGCTGTGGGGAGTAAGGAATTCAGAGAGGAAAGACTGAAGACTGAGCATCAGGCTTGGAGAAAGGCGGGGGCCAGCGCCACTCCAGACAGCTCCCACTGTCTCCACGCAGGATGGGGCCCGAGAACTGCAGCCCCGCGCTTTCCTGGCTATGACCGAGGAGCCTTCCTTGCTCCAGGCCTCAGATCTGCATGTGATCAGGGACTGGAGGACGGGATAGAGCACCTACTCATTTGGACAGACCCCGAGTAAGGTGTGAACAGAAGGAACCCGTGAGAGCACAAAGCTGCCTTCAGCAATTTTAAGTATGTTCAGGGACATCCTTCAAGTCCTGGCTTATAGGGGCAGAGGCTGTGACAGAGATCAGGTTGCCTTACGAAGTGAACACAGACCCCCAAACTGAACCCAGCCAGCAGAGACACCCACCCTTACCACCCAGGACTGCCCCCAATCTTCCCTATATCCACAGGTACCTAACTATACCATTTATCCAGAATTGCCTAAACCACCATGATCTCCCCAGCCACCGCCTTGAAGAGGCCATAGCCAGCAGAACATGCTACATGACACCCTTCCATGAGAACACACCATCATCTGCCTTCCTACCTCCTTCTTAGACACCTTACTGTGCTGGGCCAAGAATCAGCTTCAGGGACAAATGCCTGTCCTTAACACACATACATCCTCGTTTACAACTTGGCTGTCTGGCTATTAGTGATGACATTCATTAGATGGGCAGGCAAAAAAGGAGAAAAGGGAGGTAGGGAAGGGGAGGGAGGGGAAGGAGGGAGTGAGGGAGGGAGGGGAACAGAGAGAGGGAAGGAAGGGAGGGAGGGAGGGAGGAAGGGAGGAAGGGAGGGAGGGAGGGAGGAAGGAAGGGCAGAAGGAAGGGGGGAAGGGAAGAAGGGAGGAAGGCTGGAGTACTCCAACCCACCACCAAGTGTCATAGGAGCTCATGGCCCAGAGCATGGCTCGCACCCCCCCCCCAGAACAAACATCCCAGCCAGTGGCTTGATTCCTAATAAAAGGGGCTAATGTGAGAACTAATGTAGGCTCCAGGCCAGTAGCTGCTCCGGTAAGTCACAGAAGCACCAGGGCCCTTCAAGCTTGTCACATAGGGCCACTGCTGAGGGTTGACTGCCTGTGGACCCAGGTTGGTTTTTACCCTCCTGGCACACTCCAGGTGACAGTCAACTCAATAAAGATCTCAGGGGGTGACACTGCATGGCCCTGGGGAAAGAGGCAGTTTGAGGAAGGAGTGGATGTTCTTAGTGTCATTTCTACATTGAAAAACAATGCAGAAGGCAGGGCAGGAAGCAAGGAGGAAGAGACCAGACAAGGCAGAAGGAAAAAAACACAGACAAGCACGCAGAGCATATGGTCTTGGGACTGAACTGGCCTCTTACCCTTTCTCCAGGGTCACCCACTTGGCCGGTAGGGCCCGTAGTTCCTGGCGGTCCCGGGAGACCCTGGAATTAAAAATAAAGTCAAGACAGGGTTTCAGATATGGCCTCAGGGCAGACCTTCCCTTCCGGTTAAACGAGAGCTCCCTTCCGGTTAAGTGAGAGCAGAATGGTGGGTGCCAGGGAAGAACTAAACCCAGGGATCTGCAAAAGGGGAAAGCATCCAACTTTCTACTCAGCAGTCCCATCCCCCACCCCAACAGTACCGCCCACAGGTCAGAGGGTAATAAAACCAGATACTCACAGCAGGGCCTTCAGGGCCTGGGGGACCCTCTATCAGCATGCCCTGCGGAGAGGAAGAGAAGAGGGAGCCTCTGAGATCCCAGGCCCAGCCCAGCCCAGCTGCCGAGCTGGTGGACAACATAGATTTACAACCATCTACCGAGAGGTCAGCCAGCTCTTACAGGGCTCCTGGTCAGTGGCCTGTGGTAGGGAACACTCTCCTACCATCTTTGCGTTCCACAGGCTCCCCTCAAACACAACTTTGATAAAAGCACCGCAATTTACCAGGATGAGAGAAAAGGCTCCAAACACTACTCCTGTCTTCTGCCATCTACCTGAAGAGTATCCAGCCACCCAAGGGGTAGAACAGACCCCAGGGCCAGGCTCCGAAGTGGACTGAGAGTAGTCAGGACACACCCATCCCCTCCTCCCAAGTGCCCAGCACCCTGCTGAAGTCACCTGATTCACAACTGCCTTCTTCCATCATTCCTGAACCCAGGTTCCAACCCAGGTGTCACTAGCATTCACTTGTGTCTAACCCCCAAAGGGGAGAAGGCCTCCTGGTGCCTATTGGTCCTGTCTTGAAAGATGGTTTTTTTTCTGCTCTGGGATCTGAATTTCTGGGTGCCCCCCCACTTCAGAAAAACCACCCAGACTCGTCTTGGTCTCCCGATCACCACCCACCTACCCAGAACATTCTGAATCCCAAGAACACTTCAGAAGAATCTGTACTGGGGGTTGGGATCTGCACACAAGGCCTGTAGGCTAGTGCCCAGACTCTGGGACAGGCTTTGGGTAAGTAGCTGCAGGTCCTGTCATGACTCTTGCATGCTATACAGGCTAGCCACATGTAAGACATGCATAGATATGCCTCCCTGCTGGTTCTCAAGACTGCAGGAATAATGGAGTGACAGTCAGGAGGCCTTGGCCTTGAGCCAGGTCTCTTTCTAGTTTCCCAGACAAAGGAAATAGGGATGGCTATTCTGCTGAGATAATGGGTACCATCATGCCTCCGATACGTCTTTGAAAGCACACGGCTCTCTTGTGAAACCTGAGCTTTGACCTGACAAGTGAAGAGACCCATTCAAGTGCAGGTGTCGGTCACCATGACTTAAAGAGATGGGGGTGAGGCACAACTGACCAGGGGCTGCAAAGTACCCCACCCCCACACACATACAAAAGCCTTATCCACCCTGCCTATGAGGTTGCCTGGTCTCTGGGAAGCTATACACCATGTTTACACAGATGGGCCAGGAGAAATATTTGTGCGTGCGATGTACACAGAGAACTCATCCAAGCGGCTCATCTTCCCACTTCCCGTTTCCCCTGACAGGCAGCTGGGAGGACTCAGAAGTGGAGGAGAGATTAAGGGAACCACTGGCCCTGGCAGGGCCCAGGAGACAGCAGCTGTCTTTCCAGACACACACACTGTTGTTCTGTGGAGCGGGGGCAGCACTGTGGGATCTCACAGGAGGCCAGTCCCGGATCACCCCCGGGGTCAGAATGGAAAGGAAGGCATGTGACTAGAGGAACCAGACCCAGTCCCAAGGCTTTCTGAGGCAAGCTGGACCTACGACACACCTCACCCCCTCACCCATCTCCTAATGCACTGGGTCTCAGAACTACAGGAGAAGGTCTCTGTAGCTGGGCTTACTCACCAGTGGCCTATCAGCTACCCTCAATAACCCCCGACACAGCCACACACTGACCCATGCTCACACAAAGAAAGGCCGTGGCACAGGGTGGCAGGCTGAGCTCTTCACTGTGAATACATACATTGGGCATGTCAAAGGATCATGCTTGAGGGCTGGAGAGATGGCTCGGTCAATAAAGTGTGCAAGCATGCGAATCTAAGTCTGGATCCCCTGTATCCACACAAAAGCTAGGCATGGCTGTATGCACCTGTGCCTGCAGACAGGTGGATCCCTGGAGCTCACTATCCCTGCAGTCTAGACAATTGCTGAGCTCACCACCATCTTACCTCCGGGGAAACCCTCTTCAGGATGGCAAGGGCATGTTAAAAAAATAAATCTTTAAAAAGAATAAAGTGGAGAGCAAATGAGGAAAACAATTGATATCTATCTCTGGCCTCTGCATGTATGTACACACACCCAGAGGCATACACTGCACATATCCATACCAAAAAGTACCTATACACACATGATGATGATGATGATGATGAAAAGCCACACTGTTTTGTTACCTTAAATACATATGGCTAAACAAAGATCTCGGACTTGGCCAAACTTAAGATAGTTATTTACTTTTCAGTGAGAAAAGATCTTGCTCTGTAGACTAGGCTAGCCCAAAGCTCAGATCCTCCTGCCTCAACCACCCAGGTGCTGGTATCATAAGTATATACTGTCACTCCCAGTACCCAAACCTATCCTTAATGGAGAGCTACCCATCTGCTAAGCAGAACAAACTAGAAGCAATGATTGAGCCTGAGGTCAGAGCTCACTTGGTAAAGTGATTTCCTGGCATGCACAAAGCCCTGGGTTTGAACTCCAGCATTGTAGGAACTGGGTATGGCTCACAATCCCACACTCAGAAGACGGAGAAAGGAGAATCAGGAACTCAAGGTCATTCTCAGCTATTCAGCAAGTTCAAGGCCAGCCTGGGCTCCTTGAGATACAATCGCAGAAAAAAAAGTCAATGAAAAACCAGGAAGGCAGAGTGGGTGACAACATGGGACCCAGCAGGTGAGAGGCATCAACCCAGCACTTGCTGGTCCCTGAGCCCACTGTGGGCTGGTGCCAAGGCTATTACTGGGTCTGCCTTGGCTCCACCAAATCAGATCTGTCCTTCTAAGGAGCCCCTTGTCGTGCTGACAAATTAGAAGAGCTAAACCTAAGCATGAAAGGCCAGCCATGTCCCTCCTGGATACAGGGGACGGACTGAAACTGCGCTCAGTGGCTGCTGTAAACCCACTCTGTGGCGTAGGTGTGGGACAGAGAGGATAGCAGGTCGCCCCCACATGGGGCAGGGCATACACCAGCAGCCCCCAAGGCCTCCGTCTGTTTATGTATAGCTAAGACTCTGAGGACATCTGGCGACGCTCCAGGTTGACAATTCCAAATGTTTACACCATCTCCCCGTGGGGACTAGCCAAAGGCCTTGTGGACACTCTGAGGAAGCTGGGAAGAAGCAGGCACCAGGCGGGGGCGGGGCCTTCTGTAACTGACTCCAGATGGCTTGTGCTGCTCCCAGAGAAGAGAAGTTGGATAGTCTAGGATGGGCGTCCGCTGGACCGCCTCTACATTCTCAGTGCTGTCTCTGGCCCACCCTCACCCCCGTCCCCTCCAGGACAGCCCTCTCCATGCTTTTCCTACTCGAAGAACTGGGGTGCTGACTCCACATACAGTAAGCTTAACTGAGCCTTATTCAGAAGTACCACCCACCTACTTCTGAAGCTGGAGACCAACCTTGAGGCCCACAGAGCCTGGGTACCTCCCTTCTCTGGGATCTCACTGCCTTACTCAGGAAAGATTCCCCTGTTAGTGAAGCATCAGGGACTCTATTAGGGCCTGCAATGGGTGACCACATCCACCTGGGGCCAAACCCAGCTGAGGTGGTGCCCTCAACATAGCAGAGAGGCCATCTGTGCTGCAGCCTCCCTCTGTCTCAGAGTAGAACAGCTCAGACACATGTCCAGGGGTAAGTCTGCCTTGGTCCCTTGAGATGCTTGTCTTCAGGACTAGCCTCCTATGAACATGAACTTGGGTTGAGATTTCCCATGGGGTTGAGCAGGGCGGCCCTGAGTTGAGCTAACCTCATGCTCTGCATCTTTTCCCTTTGTGTCCTGAACCTACAGCCTCAGATAAGGGTTGTTGTTTGGATACACAGAGAGGTCTGGGAAGGGATCTAGGAAGAAGACACGTGTCCTCAAGCTCACTGCCAGGGGGGAGCCAGGGGCATGAACAGCAGGCAGAGCCTTTGGAGCCAGCAAGAGGCTTTTTTCCAGGGTTCCCCTTAGGCAGGAAAGAAGCCAAGTCAGGGAGCTTGCCCTAGTCCACTGGCCTACTAAGCACTGCCAAGCAAGGCTCTTCCCCTGCACAAAGCTGGTGGGGGGGGGCTATGAGGCTGATTCTCTCTCCTAGGGAGCCCCAAGGTCATGTTATGAACTCAGCCCCAGGGAGTCGAGTCCTGCCAGTGGAACTGACAACTCTCCAGTCTTGCAATGGCCAGGATGAAGGACAAGGACTGGGATACTCGCAGGATATGCTCGGATGGTGACCTCGGTGGCCAGCTCCTCCGGGCAAAGCCAATTCTGAACCCATTCCCATGTCTACCAAGCCCAGTCTAGCCAGTCACATGGCTCTCTATTCTCTGGGGCCAAAGTCCTGACTTCAGCAGCTCTGAGACCCAAGTAGGCCACAGCACCCAGCAGGACAAGGATGTCTTCACCAAGGCCAGGTTCTCACAAAGCTCTCTGACCCAGGAGGGGGCATGGACTGTACACAACCACACATCTCTACTGCCTACCCAGGATTCCATTGCTTAATGATATGGGGAGAATCCTGCCTCAAAGCTGCTTACATTCACTTGCCAGGTCTTTCCTGTTTCAACGGTGGCAGCAGATGGACTCAAATGGAGGTGTAAAGGACACAGAGAGGTGAAGTCCTTAACTTTTTATCCCCCCACCTTGATACTTACACTAGGAGTTCCCACCCAGCCCTTGGCCCAGCCTCCTTCTCAAGGTCTGGATCCCTTCTTCCAAAGAAATCTCCACAGAGGTGCCCTGACCTCTGCCTTCTCACCAAACACAGACACTCCACACGTTGCCCAGCACCTTGACCAAGCTAGCGAATATTCCCCCATCCCAGAGCCTCTCCCAAGTATCTGTGATACAGAGGATGTAGAGTAAATGGGGGGTGGCTTCTTGAGTGACCTGGTGGACAGAGAGTAGGGATCCACAGTCTGGTCACACCCTAAAAAATCATCATGAGTTAGCAGGGGACACCATGTATGTATGTATGTATGTATGTATGTATGTATGTATGTATGTATGTCCTTACCGGCTCAATGATGGCTGGCTCTCCCTTTTGTCCTTTCTCACCTCGAGGTCCTCCAATCTGGGCGGTGGTGGGATGTGAGATTCCAGAGAGGAAGAATGGGGGAGAGAAAGGGAACAGAAAACCCATGTGACACAAAACCTGTGCAAACCCAGGGCGCTTCCTGTAGCTAGGCACCTCCCCTTACGCCCAGGAGGATATCAAGCTGAAGAGGACCACCCATGCCCACGCCTAGCCATGCCTCTACCAACACGGTCAGGTAACGAGGCACAAACGACCGTGATGGCAGCCAGAGGGGCCACTTTAAAGAATGGCGCTCAGCCAGGCATGGTGGCGCATGCCTTTAGCCCCAGCGCTTGTGAGGCAGAGCCAACTGGATCTATATGAGTATCAGGCCAGTCTGGTCTACATAGTGAGTTTCAGGCCAGCCAAGCTACACGTGAGATCCTGTCTCAAATTAATTAATTAGCTAATTAATTAGAAGAGAATGAAGATGCATGACAGCCTAGGTCACTCTTGCCACACCCAGGTTTCTGGAAGAGCTGCCCCTTTCCCACTGTCCAGATGCCCCTGAGCAGAGAGGAGCTTGGGTTTCTTACCCCCTCATAGATGGTGTCCTGGTTAGCCGGCATGCCTGGCCCTATCTCCGATGGGGAGACGTTAGAGTCGGAGTCGGGGTCGAAGTATGGGTCATAGTAGTTTTCCTCTAGATTCTTGATGGTTTCCTCAGTGAACTCACCACCCAGGTCATCCTTGTCTTCCCCTGGAGACGGAGCTGGCTGCAGATGAAGGGACAGAAGTGGCAGAGTCACTCAGGGAGGCTGACCAATCGACACGCAGACTTTGCCTGGCGGGCACTGAGTCCAGCACATAGCAACCAGTGGCCCCCAAACAGAACATTAAGAGCCGACACCCATGAAGGAAGACAGGGGAAAGCAGCAGTGTTCCTCAGCCACACTCCATCCCTGGGGAGATCTGCACTCAGTTGACGATTACAGCTTGCACACTGGAAACCATTGTTCTTTTTAATAGTGAAGAACACAGTGCCCATGAGGATTACTCTGTGATGTTCATGGATGGCACTCCTGTAGCCCAAAGCTATAGTGTTATCCGAGCCACCCTGAGAATGAGAATTCAGAGCCCAACAGAGCTATTCTACCTCTTTTGTGGGGGGAAGAACTGAAATAAACTCAGAGAAGCCAATGGCTCCCAAAACATGCTCAACCCCACTACAGAGGACTTGGGAGCCAGGGTATGGGTGGTATAGGGGGTGTGGGTGATGAAGGCCACCCAAGGAGCAGGTGCTCAGCAGGGACCCAGAGCCACGGCCTTTGTTTGCCCTTTTTCCACCCCTGCCCTAGATCAAGACATAAAGGAAGGAAGGCAATTACATTGGAGGTGTTGGAGGTAACGATGGTGCTGGTGGGAATCTCGGCCCCTGAGTCGGGGTTGGTGGGCTGGTCAGGGTTGTCTACACCCTCGCCATAGCCAAGGTCTTCATAGGGAGAGGGAGTGTAGTAGTCATCAGTGGGCACGTAGTCATAGTCCCCAATCCCTGGATCATCCTCCTTGCCGGCTGTGTCACTGGTCTCGGGCACTGTAGGGGCTTCTGGCGGGGGCTGGGTTTGTTCCTGGGGGTAGAGGATGGGAAGAGGTAGTCAGGGTACCTGGATCCAGCATTTTCCAAGTACAAATCCCCTTAGTATGAGAGTGGATGTGAAGAAGAAGAAGAAGGGAGAAAATAAGGAGGGAGGCAGCCAGGGCATGGGCGCCAGGTACCAAGAGTGGCATGGGTAGATACGGGATCACCCAGAGACACACCAGGAAAGGTCCAACCTCAGCTTAAGGTTCCATGTGTGTGTGTGTGTGTGTGTGTGGGTGGGTGGGTGGGTGGGTGTGTGTATCAGGGGAGGAGGAGTGGGGAGGGTGTCTCACCCCGTAGCACATGCTGGTCTAGAACTCATGATTGTCCTGCCTCAGCTTCCTAAGAGCTAGGATCAAGGGTATGTACCACCATGTTCATAGCCTCTAGCTCTCTACTCCATGACCTGGAAGGACCAGGAACCTCCCCAGCCCAGTCCCAGTCCAGCTCAGACCTCAGGAATCTCCGTGGTTTCTCTGGCAGCTTCCACTGGCTTCTGCGTAGGGGCAGGCTCCTTCCCCGGGTCTTCAGGGTCTTCATAATATGGGTACTCGTAGTAATAGGTCTCACCATCGCCTTCTGGGTACTGAAGTCAATGGTGCCCGTATGAAGAAGGAAATGGATATATTACAAGGCAGCCTGTCAACCTCCTTGCCCTGGCTCAGCTGGAAAATCAGATGTCATAAGGCACTGCCCAGTCCCAAAGCATCCCCTGACAGGGCTCTTCCCACAGTCACTCCCTGAGAGGCTGAGCAAGATCCAGAAGCCCAAAATGGGGATAGACACCCCCTCACGCTCCTGAGAGGTCAGCAAAAGCAGAGCCCTAAAAGTGGTTACATCTGACCCATAGGAATCAGAGCCAAGACAAAGTGTGATTTCAGTTAGCCACAGCCACCAGCCACCAAACTTGACCTTCAGCCCAAAAGCATGGGTACCCAGTGGGACTCAACATAGTCACAAGCAGGCACTCTGTCCTCAATTACAAATCAGGTGGGGGCTGGCCTCAGACCTCCATCTGGACACAGTCTCTGGATGTGTCGGGTGTGGCCTGGGCTGGGAACCTCACTGCTCCATGAAAGCCCTGCCTACTCTGACCAGCAGAGATGGAAGGAGAAGTACAGATAGAGATGCAGAGACACTCAGAGAAGCAAGAGACAAGACCAACTGGAGGCAGGGAAAATACTAGAAAGAACTCCAAGTAAAATGAATAAGGTGTTACTAGATGAGGACATAGTGGGGTGAGGAGAGTGATCCAACAACCAGAGTGGGAAATGGGGAGAAGGACAAGGGGGACAGACATGGCCATCCTTCAAAGTCGATGCTACTGTGGGAGTCAGGGGACCGACCACAATACCACAGGGCTGAGCATGCCCTGTGAATGAAATGAACTCTAAAGAGCAACTGAGGCCACAGCCTGAGGGTAAAGGGCACCTGCCTGCATCCATCTAGGGATGTGTATGGAGGGCTAAAAGACACAGTTGCTGCTGCTGATACTCCCTTGAGAGATTCCATCATGGAGGGGGTGGTGTAGCTACTGCATGTTAAGTGGATCAGACATCACACACTGCTTCCCTACGCTTTGTTTAGCCATGGTCCTGCAGCTTCCACAGTCCTTTATAATCACAATCCTGTGACTCTGTAACATCGTGGGGGCTGCCTGTGCTCCCACCCGGAACCCAGCCAGGGATGACTCACATATTCATCTGGGTTGGGGTCCTGTGACTGAGGTGTGTCAGGGACTGCAGTATCGCAGTCGGGACTGTAGTGCTCACAGTAATCATAGGCAGCCCGGTGGTCGGAGACGAAGAGCAACTGTTGGATGTCACCCTGCAAAAGGACAAAAGCTCATGAGCAAGCAGCACACGGATCCATAGGGACCCGGGAGACCCAGGAGACCCAGCTTGGTGCCTTAGACCAGAGAGCAGCCTAGGAAAGACTGAGAGGAGATATCCTCAGGAACACACTTCCCCCCAGCAGATGCTGCTCTGAAAAGCTACCTAGGCTGGCCCACCCCAGAGAACCCATTCATCTCCCCATTAATCTGTTCCCCCACCCATCCATCTACCCAACCATCTATTTACCTAGCTACCTATGCACTTACCCACCTTTCCACGCATCCATTATCTAAGCACCCATTTATTCACTTACCCATCCATTCATTCACTTACCTTTTTATCCATCCATTCTGCCACCCATCCAACACACCCATCCATTCATCTGTCCTTCTATTCATTCATCTATCTACCTATCCATTAATTCACCTACCCATCCACTCATCATCCATCCATCCACTTACCCACCCGCCTATCTACTCATCTACCCTGCCATTAATTATCCCTCCACCCATTCCCCCACTCAACCACCCACCCATTTATCTTCCTTTCCATCCATCCGCCCATCTATCCATCCATCCATCCACTAACTCATCACCCATCTACTTATCAATCCTTCCATCCGACAATCCACTCAATTGTCAATCCATCCATCCATTCACCCAACTACCCCACAAATCATTCATCCAACCACCAAATACCTATTGCACACTTGTCAGGTTGGTGTTTGCAGCTACTGCAGTTACAAAGCATAAATGCATCTGTCCTAGATTCAAGAGGGCATGCCCCTGTCTCCATCAGTCTCCAGTACCAAGGAGTATTTCTTTAAGATGCAATTCTTGCTTTTTCATCGAGTTAAACACAGAATTACCACATAAACTAGCAGTTCCAGCCCTGGAAACTAGGACAAACACTTGAACAAATTTCTCCAGATCAGTACACCCCTAAAGGTAGAGCGGGGCTCGCTCAGGTCGATACATATACATACACTCTCACAGCAGTGTTGTCAATAGCCTCTGACGCGGGAGCACCACGCGTCCGTCCAAAGACGGCAAATAAGTGAAATGCATTGATGAACGCCACAAGTACAAGCCACAACCTAGATGGCTCAGATAGCTGACGCTGGCACGTTCCAGCTGCTCAGAAGACACCTGCTCACAGAGCAGCCGAGCTCACAGAACCATGCTCCGTTTCTCTCTTATTGAGACATGTGGGCAGTGAAGAAGCGAAGAGTTTGCAGAGGCCATGAGCACATTGGGCATCCACCCTCCTGGCAACAGCAAGAGCCAGCCTGGTCCTCCCAGCCAACCAGAACGTACTGATGACAGTGACCAGGAGGGAGCGTGTTTCCACTCGCTGAGCACAGAGTGAAGGAGCTGCTCATGGCCTCCCACTGCAGCCATCACAGTATGTCTGCCGACCCCCATTCAATGACCCAAGAGAGTAAGGCTCGGTGTCCGATAGATAGCAGGTGAGGCAAAGCCTTTTACGGTGTCTTACCAGGTTCCAATGACTTCCTCCTACTGGGCTCAGGACTGGAGGAGAAGGTATCAGAATAGTCTAGCATCTTAAAGGTCACACTGCAGATGGCACAAGAAGCAGAGGTGACCCAGGGCTGTACTGGGTGTCACGTTATCTGTGCCTGGAGTCCATCCTATCACATGATACTACCACCAAGGATTATAGTTGAATGTATTACACTACACTGGAATATAATATGTGATATATTCCAGTTAAGGACAAGACTGGATCTTCTGGGAAACTTTCTGGCAGTGAGCTGCAGGGACAAGGCCTGGGTGCCATTTGGAAAACAGCACAGTCTCTTGGGCTTATTTTGGATTTCTCTCCATCCCAGGAAGAAATGCTACCTGCCTGGTTTCCAAGGTCCCCGAGTGAGCTGTTTGCTCAATGGCATCTTTGTCTTTCCCGCTGGGCCCCACAGCCCTAATGGATCTGCAGTGCTGAGTCCCTGTGGCCATGACAAGTCACCCAAGGTGTGGAAGGAGGGGACCTCCCAGCTCAATTCAATGACTGCTCTCTCCGAATACCCCGATAACAGCACTGTGGGGCTCTGAGCAAAGCAGAGCTAGTTTCAGTGTCCGCCTCTGCCACCAGCTAGGAGTTTGAGGGGAGACAGGGAAAGGGGCAGGTACCCCAACTTGCATGAGCACAGGGGCCAAGAGTGCATTCCACACAGACAGCTGGGCCTGGAAAACTATAGCACTCTTCCTCGCTTTGGCTGTGTGGCCTGGAGCCTGTCGGGTTTGCTTTCTCTCGGTGAAAATCGAGCATGAAATAAACAATACGATGCTGAGAGGTCATTGTCCTCCAGGCAAACTGGTGTCAGCAACCTGCTCAGTAACAAATCTTGGGGCCACTGAAAGGTGAATGCAAGATAAAATCCCCTAAAGGGACAGTAGGATAGAGAATTTCAGGGGCCAGGGGCCAGCAGAGGACTCATTTAGGACGAGGAACTCAAGAACAAACGTGGGGTGGCACTGAGAAGACTCAGCAGTCAGACACTTTTGGATACAGGCCAGGATCAGACCACAGGAGTCAGTAGTAAAGCCCCAGGGCCAGGAGGAGGAGTTCAGAGAGACTCAGCAGTAAATAGTGAGCACCCAAGAAGGGAAGGGAACAGTAGACACATTTCTGTGATTACGACGGGTGACATAGCCAGCTCCTTCTCACTGATTTCCTCAGCCATCCATCCATCCATGCAATTCATGTGCTCATCCATTAACCCACCCAGCCATGAATGCCCTCCATTCATCGATGCACATTATTTATATGTCCATCCATCCTTTCACCCATCCATTTATTAATGACATGCATCCGACTACCTATCATTCCTGCATATCACCTGTCTTTCCACCCACTCATGTCATCCATCTACCTATCCGTCCATCCACGTTCCCATCCGTGCGTCCATCCATTAACCTGCTCACTCAACAGCCACCAAGGACCTCCTAAGTTCCGGCCACTGTGTCACACACCCGCAGATGCAGCTCTGGCACAGGACAGCTACACAGTGGTGCCCACATCCCGTCAGCACCACAGATTTGCCTTGTGCTTTCCTGATGATATCACATCTTCCCAAGACTACGTGATCACTGAGCCTCTGTTGGTGCCCTATTTTTGGCCACAGTCTCAGGGCCATCTCTGGTCCTGCACCCACAGTTCTGCTGTGACCTTCTTGCCCAATCCTGGACGTCCTGCATCCCTGCTTTTCATTAGGTGGAGCATGAACCTTCCTCTGAGCTGGACCCCAGGCTGAACCTGGAGGTTGCAGGGGCAGGAGGTGTAGATGTGGCCCTCCTATCGACAGAGCCCTTCCAGAGAAGGAGGATGTAGATGTCTTGTAATCGAGGACAGGATCCTTCACCATCTCAAGTTTCTGTCTCTGAGAGGAAGCTGGCCTAGACTTGGGCTGAAGTGGGTGTGCTCGCTGACAGAACCAAAAACCAGTCTCAGAATACATCAAAGGTCAGCCTCCCTGGAGGCTTAGCTTCACATACCTGATCCCATCAGGGGTTTGAAAACCCCAGTAATGAGCAAGGAATTCAGAGTACCCTCAAACAGGCCTGAGTCTGTCTGGATGGCTGTGTAAGGTAGCCTCTAGTGTGGCCAACAAGGTCCTTTCCTCCCGGTCCCAAACCCTGACTTCTATAGAAAAGGAGGGACAGAAAGCTTTTCCTAAGGTCTGCCTAGTGCCCTAGGGCACAGAGTGTCCATTCACTCACGTGACTGTCACTCCCCATTGACAAATGAGGAGCTTTATTCAGAAGAGGTCACACTGGCCCTGATCTCAGAGTATTCAAGTTTCCTTCCCATTTCTGATAAAGCACTCTGACAAAAACAAATTAGGGAGGAACACTTCCAGGTCACAGTCCATGACTGAGTGAGTTCAAGACAGGAAACTGAAGGCAGATCTATCTTCTATTCCATGAAGTATTACCTCTAAACAGAGAACTCACAGCTGGACGTATAACAGGCACCGTGGATGAGGATGCTCGCCAGCTCGCTCACAGGTACACACCCAGCTGGGTTTTTGTTTGTTTGTTTGCTTGCTTGCTTGTTTTTGTGTTTTGAGTTTCTCTGTGTAGCCCTGGCTGTCCTGGAACTCAAACTGTAGACCAGGCTGGCCTTGAACTCAGAGATCCCCCTGCCTCTGCCCCAACAAGTGCTATGATTAAGGGAATGTGCCACTACCACTGGGCTCAGCCAACTTTCTTATACAGACCCAGACAACATACCTAGAGAACAGAGCAGCCCACCTGGGCCAGGCTCTATTATAGCAATTAGCAATCAAGAATATGCTCCATAGATATGCTCATAAGCCAGTCTGATCTGAGTCTATTAATTGAGATGCCCTTCTAAGGTGTCAAGTTGACAACTGAAACTAACTAGGACACTGAGCTACAGAAGTGGCCCATGAGCCCCATGTCCATGACTACCAGCTAACCCACCACACCTATCCTTGGCAGGCAAACTCCTATCCAGACTGCAGACAGAAAAGCATCCTCACTGCCTCCAGCAAGTAGGACAGCTACTGCCTTCTTTGGTCCTGGAAAGAGCCACACCCCACCACAGCACCTCAACACAATACCGCTATGCCCTGGAGCCCAGGCGTCTTTCATAAGATGAAGCCGGGCAGTTGTGCTAGAGGCAGCTGATGGTAGGGTGGCCTAGCTTACTCTTGACCCCTGGGGGTGAAGGGGAAAGGACAAGGACAGGGACATCTTCCTGCTTTAGACCTGCCCTGGGCTTCAGCCCACAAGGGAATGTGAGAGCCAGAGAACAGATGCACAAAACTGCCCACTGCTGCTGCTTGATGTGCTGCAGCCTCCACTGGGGCAGATGGGGGATGATGACATAGAGGGGACCCAATGATCCCCTCTCAGAATTTTCAATGGTACCTTCCCCTACTGACATCCAGTTTAGATGCTTCTCTCTAGTTCTCCTCCCCACCTTCTGTGAGGCTCTCTCCTCCCCTCCCACACTTGTCCCTCCTAGGACATTGGAGGCCTGTGTTTTCAACTCCCACAGATGAGATCCTCATGGCAGGATGGTTCAGGAAAACCGCACATTTTCATTAAGCAACATAACCTTTAGCTCAAATTTCATCCAATTCATATAAAATATTTTCTCTTTCAGTCGACACCTTGGCATGCAAATAAATGTTCTCCAAACACACTTTGGGGGCAGTGCACACTGGGAGTCTGTGGAGTCTAGAAGCTGACACATTGTGAGACCACCGTCTCTTACAGGCTCTGCCTCTCCAGGAACTACACGCTCTTCAGGCAGGGACATGTCTAGCATATCTCTTCAATCCAGCTTGGTGATCAAGCGAGCAGGCCCAGAGTAAGGTGGTTCACTGTCGTTGAGTGTGGGTACACACCACCACCTACACATTATACGACCACTGGTTCCAAGGCTGGATAAAGGGCTCCAGGCACTGACACAACACCCCATGTTCCTGCGTGCCTCCTCTGGAACCCAAGCTAAGCTGGCTTCAGCCCAGCCAGGTTTTCAGCCTGGACGTGAACATGCGATCAACCCAGGCTGGGGAAGGAATGCCAGCCTTCCCAACCCCGTCTATCTCCAAGGCCTACAGGGAGCCAGTTTAACTCTATACCTGGTCCTGGTCCTGGTCCAGAGTGCCACCCCATCTAGCCTTTCTTCACTGCATGGCAGGAGTGGGGAGAAGGGCCTCCAGTGCCCCGTGCCCAGTGCCCAGTGCCTGGCAAGACTACCCAGGGACAGGGAGCTCTCTGCAGAGCAGGAGGGAGGTCAGGGGCTCTACTTCACACCTGTTTCTGTTCCCCAGATGTGTGCAGCAAAGGTTGTGGCTGGGTGAGGGCATCACAGACCCTCCCAGACCTTGTGAAAATCAGAAAAAAGAAGAGCTGGACCAGGTGAAAAGCTGAAAAGCATAACACCCCCACCTCCATCCTGGGTTGCCTCTGACCTGGGGCTACCACACGGCCTCAGCCTGGAGCTAGAGCCTGGTGTGTAATCTCTCAGACAACTTCTTTGGGTAGCTATCAGATGGCATCCAGACCTAAGAGGGTGCTGGAGGTGGGGGTGTTATGAGGAATGTAGAGACTGTGCCTACATTCCTCATAGTCCCTAGAGCCATTGCCAACCTGGTAAAAATGCAACAGTTACTGGTTAGCATGCACAAAAGCTCTGGGTTCAATCCCCAGCCCTACATCACTGAGGCATGGTAGCACCTTGCTTACAATCAACACTAGAGAGATAATAGATAGCAAAAGGATTAGAAGTTCAAGGTCATCCTTGGCTGTGTAGCAAATTAGAGGCCAGCCTGGGCTATATGAGAACCTGTCTCAGATAAATAAAGTCACAAAGTATGATAGAGGACTGACAGAAGTCTTGTACCCAAGAACACATGTGTCCTGCCCCTAAATCCGGGTCCTCTAGAAGTCTCTGATGGTGATGGTTCTGGAGAGGCTGGGGTTAGTAGAGTTTAGAGGTAGAGGTAAACAGGACAGGTCCTGTTCCTGCAACTTCAAAAGCATCCCAGAGGGCAAGAGTGTTCCTCCTCATCCTCCTGGGAGCTCAGGAATGCTTCTGGGGTGGATCTGATACATCTGGTCTCTCTCTGGGCCAGGAACATGTGGGGGTGGGGGCTGCAGGGTGTAGCTCTGCTAGCTCATCTCGAGACCTTGTAGGATGTCCCCCAGGGCATCTCTCCCCGGTGGACTAGACAGCTCTGCAGGAAGTTCAGAGGGTCTTGTCAGAGGCTCAGCCTCCCAGGACCACCCTGTCACACCGGATGCAGGCTCAGCAAGCTTTCCGGAAGTCACTGCCTGTGCTGCCTGTGGCCTAGGTGGCAGAAACCTGGAAGGCCCAGGTGGATAAACTACATGCTAACGCCAAGCCTGGGCCAGGAGAGAGGGCTCAGCCTTTAAGAGAACTTGTTGCTTTCTCAGAGGACCTGAGTTCAATTCTCAGCACTCGAATGCTGGCTCATAACCCCAGGCCTTCAGACTTGCCCCTTCTCCTACTTTCATCCTGATACAAACCATCGCACACACCCCTTTCCATGAGCACCGCTGCCCAGAGAGGCAGAGGTCACCCACCAGTGGGCTGGTGCCGTGTAACACTCCAGCCTTGCCTGCCAGGGAGGGGTCTCGGGTGCAGGAGTCCCATCTGCTGTTCTCTGCATCCTAGGGATTTTCTCTGGAGTCTCTTTTCCCAGCACTACCACAAGGCCCCATACCGCCTGCACCCACAGGCCTGCAGACCTCGTAGCAAGAGCTGAGGTTGCCTGGTGTGTTTGTAGACAGGAGTGTAGACCGTATGTGCACACATGGGTGTGGAGACTGTATGTTACCTGGAGTACATGCCTGTGTGTGCGCTGCTTTGTCTATGTTTTTGTCATAGGAGAGCTCTAGTATATAGTAAGTGACTGACCCCCCCCCAAAGAGCACTGAGGTGGGTACCCGAGTGTCAAGGACATGGTTTTCCTCCTCAACCACAGCTTATATGTCCTCAAGAGAGCTATAGTGAGAACCCCTGTCCATCCCCCACATGATAACCTGAGCTCACATTGGGAACAGGGAACTTTGACTGCCTCAGACAAGGTCTATGTTGTCCACCAACCCTTTCTGGCCCATTCTGTGTCTCAGCAAAGATGAACTTTTCCCCAGGCCTGACCCTACCCTATCCTCGCACTTCCAAGTGAGGGGATGCATGTGTGAACACGGAGAGATGAGACCACTGTCACAGGCCACCTAGCAAGGAGGCTGCCTGCACCCCACCCAGCTCCCTAGAGCTGCTCCCCTTGGAGCCAGGGCCACAGTGTCAAGTTGTGCACACCACACATAGGACACCCTCAAACTGCTCAGTCACCCGTGCAGGCCTAACGTGGTGGGTAGCAGCCCAACCTACTCTCGCAACACCCAAGGGCCAGGGCCAAGCCCTACCACCACTTCATTTCAAAGCCACAACCCAGGACTGGCAGTTCCCACACAGCCTGCCTATGGCGACCCCAAATCACCTGAGGAGCAAAAAGTGTCAGTATTTGAATACCACTTTCACTCTCGTGTAACAGCCTTGGCCCACCCCTCCCCTGTCGGCTCACAGGCTTACTTTCTGAGCCCCTACAGAGCCTCTAGAAGCTTCTACCCTCATGCCTGTTGGTCATTGCTGTTGTTCCAGGGTGCTGTGATGACCGTGCACCCATGCTGGCAGCATCAAATGAGCGGTCCATTTTTTTCCTGCAGAGGACAGGACCATCCCCATTTGGACACAGCAGAGATCATGCTGTCCTTGGCGCTCATGGAGCCTGAAGCATTTTGCTGAGTGAGTCAGTTGTGTCTCTGCTGATAATGAGATTTTAGCCAAGCTGCGTTGGGCCGAGGAAATTGCAAAGCTTTTGTTGGAGAGTCTGCAAGCCTGCGGGCTGTGCAGCGAACGCACATGCAGTAGAGAGCTTTGCAGTGCACCCTCTGATTAACAGGGGCCTCTCTCTGCTCCCTTCCTTTTCATTCTTCAGTCTCCCCGAAACAGCCCCACATCGTGACTGCCACGCCTGGCCCGCACTCAATCCAAAGGGGGCTCTGCAGGGATCCCCCACAGACCACAGATGAACTTACAGATTTCATCATCAGATCTTACTCACACTACCTCAAGCCTGCAAATACACAGGTGCAAATGTGTTGAGAAAACAAGCCCCTCTTGTTCCAGGCTGCAGGAGAGACAGCCCACAAGTGTACTAGCCAAGCAAGTCTTGAGTCCCCACTGCCACACTCCCTGGCCATAAGCCATCCTAAGAAACGTCCCCAGAGCTGGTGAGGGTAGACCTCTCCATCTCCCATTCAAAACATACCCAGGCACCTGTGGCCTGGATAAGTTCCTGGGGCTCCTTGATTGTTGTCACAGGTGGAGGAAGGTGGAACTGGAGGGCAGCACTGCCAAGCTCCCCTGGGTTCCCATCTGAGTCATGCTCAGTGATCTTAGGCACTTTCCCAAACCACATCAGCCACACTTCCCCATCTGTGAGGACGGAAAGAGGGAGGCCTCAGTCCAACTTCCTCAACTGGAGCAGAGCATGACCATGTTTCCAACAACAGTGAAGAATCCCAGAGCCAGGCCACGCAGGCGCATGCCAGGTACCCCTAGGTACAGTACACACCCTGCCAGCAAGCCAGGGATTCTTCCACAGGCCCAGAGCAGAGCAATTGGGTGCCGTGGGGCCCTTTCTGTCATTCCATGATGTCCTCAGAAGTTTCCTGTTGACAGATCACCCATTGGGGCTTTCTGGGACCCACACGAGTCTCGTTTAAAATCTTGCTTTGGTATTATTGTTTGTGGGCCACACAGGATGGAAATGAAAAATGTCTAAGCCAGGGGAAGGGGACTCAAATACACTGCCTGTGGAGGTGGACGGAGCTGTGTTCACAGGAGAGTTAAGGAAACAGCTTCCAGTGATCAAAAACATCTTCTTGCTGTCTTTCCCTAGATCCTATTAAGGGTGCATGGTATAAAGGCATCATGAAGGAAATGTCTTAGAGCTGGGCCCTAGAGAAAGAGATTGGTGATCACCACCTCATCACCACCACCAAGACCATCAATCATTACCACTACCATCACCACCATCACTATCACCACCATTACCACAAACATCTTCACCACCACCATTACCACCAGCACCTTCACCATCATCATCGTCGTCATCACCATCAACACCATCATCAAGGTCACCATCGCCATATCACTATCACTATTATTACCACCACCACCATCATCATCAACACGATTATTACTACTACCCACACCGTTACCATTATATAGATCACTATCACCACTACCATAATCACCAAGACCATCCCCACAATCAACATTACCACCACCAAGACTACCATCACCACCATTACCGTCGTCATTACCACCATTATTACCATCACCACCAGCATCACCACACCTACCAACACACCACCACCACTCTTCCAGTCATGGCCAGAGCCATCCCAGATGACCATCAATCCCTAGTGAAGGCTCACCATCATCTGAATACTCCTCTGCAGCATGAAAGCCTGCAGGAGTGCACACAGTTTTTATTCTTCTTTCCTTCATGCATTCAGGGTTTCACACTCTCCTAAGTCTGTGGACACAGGTGAATAACTCTGTGCCATAACTATTAGTCTCCATGGAAAAAAACAGCCCTTAGGCTTCCTTGGAACAATTTGCACAACTGGAAAAATGGATTCTTCCTGAGAGGTCCAGGAAGGCGCGATGGAGGACAAAGCTCAGAGTTTATCCATGGTCTCCTGACCCATCAGCATGGGATGTGTTGAGTCCAGTAATGTGGGTGATGCTAGGTGAAGAAGACTACATATTGACTTGAGCCAGGGCTATGGGTGCCCAGGCCCCATAGGATACCCACATGAACCCTGCAGCCTCCTAACCATATGTAGAGTGTGTGTGTGTGTGTGCGCGCGTGTGTGTGCGCGTGCGTGCGTGCGTGCACGTGTGTGTGTGTGTGTGTGTGTGTGTGTGTGTGTGTTTGGTAGTGGGGGGTATTGTTGTCCTAGTTTGCTTCCTATTGTTGGGACAAAACATTCTGACCGAAAGCAATTGGGGGAAGGTTTTTTTTATTGTTGTGTGGGTTTGTTTTTTGTTTTGTTTTGTTTCTTTGTTCTTTTTTTTTCTTTTTGGCTTACATGTCTCAATCACAGTCCATCACCAAGAGAAGTCAGGGTATGAGCTCAAGGCAGGAACCCAGAGGCGGGAACTGAAGCAGAGACCATGGAGGAACAATGCTTACTGGCTTGTTCCTCATGGTTGCTCAGCCTGCTTTCTTAATCAATGCAGGACCACCTATCGAGGGGTGGCAACACCCACAATGGGCCACTTCACATCAATTATTGTTTAAGAAAATGTCCCAGTGGCTTGCCCACAGGCCGATCTGATGGAAGCATTGTTTCATTTGAGGATTTCTCTTCCTAGAACAAATGTATAATATAAGAGTTAATATTCATCATTAAGAGTGGAATGAAAGAACTTGTAATTGCCAATGGCAGTGTCTAGCAACCCAATTAACAGCACTTGGTGGATTACAGTCAATCAAACTGACATAGCTTGTGGGCTTCCTGTTACTCAAAAAAACTCTGGCATTGAGGAACTTCAAAGGTGTCCACCCATGTTTCTGACAGCATGCTCCGAACAATCATGCAGTCATCCATGGGAATTGAAGAACAGGATTTGGCCAATCTCCCTCTAGAGCCCCTGAGTCAGTGCCCAGACACTCCCACCCATCAACAGCTTGATAGAAGTTTCTAGGCTCTCACAGGTTCCTCAGCCATGTGCCCCTCCTGCAGGTGACATACTGCTCCTGTCTGCTCCCCTGACACATGACCCTGTCTGCCCTGGTCCCCTCCCTCAGTGACTTGGCACTGCATGCCTCTGTGAAATGAGGTCTAACTTCCTAGAGCTCCTTGGCCACAATGCTCTCAGGGGACCAGATCAGAATGCTCACTGCATGCCAGCCCAGCATGATGTCATTGGACAAGGCCTGACTTCCAACATAAGGTCGACCCTGTCTCCTGGGAGATGTCCACTGCTCACAGTTTCCATGGAATAAACCCTCACAGGCCAGGCAAGTCCTGTGAAGGGCTGAGTCTCTATTTGCTGCGAAGGGTCTCTGTACTGTGCCCTACTGGGTCTCCAGGAGCAGAGACCTCCCATCTGGTGACCTGCCAGCCAACAACTTTACTTGATGAAGAACCCTGTGTGGTCAACTGCCAGTCACGCACAAGCTGGTGCCAGCTCCTGCTCCCAACACCAAGCTCTTCCTAAACCTGATAGCTAGGGAATTGGAAGCCACTCAGGAGGACCCAGTGCCTTGCACTGAGGCATGCATGCTCTGGTGGATCAGAGGAGGCCTTTTCCAGTCTGCTTTAGAGACATGAGCTAAATGGAGGCCCCAAAGCTATGTTTCAGCTCTAACCCTTCAACCCCAGAGTATGACCTTACAGAAAACAGGCCTTATGTGGATGGAGTTCAGTTGAGGTTTCCCAAGTAAGACCACTAGGTTTAGGGTAAGCCTTGGGAGAAAGTGTGACCTGCCCACACCTGAACCTTGAACCCAGAGCCTTCTAGATTAGAAGGATACAGATGCTCCAGTTTGCCATGTGTGGGTCAGCACCAAGAGGACGGTCAGAACAGTAGCTCTGCCCCGCTCCCCCGGGAATCGGTAGGTACCAGAAAACAGGCAGACCGGAGACACAGCCAGACGAAGTCTTGAGTCCACACTTGCTAGTGTCCTAGAGCCTCTCAAAGGACACATGGTGTGGCTACATAAATGGCCCATTGAATAAAGCCCTTGGCACACAAGCATGAAGCCCTGAGTTCAAATCCCCAGAACCCATGTAAAGCCAGCACAGGAGTGCACCTCCGTGATCCCAGTGTTCCTGCAGCAAGGTGACAGGCAGAGACAGAATCCTGAGATCTCACGGGTCAGCTGCCAAGTGTAGGAAGCAGTGGCCAATAGCGATCCTGTCTCTAACAAATAGAAGAGGATGAACAACTGGGTCACCCTCTGACCTCCACATGTGCACCATGGCATGCACACTGGAACACACACACACACACACACACACACATCATACACACAAATGTCATATACACACACACACAAAAGGGACACATGCTGAAGCCCACTCTCTGCTAGAGCATAAGCATGATGGCCTGACATGGCCAGATGCAGCACCTTCATTAAGTCCGAGTGGAAGCCAGAAGAACAGGATTGGCTAACTGTGGATCATGGTCCAGAACCAGAAGGACAAGACCCCACACACACCCTGCTCACCCACTGCCGTGTACTCTTCCCATCTGTTGCCAGGCCACTGTGCATTGTCGCCAACCAGGATGGGCACCTAAGAGCCTGGGTTTAAGGTTTCCCTTCTCACAGCTGAACCCGGGTCCTACCATTTGGCTCTAAAGCTTGCATATTCCCATCTGTAGGTCACGATGCAGGAGCCTAGACCAGTACAAGAGGGCTATGTGAATGTGGGTCTCAGCGTGATGAGCATGGCGTCTCTCACAGCACGGCCGACAGGGCTACAGCCACAGCTACACTGGCTTGGGTAGCCACAGGGACTCAGGCCAGATCTCAGGCACGGCTGACCCGGACTCTCCCCTCTGGGCTGTAAACATCATATGCACGGGGACTAGGGCACAGGGATGGTATCAGAGGGGCTTCTGGAGAGCGACCTCACAGCTCTCTGCAACCAGAGTCAGAACCAGCCTTTCTTGGCTGCCCTCAGAGTGGGTAGAGCACCCCGTGCCTCACCGTGGCGCCTTTTGAGACAGGTATATCATTCAAGTCGACAAGGGAGGATGACAGAGAGGGAGCGTGGGGCAGTGACCACAGCTGGACCTGGGCAGCTGCTCCCCGGGACTCTGCAGCTTGTCCGCCAGTCACTGGCAGATTCCCACAAGCTGGGGCCAGCTCTCTGTGGTGGTTTCTCACGTCACCCAGTGACACAAGTCCTTGCTCATCGGTTCCGCATCCCACTCAACAACGGGCCTGAGCTCAGTCCCTGGGACCACTAAAGCTCACTAGGGAGGCCCTGGGTGCGAGGCAGGAAAAGTGGGAGAGGCTTAGGATCGGAGCTAACGCGAGTCCTGCTTCTGGGGCCACACTGGTAATGTCTCCCAGCTCACACAGAGTATGGCTGCCTCTCAGACCATACTTGTTTGAGGCCAGACTCAGATCTCCTTGGGCTGGCCGTTCCTGTCTCAGAGCGGATTCCAGGAAAAAACACGTCAGTGGAAAAGCCGGGCTCCTGGAAACAGGGAAGCCAGGATTAGGTAAACACTTGGCCTTCTTCAAATGCCGAGGTGTGGTTGGGAGGGGGCACCTGCCAGCAACTGGGGTGCACAGCGAAAGCCGAGTTTGCAGTCTGTTTGGTCTTGTTGCCCCTTGAAACATTCAACAGCTTAAAAGCGCATCTGGATCCTAGCCCAGAGACTGCAGCCAGCCATCCCCCAAGCCCTGCGAAGCCTCAGTCTCCTCCACGGCCCTCCATCATGGCAGACTTCAGGCCTTTCCGCCTCAGGGCCCTAGAGTGAGCGGAGGGGACCCTTCTCTGCCTTTCCCTCGAAAATACTGCTCATGCTCAAACCTGCAGATAACAGAACAAGAGCAGCCCCAAGTTCCAGATTGGAGTGGGAAATGGGACGACGGGGGTAGGGGTAAGGGGGAGACAAGAAAGATTGGCAGGTCATTAACAACTGCCATGCAAGGCAGTCAGTGCAATGAGCTTCCATCCTGGGAAGGTGTTTGTTCTGGTTCTTTCTATAAGGTTCCAAACTTCGTGGATCTCACAGGATCACGATTCTGATGTCTTTGGCTAATGTGGGATCACAGGAGCCAGTGGAAAGGTCCAGAATGAGGCTACATGGCTGAAGAATAGCCTCCCTGGCTTCAGAAGCTGCTTCTTCCATGTTGCAGATGACGTTTGACAAGCTGTGACCCTGCTTCCAAACCCCAAAGCTCACTCCTGAATGAAAAAGAAACATTTGCCCGCATGGGGGAGGTCGAGGCACCCTCTACACACACACACACACACACACACACACACACACACACACACACACACACACTTTCTGAATCGTGGGGTCGGGGCCTGCCCTGCACCTCAGATCTCAGGCATATTGCAAGGAGAGGGACAAGAATCAAGTTTGCAGGGTAACTCAGCACATCCCTGCAGGAAACACCATCACGGGGGGTGGAGCGATCCAAGTGAGCAAGAGCAATCATGCAGTGAGGTCGTGGCGAGCCCCAGGACGTGAACCGTGTGAGGCCCTGGTGATGAGAGAGTAGTCCACGCTGATTAGTGAGCCTCTGAGGTTGCAGGGGAAAGCTGGGCCCCGGCCGTCCCAGGAGCAATCACTACGGCCAGGCTGTGTCCATCCATTCTCTGCAATCTCTCAGCTCAGATGGAGGCAGGGGGAGGCGGTCAGGAGGCTGTGCTCCCTTCCCGTCTCTGAGAGGAAGTCAGAGCACTTACTCACTAGATGTGTCTGGAAAACCCAAAGGTGGGACAGCTTCTATCTTTACCTCCACAGAGAAAGCAGTTACTGCCACCAGCAACAGGCTAGGAGGGCCACAGCTCTGACTACCAAAGGGCCTGGGTCCAGCATGGTTCCCTGAAACCCTTAAGCAGGCCTTTCACACAGCCCTCAATGCACAGCCCCACAGTGGTGGCCTCACTGCACCCATTTTACAGATGTGAACGCTGAGCCCCAAGTCCTCAACCAGAAGGCCACCCAGGGGGAGCTGAAAGTCTGCATTCTACATACATTCTCTTCCTCTCTGTGTAGCTCTGCATAACTTCCCTTAAACATCAAAGAAATCCCAAGGCTCATATCTAAACTATGGCAAAGGGGCCATGCCTGAGGGAGCAAGCAGCTGTCAGAGACTGCCTACCAAGGCCACTACAGCTGGGCTCAGCTCGCATATGTCATGGAGTTGAACAAGACACTGCCACAGAAGCCTCTGCCTTGTCACTGGGAGGTTCCTCCCTGACTGTCTCCCTCAGAGTGTCCTCAATCTTCTCAAGCATCTCTGCGGGGCCATGGACACACCCCAGGCCTCCCCAAGCCCCCCGGAAGCTATGTGGAGCTACGCCAGTCTGCCTGCAAGAGGGGCTGAGCAAGCTTGTGCCAGCAGTAGCCGGGCCTCTACCTCAGGGCCAGCACCCTCCCACTCTCAAATCCAGAGTGCTATGGAACAAGCTGGCCCTTAACGAGCATAAGAATTGTGGGAAGAAATGGCTGCTGGAGAAGTTTCCAGAAAGAACCTTCTAGAGAAGTCAGACGGCGAAACCTGGAAAGCAAAGAGTTAAATCTCTTCTATTTCGAAACGGATAAAAATCCCGTTTGGCTTGCAAGGAGAGACAGAGAAGCTGAGGCCAGCGCCCCCCCCAGCCCCCACCCCTGTCATTATACCCTTAAGAAGCAAAGAGGAGGAAAAGTCCCCATTGGCCACCCTCTGCCTTGCTGCCCTAGCTGGTCTTCATTAAGGAAGACAGGTCCAATTTCCCCACCGTGAGCACAGCTAACAGCCAGGAAACCCTGGGGCTGGGAAAACACAGCCCTCAGACCATTAACAACTTGTGGTCAACAAAAATCCCTGGCTTCTGGCAGCTGCTCTCCCTCAAATCAAATTCCACGGCAGGAGAAAACAGCTCACCAGAAATGCGGGGCTGTGAGTGCATTGCAACCTGCTGTTCTGACCAAGCTGCCAGTCATCAGCTGCAGGGCGAGACCTCCCCCCTCCCCCCCCCGTGCATGGCAAGAGAAAGACAAAAGGCAAAACTGGACTCTGCAGCCTGTATTCAATTGGGTCTGAAAATTGGGGCCTGTTTTCATTCTCAACCCAAATTGGTAACCATTACAGAATTCTTGCTATGGACCACCATGCACACATACAGACATTCTATCGTTATCCCCACTTTGCAGATGGGAAAATTGAGTCTCAGCTATGGGAAAAACCCAGCCAAGACCTCTGAGCTGGGTCTAGTTCCCTGAGCTTCAGTGGTACCTTCCCACACAATCTGGAGAAACAGTACTGGCTGCTCCATTCCAGGATCTGTTTGGGGATCCTATGTTTTAAGACGGCGCAAGGCTGAGGAGCCAGCCCGATCAGTAAGGCGCAAGGCTGAGGAGCCAGCCCGATCAGTAAAGCGTTCGTCACACAAGTGTCAGGACCTGAGTTTAAGCCCCAGAGCTGAGCATGGTGGTACATGCCTGCCATACTGGCTCTGGGGATGCGGAAACAGAAGAACTCCTGGAGTTCCGTGACCATCCAATCCCGCCAAGTCAGTGAGCTCCAGGCTCAGTGAGGGACCTTGCCTCGAAAACCAGGTGGAAAGTGACTGAGGAAGACAGCTGACATTGACTGCCGGCCTCTCGCGCACACACATGTGCAAATGTGCACAAGCATGAACATGAGTGCATGACATGCATAAAACACACACACACACACACACACGCACGCACGCACGCACGCACGCACGCACTTTTTAAAGATGCAAAGCTTTTCCAGAAACTTGATGATAAAAGGCACCATGCAGAAATGACAAGTTTTTGCCACAGCCTGACACCACCAGCAGGCAGCGGACTCAGCCAGACCTGATGTTTTGCTCTGCCCTGGGATACTGGGATGTCCTTGCATGCCTGCCCTTTAGAATTTGGTCACCAGAGACTGTACAGCAGAAGTCACCTGGCCCCACTAGCTAAGAGTTCTCTCTCCAGCTCCTGAGGAACCCCCTCTCATTCACACTCTCCAGGGCAGCCGGCAACTCAGGCTTTGCCAAGACCCTCCCACAGGGTCACCAGTAAAAGTGGTACTTGACCCTTGGGCCAGCTGTCAGCACCAGCTCCCTAGAGGAGGGCCAGCAGGCACCTCTGTCTAGCCAAAGACACTCGGCCACCCTCCAGTTCATCCCAGATCCCTGGGCAAGCCCGGTCAGAGGCATGCCATGAGGGCAGTTCCACAGTTTGCACGATTTGGCACGGTCTGCACAACACATCTTCCTGTCCCACCCGGCAGAAGCCCCAGGTTAAAGTGTCCTAAAAACCAGCCTTAGGAAGGCAGCTGAGTCAGGCAGACACATCAACACGCTGCTCTCATCTTCTCCTAGAGGGCCACTCCATTCCCCCAGACACAGCTGGCTGTTCTAGAATCTCCTCGACTATTCACTGCAGGTCTTCACCCTCGCTGACTCTGGGGTAACTTCCACACTCATCCGGCACTCCTTAGCACACTCAACGACACGCCACTTTTGTCACAGATCTGTGCAGTAGTCACACTGTGAATCCACTGGCAGAGCACTTAGGGTCCACTTGGCATTGCATCCAATTCGCTTGGCCCTGAGTCACCGAAAGGACATGGCCCTAGAACCCACTGCAGCTGTGAGGCCATCAGCGAGCCTCAGTCAGACACAACAGGCGAGTGCACCTGTTGGTGACCCAACACGTGAGTGAATGACATCCACAAGGTGTTTGGGGATCTAGGAGAGCACTGCCCCATCCTGTACCACCCAACCCCTGAAGTGGGAATACCTGAGAGCCAAGATAGCCCTCAGAGACCATTTTCCAGGTGATTATCAAACTCCCTAGCCAGGGAGCCCTGTCCCCCCAAACTTTCCACAAAGTCTAGGGTATGTCAGAGAAAAAAAAAACTGGGCCAAGTGTCCCAGCCCAAGGGCTCAGGCTCCAGATGCTTGTGGGACACAGACCTCAGTGATGGTGACAGGGGCTGTCTCAGTTCACCTGGCTTTGGGTGGCCTCTGGGACCACCAGACACTTGCACAGGCTCTCAGCCTTCTTCCTGAAGCAGGACAATTCCCAGCATCCTTCGATGCCCAACACGAATCAAGAGGACTCTGTGGACTACAGTGCAGGCCCCAGCCCCTGCTCTGCGGGGCTTCCTGTTCCTGTCTCTTCGGTGTTTCCCAGGAAGCAGGCTCTGTTGAACCAGGCTGGAACATCACTGACTTAGCGTGCGCACACACTGAGTCAGCAGGTTCCCTCCTGACAGTCCCGCTATGTAGCCCAGCTCTGGCCTGCAAGCCCATTCAGAATTTGTCCCTTGCCCATCAGAAGGTGCCAATCAGAGCAAGCATGTTGTGTCCTGTGTCCGCCCCAACCTGGCAGCCAGGAGAGACGTAGTGGGTTGTTTGGAAAAGGGCAGTCACTACCATCCCTGCAAGGTTCTCTTATGACAGCCAGTCTGGTCTCTCTACCCACCGGCCACCGCATCCTATGGGAAGCCATAGAGTCAAACTGGTCCCTAACAGAGGAGATGGATCTCCCACAGTAGACATAGCATCCCTACATGAGGACGCCACCACTTGCCCCCAAGTGTCCCAAGTGGGATAGGGGGATGCCTATCCCAGGCCTACCTCAAATATTTCGTCATCCAGAATCCGAGAGCCGAACATGATGATGCCATTGACATCTATTATGGGGTGGTCACTGCGGTTGAGGAACTTCATAACCTTCTTTTTACAGTCGAGAATCAAGGTGACATTTTTCCTGTAGACACTGATAGCAATTCGGTGCCACCTGCAAAACCACAGATATTTAGCGGGGAAACGGGTACATACTGCAGAAGACCACTGTGCAGCCTCTGAGTGACAGATTTGGGCACAAGTCTGGGCAATATCACATGAGAATCTTACTGTCACTTAGAGAATCTCTAGGAGTCGAGAAGGGATCACCCCCTGGCTTCAGAACTATTGCTCAAAGGCTACAGTAGGCTTCTTTCCCATTGTAACTACAGCATCCGTAGGCAACAAGAAATTAATGCCTATAAACCAGGCAGCATGTGTCCTAGTTCAGAGCTGTCTCTGTTTAACTCCTCTTTGAGTATGACTGGGAAGGTTTCTCTGGGTGTCTAAGAGCTCTCCTCTGTGAAGTGTGATGTCAGCCCCATTCCTGCAGTGAAGGGGGCCAGACTCAGGAAAGAGCGCTCGAAATGCAAGCACTCCTTGGGGACAGATGTAAAACACAAGAGACCTGTACTTCTCTCTAGTCTACTCAGACCCCCAACCAGATGTCTCTTCCTGAGATGCAAACCCCCGTGAGCTCCTGGGGTGCCCGGGGAAGGTTTGCGATTGATGGATTCAGCCATAGGAAGGAGTCACAGCAGGGCTGCAGTCACAGTAACGTTACCCCGAGAGCCCAAGTCTTTCCGCAGGATAGGAACCTCCTGGCAACTGCGGGGTGGATGGGATAGATTGACCGAGTCCTGCCAGAAAACCCCGAAGCCATGGCCCGAAGTCCCCAAGGTTACCTTTTGGGTGATCAGCATTTAGGGTGCCCTTGCGGAATATTGGGGATAGGCCTTTGTTTTCATTCACAGAGACAGACTGTCAAATCCAGAAAAGGTTAAGTCTCTTTGGGAACAGGCAGGCATGGCCACATAATCTCCTCTGTCCCTTTTGATCTAAGGCCAGCGTGGGATGCACTCATTCTACAGGGAAACAGGCCTAGGGACCAACAAAGGTTCCAGGGAACCTAGGCCTTGGGACTCCAGGTCCAGTGCTCTGTCTCCCCCAGTCCCCTGCAGTGGGCATCATATGCCGACTACTACCTGGCTAGCTAGTGCCACAGGCTGTCTGCCCAGAAGCTCCACTCCCTCCCTCAACAGGATACTTACTTGCCATCAGACAAGTTGATGCCAGGGAAGAGTGGATACTCCTCAGGCCCGGGCTTCCCTGTGTGGTCCTCATAGAGGAAGACGGGGGAGCGGCCCAGCTCCAGCCCCACCTGCTGGATGCCCTGCTCATTGTAAACAGAGACCAGGAAGGCCTGGCTGCCTTTCTTGGCTTTCACGGTAGTCAGGATGGAGAAGTCCTCAGGAAAATCGGATTCTGGAACAGAGGACAGGGTGAGGAGGCCTTAGGAGAGCCCCAATCCTGGCCAGCCACGGCGAGCGGCAGTTAGGCCAGCTTAGAGATCTGGCAAAGCCCAGCCATATGCGGTGCCACTCTGCAGCTCACCTGCCCCGAGATGAAGCTTCTACAGCCTCCTCTACCACCAGGGATCAAGTTGCCAAGTCAAGGCATACCTCGAACGCAAGCTTCTCCAGCAAACCCCAGTGGCCGTTCCAGCTAGCAGCCTGCAACGCCCTCTCCTTGGCTCCATCCTACACCTCCACGTATCTGCTTACAAGTCTCACTCAGAACCCACTCGACTGAGAGCTGCCTTCAGCAGAGGCAGCTTCTGAAGCATCTTCATGTCTTCCGTCGCATGAAAGCCTAGGCACAGCGTGTCTCATCCAGTGTCAAATCAAAAGGGGTCAGCGTTGTGGAGGAGAGGGGAGTGAGAGGCTGGTGAAGACATAGGTGCACTGTCTTCTTTGTAGAGGGCTGGGAGTCTGAGGTATGGGCTGGGTCAGGGCAGGAGTGTCTGGGTATCCCCACTACTCCATTAGAGTTGGAACAAGGTCAACCGGTTGGCCCAGAAGACCACTGCTAGTCACTGCTAGGTTACACAGTTCCCATGCAAAGCTATCCAAGGGTGCCCTCTGCTGACAGACCTACATGCTGCAGGTACTGTGCTGCCTGGTTGGCGGTGGGGGGGGGGGTAAGATGTCCTAGGACCTGGAATCCTAGGGACACTTGACTGCCATTCTTCCAATGTAGGACACAGGCAGACAAAGAGTGCAGAGGCTGTGACATCTCTTGGCAGGGACACTATTCAGGCCCCAGGGGTGACATGGGGGCATGGTGGGATAGGAAGCTAGCAGAAAAACCACTCCACGGAGTCATGACCTATGTCATTAAGGGGCCCCCAGACTCTAACATGGAAGAGTCACATGCCTTAGCCCAAGTCAGGTACCTCTGTAAAGAGGCTGGGTGTGCAGGGAGCTGCTTGGGAGGAGACAGGTGACACCTCACCACTGCCTTGCTGTCCTGGGCGTCACCCTGCGCCCGCCACTATTCGGGGATATGAAGGAAGATGGGGGTCTTGGGCCTAGCTGGCGCTGGTAGACAGGGGCTGGCATGACTGCCCAGTGGAGGCCCCTACAACTGAAGAGCAGCTAGCCATGCCAGTGGCGGGCCTTGTCGCTGTAGGAAGTGGACACCAGAGCAGTTCTGGAGGTCACTGTCTGCACTTGGGGTAGACCGTGCAATCATTATCCCACCTCTGTGCCCACCCTGACTCTGTCCCTTGCAGTCATTGAAGAATGAGAAGAGGGGACATGAGAGAGTCCTTTTTCTCCATCATGGTCTACGGCTGAGGACAGCCAGCTCGTCTCTTCCAGCTTATTAAAATGCTCTTTCTCAATGTTTAAAATCACTATGGTAACAAATTTTCTCAGCTCAGACAAAACTTGAAAAAGATAAATTATGTTGAACATTAATCTTTCTCCTGGCAAAATAACAAGGGATTTATAGTCACTTTAAGACGGTCCCTTCTCAACTGTGACAGCAGCCGGCCGCTGACACTGTACTCCAAGCTTCCGGACAGTCTGGGAGAAGTGCATCCGCTGTCTGGTGCTCCCTAATTCATCTCACTCGGAAAAGCCACCACTGAGAGGTAAGCACAGTGGAGGGCCAGCTGCTTCCCTCATGGTAGGTACACCCTCTCTCCCTCCACTGACGCCTGTCCATGGCAGGAATACAGCAGGAGACTAATAAGTGCAGTTGCCATGGCATTGACTCAGTCTAAGTCAATGGTTACGGGCAGGGTAATGGATCACTTGCCTTGGTGAGGTAAACGATAATTATGACAATCCCTCTAACATGGGCCAGGCTCCAGGGAGAACTCAAGGGACAAACACGGTCCCCGCTCCCAGGGAGTGACATTTCCACAAGGGACAGAAGCAATACATAAGCTATTTGGATAACAGACAATGTGCAGTGGCTGGGGGTGTGGGTGACCAAAGAGACAGGTGGGACATCACTGCAGGGTGTGGAGAGCGTCACAGACAGGGAGCCAGCAGGCATTTCAGTGGCCCTTGGTAGGGGGACCATGGCTTCCCTTCTAACTGCTCCCCCCACCTCCACATGGAGCTATTCATTGGCCCTGGGGAAGATGATGGGTATGAAGAACAGCTGTCATCTACTCCTGCCTGCAGGAGGGGTCATTCTGGGGTCACCCAGCCTGTCCCTCAGGCCCTCAAGTGAGGACACAGCACCTGCAGCTGGCCTGTCACCATGAGATTCCTGGGACCTAACAGGGAGTGAGGGGAAGTGCCTCCAACACCAAGTAGATGCCAAAGGTGGGCCATCTACCCAAAGCCTGGGGTGTGTAAAGGATGGGGCGTCTTTTAACCAGGGGCCCTGCATCCCACTCCTTGGGGTGCAAGGGACAAGATATCCCTAAACTGGAGGATTCTGTATCCCACTCTACGCGGGGACAAGAGGCAGGCCATCCCTCAACCAAAGGACTTCACACATTGATGGGGTTATAAGGCAAAGGCCATCCTGTATGACGGAGGAAGAGTAATCCCACTGTAGGAAGGGGGTACTAACCTAAGAGATCCTGCATCTCATTATATAGGAAATGGGGTGAAGCAGCCCTCAACCAGGGAATCCCACATACTACTACATGGGTGGGATGGGCACAGCCTCTTAGAACATATGCAGTTTCGCTCGCTAAATGAACACAGTGTCTCTGGCCCGATGCTGTATTCTCACACTGCCCTAGGTCCTTCTGTCACATGGGGCCTGATAGGGCAGCCAGCACCCTGCCCTCCACCCATGACCATAGTCCAGAGCCTGCGCTCCAAGAAGTGGTTCATCCTGTGGTCAACAGAGGACTGGTCGGACCCACATCCTCTGCCAGCGAGGATGGGAGAGGAAACAGCGGCAGCCGGCTGCTCTGCGGGGCTGAGGCTACTTCTAGAGCCTGCTGGAGACTTAGGCTTCTGGAGTAAAGATGGAGCCCTGGCAAGGGGCGATGAGGAGAAGGCTTCCAGGCCAACCACCAGGCCTGGAGTCCTGAGTTAGCCAGACATCTTGGATACCTCCTCACAGTAGGGCGCTAAAGATAGCAAAGGGAAAACCTCAGTGCCCAGCACAAGGACAGTGGGAACTGAGCTGCTGCGCCCAAGGTGACACCAGGAGTCCTGCCATCATGTTACTTAGGAGCTGGTGCTGGCTGGGTAGACGCAGGGACAGTAAAGCTTGGCTGTATACACGGAGGATCCATGGCCACCTTCACGCAGTAGTTTCTTTTTGATACAGCACCCGCCCTGTGGGAGAGAATGGTGAGACCCTACTCCGTGGACAAGCATGCCCAGCCATCTAGAAACCCAGATGTGCACGGGCTATGACTGGAAAAGCAGCCCACTACAGTAAGACTGTCATGGAGTTCAGCCACTAACCATGGGCTTCACTGGACACTGAGGTGATTACAGACATGTGTTTGTGCCCTGCTCAATCCAGCCTTGCTGCAGTTGCCTGGGGCCCTACGGCTTCTAGTGCAGCTCCTGCCACAGCCAGCCAGCCTCCCCACCCTGGTGCAGCCAAGCAGCCCGGCACTCTGGAGGGAGGCATGTGGTAACACGGAGTCACTCTCGTTCTTCCCTAGGCCGCTGCAGTGGCTGGCATGTCACCGTGAAAGTCCTACGGAAGCCATCCCACAAGGCCTGACCCGTTTCCTGAGCACTTGTCAATCAGAAAGCCTGCAGTGCCTTCCAGGGTTTCCCAGGATTAACCACCTGCTCTGAGATATGCAGCCTGGTACACCAGATGATGTATAATGCTGTCCCTTGACCAGCTTTCCCAGACTGGCCTGTGGGACCAGAGGACGCCACAGGCATTCCTCTGCAGGTACTCTGAAGCCACCTGGGCTCCACTGGCCATTGACACTCACTGCCTGGCCCAGTGTCATGCCCTCTTAGAGCAACACTGAGTGTCTAATCAAGTTACCAAATTGAGGGCAGGAGAAAAAAAACAAAACAAAACCCTCCCAGGACTGGGGCTGGGACTCAGCTGGCAGAGTGTTCTCCTGGTACATGCCTGAAATCTTGGGGCTAGAAAGATGGGTGCAAGAGAATCATAAGTTCAAGGACAACCCTGGCTGCAAAACAAAATTTGAGACTAGCCTAGAATACCTGACATCCTGCCGATAAATGAATAAAATGATGAATAAAATAAACCCCAGGGATGTGGTAAAAGTCTGTGATCCCCACACAGGGGAGTCTAAGGCGAGAGGATAAGATCTCAGAACAGGCTAAAGCCAGGCACAGTGGCACACGCCTATAATCCCAGCGCTTGGGAGGTGGAGGCGGGAAGACCAGGAGTTCAAGGTCTCCTTAGCTGTTTGGCAAGTTCAAGGCCAGTCTGAGCCTATGTGGACTCGTCTCAAAAACAAAATAACTGCAACAAATTAATCAACAACCACAAAAATATCCCCTATCATATGGTTCAGGAATCCATTCCATTTCCTGGGCTCAGTGACCTGATCCTGCAAGAGTTCTACTATAAGCTAGCCAAGGAGGAACAGAGTGACAGACAGGAATTCTAGCAACCTGTTCTCCTAGCTCTCTTGCCTTGGGTGACAGTGGTAAGAGAAACTATTATCTGCAGGCTATCTAAAGGAAGCCCTTTTGTTTTCCACAGCCATTCCCATAGCAGCATCATACCCCGATGTCCCTGGCCAGCCTCTTTCAGCCTTTCCCTGGGCCTAGGCCTCGATGCCTACAATTCAGGAGGCAAGATACCCAGTTCTAACTCTTGGGCCACAATGCAGAAAAAAAAATACAACTCTCTGGGAAAAGATAAGACTGGGGGTTCTCAAGGTGACTGACCTGCCCCCAAAATGCATGCTCTCTCCAAAAATAAGGCACAGTATCCCTGCAGCATCCCACGAGGAAGGGTCATGATGGGACCTCTACATTTACAGATGCCAAGCATTCTCTAAACTGGACATCTGTGACCCAGGGTGGTTCTGCACCAAAGGCATGCTCCTTGGAGACCCCAGTCTGCTTCCCCTGTAGTTGCAAGGGATGTGCATGATACATGATGGCCATCCATCCAAAATGACACCTCACTTCTCCCACAGACACAAACTTTTAAAATCGCAATGACTTCAGATAGACATCTGAAGGTGGGGGACTAACCCAGACAGCAGAAGATCAGAGGAAGTGACAACACAACCGGTCAGAGCATCCTTCCGGGATACAGCGGAGATATGGGGTTCACCAGAACAACACAGCTTGCTAAAAACTGCCTGATTCTGGTCCATTGTTAGGGGAATCATGTCCAGACCACCAAAAGATTGAACGAAGACTTCTAATCGCAGAAGGGGAGTGTCCTTTGCCTAACTCGCCTCTTACTCGGATCAGCAGAATCAGGGCACGTCAGGCTGAGCCAGCAGGCCCTCCTGAGTCAGGGAAAGAGGAATCCATCACATGCCCATCACAGAACAATCCCAGAGCATTTAATCAATGCCAGCAAGTGTGGAGGATAGCAGCTAACTACCCAAGTGGGTGAATAATCTAGACACCTACCTCCATCCAAAATGGCTCCCTCTGGATGTGTAATTAAAAGCAGGGGTCTGGCACCTGGCAGCAGATTCTCATTAGGAATCTCTCATGATAGCTGCCAGCCAGGATGCTGGACTTGTGTCTCTTAATGTCACTGGCCCCAATTAGTGCCGTGTTCCCCACTGCAAGCACTTCCTTTCCCATGACCTGAGGTTTCTCTCCACCTCACCCCTGGGGGGCATGGCCTCCTTTCTGCCCTTTGTCATCATGGTCCGTCACTGGTGGAAACGCGCCTGCTTGGACCCCTCAGGGCACAGATGGGGCCTTTCTCAAACACACAAGAGGCACATGAGTGGTAGGTTTCACTATGAGGAGGACTCCCAGAAAGCACACCCGTGGCTCTGCTACAAATAAAGACTCCAGCGTCTCCTCTGCTCCCTGGAGTCCCCAGCATTGCCTCCACCACCCAGAACAGGGGTGCCACTTACCAGGGTACAGCTGCTTGGTGGGCATGCTGAGTTGTGCATCTTTAGAGACTCGGTAGGCAACGTCCGGCCCTCTGGAAGACCGTCGAGTGGCACAGAAACCCGTGGTTTTCGTTACCCCTGAGGGCAAATTGTGAAAATCTAGCATCTCCAGAAGATCTGTTGGCTGAGCTGCAAAGACAAAGAAGCTGTGTCAGTCCCAGGTGGACACAACTGTGGGACACCCCAAAAGAGACAACTGAAGCCAGCCCTCACCCCTCCCCTCACACCCCCACCTCCAACAAACCTCTGGTGTTCAGAAGAGGCTGGGGGCCTGCTCAGGACCAGTGGTCCTATCTACGTTCCTGCCATCAGTTGCCCAGGGTCAGAGTCTGGCCTCATCTACATCCTTGCATTACAACCTGCAGGGACTTCTTAACTCCAAATCCTCAATTGGCCTGAGCCACACAAGCTCCACTTGTCTCTCCACTGTCACCGGTGTCATTTTGTCTGTCCCCCGTGTTCAGACAACAGTTCACAGCAAATATCCACATTCTATCTGCCTTCAAAAGACCTAGGCCTAAATGCCCAGGACAGGAGAATGCTTGCAGGGACCTCAGAACCCTTTCAGAAGACTTCTGACTCTCCATCCTTTGCGGGCCACTCAGAGAAAGGCAGACTTGACCCTCTAACCTCTGAACTACAGGTGGTTGCTCAAGAGCCCATGGGTCACCCCTGCAATGATTAGCTTTAATTGTCAACTTGACTGTGTAAGAGTGTTTCAGTGAGGAGCTGTTTATATTGGCTTGTCCTGTGGGCGCGTCCATAGGGGATGAATTTAAATTAAGTGATATGGGAAGTCCCAGCCCACTGTGGGTGGCACCATTCCCTAGGTCCTGAAGTGAAGGAGTAAAGAAGTCAGGCTGAACACAATCAAGCAGGTAAGTTTGTGTGCATTCATTTCTCTCTGCTCTTGACTGTGGATGGGATGTGACCAGCTGTTTGAAGACCCTGCCTTGACTTCCTTAAAATGGTGAACTGTAACCTAGAATTCTAAGCTGAAATAAATTCCTTTCTCCCCTAGTTTCTTATCAGAGTATTTTGTCATAGCTACAGAAATGGAGTTGGAACATCCCCAAACACAAAGCATGCCCCTCATCAGAGCCCCCTTTCTCCCATTCAGAGACCTTTGAGTCGACACATGACCGCCCCAGACTACTTGGTTTCCTGGTTACTGATGCTCAGCTTGAATTACAACAAATAGGAAGCTCTTGGATATCCAGCAGAAAATAAAATCCAAAGTGGTGCCACAAGGGTGTGAAACCTCCTGTCGCATGCCAGGCTGGACCAGTGTTGCTCCAGCCTGTGGTTTTCCTCTGGGGAAAGGATTCTGCTATTTGACTGTATATGGGCGGCACGCACAGAGAGGCAAACCCCTGCCATGCTAAGTGGGCACCTTGATCCAGCTACGCCTGAAGGGCATCTATACATGCCCATGTGTTCACTCTGTGTGTGCCCATCTGTATAACACCACATGCCATGCTGAAAACTCAGCACCCATATCTGAAGGCTGCAGGAGCCTGAAATTGGCCTATCCTGTGACTGCCCCTCCCAAATTCGAGTCACCAACTTCCCACATTTCTAGGAGGACAGTCAGGGTATTTTTAAGAAGACAGTAGGAAAAGATTATCATCCAGCAGCATCCATCAAATCTAGAGACTGACTCGTGACCTTGTGCTCCAAAGATACCTAAGGGGCCAGGTCTTCCTTCAACAGTTACTCCAGAGAAGCGTTCCCCACCTCTACAGGAACTGACTATGAAGGACAGCAGTGTGGACAGCCAGCCCGCTATTGACCCAGGCTGGCCTCCATCCATTTCAGAATCCTAGGCAGCTCTTAGCCGCTATCCAGTGCCTAATCCCACACAAGGTGTCAGTCACTAGTGTATCTGTGGCACCTCCCAGGTACTCTATATGGTGACAAAGTCGTCACTGGGCCCTTGTCCAGTGAACATCGGAGGCCATGCTGAGCCTGCTGGCAAGGTTGTGTGGCACAGTCCCAGCCCTGGACACAGCCATGGGAAGATGGCTGTGCCAACTGCCAGCACACCTGGCCAGAATGACACAGCACCGTACCTTGTGTCATTTTGGAAACTCAGCTCCAAGGCTGGCAGTGGCCGAGGGGAGAGATGGAGATCCCAGCAGGATTTCCTGGACCTTCACCATAGCATCCATACTATGATGCTCTTCCCAGACCAGACCAGAGCCTGGTTTCCCCATTGTCAAAGCAGAGAGTAGTTTAGCAGGTGCCCGCCTGGGGATGTTTATAGATCTGTATTGCAACAAGTTTAAAAGGCCACCAGACCTTTCCTAGGCCCAATGCCACCCTTCCTGCTGGCCAGGGCCTTTCTGTGCCAAAGAGCAAGATATATTTAGTCTTAAACAAGGTGTGGGGAGAATGGGAGTAGTGTCCAGCACACAGGCTTCTGGAAAATTCTCCCTCCCACATTGGATGCTTATCTGCCCTTCAAACCAATACCATACCCAGGTTGAGCGCCTCCACTCTGAAGTAGCAGGGGCCATTGGAACAAATGGGTGTGCTAAGAATGCAGGGTCACCCCTTTCTCCAAGGGAGGATAAACCCAACTGAGGTCAATTAGAGAGGTCACAGGAGCCATCTGGAACCTACCAGGGACAGTCTCCAGAACTCCAAAGCTCAAGTACAGGGCCTCTGGGAGGAAAATGCTATTCTTGGTGCCTTCAGGACTCCTCTGAGTCCCAAAACTCAGGTAGGATACATGTGGTATTACATCTGTGGCACTTGCTCTCAACAAGAGGCCTGTTCTTCTAACGTAAGTCACCTGAGTGAGCCTAAAGAATCCTGGAACCCACTACCCACTGCAAATGAGACCACCTCAATCCTGAGCACACTATGCATTACAAATGAGACCACCTCAATCCTGAGACCCACTACCCCACTGCAGATGAGACCGCCTCAATCCTGAGCACACTACGCATTACAAATGAGACCACCTCAATCCTGAGACGCACTACCCACTGCAGCAATTGTTTTGCGTGCAAGAACCCCATTGCTCTTTCAAGGCTGTTCCACCTGTGATCAGTTCCAACTCCAGAGAGAGGGCTGTCCTCTTCAGCTAGACCAAACCTCCTCCATGAGAGTCCTTCTTCACAGCATGGGAGACTAAAACTACATTTCCCAGATGCTTTTGCAGTAAGAATTATTGCAGCAAGCCAGAACCTACCAGTCAAAAATTATCCTAAAGTGGAACAGGAGTTCGCAGTAGCCTTCTTGACCTGCCTGAGGGCCATGTCTATGAGACAGACAGAGCACTAAGACCCCTGTGTTTGGGCCTGGTGCCCAGCCTGAGAGGATTCGATACTACTGCAGCAGTAGTCATCTGGAACCTACCAGGGACAGTCCCCAGAACTCCATAGCTCAAGTACAGGGCCTCTGTATGTTACCTCAAACTTCTGAGTCCAGCAGATCTGCTCTCCAGACAGCTTGCCTTCCCCCTGACAGCCTGCTACTCAGCTATGCATATGTCACACTTGCCTTCCAGGAACATACAGGAGGGGCGGGGTCTGACCTCAATCTGCATCACAGCAGCACACAGGTACCCAGCCCCTAGGAGACAGGAGCCCTGCTGTCACTTTTAGACATAGAAAGGAGCAGGTGTTGGCCCATCCCTCAGCGGACAGAGAGACCCAAGAGGCTGGACTCGGCCTCTCATGTGTGTATGTGTGTTCATGGTCAGTCCAGGCACTTTCTACTAACACTCCAGCATCCCCATGCCATTTTAATGCTGATGGAACCAGGTGTGATATCCGTAGACTGGAAAGTGAATGCAAGCGAGCTTAGTTCTAAGATAAAAGGGGGGTAACTGGGGAAGCAGTTGGAAACATGTAGCTGAGTTCCAGATACTCAACACAACACACAAAGGGAGCCATGCCACCAAGGGGCTCAGATGAAGGAGATAGGATAGACAAAAGGATGGATGGATGGATGGATGGATGGATGGATGGATGGATGGATGGATGATGGGCAGATGACTGGTTAGTGGAGTAGAAGAGTGTATGAATTAATGGATTAGTGGCTAACTGGAGAGATGGATGGGTAAATGGTAGGTAGATGGGTAGATGGATGGATGGATTGATGGGTGGATGGGTGAGTGGATGGGTGGTGGGTTAAGTTTTCTTGGGAAGATATGAACAAACATCAGTTCACCCTAGATAAAGCAACAATGACAGACCAAAGAAAGTTTTCCACCCATGTCTAGCTTGGCAAGCCAATGAGTTTAACTTAGGTCTTACAGGAGCATGGGCAAACTAGAGGTGGTTATACTGACAAGAAAGAGACATGTCCCCACACAGCAATAGTTAATCACTTATATCTCAGGGAGAAGCAAGGCTTTGTACATTGCCATATGAGCCATTTACGGACATCTAGGACATCTGTGAGCCCTCTCTCCCATATAGAAAGGATGTTAGCAGACTCAATTTTATGAATCTCATGTGGATAATTATAGCTTCTCTGATTTCAAGACAGCAATATCCATGTCATGCTAGGAGGACAGCATTCATCAATGGTTAGGTGAATGAACAGACCAATGGACTGATGGATGATGGGTGAGTGGGTGGGTAGAAGGGTGGGTGGATGCATGATAAATGGATATGGATGAGTGAACAGACCAATGGATGGATAATGAATAGATATGGGTGGTAAGTGGGGTAAGTGGGTAGATTGGTAGATATAGATTATAGATAGATTTTTGGATGATGAGAATTGGATGACTAGATGGATGGATGGATGGATGAATAAGTGGGTAGGTGGGTGAATGGGTGGGTATAGATTATGAATTGATAGACGATGAATGTATGATGGATGGGTCGGTGGACAGATGGATGGATGGACAAACAGATGGATGGATGGATATTAATGTCAGGTAGGTGATGGATATTAATGGCAGGCAGGTAGACAAAAAGATAAGTGGATAGTGGGTGAGTAGATGGATGGAAGGAAGGATTAATAAATCACTCACGGAGAAAGTGAGGAATGGAATGAGGCGAACCAGGAGGCAAACGCCAAAGACAGGTCTTACAAATGGCTAATCAGTCACATGTTTCATGTCCAAGCAACACTGTCACTTCTAACCACAGGGTGTCCTTCCCCATCCCCAAGAAACATTTTGTACCACCACTAAGCACTTGGCTACTCTGTGTTCCTCCAGAGATAAGACCTGGAGAGACTGAGGTCATGTCACCCTGATGCCTCCCATCCACTCATCCACAGCTATAGGACACTGAAGCATCGTTGCATGGTCAGAGCACATGGGCTCTCCTCACCTGCTTGCTGCCCAGAGACAGACAACTAAAACTGAGTCATTGACATATGAAGCTGTGGCCCAAGACTCTGCCTACATTCCACTCAGAAGGATCAAATGAGGCAGACAGCTCATGACAAGGCCCTGGAGCAGCACTCGGCAGCCCAACACCAGGAGGCCCCAGGCCTCAAGAGCAGATGGAATGAGGTGCCTGTTTGTAGGAAGAACAGAAATTGGTGCCTAGTCATAGCTAGTAGAAACAGAAAGGGTGACAACTGTGAGGGACACCAGCCTACTCTACAGGATGGCCAGAACCACGTTAAGAAACCTAGCCCTTGGACTAGAACCCTTGGCGGAGGAACACATCCCAGTCCACAGTGCCAACACGGCAAAGGCAGCCTTCTTTCGGGAAGACCAGTGAGGACTGGGCCACCATCTGGAGCCACTCACGATGTGCCCTCAGAATAGAATCTAAAGTCCCAGTCTTCATGCTTTCTGACACCACAGTCCTGCCCACTCCACGGAGTGGAAACACTCAGAGGGGACCTTGGCCAAGCCCTGACCTCAGCACATCAACTGCCCAGCACAGCAGAAGGCTTGGGGACAACAGAGATTCACAGGGAACACCAAAGAGCTGTGAGGCCCTGAGAGGAGGGATATATGAAACGGTTTGTAGGGTTCATCTTGTATCCCACCCCATTGGGGGTGGGCACCAAAAGAAACGAGAAGGACATAGGCCTCTGTCCTGTGGTGGGCAGGGACAGAGCACAGCCAGCCCTCAGACGTGGCTGAGTAAGCGAGCCCGTGCCTTTTGCACACGGCACAAAGGGAGGGGATAAGCTCAGCTCTCCTGATCTGAGGAGAATAAAATCCTTCACCCTGGCTGCCATGTTCCATCTCCCATTAGGATCTGTTCTCAGAGCAGCTGTGAGTTGAGAAGATGTACTATGAGCCTTGGCCCTGCAGAAGGGAAGCAGTCAGAGGTCCTGAGACGTCGAACTGCTGGCCCAACAAACTTGGGTGATGCAGGCCTTTGCTCCAATTCAGAGCACACACCCTTAATAAACTGCATATTTTAAGCACTTGCCAGGTGCAGGAGGCCTCCAACCTGTCCCCTCCTGACACATGCCAGGTGTAGGAGTTCCACAGGGATTCATGTGCCCTCTGTACGTTCACAGGGAGGTCGCTGGCCCAGAATCCCAAATGCATCCTCGGCCCCAGTGGGTCATTCATTGGTGACTGGCATCTCAACAAAGGCCAGAGGGTACTGTGACTTGGAGCTATGATTTTTTACCACCTTACGGACAAGCAAGTCTCTTCCCACGCTGCTCTCATGATTCACAGCCTGCCTCAGCCACCAAGGCTCCCTCACTTCACACCTGCTGGGAGAAACTGTCACCACCATTGCCACCTTTTTCTGATTGCCGAAATGAACGAAAACGAGGAATATACAGAGACTGAGAGAGATATAGAAGGGAAAGACGGGGTTAGGGACAGAAGGTCAGGCAGAAGGGACAGAAACAGAGAAACAGTTAGGTGTTTTGTGCTGCAAGCCCTGAAGTCAACATCATCATCTTCGAGAGGAAAATGCGTGAGCCTTCCAGTGAACCACCCGGATTTAGTTCTTTAAGCTCACAGACAGAACTGTAAGAGCCAGAGGGGGTCAGCAACAAGACCTGGACTAGCAGCCTCTGTCCTAAGATAGCAAGTGAAGTTCAGAGAGGTACAGCCAGCATACCAATGCCACACAGGATGCTGGTGCTCAGCTTATCCAGCTTCTGACATGCTCGTATGCACAGGACAGCAGCCTTCACAGGCTGGGGTGGCTGGTCCTCCCACTCTCTCCCTGGCCTCTCTTTCCCTGTGGCTTCCTAGGGCGAAGAGCCCGTTTCAGTAAAAGCCGGAGAGAGAAGCCAGAAGGAATGGCGGACCAGAGATCTGCTCAGGTCCCTCCCATCACTGAGGACAGCGGCCTCATCCGAGGTCAACCAGGAGGTTGGAAAACAAACGGGGTATCTTGGAGGCCCTGGTAAAATTCTTCTCCAATGACTAAAGCTGGGGACGACAGAGGGCGTGGCCAGGGCTGCAGGCAGACAGTGTTGGTCACTTGGAGCTGGCCAGGCCTTCTTCCCTCTCCTGTTATCCCCAGGCCTCTGGCGGTTGGTGCCCTGACCACAGACCTTTTGCCAGGCCCACCGCCACCATAGACATGGGTCCCTTCACCCACCTGCAAACTCGTCGGTAACTTGTAACTTCTATTTCCTCCAGGTGAGGGGATCTCAGCCTGTCACCACAGTACCTCCCTCACCCCACTTCGTACCCCAGGAGTCCTGAGCTAGCTGGCCTATCTCCACATCACAGTCACAACCTTGTAGGGACACCCCCTGTCCCCTGCTACATGGTCCACTCACAGGATGCACAGATTTATACAACAGCCACCTTCCCCATTTAGTACCAAATTGCCACAAGACCTTTTGTACACCCAACAGACACCAAGCACAGCAGATTCAGCAGGGTGGGTCTGGGTGGGGCCAGACTCCTGGGAAACTGTCTTGTCCCCTCCATAAGGGTCTGAGGCCATGTCCCCAGCTGTGGAACCTGGATGGTCATGAGCAGCTATGGACATAAAGTAGCAGCCTGGTAGAAGCCTGATTCTGGAAGGCCTTACTTTTCCTGCCCCGCCCAGCCTTTTCTACCTTGGCCTCAGCTACTGGACACTTCCCACTAACCCCATAGGGCAGGAGACAAGGAACGACTAAGGTACAGGTGACAGACAAAAAGGCCAGAGATGGAAAAAAAGAAAGGCACTATTGGCAGATATGGCATCATGGTATTGGGTGGAGGGTAAGGCATGAGGGTTGACGTGAACTGAAGGCCTGAAGGATCGTTGAGCAACCAAAGGCAGAGGGGTCTCTTCATGGAGTGGTAACTGGAAGTCAGTTCTGTCTCTGGGAAGCAGAATCCGGGGTTTTCCTCTACACAGATTCACAGGCCACCCACCCAGAAGCCTTATCTCTGATCCTTTCTATGAGAACCCAGGCAGGGTTCCCGAGGCAACGGGGCTCTGCCTCGAAAGAGCAGGTGTGGAGGTTTGGGTGTGTGTGTGTGTGTGTGTGTGTGTGTGTGTGTGTGTGTGTGTGTGTGTTATGTGCTGTATGCTGTTTTACTATGCACAGCTCTGCTCCTTCCCCTGGGGCACCCCAGTATTTCCTTCCCAGAAATTGCCAAGTTCAAGTTCATTTTGCTGCCCTGAACTTTGTCTCTAAGGATGAGCCCATATGGACCCACATGGGCTGTGGTGGTGGGCAGTCCAGAAACTGTAACATAGTATGAAATGGGGTCTCTGTCACTGTCTGCAAGAAGGAACCCCTGTTGGGAAGTGACAAAAGTGTTCTCTGAAAGGCAGAGGGGAGCAATGGATGCAGGAGGAAAGACTCAACAGGCTGACACCTCTACCTACAGAGATCCCCAAGGCAAGGGTTATACCCACTCGGGATGTAAGCACATGTGACGGGCTTGTCTTGGGAAGGGACAACAGAGGTTCTGCACTATACACCTCCCAGACAAACCCCCTCCCTCTCATACTCTTCAGGACCTGCCCTTCAGGAGTAAATGAAGAACCAGATCAAAAAACTGGAGAAGATGCCAAGGGTCTGCCCAAACTCCAACCAATTACATCTTGAGATCTAAAGTTTTCAGTCTTCCCTCTACATCATGTGACAGGAAGCTGATAGGATGCTTCCAGAGCAGATGTGTTGCTGAATCCCCACTCCTCACAGGTATCCATGCAGGAGAGTGCTCAACAGGGCCAAGGACAGGCTGAAGTCACTCCAGGGAGGATGGGTAGAGCTGTTCTTCAGTAGATGTCAGGGCTAGGGAGGTCATGCTGTGAGCAGAAATACCACCCTTATCTTACTTGCCATAGCATCAAAACACTGATCCTGGTCATTCCAGACCCTGGAAAGACAGACAGGTCCTTTGTTTACAAAATCCACAGCTGCAAGTTCCATCAACCCTTAAGATGGAAGAACAGATACAAAATGGTGGAAGACTAGTGGAAAGGGGAAAGAAAAGAAAGGGTGGTTGAAGAATGATTTTGTGAGTAGATGGGGAGATGAATAGAGGTTGGGTAGGTACGTCAAGTGTGATGGCTCATGCCCCTAGCTCCTGCACTTGAGAGGCAGAAGCAGGCAGATCTCTGTGAGTTTAAGGTCAGCCTGGTCTACATAGTGAATTCCAGGATAGCTGTAGCTATGTAGAGACACCCTTTTTCAAAAGTGAGCATGTGGGGGGATGGGTGGATGGATAGATAGATAGATAGATAGATAGATAGATAGATAGATAGATAGATAGGTGAATAATGGTATAGATAGATGTATAGATAGATACAGATGGATGGTTAGATGATAGGTAGTTGGATAGATAAGTGATGGATGAATGGTTGGATGTATAATTGGATGAATAGATACAGATAGATGAATGAAAGGCAAATGGATGGATGGATGGATGGGTGGGTGGATGGGTGGGTGGATGGATGGGTGGATGGATGGGTGGATGGGTGGATGGGTGGGTGGATGGATGGGTGGATGGATGGGTGGATGGATGGATGGGTGGATGGATGGATGGGTGGATGGGTGGATGGGTGGGTGGATGGATGGGTGGGTGGATGGATGGATGGATGGATGGGTGGATGGAGGATAAATGAATTGGTGGATGAATGGTTCAATGAATGTATGGATGAATATGTACTTGGGTGAGTAGATGGAGGGGGAAGACTGAACGGTTAGATAAATGGATGTTGAATGGAAGGAAAAATAAATTGATTGGTAAATGGATGGATGATTGAATGAAAAATGAATGATTTGATAGGTGGATGAGTAATGAACTGCTAGATATGTGGATGGACAACTGATAGCTGGGTGGGTGAATGGATGGATGGACGGATGGATGGACGGACAAATCATAGATAATGACATAGTTAGAAGACAGAATAGATACAAAAGGATAAATCATGAATGAAAAGACTAAAATTAAATTACTTCCCCAGGAAGTGAAGTAGCTCAAGATGAGCCACATAAGTCATCATTGCCCAGCTTCTGCCCCCAGCCAAGACCAGCAATGAGTTGCTCAGTGCCCTGCCTGGCTCCATGATTAGACAGGGAAGCATCTCTGACTACTTGGCTTTTTCTCTTGAAGCTCAAAGGCACTTTTTCCTTCCTAGTCAGAAAGCCAAGGGTTCCAAGAAACTAGTGACCACTGCTCCCAGATAGGCAGGTTTATGGAAAATCTGGATGAGGAAAAGGGGGGAGCCTGCCCCTTTGCTTGGGAACAAATCATTACTGAGGGTACCAGTGCCTCGGAGCTTAGTCTGTGACTGCCCATCCCTCACCTCTCCTGAAGGCTGGCCTGAAGTCTAACTCCTGGCACCTTTGCATTACTTTGTACATGGAAGCTAGACACTGGCCAAGACACCTTCAGAAAGGCTCAGACACATGTACCTGCAATTCTCCCTAATGTGGTCACCTACAGTACAAGTGTGAGACTCCAGATAAAAAGATCACCTGTAACATACGCATACTGTTACTCAAAAAAAAGCCAAGTAAGGACCCCATGGAGGGTAAGGCAGATAGGAATGGGGGGAGAGACAACATATGCAAGGGACTCCTGCAAGGAGACCTGAGCCAAGCCCTGGAGGATGGAGAGGAAGGTTCAGTGCCACATGGTATCAGCAGATGTCACCATGCAGAGACTGAGGTCACAGGAATATTGTGCAAGGCACAGGAGTGGAGAACCTCACACCAGACAGCGGCAGGAAAGTCCTGGATAAGGCCTGTCCTAGCGGCTGTGGGTGATGTGTTCCATTCCATCGGGGGCTGGGAGGAAATGTCACCAGCCAAGACACAAGGTACTCTGAAGAATGGGATCGTCTAGCTTCTCCCAAAACTGTTCAGTGTCTAGTTTCTCCTTCTGGATGATCGTTGTTGCTTTTCATCTATGGTTGTGAACAAATGTTTCTCTCACCATGTTCCTTCTCAAAGAATTATGAGTGCAACAGAACATGCGTCAAGGACATTATGCCTACAGTCAACTGCCAAACAAGGTGTGTCACAGAGGGATGAGCTGAATGCCAGGGAGAATCTGCTCATTGTAGGAACTGATGTGTAAGCTGAGCAATAAACCAGGTGGTTAGAACAGCTATCTCACTGTTCTAAAGGAAGTGGGGAATAATGCCAACAGACAGTTTCTGCCCTGTGGGATAGGTTGTGCTTGTTGGGTGTAGCTAATAAGGTCCCACCAACTCCTGGGAAGACTCAGAGTAGGCTCATCTCAGTTCAGCGTCTAGATGGCCATGAAGTTGTGTTAAGGATTAAGTGGCGAGATAATTACATAACTGTGCCAGTTGCAAGCCAGACCTCTCAGGGTCGCACTGACCATAAGGTCACCGAGACCTGCTAGGCAACTCTGGGCTGCCTTTCCTCGGCAATGTTCCATGAGCACCTGCTGTGTCATAGCGTGCTGAAGGATGGTGCCTCCTCTGATTCATTCCAGAGTCAGGCAAGACCAAAACTGTCTTGGCCAAAGTATTTCCAGATGGATGGCCTGTCACCACCAGAGACACAAAGCTTTCCTGATGCTCTGGCAGAGTTTTCAAAGCTCATAGGCAATGAAAGGCACCTTCTTTGGTGCTGATATGCTCCGTGGAACTAGACACTAACCAATAAATCACCCACCATTTAACCAATGAACAAATGAGCCATCCAACAAATAACCAGTGAAAAACTAGCCGTCTACCAACTAACCAATGAACAAATGAGCCATCCACCAAATGCTAATGAACAAATCAACCCATCAACTAACCAGTGAATAGATGAGCCACCCATTAACTAACCAATGAAAAAAATGGATCAACCAATCAACTAACCAATGACCAAATTAATCAACTAATAAATCAATGAATAAAATTAACCAACCAATGAACAAGCAAACACACCAACTAACTGTTGAATAATTTCACCAATCAACTAATCAATGAACAAATGAATCAACCCATAGAACAATGAACAAACAAACCAACTAGCCAATGAACCAACTAAACAATGAACAAATAAACCAGCCAACAAATAAAAGAGGTTTGTGTCCTGAGGGTTAACGATAACCATGAGTGGAAGAAGCCTTGACAGGGAAGGGTACCCACCAGGCGTATCTCAGTAAGGATACTGATGCCAGGCCACACTAGCCTGGCACCTCCTCTTTTGGGTAGATTGTATAGAAAGGTTTTTATTGTACCAAAGTGTTGTGCGAGATTGTTTGTGAGATAAAAGCAAGGCCCATGCCCATCAGGAGGGAACTGGCTGGATCCAAAAAGCTGTCCCTGTCTTGCTCACTGCAAAGACCATGTGGGAGGGGTCAATCTGTACAGCCTAACATGGGAAGGTGGCCAGGACCCACTGCTAAGTGGACACAACCGTGTTCAGAGACACTGATAGCATGCAGCATCCTGTGTTAAACTAAGTAACAGGATCCAGAAAGAATGGTTCAGGGGCCGATGGCCCTGGAATGGATCCAAGATCGGACAGATGGGTGAAGGAGAATGTGTACTTGCCACCCGCCAGCATCTACCTCTGAAGAGCTACGTGTGTGTGCCAATATAAAACTTGCACAATTTACTTTTTTAAAAAATACCTCAAAAGATTTAAGTGTGAGCATTTAAAACCAGTCATATCAGCTGGGCCGCGATGGTGCACACCTTTAATCCCAGCACTCTGGAGGCAGAGGCAGGCGGATCTCTGTGAGTTCGAGACTAGCCTGGTCTACAAGAGCTAGTTCCGGGACAGCCTCCAAAGCCACAGAGAAACTCTGTCTTGAAAAACAAACAAACAAAAACACCAATCATAGCTGTTTAATTCAAGAATCTAAGTGATGCTGTCTCTAACACAGGTGGGCTCTATGGAAGGTGCCAATTGCATGTGACAAATAGGACACAATGCTTGCTCTGCAGCCTTGGCTTGTAAAAGCCATGGGACATACCTCTTCAATTCCTGGAGCACTGATGTCAGGCTGCAGAAACCTGGAGTGTCCTGTCAAAAGGGACCCAGGTGAGGAGTCCTCCAGGCCCCTGACCTGCAGCCAAGCCTCCCTGCACCCTCTGGAAAGCCAGCTTAGAAACTGAGCCCTGTGCCATCACACCACTGATCCTGAGCTACATAGGGAGAACAAACCATCCTGGCATGCCCTACCCAAAAGCAGATCCACATGCAGAATAAGGGCTGTCTCAAAACACGGTATTTCTGGTGGCCATCAGACAGCAAAGATAAACATTACAGGGATCTAATGAAAAACAAGGAGGTATATTTGGGACATAAATCCCCAGGCGACATCTTACAATTAAAAAGGAGCGTAGACAAGCAAACAACTAAGGTTCAATGTCACTGGTGGCTACATACATTCAAATTAAATGAAGACCCCATTTGTGTCCATTAAAAGGGGCACAACTTGAAGGAGGGGTCTGAGTGAGTTCACCAGACCCAAGATAAATGACAAATAGGTGTTTATTAGGGAGGAACTTACACAGGTAAGAGTAAATAACCACCACGGTCTTCCTACTCCAGAAGATGCAGTCTCTGCTCCTCCGGAGCTCTCCGGACCTAAGAGAGTTCGAATCAGTCCCTCCTCTACCTTAATGGGTCAAGCCTGCACCTGAAACCACACCCAAAGGGTGTGGCCAATGCTACAAGTTCGTGGCGAGGTAAGATGCCACTATGACAACTAGTATGGATGGGGATTATTGGTTCATTGGGGGGTCAGCCTGCTAGCAGGAACTCAACACCTCAGATGCAGATGCTCCCTCTACACTGGGGCAGGCATTTCACTACAAACAACAGGGTCACCACACATCTGAACCTGCTTACGCATGTCACAGACATGTACAGACACACAGACAGACAGATGGACAGATGGACAGACAGACAAAAACACACACTCCTTTCCAAAGTGGCTGCATACACCACTGTGTGCTCTCCCACATACGGTATGGGCTGGCGCCTCATGACCCCAACCTCCATCTCCCTGACGGAGATGCAAGCATCTTTTCGGATATGAACTGGCCATTTCACATCTTTCATGAGATGCCTGCTTTTAAACTGGGTCACGTTCTTTCTGGGTGGGGCTGTGACTGTACTTGCTAGATTCTAGATGACAAATTCTTAATCAGTGTGACTGCAATCTTAATTGTCTCCCCATTTTCTGAAAAGTGTGCAGCTGTGCATCAGTAAAGATTTCCCACCTGCTAAGGCTCACAGCTTCTGCATCCATGCCTCACTCAAGTTTAAAATTATACTGTCCTTTATGGCTCTAAGTCCTAACTGTTGTGTATCAAAGTAAGGGTCACGCTTATGTCTTTGCAACTGTACATCCAGTTCTTTGGACACAAGTTGTTGATAAAGAACATCTCCTACCACTAGCACCTTGATCAAAATCAAATGAGCATGCCAGGCAAGATGACGCACACCTTTGATCCCAGCAGTCTGGTGGCAGAAGCATGTGGATCTCTGAGTCTAAGGTCAGCTAAAGCTACACAGTAAGACCCTGTCTCAAAACAAACAAACAAAAATCAAGGGATCGTGTGTGTGTGTGTGTGTGTGTGTGTGTGTGTGTGTGTGTGTGTGTGTGTGTATTAATCATCCACTTTGTCCTACCCTTGGGTCTGCCTTTACGTCAGCATTACACTGCCTTGATCATTACAGGTGGTAAGCCTTAAACCAGTGGTTCTCCCTTTGGGGGTGGCACATCAGATACCCTGCATATCAGATATTTACATTGTGATTCATAACAGTAGCAAAATTACAGTTATGAAGTAGCAATGAAATAATTTCATGGTTGGGGGTCGGCACAACATGAGGAACTGTATTAAAGGGTCACAGCATTAGGAAGGTTGAGAACCACTGCATGAGCTGAGTCCTCTAACACTTCATGAACAAAGTGGTTTTAGTTATTTTATAATTCTTTCATTTCACTAAAATTTTCAGAATCTGTCCTAGTAAAGTCTCAGTTAGTAAAGTTTCTGCCACACGAGTATGAGGATTTGAGTTCAGATTCCCCCCAAATCCATGTAAAAGCCTGGCATGGCGAGCGGTACGTGTCTGTAACGGAAATGCTGGTGGTGAGCAAGTGGGACCTGGTGGGGGAGTAGAAAGGCAGGTTCCTCGTCCCAAACGGGAGAGCTCAATGGCGAAGTCTGTCTGAAAATAAAGCAGCAATTGAAGAGGATACCCTACATCAGCCTTTGGCCTCCATAAACACGCATGCACAGTTACACACACACATACACACACACACGCGCGTGCGCACACACACAGACACACACACACTACATATACACAGAAAGTTCAGAATCGCCTCCTCATTCTCATTGCCTAAGATGTTAACCAGCATCCCAATTCAATCTATGGGTCAACTTAGGAGAAATGATAACATAACCATTTGAGCCTTCCTATCTGTGAGCTTGATAGAGCTCTGTGTGTTTAAATTTTTTTTATTTTGGTAAGTGATATTCTGAAATACTCATTGCACAGATTCCCACATGTTTTGCTATATTCTATTAAATTAAAGAATTCATATTTGATGCTATTGTAATGGCTCTTGTGTATTCTATTGTATTTATTGCTTCTATCTAAAAATACAACTGACTTTTGTATATTAGCTTCATACTCTGTTACATTCCTAAACAGTCTTATTAGTTCTTGAAGCTGTTTGTTGCCTTGTTGCATTGGTGATGATTTCCACTTGAGGCTGAAGGAAAGCATGGGGCCTTACCCTGCTCCTTGATCTGTGTTCAGCACAGATTTTCCATACAGGACTTTCATCAGATTGAAGACATGCCTTTTATTCCTTGCTTACTGATATTTTCCCATCAGAGTCTAGTTTTTAAAATCTGTACAAAGTACATGTAATCCCAAGCTTATGTATTAGGGCAAAGAACAAATAGAAAAAACTAAATACAACAAGATGTCCATTTAGCAACGTGTTTGACTTCAACTAATAGAAACCAACAATATCACCATCATCATCTTCACTATAATCATCAGTCATTATCATCATCATTATCACCACCATCACCACCACCATTACCACCATCACCATCACCATCACCACCACCACCACCACCACCACCACCACCCACCACCACCCCCCCAACACCACCATCACCACCACCATTACCACCACCATCATCACCACCACCACCACCACCATCACCACCACCATCATCACCACCACCATCACCACCATCACCACCACCATTACCACCACCACCATCACCACCACCCCCAACACCACCATCACCACCACCACCACCACCATCACCACCACCATCATCACCACCACCATCACCACCATCACCACCACCATCATCACCACCACCATCACCACCACCCCCAACACCACCATCACCACCACCACCACCACCATCATCACCACCATCACCACCACCATCACCACCACCATCACCACCACTCCCAACACCACCACCACCACCATCATCACCACTACCATCACCACCATCATCATAGTCACCACCACCACCACCATCACCACCATCACCACCACCACCACCATCACCACCATCATCACCACCATCACCATCACCACCACCACCACCACCATCATCATAGTCACCACTATCATAATTACGGCCATCACAATAACTTAAGTGAGGGATTATGATGCTTTTATTTCTTCTCTGCTTCTTGGTAACTTTTAATGTTTTCATATGAATGTATGCTGCTTTTATAGCATCATCATCACCACCATCACCACCACCATCACCACCACCATCACCACCATCATCACCACCACCATCACCACCACCACCACCACCACCACCACCATCACCACCACCATCACCACCACCATCACCACCACAACCACCACCACCATCATCACCACCATCACCACCACCATCACCACCACCATCACCACCATCACCACCACCACCACCACCACCACCATCACCATCATCACCACCCCCAACACCACCATCACCATCATCACCACCATCACCACCACCCCCAACACCACCACCACCACCATCATCACCACTACCATCACCACCATCATCATAGTCACCACCACCACCACCATCACCACCATCACCACCACCACCACCATCACCATCATCACCACCACCATCACCACCATCACCATCACCACCACCACCACCACCATCATCATAGTCACCACTATCATAATTACGGCCATCACAATAACTTAAGTGAGGGATTATGATGCTTTTATTTCTTCTTTGCTTCTTGGTAACTTTTAATGTTTTCATATGAATGTATGCTGCTTTTATAGCATATTAAACAGAATGAGTGCCAGTTAATGCCCAGCAGGAAACAGCATTACATACACAAATGCCCATTCTCTCTTTATGTCTACCCCAAACTGCAAAATGATCCCAGAGCCAATGGTCTTTGCCTTGATAATGGGCAATTTTCAACTGGCCTTTCTAAAACAAAACCATATTTTCAGTTCTAAGAACTGTGTACATTTCACAGGAGAGTGACATTTGAAGGAGGCCACCCCGCATCATGAGTCCGCCCAGGGCCCCTTGGCAAGCCTTGGGTCTGCCTCACCCTTGCCCTTTCAGATTGAAATGTGGACAAAAGGCGAATGTATCTGTTGGGCACTAGCTCCTCCCAGCAGCGGCAGCAAGCTGGCATTGCCTTTCAATTTTCGTTAAAAGAGACGGCTTTAGAAAGAGAAGGAAATTGGCCCCTGAAGATGGTTTAACACCTATTAAATGCTGCAAAGACAGCAACATGGGGGGAGGAAATTAATGGGGGTACATCTCAGGTTGCAGATGCCAGACCAACAGCCCTATACCCTGGGCACATCGTCTGTTCACACAGCTCTCCAGGTTGGAACGGTGCTGCTGTTGGATCAGGTGGCATTTTGCTGGTTCTGTGTATAGGAGCGAGTAGATGGACACCTTTCTGACAGGCTTTCCTGTCCCTCTATTTCAATATCTGCATGGCTCCAAAATGATTTAATCCAATTACATGATGCAAAATCATGCATTGGTCACTCTGAACCTTGGACGAGCATCTCACACCCCACCCCAGGACCAGAAAAACATTTTTCCATTCCCAAAGCTCAGACTTAGTTCTGTGGAGGAGGAACATGACCCCAAGGCTGAGGATCAGGACTCAGACTCCTTCCTCCAATAAGCCCATGCCACAGCGGAATACTATCTTCTCCCACCCAGCCCACTCCACTACTTTACAGATGCTTCAAACTGTGATGCACAGCCAACCAGTGGGGCACCTGGCAGGAGAAGACTCTGATACCAGCAGAATGTGGTATGCTTTCTCAGTGGGCCCCAACTAGGACTTGGCAAACACAGATGGCTAGAAAGGGAAGGAGAGAATAGGGATTTGATTAGCACCTGTTGGGTATCTACTGGGTTCTAGAAAGTTCCATCATGACTTCTGACTAATAGAAGGAGAGCTATCAAGCATAAAGTATATGTGTGCTGGTGTTTGTTTGGTTGGCTGGCTGGCTGGCTGGCTGGTTAGTTCATTCGTTTGTTGGTTCATTTGGTTTCCTGGAACTTGCTCTGTAGACCAGTCTGGCCTCGAACTCAGAGATTCTCCTGTTTCTGCCTCCCAAGTGCTGAGATTAAAGGTGTGCGTCATTATGTCTGGCATGTGTGCTGTTCTTATTCCTAACGGTTCAGCTGCTCATGTTGACCATGTGACTTGGAAGTACTGCCCCATTCTCCAGACTGGGAAACACATTCACCTAAAGGCCCAAGGGACCCGACATGTGCCATGGGCACAAGACAGGGCCAAGCTGGGTCCCAAACTTTAAGCAAAAGTCCCCTGCTGCTCTCCAGAACCAGAAACAGGGGCTCCCTTCTTCACTGGCAGAATGAACCACCCTCCTCATCCCACAAGGTGAGGTCTACCCGGGCTTGACACCTGAGAAGCACGCCACCCAGGATGTGGTAGTTAGCTGGTAATTGCCCACTGTGGCAGGAATGGAATTCAGCGACTACAGGGCCCCACCGTGTGAGTCAGTGTCTCAGAATTCACCCTAAGGAAACAATCAGAGAGGCAAAAAGGATGTTCTGGGAAGATGTTCATCCAGGCTCTATTTACAATAGCCACAGCTGGAAGCAGCCCAGACCCAACGCCAGAGCAGCAGTTAACTCAGCTACACTACAAGTCGCAGTCCCCAAACATGACACAGGAAGGTCCAGAAAAAACGAATCCAGACATTTCACGTAGCTTTTATTATAGCATACTGTTACAACTGTGCTGTATTACCAGTTGCCCGTCTGGAACTGTGCCCAATCTATGAATGAAAGGCTTGCCACAGGTATGTATACACAGGCAAATGCAGCACTCCTGGGCTTCTCTACAGTTGTGGTTTCAAGCATCCCCTGTGGTCTTAGAATGTGTAGCCCCGGGGGTGAGGCGGGGTGGCTATGCTTACAATGAGTTCAGAAACACAGGGAAGAACTCTTCTTTTTCCTGAATAGTTTCTTCAGAAGCCAAAACCCACTCTGCAGAAAAGAGGCTCCCATGCCTGAGCAGAACAGACTAGGGAGCCTACGCTGAGCCCAGACACCCCAATTTTCTAAGTGCCTGTAGACAAAGCATGTGGCAACCTGGGTTTGTCCTCCTGTAAAATGAGTCCATGGAGACCACTCAGCTGCGGGTTCTACTTCCTCGACATCGCGTAAGAAAATGCATGGCTGATGAGCTGCTTCCAGGCTTATCCTACGTTTGCTTCAAGGAACTTGTTTGTTTTGTCTGTCTGGTTTTTTGGTTTTGAAAACAGGATTTCTCTGTGTAGCCCTGGCTGTCCTGGAACTCACTCTGTAGACCAGGCTGGCCTCGAACTCACAAAGATCCACCTGCCTCTGCCTCCCAAGTGCTGTGATTAAAGGCGTGCACCACCACTGCCCAGCTCCATGAACTTTTTAAAAATTCCTTTTCATGATGTGTATGGGCATGTGCACACGTGTGTGCAGGTGCCCACAGCGTGCAGAAAGGGGCAGTGGATCCCCCTGGAACTGGAGTTACAGGTGGTTATGAGTCTCCTAACATCGGTACTGGGAACCAAACTTGGGTCCCCTACAAGAACAGTATAGGCTCTTAACCACTGAGCCATCTCCCCAGCCTTTGCCTTATGAACTTTTAAGGCCACAAATAGTTTTTGCTGTTACATCAGCTAAAAGGCAGTCACCTGGCAACGGGAAAGGCACACAGCCCAGAGCAGCCGGCTCACACTCCACGGCTGCTTTCTGTTCTCTGTAGCTGTGTATCTGCCGGCTTGCCAGCAGCACAACTACAGAGACCCTGCATTCATCTCTCAAAAGAAGCAGGTAAGAACTGTGGCCTGGGGACCTGCTACCCACTCTAGGAAGAAACCTGAGTCCAGATATTTGAGCCTTTGCCATGATGGACACGTGTGCAAGCAAGGATCTGGGTGTTTTCCCTCTGGAAGGGAAGGGTTCACGCTGGGGGGAGCCCTCTTCTTCGAGGGCCTTCACCTCAAGTTTCTGGAAGATTGGCGCTGCCCTGTGAATCTGAAGCTATAAGAGAAAGGAAACCTCACTCCTTTCTGCGCTGTGTCCTGTCCTGAGGACACACCGTAACAAATTTAAATGCCTCCCTCTGTGGCCAGGCAAGGTGGTGCATGCCTGTGATCCCAGCCCTGGGGCCATCCTGGGCTACTTAAGGAGAGTCTGTCTGGACAAACGACTCCTTGTGGTGAACCTGCAGGTATTTTGAACCTCTGTTCTTCCCAGCAGTGCCTTGCACACACATGAGTAGTGACCACAACACACCCCAAGGGGTAGAGTTGCTGGATCTCAACAGCCACTGCTGGCTGTCTACTGAAGAAGGGGTTTACTGCCCCAGCTGACAGTCCTTGGTGTACCCGAGGTCCCGAGACTTCACCTTCATGATGTCCTTGTTGATGTTACACAATTTTCACCTGTGTAAAAGTTCCAAACACTTTCCTTCCTGAGAGCTAGTCATACCTTTAACCTCTTTATTAATTTTGTGGGAACTCTTGGCATATTATAGCATACTGACCCCTTTCCTGCCACACAGGTTCACATTCCTTTCTGGGGATTTGGTGGTTGCTTTTACCCTTCAGCCAGACAGAAAAACTCAAATAGCTCTCCTTTACAATTTCTGAGGTTTATGTCTTGCTAACAATGTCATCTTCCCACCCCAACCGCCTCATCATTGTAAACACCTACTTCCCATGTTTTCTTCTAGTGGGTCTGTGGTTTCATTTTTAAAGTTCATTTGGAATGAATCTAGTACAAAAAAAGAGGGCAGACAGCAGCATCTTTGCCCCAGATGGCTTCTTCATTATCCCAGCCCAGTTCAGTGATCAATCCTTTCTTCCAAGGCCCATGTGAAATTGCAGCCTTTCCTGGACCCCAAATTCTGCCAGTGTCCTGGCTTTTAATGGCAAGGGTCACACATCTCCCACCTTCAGCTGACTGACTCACATGCAAGGGGGCTCTGCTGCTCACCAGCCCCCAACATGGTCTTCCTTGCCACACCACCCCTGCAGCGTGCTTTCTCTGTAACAGGAGGCTTGGAATATGAGGCATCGGGATGACTCGAATGTCCACCAATAAGGGAGATGCTGTGACAAATCAGCCTTCACAGAGGTGATGGAGGGAGGGAGGGAAGCCTACAGCACACAACACAAGGACTATGAGTCCTCATTGCTGCCTTCAGGCCTCAAGGTTGTCATTCAGGGAGAGGTACCCAATGGGCACAGGGTCCTTGGCAGAGTGGCTGCAGGAGCTGGTACAGCGCCCAGGAACTCCCCAGGCAGCCACTGTGATACATGTCCCCTCCTTTCTTAATTCTCTGCATTCATGAGCTCTGACTTGGAGGAGTGTAGGTGATTTTGATGCACATCTTCACTCACTTTCCTGTTCTCTAAAGATCACTACGAGACTGTTAAAGAAGGAGAAGGGAAATGCAGTGCGGCCGCCTTCAGTGGGGAGCAGAGGCAGCTAAAACCTGACTGCCCGTACTGTCCTAACCAGACTGACCTGTGACCCCCGGGGTCCTGACCCAAGCAGGGCCTGTTCTTTCCCCCTCCCGGGAAGGCATGAGAACTGGGGGCGTGTAGGTAGTTCAGGCCTCACACTGGGCAAAGTCACAGTGTTGCCATAAACCAGCCCCAGGTTGCAGCCAGACTTCAAAGACCTCATGGTCCAGCCAGGATGTCACTCTTCTCCTTGGGGCTCTGCCACTCTGTGCCAATTACGGGCGTGTAGAGCTCACTGTTACACTTCAGGCAAGGGATTTCCTTAACCACTCCTTGGCCAAGTCTCACACGGTGCCTTGGGCATTGGCGGTACCCATGGAGGTGCTGCCAGACTGGATTTCCAGGTTTGGCAAAGCGGGCAGGGTAGATGTCCAGTAGCCCCAGGAATGAGGCAGACGGGGTTCTTCTACAGCTAACAGCTCTGGACTTCAGGGTCACAGTACAAACTCTAATTTGAAAGCAAGGCCCAACAGAGACACAGCAACACTTTCAGAGCTCACCCAAGCAGGTAGCTACGTGAAGCCATCCCTTGTAGAGCTGTGACAACGGGTTAGGAATGAAATCAGAGGCGAGGTAAAGCCTCTGTGAGGAGGAGGGTGTCCTAGCATGAATCCCTGCAAGCTGAGCTACTCTGGCATCAGCCTCCATGCCCACCTGTGACCTCCCCTAAGGGAGGTCGGAGGGGCCCTACCAGTGAGGTCTCCCCAGGGATATAGAAGGGGCCCACCCGTGAGGTTCAAATTTGAGAGTCACGGGGCAGGGAACTCCATGTGCCCAGCTAAGACAGGAAGAGTGATGGGGAACATGGAAGCCAGCTTCTCTGGCACCTACATTTGGAGTCCCTGGGCCATTAGGAATGTCAAAACAGGAAGGAAGGTGGTAGCTGGACAGGCAAGAACCCAGCAAGTCATTCGAGTGTCTCACCAGTCACTCAATCTGACGGAGCCCAGGGGTGGGGCTGCATGGACCAGGGCTGTGCGTAACGAACACTTGAATGCCAGGACTGGGGGGTGGGTGTGGCTCTGCCATGGCTGCAACATCACTAGAGAAACCAGACCAGGAAACAGTTTTATAAGTGACTGGAAAGAGATCAGACCGCCTCTCTGCCAAGGAATTTATCTGTTGGCCAAGAAGATATCAGCCAGGCATGAGCACTGGGGGGGAGGGGGGGGAGGCATGGCAAGGGCCTGCTGTCTTCATTGGGCTTAGTCTTAGCCCAGGAAGTGACGCTGGGAGTGCGCCTGGGGGGGGGAGGCATGGCAAGGGCCTGCTGTCTTCATTGGGCTTAGTCTTAGCCCAGGAAGGGACGCTGGGAGTGCGCCTGTGTCCAGAGTCCACTTCCCACCCCCAAAGTCCTAGGTGACAGGAGCTGTTCAAGGGTGGGGCTCAGACATACAGAAGTAGCCGGGGGGGGGGGGGGAGCGGGCAGGCGCGGGCAGTATTTAAATCACTGCAAAACAGAGCTGGAAGTTTTTAATGGGGTGAAACGGTTGATCCTGGAATTAGATGAGCTGGGGCTGAGAGCAGCAGCTGGGGAATGAACTCTCCGAAAGACGGCAGGGTTATCTGGCCAAAAAGAGAGCTGCAGCGGAGGGCATCCTCCCCTGAAGAGTGCCAACCCAACCTCCGGCTGCAGGGACAGAGCTACAACCACCCGGGACTGCTGAGCGGGGTGAAGGGCACACAGAGCTTAAGCCGAGAGCCGGGCGTGTGGCTAGCAGGTGGAGTGCTCACTTAACGTGCACAAAGCCCTGCACAAAAACTGAGCATGGCGGCGCACAGCTCGAATCACAGCACTCAGGAAGATCAGAAACCCAAGGTCATTTTGGCTACATAGCGAGTCTGAGGCTGACCTAAGATGATAAAGTGGAAGTAAAAAGTACCTCACCCCCATGAGGAGGCAAGACATGCTTAGCTTTATGCCCACAGGAGTCCCTGGAGATATCAGACAGATTGTGCAGAAACCTAGATGCCCACCACCAGGTTCAGACACAAGTCTGCTATTTCCCTGGGCATCACTAAAAGGCCCAGAGTGATTTAAATTGCCATTGAAACCCTGATGCACAACCCTGGGTTTAGGCCTGTGTCTGATAGGGAAGAGTGCAGAAGGACCTCAAGCCAAATGTTCTGGTCCACCACACATCATATGCTTGGCCAGCCCACAGTGCTAGGTGTCCCTGGGCAAACACTGGGATTCTCTCCCTGTAGATACCAGGGCGTCCATCCTAGTAGCCCAGCTCTATAGCACTCAGACCATCTTTCCAGGCCCCTTGTGCCCTGCCCTCAAATGGCCTGAGCAGTGTGGGCCAGGGAGTCCCTGGCTTCCCAACACCAAGTGCTACTCCACCATGGCTACACTCTTGTTCGGAGAACAGCCTGGAGTTTGAACACTACTATCAGCTCAGCCCAGAAAAGATTCGCTGGGCATGGCCTATGCTGGTCCACGGAGAGATACAGCAAACTCCAGACTTCTCTGGTTCTGTATGGCCTCAACTCTGCCTCCTTAGGTTCCACAAGCCAGTGGGGGGCGTAGATATCATCCGCTCCACTCTGCACAAGAAGAAACTGAGGCACAGACATGTCATGCCGGAAGTCACACTGGCTACCCAAACCACACCCAATTTTAAAGCGCAGAGGTGCAATGCTACACTTGACCTCTAGGCGATGCCTTCCTCTCTTCCCCCTATACCCAGAGACCTGAATTCCAAGCCCTGGGGGCCACTCCACAGAACTAGGACCATGTTCTGCTACTGCCTGCTGGAAATTCTGGTACCCTGGGTGACCTGAAACTCAAAATGTCTAGGATCACAAGTGCAAAGTGGAATTCCCTCACTTTCTCTTGTAGTGTCCAGGGCATACTGTGGGGCCAGGTGGGTGGCCTAGGCAGTGAACGCCAATGATATCCCCATGGGGCACACCAAGACAGCCAGGTCACATTGTTTTCAGAGATTTTAATTTTATTTTCTGAAAAGTTCATGATTTAAAGATGTGGGTCACACCCTACTTGACTTCTCCTTACGGGGAAACTGTACCAGCTTAACTCTTGGACCCTCTGACTGATGACTCAGCTCCCACCCAGCAACCCCACCCACTCATGCCCTCAGCATTTGGCTGTCCCAGAGCAGCCCCCGCACCCCTTTCATCAGCTGTCAGCTGAGACAGAACAGACAGACCCTACCTGGCCATAATCCCCCACTATCAGACCTTCCTTCCACTAAAATGGAAAAAAAGATGTGACTCAGACTCCTAAACGAACAGGCTGCCCACAGGGGGATGCCGCTGAGAGAAAATCCCCAGCACTCTCCAAAGGCGGACCAGACCAAGCAGAAGACTGGGAACCCAGGGCCGGGGGCTTTAGGAAGCAGTGCCCGGGACAGGGACCTGAGCCCCAGCCCTGACAACACACACACACAGCCAGAGGTGGGCATGGAGGACACAAGACCCCTCACGCTGCCACCATCCCCCACCCCACCCTCTACTACAGGAACGGAGACCCCCAAAGAAAAGGGCGAAAGTGCCTTCAGTGGAGACTGAGATGTCACCTGACCAGCCTTCTCATGCTGACACTGAAGCTGAGTGTCACCCCTCAGACTGGACAGAGCTACTCCCAGAGCACAGAAGTTGTCTTAAGGGCTCAAGCTCTGTCCCTCACTGGTTGCAGGGCTTCTGCGGGCCTGGGTCTTTTCATATTTCCCTATCATCATCCCTCAGGTGCAAGTATAAATTAGCTTTTCTTTGGATTGTATTATGCTACCATGTTTGGTTTTGTCAAAAATTGCCATCTAGCTAATTTGAGCAAGAAAACAAAATCATTTTCATTCATGAGAACAAAAATCATTAAGTGAATTCTGGCTTGGGATCAGGGCAAAATCTCCAGCAGTATCTCAAATGCCCCCGAACACACCTCTGCCTGTTTGTGCTATGCATTTGTATGAAACGCTGTTCTTAGCACTGACAATCATAAAATCAAGATATTGAGTGGCTCTGAAAAACACTGAAACCACTCTGCATCTGGCGATGGCAATACTCAGGCCAGATTTAATCTTTATATAAAGATAAGTAAGCATGTCCATCTCAGCGCGCAAACTTACCTTCATCTTTGACAGTAAAATATGTATAGCAAAGGAATGTTTTAAAAATAACCTCCCTCACACTTACCAGTACACATTTAATTTATGTGCCTATTTTATACATCTGTATACCCCTGGTCACATGAAAAGAAGTGTTCTCAGGCAGAACACACAAGAATTCTGGCTTAGAAGGTGCCGTTAGGATATACTAAGTAGGAAAAACTTGGGTACATGGGTAGGGAGAAGGGTGGGGAGGGAAAGGAAGGGGGAGAAAGTAGGAGGAGAAGTAGGAAAGGAAGAGGAGGAAAAGAAGAAAAGGAGGAGAGTGTGAAAAGGGGGAAGAGGAGGCAGTAATCTGTGAGCCTTACCCTCTACCTTCAGTGACCATTGGAAAAACTCGCCTCTTCACATGCAGACGGTTCCTTCTACCTTAACCCACTGCAAGCTGCCAGGCCCAGGGGAAGCTTGGAGGAGAAACAAGACACCAGGGCCTGCTTGGAGCCCAGTGCCCCTCACCCTCCAGTCCAGAGGCTGACCCTCCTCAACTGTCTTGACCTGACAGCAGAGTACCTTAAGGACAACAATGGGCAAATCAGCTGCCCGCTCCCCATTCTCCAGCCTTTCTAGGGTACAAAGTCAAGCCGGGAGAAGAGCCTTGGCTTTCCCCTAAGACACCCATGTGGCCTTTCGGCCACACTGCCCATGCCCTTGTACAGCAGTCCCTCCCAGAGCTTGCAAATCCTCCTCGAGGGCCAAGCAGCTGTTTGCAATTGGCCCAGCCCTGGCCCCAAGCAGAGGAGGAGGAGCATGTCCACAGGCTGGACCCGGAGAGTCATGGGGCATATGAGGACAGGCAGCTCCCAGGCTAGGAGACCCGGGGCTGCCCCTCCCCATGGACAGAGCCAGCAACAGTGAAGAAATGGGGCGGGTCTGAAAAGGCAGAGAAGACAGGAGTTCTCTCCACGCAGCCCATTTTCAGTCTCTGCTGAAGAACCATCTAGCCAGCCTCAAGCCAGAGTCTGATTACATTAACGCCATGGCTTGGAGGTAGTTTACAGGATCTGCCAGGGGTGGGGTGGGCTCTCCTACCTGCACACTATCCTGAGCAGAGATGTTTGGGAACACTGATAGTGCCTGCTTAGACAAGACAGGTCCATACACTGACCTCCCAGCCTTCAAAGGCAGAGGTGGAATAGCACCCCCAGCTGGTTGGATTCAGGACAGCCAGGTCTCTTTTCTCAGCCCCAGGATTATGGAAGATGAACTCTCTCTGCCAGGCATCACCAAGGGTTTGGTCCCCTCTCCTCACCACCTGTGACTTCAGAAATGCCAACTCACCTGAGTATAATTATCTGCAAGTGGTTGAAACCAGGGGTCAGACTCTGATTCTGTAAGTCCTCCTACAGGACATCTATGTTCCTTCCAAAGTGGCCAGCTGGCCCTCCCACTCCTGGGCAGAAAAACACCTTCTGAACTAACTCCCAGGTGTTAGAAGCTGGGAAAGGCGGGATGGCCCCAAAGTGTGCCAGAGAGCCACCCTCATCAGCAGCGGGACCCCTGGTTCTAAGGAGATACGAGGTGGTGTGGTATTGTACACAGACATACCAGCTTCACACTTCACAGAAATTAGGGGTGCTCCTCGATCCCAGTCAGTAACAAAGACAAGCTACGTAAGTAACAGTTACATGACAGGCCATCCAATACCTGCATGGACTGGAGGCATCTCATATGGCAGACTGATGCCCACAGGAATCCTAGTACCTCCTACAGTCAGCTCTGCTTCCAAGCAATCGAGATCAGAGAGATCAAGTAGCATGCTCAAGAGCTCACAGCCAGGAGCGCACACACGCTCCCCTGATCCACAGGACCCTCCGTTGTCCTCTTCTCCGAGTATCTGCAGAACTTTCTCTTCCAATGTCTGAAATGCAACTGAGCTGGCAGTGGGGTAAGGCCCTCCCCAGGGACTGCCTACTGTGCCCAGTGCTGTCCCAAAGGGCTCTCCACTGGTCATTAGCACCAGGGACTCCTACTGTGCCCAGCACTGTCCCAAAGTACTCTCCACTGGTCATTAGCACCAAAATTTAGTGGGAGTTCCAGGCAGCTTCTTAAAACTGGCCCTGTCAATCCACATCCACAAGGCAGGGTCCTGGGGCCACTGAAACTGAGAGTTATCTGGGTACCTGGGTTCCACCTGCTGGTTTCACTATGAGTCATCTGCCAAGCCCCTCGAGGTTCTTTTTGAAAGAAATGGATCAGGCCACTGCCCTACTTTACCTTCCTCAACCCAGAGAGCATGGGCTTGTCTGGACGGCGGCGTCACAGGCCCTCTTGCTAGCATGAGGTTCCCTGGGGACCAGCTCTCCGTGCCAGGGCATTACTACAGGGCAGGAGAGCCCCTGCTGCAGCTGTAGCGACAGTACAAGAACATCTGGGATGCAACTTAACATCTGGGATGCAACTTTCCTGATTCAGGCACAGGACACAGAGCACATATCTTGTGTCACATACCAGGCAGTCACTGCAGGTCCTTGGCCTCAAGCTTGGCTGAGTTGAGCCTATCCTGTGTCTGTCACCCAGCTCACTAGCCAGCAGCAGCCTGAGGCCTCAGAGCCACACAGCCAGGACCCACATGGAGGCCCCTCAGGCTCTCCTGCCTCAGAGTCATCTACTCAGAGGATAGCTGAGCTGGTAGGAGCCGGAGCCTACACCATCAGCCTGGCCGTGAGGCTGGAAGTAGGGGAGCCCCAGGCCTCCCTGCAGCTCCTTAATAAGCTCCAGGCAGTACAGCTCCATGTGTGAGCCCCGCAGCTCCATGTGTGCCTCACGCAGGTGCACCCCGACACCACAGTGTCCTACAATGAGGGCAGCTACAGCAGACACTGCAGTCCCTATGCCGCTTCCCTCAGAGATGAGGCAGCATCTTATGTCCGCACTGCAGATGGGGAAACCAAGGCATGGCAGATGTCTCTGCTGTGCTATGTCCCAGCACACAGGCAAGGGCAAGATGCAGGGTGCTTCCTTCCCAACCCCCGATTGTGAGTTGGACGTCCGAGGGCGTGGGAAACAGCTGTCCTCTGCCCCTCTGGCCTGGGGCCTCCAGGGCACTGACCCTCTCTATGCTATAACTCTGTGACTCTCTCCATCCTTCCCACGCAGATGTGTCACCAAGAAGAAAGTGTAGCCTCGAGGCCACATCAGTGTAGCTTCGCCAGAGCAGAGCTTTGCCAGGAGAGTGGCAAAGAACCTCCGACGACAATAGGCAGAGCTCAGAGAGGTGGGGGCATTCTACCTAGGAGGCTGGCTTTTGCGGACACATGCCCAAAGCGTCAGTATTAAGGCAGGTGGTGTCAACAATCCGCTTAAGAAATCTGGGGTGTGGGTGGAGAAGTAGTGGGGTGAGGAAAGGCTGGAGTGGGCAGACCTGAAGGATCTGTAGAATATGGTACCTTGCTGTACTGGGTCTGAAGTTCCCCCTCCAGACTCTCAGCCACGCCATGGTCCAGAACCTCACACACCCATACATTCTAGCCCAGCCCTGATCCCTAAGATCTGCTGAGAGTAGACAGGAGTTTGCTGAACATCAGAGTCTTGCCTCTGCAGAAGCCTGGCTGTACCCCTCAGTCAGGGAGGGGGCAGTATCCTGATCCTTCAGCAGGAGAGGGTATCTGAAGGAGGCCGGGGGGGGGGGGGGTGAGGGGTGGCATCTCCAGACGTCACACAGTTTCTCCTTACACTATTTCCCCAGCCAGGCTCTCCCTGATGAAACTCAAGCCCTATCAGGCGGTCCTTCCCATGTTGCTGAGCATTCCAGAGCTAGACTAAATTCAAGGGGCTCTTCCTTTGCCCACCATGGCAATTACAAGATGTCCCATAATGGGGCAGAGACCAGCTTTCCCCACACCCACACTGTCTGCCACTGCCCTCTATGAACTCTGACAAGGGAGGAAAGTTAGCTTGGCTTGGCATGCCAGCTAGGTGTATACATGGACCACTGCCCTTCCAAAAGAGGAAGTCTCGAGGGTACCTAGTCCTGCATCAGAAAGGGAAGAGAACCACCCACTGAGTACCTGGGTAGGGACAGTTCTGTCTTCCTGAATGACCCACCTCTGGCTGAAGGAAACAGGACAGCCAGTCTGTCACCTCACTGGCTTTGAGCATGAATTGAAAGCCACACATCAGAATACACAACAGTGGTGAGAACCACAGGGGCAAAGAGCAACTTGCATGGCTTCTTGTGACCTGGCCTGGAAGAGCCTCCACGTACACATCTGGAAGGATCAGTCCCATCCAAAGATGTCTGAGGAGCACAAGCAGATCATGCCTGGGGAGCACTAGGAGCTCAAGCACTGCACAGGTCATGCCTGGGGAGCACTAGGAGCTCAAGCACTGCACAGGTCATGCCTGGGGAGCACTAAGGAGCTCAAGCACTGCACAGGTCATGCCTGGGGAGCACTAGGAGCTCAAGCACTGCACAGGTCATGCCTGGGGAGCACTAAGGAGCTCAAGCACTGTGCAGGTCATGCCTGGGGAGCACTAAGAGCTCAAGCACTGCACAGGTCATGCCTGGGGAGCACTAAGAGCTCAAGCACTGCGCAGGTCATGCCTGGGGAACACTAAGGAGCTCAAGCACTGTGCAGGTCATGCCTGGGGAGCACTAAGGAGCTCAAGCACTGTGCAGGTCATGCCTGGGGAGCACTAAGGAGCACAAACTGCACAGGTCATGCCTGGGGAGCACTAAGAGCTCAAGCACTGCACAGGTCATGCCTGGGGAGCACTAAGAGCTCAAGCACTGTGCAGGTCATGCCTGGGGAGCACTAAGGAGCTCAAGCACTGTGCAGGTCATGCCTGGGGAGCACTAAGAGCTCAAGCACTGTGCAGGTCATGCCTGGGGAGCACTAAGGAGCACAAACACTGTGCAGGACAGCAGGATTAAAAGTGAAGATGAGCAGGAGATAGAAAAGAACAGCAAGGGAAAGTGCCCTCTGCATTCATCAAGGGCACCTACCTTCAACTGTGCAAGGGGTGGGCCCCAGGGTGCTTAGCACAGTGCTTCTGAGGTAGGCCTAGAAACAAGCTGGTCTCTGATTGGCCACAGCTCCACAGGGACCGCCAAATGCTTTCTTCTGGTCCTCCAAAGCCTCTTTGGGGTTGGCAGGAGCTATCTCATCTTGACAGGTACCTCCAATGACTGGCACAAATCCCAACAGCCAATGAGTATTTTTCTGCTTCCCATTTTAACTGCGCTTCACTTGACAAAATCACCTATACAGGTGTCTGTCCCTCTACACATCCTACTCTAGAAGTTCCTGTCAGCCAGGAATGGCTTACCAGTTGCTCACCAATGGCCTGGCACCCACAAAGGCTATAAGATCCGAATTCCACCAAGGTCGATTTCCTCACTGTAGCCCTAGGCTTCCCTTCTGCCCAATACAGGAGAATGGCCCACCTGTTCTGGCTCTCACCACATCACAATGTCCACTTAGGCTAAAATGCTCACCATTGGGAAGTCAGTTTTTCCAAGCTGTCCCCAAGACCCCACCCCTGCCCACACACACATTTTGATGTCACTTTGTGCCATTTATTTCTCTTTTTTAAAGGATGACAAGGCACTGGTAAGGAAGAAAAGGATGGAAAATTAGGTTTGCCCACAAGAACCCAGCTCTAGGGCCAAGATTGCTCTACAGATTTATGGATGCCTGCTGCCAACCCTGGCAGCCTAAACTCAATTCCTGGAACGTTGATTATCGAAGAGAACCAACCCCTGCGAGTTGTCCTCCATCCAGATACACACACAACACACACACACACACACACACACACACACACACACACACACACACACGCACGCACGCAAGCATGCACAAATGCAACACCAATTTAAAAAGTTAAGAAAGAATGTGGAAAGTGGGTCAGTCTGTGGTTCGTGTCTTAGGTCTGAGTCACCAAATAATAGTAACATTTACCACTGATGTGGGGGCATTATTGAAGTTGGGAATATTCCAGAAAAACGACTGTGTTGGTAAGGAGCTGAGGAGGCTGACGGCTGAGACTTCATGACATGGGTGACAGAAAGTGAGCCTGTGGCCCACAGTAGGCACCTAAGGCTGTGGAGTCTTTCATCCCATCACATCCTCCCCAGGGCCAGAAGAGGTGGCCAGGTCCATTCGTACTTCCTGACCCCAGATCCTCCTCACAGAGCAGTGGCTACAGTGGGAGGGGCAGGGAGGCACCTACCCCACATTGCACAGGAACAGACCTCCAACAGCTGAGCTAGGGGCCTCGGGAGAGGTGAGACAGTCACATGCTTATCCCATCCTGAAGACCCAGTGTGGCTCTCTATGGAGAATAGGGGCGGGTGCAGCACATGATAGCAGCTTCTAGCCACATCAAGAACCTCAAGGATCGTAACAGAAACCAGGGAGCTTGCCTGTGTTTCACATGGTCGTGTATTGCCCTCCTCATTCATCTGCTCACAAGTGGGGAAACTGAGGCCCAGGCCAGCTGGGAAGAATCGGAGCCAGGAAGGGCATGCAGGCAGCCTCACCCAAGCCACTTGTTATTCCATGTCCCGCAGTAACTGCAAAATGACCTATATGAAGGGCCTGGGCAGGCTCCACCCATTGTATCCCAGCACATCCAAGAGCTGGGCCAGACTTGCTACACGCATCTGGCAAAATGCTGACAGCAGATGAGCTAATTACATAGGAGAATACAACTAGATGGGGAGCCCAGGTGTCAGATGACATAGCTCTCCTCATCAAACTGGGGGGACCTGTGGATGAGTCCACTCTGTGGCAGGACCCAGGGCCCGTGACCACCAGGAGCTCCAGGGCTCCAGGGCCATGAGCATCTCTTCACCTCCCATTGTGCACAGAGTAAAGAAATTGTTCAAGGCAGCTGTGGAAACACACACCCGTATGCACGTGCCTTCATACTCCCACACATATGTGCGGTACACACAATTGTTTCATACGTGCAGGCATAAAGCACACACAGGGACATAGGAACCACATGGGCAAGAACACTACACACACACATGCAGCCTGATGTGCACATAAGAACCATGAAAACAACCCTGGGATTGACCTGTCCAGGGCCTTCATACACATTCCTCAGGTGGCAGATGAGGGCCAGGGCAGGCAGACGGGAGCTGTATGGTACCTCCTTGCACACATGCACCCCTCCCCAAGCTTTTAGAATCTTGATGCTCGGAGAGGATTTGGGGAACCCTTTCCTGTTTTCAAATGACTACAGAGCACAGCGTGTGAGATGGTCCTGTGTCCCCAAGCCTAAGTCACTTCCTAAGAAGCATTTGCAGTCTCAGGCCCCCTCGCAGTGACATATGCTAGTCATTCCATTTTTCAGGAATAAAAACTGAAGCACAGACACTCATCCTGGCCTAGCTAACCCCTCAACCTCAGAGGCAAAGACAGTACACGCTGACTTCTCGGTTGTGCGCATCCCTGGAGCCGGAGCAACCTCTCCACCAAGGAATGTCCCCCACAAATCATCACCAGAGTTCCCACAGGCGAAGCCAAAGCCTATCTGGTCTGTATCATGTCTAACACGGTGCCAGATCCTGCCTCCCATCCTGAACAGGATGGGGATGCCAGAGAAAGTTACCAGCATTCTGGAGACCCCTACTTTTCCTCTTTCGGTGGCATTTTTGTTCTCCCAGTGTAGGGTCACTGAGGCAGGCAGGAACTGGTGGCCTGCCAACCCACTAATGAGGGGCTTTCCAGCCAAGGGAGACAGCCCAGGGTGATCCCCCTGGGATAAGTTTGGAATATCCAACTAGGAAGGAGAGACAAGAACAGGATGAAAGCCAGAGGGAGAGGACACAGTGGGGAAGGGAAATGAAGAGTAAAGGGGTCAGGGTCAGACCACCAGGGACCCCCATGGAGATATCCTCCAAGATGATCCCACAGGGCCCAGCATGTCCGGGGTAGCCTAAGACCGAGAAGGAAGATGTCTGGTGTCCAGAGGGAATCAGAAACCCCCTCACCACCGCCCCCAGAACCTCCAGGCCAAGTGCTAGCCAAAAGCCTGTGGTACTTGAAGGTTCTGCTGACACTGAAGTAGCTGGGTGGTCCAAAGGGGCATGAGGAGACTGAAACCTACTGAGCCCCTTTAGAAGGCTGCAGACCTCCAAAAGAAAGGAAGGAAGATGGAGGGAAGGAGGGAGAGGGAGGGAAGGGCGTAGGGGAGGAGAGGAGGAGAAACGCAGGTAGAAATGCAGCAGAAGGAAAGAGAGTAAAATTTGCACTGGCCCAATTGAACACCCCATCTGTCCCTTGGGGTCCTGCTCGGACTGGTCCCCCAAGTTGGGACTATAGCCCAGGGCACTGGCTCTCCCAGAGGAAAGCTAAGAAATGGGAGTGAAATCAAAGAACAGAATGCCTGGGCTGGGGTCAAGCAGGGGCGGCCATTCACTCTGGGCTCTGGACAGGTGGTCAGAGGCTCTGCTCGTCTGCTGCTGAGCTTCTGTCCAGGCGGGTACCAGCAAACTAGCCACCAGTGCCAACTGTGTCCAGAGGCATTGCTGGGCGGGTCAGACAAGCCTACACTACAGCAATATCCTGGGGCGGGGGAGACAGTGCTTCCCTGGTACACTAGCCATCCCTGATGTGCCATGGGGGGACCAGGTTAGAGCCTTATAATCCCTTTTCTACTCAACAACCGTAAGCCCGAAAGAGGGTACAGGCTGATGCAGGCAGGAGATAAAAAAAATGGAGAAAGAGGCCTCCAGCCAAGGGAAGGGGCAGGCAGCGGGCATCAGCTGGCCTCAACTAAGGGTGTGGCTATGAGGAGCATCCAGAAATATCTGCAGGGTGGGGTGGAGAGGCAGTCTCTGGCCGGCACCGCAGGACCAGCCCCCAAGGCAACATCATCAGAGAAGAGGCTGTGAGCTAGCCCCAGGAGGGGACTGTACTGCCACAGCTGAGTAATAACAACTGGAGAGGGTCCATAACTCTAACCCTGCAGCCAGAGTAATACACCCTGACAGATACAGGGCTTTCCACGGGGAGCTGAGTTCCTCCACCAACTGGATTTGTGGGGAAAGTGAAGGAGGATGGAGGGAGGAGAGAGGAGGGAGGGCCCAAGGATGTCCCTGTAGCCAACTCATTGAGTCACAGGAAATTTAACCATTCAATATCTGTCGAGTTTCGCAAAACTTGGCTGCCTTGCCCTGCAAATTATTGCAAAAAGCAGTCATGTGACTGGGGCCCACCAATAGCACATTGAGGAGATGACCTCAATTTTCAAATATTGGGGTCACGTTTCATTTCCCATTACCCCCCCCCCCCCCCCGTTAAGACTTTTAGCAGCTCCCAGCAAATCTGACTTCTCACTCCTTCACACACTTGGCCAAGAAGGAGGCAGAATGGTGCTCGTAGGAAACTCGGAAAACATCTGGCAGATCCTGAGAGGGAAAGAAGAGCAGAGCAGGGTCTGCCTGCACTTTCTCCTGACTCGCCAGCATTAAAAATGGGCTGCTGCCCCTCCAGCCATGCACTGAGGATGATTTCAAAGTGGGTCCCGCCATGGGAGCAGGAGAAAGCTTCCTGGAGCCTTTCTTTGCATGCTTTGAAAAAAAATCTCTTTTGTCCAAAGCAAAATGTCTAACACCACAGCCAGGACCAAGGCAGCCCCTTCCAAGTGACCGCACCCTCAAAGGCAAAGGAAAGTAGGGGAGGGGGGGTGACTTAGCACAACATGGAGTGAAGCAGAGAAGGGGGCAGCCACAGGGCGGGGCAGAGCTGGGGCAAGCGGTTGGTGCCAGGAATGCCCTACCACCCAACATGGTAACCCCAGCTTCCACGGAAGAGGGTTCCACTAAGGATTCCCTCCTGAGGTTCCAGGGAAACCCCACTAGAGGAGTTGGGCAGGGCTAAGTACCAGGGGAGCATTGCGGGAGTGGGGGGAATGTGGGAGGCTGACCCCATCCTGTCTCTCCTCCACTTTTCTGGGCCTCCATCGTCCTCTACTTAAAACTGAACTCTGCAAAGCCCGGGTCAGGCTGGTCCAGGTCTCAGTAAAGTGGGACTCAGCCATGCTCTCCCTCTGTCCCCTAAGGCCCTGGAGCCCCTTCCATGCCTGCTCTTGCTTATATCATGTACCCACTGGACACTAATGGTGACAGGAAGCAGCAGGAGAATATTGTAATTGGCCGTGGGGCGTGGAAAATGATTCTCCCGCTAGTCCTGGAAGCACCAGCTAAGAAAAGCCGTGTCCTAGACAAGGGCTGGCCAGTCCGCAGCAGCCACCCTCTCTGTTCTGCTGCCTGAACTCCTAACCACCTTCACTTGCCCTATCAGAACAAGCCCAGATGCCTTTCCCGCCCTGGGCTACGGCATTTAGGGGTCTGGGGATATTTCTCCCACGGCAAGCTAACAGAAGTGATGCTGAGAATAACACTGCTACCCAGACGTGAGCCTGGAAGTGCTGGAATCCAGACAAGGACAAGCAGTGCCTCTCTGGTTCCTCCCAAGGGATCAGGGCTCCTTCGAAAGGGCCCATCCTGGCAGGAGGAGTCTCACATCTGCAGATCATCTGAGCAGCTCCCAGTCCAGACTCCAAGGCCCTCTCCTGGCCTGGCTCCCTGTACATCCCATCTTTGGGCAAAGAGCCCAAGAAAACTACCTCTAAAGGGTTAGGAGGTTTGCGGTCAGATTAGGAGCAGGGTTGGCCTATTACAGGACTCCACAGTGCCCCCCTGAACGCTTGGCGGGGACTGCAGGGAACCTCGTCCCCTGAGAAAGCAGAAAGTCAGCCCAGACAAGCGGGAGGGTGTGTACCAAGGGAAGCTCAACGCTGTGGATTCAAACTTCTGGGATCCCCTTCACCCCAAGAAGTCCCTGAGGAATTGAATGGCTTTGACTCTAGGGGGCGGCCCTTCCCAGCTTTCAAAAGTTTCTGCTGAAGGGCTGCGTGGGATGCAGCGGGTCGCCTGTGATGTGGGACAGGGAATGTGAGGTTTGGGGACAAAAGTGTGACCACCTCCGCTCGGCTCTAACACGAGGCGGACTCTTCCTTGACTCGCGCGACAGCCCCACCCGTCTGGCCCGTTTGAGGAGGGGGCGGTACGCCCGAGAGGATGGAGTTGGCCCGGCTCCCTCTCCCGGGCCCCCAACGAATGGTATTCGTTGTCTTGCCGGTGCATTCCACAGGCCAAGGAGGAAAGTTCTGCAGGCTCGGAGGAGGCCGGCGGCGAAAGCGTCTGGGATGACAGCGGCGCGGCTGTTCGGCGCGCGTTCTGCAGTCCCTGAGGCCCGGTCCCCAGAGTGCGAAGGACCCTTACCTGCGCGGCTCGGAGGCGGCGCCCACAGCAGCAGCAGGAGCAGGAGCAGCGGCGGGGACAGCAGCGGGGCGCCCGGGCGGGCAACTTTCCAGCGGGTGTGTACGTCCATGCCAGCAGGGGTGCGCGGGCCGGGGAGCGGGGCTCACGCGATGCACAGGGACCAGGGACACGGCCCGGGTGGCGGACGCAGAGGGGAGCGAGACAACTTCAGGGAGTCATAGGAATCTCGGCGCCCGCCCGATCTCCCCCGCGGCGGTGGCTGTCCTGGAAGGGGCGACGGGCGCGCTCGCCCACGGCGCGGGGATCAACTATGGCCCGGGATGGCCTGGACCCCCTCACTGGCTGCTAGCACGCGCCCTGTCCTCCTCCTCCTAGTCCCTTGGCCTCCTCGCCGCTGCCGCCCCGCGACCCGCTCCCCGTGGGCGCTCAGCTGAAGTGAGGTCCTGCGCCAGCCGCGGGGACGAGGAGTGCGGACCTCGCCTTCGGCGCCGAGTACTTTTCCCCCCTTTCCCTCCCTCCCTCGCTGCTGGCAGACACCGCGGAGGCTGTCGATCCCCAACGCCCGCAGCAAATCAGAGCCCGGCACCCGGCTCAGCAAAGCCGGCCCCCGCCTCCCACTGGGCGCCGCGGGCGAGGGGGTGGGGACAGCGGGCGAGTCGCGGCGAGGAAGGGGCTGGCCCGGGGCGGGAGCGGACGTGGGACGGGGGCGGCGCCCCCGTTCTTTCTCCCCGCTCTGGGCGGCGGCCTCCGGAGCCCGATGGCCCACCCTGGTCCTGATTCTTCCCGCCCCAGGTGCCCCGACCTGGACAGACTCCAAGAACCAGCGTTGAGCCCCTCTCCCACTCCTCGAAGTTTGAGCGCTTGAGTTCAAAAGAGAGGGAGACAGAGAGATTGCTCTTCCACGCCGGACTTTCTCTTTAAGGAGGAGTTCCGAGAGCTCCTCTTCTGGGCGGGGACTCAACTTGCGACTCAGCCAGAAGGGGCTCCCTAGACTTTGACTGACAGGTCAAGCTAACTTTAGAGACCAGCTTTCCACCTCTCCCCATGTAAATTGTCAAGGATGCCCAGAGGGGCCTCCGGTGGACTTGGGGTGACCAAATTATTAGTAAGATGAAGGTTAGCCTCAAATCCCACCCCACCCTCCCCCCGTTGTCCCTGGTGGCCCAGCCACTTGTAAGGAAAAGGAGGCCAAGGGAGAAGCCCCCTTCCAGAGCTAACAGCTCCCTATCCAGACCAGAGGGAGACAGGAGTTTCTCCCAGGTTCCTCCAGGCCCAGGAGGCCCCGCTAAGCCTGACTCACTGCCCTGCCCTTCTACAAGGGCTTCAGGGTTTGTTTAGAAAGAATCAGAGTGAATTAAGAAGGTTTGAGGACTCAAAGGCATTGCTGCCTTTGAAGACATTGCCGCCTGGGAGGATTTTAGAGTGATGGGGACCTGACTGGGAATCCTTTCCCCTGTTACAACTTGGGGCCCCGTGGGACTCCCTACATGCCCTTACTTCTCATCACTCTCCAACCAGAAGGGCAGGGACAGTCAGAGGGCAGAGGCAGTCAGAGAGCAGAGACAACCAGAGAGCAGAGACAACCAGAGGGCAGAGGTAGTCAGAGGGCAGAGACAACCAGAGGGCAGAGGCAGTCAGAGGGCAGAGGCAGTCAGAGGGCAGAGACAGTCAGAGGGCAGAGACAATCAGAGGGCAGAGGCCGTCAGGGGTTACAGGCAGTCAGAGGGCAGAGGCAGTCAGAGAGCAGAGACAACCAGAGAGCAGAGGCGGTCAGAGGGCAGAGGCAGTCAGAGGGCAGAGACAACCAGAGGGCAGAGGCAGTCAGAGGGCAGAGACAACCAGAGGGCAGAGGCAGTCAGAGGGCAGAGGCAGTCAGAGGGCAGAGACAACCAGAGGGCAGAGGCAGTCAGAGGGCAGAGGCAGTCAGAGGGCAGAGACAACCAGAGGGCAGAGGCAGTCAGAGGGCAGAGGCAGTCAGAGGGCAGAGACAACCAGAGGGCAGAGGCAGTCAGAGGGCAGAGGCAGTCAGAGGGCAGAGGCAGTCAGAGGGCAGAGACAACCAGAGGGCAGAGGCAGTCAGAGGGCAGAGACAACCAGAGGGCAGAGGCAGTCAGAGGGCAGAGACAGTCAGAGGGCAGAGGCAGTCAGAGGGCAGAGGCCGTCAAGGGTTACAGGCAGTCAGAGGGCAGAGGCAGTCAGAGGGCAGAGGCAGTCAGAGGGCAGAGGCAGTCAGAGGGCAGAGGCCGTCAAGGGTTACAGGCAGTCAGAGGGCAGAGGCAGTCAGAGGGCAGAGGCAGTCAGAGGGCAGAGGCTGTCAGAGGGCAGAGGCAGTCAGAGGGCAGAGGCCGTCAGGGGTTACAGGCAGTCAGAGGGCAGAGGCAGTCAGAGGGCAGAGGCAGTCAGAGGGCAGAGGCAGTCAGGGGTTACAGGCAGTCAGAGGGCAGAGGCAGTCAGAGGGCAGAGGCAGTCAGAGGGCAGAGACAGTCAGAGGGCAGAGGCCGTCAGAGGGCAGAGGCCGTCAGAGGGCAGAGGCCGTCAGAGGGCAGAGGCCGTCAGGGGTTACAGGCAGTCAGAGGGCAGAGGCAGTCAGAGGGCAGAGGCAGTCAGAGGGCAGAGGCCGTCAGGGGTTACAGGCAGTCAGAGGGCAGAGGCCGTCAGAGGGGTTGCTGGGATGCTCTGCTCTGGTTCTTGAATATGGATGTAGGTGGCTAGCACTGACTTAAGCCACGCCTTGCTCAAGTGTGGGATGTACCCGACAGTGGACAGCACGCCGCGCACAGGATAGAGCAGGAGGGTGGGGATCAGCTCAGAGGCTGTGCAAGAAGGCAGCACAGAGAGAGGATAGGGAAAGCCACGCACGAAAGCACAAGCGGGCGGACAGACTCAGACATGGCACGGTAAACGTCACAAGTCAACGCGTGCAGTCCAGATGAACCGTTAGGGAATAATTACAGATGTGTGTGAGTTGTGTGAATGGCAGTGAGATGCGTACATGTGTGCTTATGGGTGCACATGGGGCACATACATCTGTGTGCATACTGTGTGCGTGTTGTGCGGAATGTGTGCATATAGGTGCATGCATGTGTAGAAGCTGTGTGTGCATATATGTAAAGTGTGTGTGCATGTGCAGGTGTGTACGATGCGTGTGAGTTATGTGTATGTGTTCATATGTGTGTTACATGTACTGTGTACATGCATGTGTGTTGATTTATCTGAGACCTCTGACCTCTCTATCCCATGCACCTCACCAAGTGAAAGTTTCCCTCTGGCACTCCATGAGGCTCTGCCACACCCCTTTGAACTGAAGCGGCCCCGCCCCCACCTGCATGAGGATCAGCCTCTCCCTGTGGACAAGGTGTGCTGGCACAGGTCAGTGACATGGTTACCAGCAAGCAGTATGACCTTCCCGGTTCCCTCATGGGGAATGCCTCTTCTCCCCAGGCACACATAAGCTTCTCTTCTGGAAGCTGGTCCCTGAGGAGCCAAGTTAAGTGTGCATCCCACGGTCCTGAAATGCCCATCAGGAGCCATGGGAAGCTTGGGCTTGTGGCTCATGACACAGACATGTGCTGGACAGTTTTGTGTCAACACTTGGCACAAGCTGGAGTTATCTCAAAGGAGAGAACCTCGAGAGACTGCTTCCGTAAGACCCAGCTGAAGGGCATCTTCTTAATTAGTGATTGATGGGAGAAAGCCCAGCCCACTGTGGGTGGGGCCATCTCTGGGCTGGTGATCCTGGGTTCTATAAGAAAACTGAACAAGCCATGAGGAGCAAGCCAGGAAGCAGCATCCTCCATGGCCTCTGCATCAGCCCCAGCCTCCAGGTTCCTGCCCTGCTTGAGTCCCTGTCCTGACTCCTTTGATGATAAACAGCACTGTGGAATTGAAAGCCAAATAAATCCTCTCCTCCCCCAAGTTGCTTTGGTCATGGTGTTTTGACGAAGCAATAGAAACCCTAACATACACGTTTTATCCTCTCTGAGAAGTAAGCCACACAATGACTGTGCCAAGCTAGCAAACAAAGTTTTTAATGGGGTCCAAGCCTGGATTTGGGAGAAATGAGTTCCTGTCTCACCAGGAAACTCAGAGAAAAATCTCCCAATTGAGTGCCTTTGGTGTAGGCCCAGAGTGGTAGGAGGGTGGGCTACCATTCCATTGGTGAGTCCCATGAGGATGTGAAAACCTCAGACATCCATGAGGCTTTCACCAAGTTCAGCTAACACTGCCCCGCACACTGTCCCCAACCTGCATCAGGTTTACATAACAAGACAGCTCACTCTTCCCATCTACAGGTGGGGAAACTGCAAGTCAGAGAGGGCAAAAGGCCTACCTAGAGCACCAAATCTGTGATTCAACTCACTGTAGCAGAGCCCAAACAAGTGTCAGTCCCTGAAGCTGCTCACTAGACACGGGATTCTCAACCTTTCTTGTTATACAGACTTCAAACACCTGTGTTCCAGCAAGAGCAACCAAGCCCTTCTGCTCAGGCAAAGGTAGCCCCATACCAGGCATTCTCCTGTGTCCATTTGGCATCTCATTATAATGGAAGAGTCCTTGGAAATCTTATTGTTCAGTCTCTTTGCCAGCATGATTCTAGGCTCTAAGGAGTCTATGGAAAATAAGCCACTCATGGGCCCCATCTACACCATCCTGCAGTGTTGCACGGGATTCCATGATCATGGGAGTGGTCCTGTGCTTACATCTTTCTTTTTCCATCTTGCCTGGCTGTATGCATCTGCTAGTGGCATGCCAAAAGGGAAGGGTTGACCTCCATCCAATGTCCCCTGCATATCCCAGTCAACCATACATGCCATTACCCTTTGTTGTAAAATATAATCTTACAAGGAAAATAGCTCCCATTATTATCAGGTCAGATATGTCCACCTGCAGGAGTCTATCATGATTGGTTTGTGGATTATTGCTATGCTGTCATGGAATGAGGGGTGGGGAAGATCATCGAACTTTACCTGAGACTCCAGGGGAAGGAGAGGCAAAGGGGAAGCTCTGAGGGGTGGGAGGTGTTTCCCTCCTTCTCAGAACATATGGACTATCTCAGACAGCAGTCCTCACACACATTACAGGCAAGGCTCTGCTGTCTCTCTGTGTCACAGGCCTCTGTGGTTCCGCAGTAGGTGCAGAAAGCCATGAATGAGCTGTGGCTCTGAGTCATGGTTAGGGATGCCTTTGTGTTGTGCCCAGAAGAGAGCTCCATCCATCCATCCATCCATCCATCCATCCATCCATCCATCCATCCATCCATCTTTCTGCTGGTATTCAGAAGTCAGGCCAATACCACAATTTCACATATCACTAAATGCAAGACCTGGACACATGAGTTCCCTGTCTGAGATGCTTGTCACCTGGGAACCTAAGTGATGAACTGACTCAGTGGTTCCCAAAGACTCAGATGAGAAAGTAGGTGGCAGGTTTGGGACAGAGGGGCAGGGTAGCCCTGGATTATCCCTCCGTGTGTTCATCCATTCTCTGCACCAAGCTGTTTCCATGTCCTGTCCACCAAGACTGACTTCTTTAACCTACCCTGGCTAGCCTTTCCTCTCCAGTGCCAAACAAGCCTTTAAAAGTGATGGGATTTCCAGGCAAAACAGCCCAGGAGACAGTAGGCTGACTTTTGGCATGAAAAGGGAGTTTGCAGGGAATCAGACGACAATGTTCTGAGATGCGTTTTCCAGACGGTGGCAGCTGGCGTACAGACATCTCCTGTAGCCTGTTTTACAGAGCGGGCTTGAGACTGCAGGCCAAGGAAAATGTCCATGGGAGAAATTCCTGTTTTGTCTCTTTAAGAACTGTCTGCATGTGGAGATAGTGTCCTGACTGTTCCTAGGATCAGTGAAGTCACCTAAAAATCACCTAAATCGCTGCAGGTCTGTGATGGCCCTCCCACACAAGGATCTGATCTCATCCGATCTGCCCCACGGGGCTGCATGTGCATGGTGGCCAGGATTGTAGGCAGCTCATTCAGAGTCGGTCAGCCCGTTATGTCTTCCAAGAGGAAGAGGTCTTGTCAAACCTGCACTCAGACAAGATCTCTGGCTCCTTTGAGCAGTCACTTTCAGGAAGGTGTACTGATTAGCTTTTGTCACTTTTACACAAACTACAGTCATCTAGGAGAAGGGAACCTCAGATGAGGAATTTCCTCCCCCAGATTGCTTGTGGGCATATCTGTGTGTCGCTTTCTTGGTTGTTGATTGACACAGGAGGGCTCAGCCCACTGTGAGTAGAGTCATCCCTAGACAGGTGGTCCTGGGAGATATATAAAGGCTAGCTGAATGTGAGACGGGGGGTGGGGGAACAAGCCAATCATCAGCCTCCCTCCATGGTCCCTGCTTCGGTGCCAACCTTCAGGTTACCTCTTAAGTCCTCCTGTGATGGACCATCGTTGGGGCTTGTAAGCCAAGTAAACCCCTTCCTCCCTAAGTTGCTTTGGGTCATGGTGCTTATCACAGCAATAGGGAAGCAAAGTAGACCAGAAACGGAGGAGATCTGGACTAGGAGAGGGAAGGCAGGTCAAGGATGGGTAGCAATATCCTCCAACTCCAGGGAGCAAAGGCTGCAGGGCCCCACAGATAACATACAAATGTCTCCCCAGACAGTGTCCATCACAGTGTGCCTTCAAGTGAAGAATCATGTACTCCTTCACTTCTGTGTGACTCCCATTCCCCTCTGCCCTGCACAGACCACAGATGTAGGAACCAGGGCCCAAGGGGACCAGCGTAGGAGAAGAATGGAGTTCTACCAGTTCTGCCACAGAAACTGTACTCTCTCCACCAGCACCTCCACACACACCTTCCTCTACACAGGTACCGCTGACTCCCCAGTCACCTGTCTGGCCCTAGTAATTGAGTATCACCTGTGAGGGACCCACAGGCAACTACTCCTCTATTTCAAAGATGACCAAACTGGGGCCTTAGGGACCCAACTGATCTTGGACAGAAAAGCCTTGTACCCATCCAGGTCTGTGATAACGCCTGCTGCTGCTAACAGCCAGGTTCTGTGTCCTCTCCCAGAAGTCCTTCTCTCTGTGTGCACACATCCTAAGGATGCCTCAAAGCTCAGCTCTAGACAAGCCTCCCCAAGCCCTGGGACTCTTCTGAACAAGGCAACAAGCAGTGTCGTGAATTTCTGGTCACACCCATTTACCCACCATCTGACCTACACTGAGGCCTGAGGACATTTGGCTGTTGGCTGATGTCACCTCATAAGGGCATGGTGAGGCTGAAATTTGGAACTGGTTACCCCAAGTACAGTGAGCACACCCTGAGTTCTCCCAGAGCTGGGGATAAGTCTTACATGGTTCTTGGTACTGAGGTCAACTGAAGAACAAACCCTCAATGTTTATTACCAAAGCCTATGGTGATCTCATTTGATCCCAGTATGTTCTTCACCCTGAGCACTGGTGCAAAATGGCCAGGTAAGCATCCTGGTAGTCTGAATTCACCCCACTTGCTGGAAGAAGCTGCTAGCTTTGCTCTCAGTTCTAGTACAGTGGCTACACTGAAGAATTTGGGCTGCCACCCCAGCAAACCTGGAACTAAATGCAACAAAACCCACCTCTCCAGCCTGGAGATTGCAAGTCAGTGTGTGTCAGTCAGGTCACCTGCCTTCCAGAGGCACCTGGAGGACCCTTCCTGCCTCCTCTGCTCCTGCTGATGATAGATTTCTCCGACAGGATGCCAAAGTCTATCTTGGTCTCCACACCATTTTGTCTGTTTTGTCGTTACTCTAGGTCTCTATAGCAAGGACATTTGTGACAGACATGTGCAGTCCAAGATGCCCCTACCACCATCTCAAGATGTTTAACTGAACTGTATCTGCAGAATCCATCTGCAATTAAGTCGCATTCATAGCTCCAGGGCTTAGGATGCAAACATAGAACATGGTGCCACTGGTCAACCCATTACAACTCCAGACACAGTAAGACAGGCATCTGTGTCTCAAGCCCTCTATTCCCTCCATCTCCTTGAGTCAAGAAGATGCTGGGCTCCACAACTATGGCCTAGAACAAAAGGCAAACAGGGGCTGCAATGCAGCTGGGTGCCAGGGCAGACCCCCCCAGCTTCCTGTGCTCCGAGAGCCTCTTCCCAGCTCGAGAACTCAGCTGGAAAATGGAATGGCCACTGGGCTGAGAGCAGCCTGAGATGGTGGCGCCTGCCAAACACCAACTGGGACTGTTGGTTTTTCCAGAAGGCTCTAACTTTATTTGTTTTCATTTTGAGTTTTAAACCAATGTTTTTAATGGAAATATCTGCCCTCTTAGACTTTCTTCCATAGCAGGAAATTTTAAAAAGGGATCTAGCCTTTAAAACAAGACTCCCAAACCGGAATCTCACCCAGAAGCTAAATTCACTTCCTCCTCAAAGTCGTTGATCTTGGTTCATAGGGAGAGCCTGGCTTGAAAGGATGATGCATGCAGTTAAGGGAGGGAGTCAGGGAGGGGCAGGATGAAGAAGAGGAGGAGGATGATATTGGTGAGACTCCAGCTCAAGCAGCCTACCTGACCCCTTAATATAGTGTATGTGAGCATGTGTGTGTGTGTGTATGCATGTGTATGAGCATGTGTGTGAGCACGTGTGTGTGTGTGCAGGTGCACGTGTGCGTGGGTAAGTACATATGTGCAGGTACACATGCTTGTGAATAATGGAGGTATACATGGAGGCCAGAAGTTAGCCTTAGTGTCATTCTTTCTGAGACAATCATCTTGCTTTTTCTTTTTTGAGATAGGATCATTGACTGAGACTTCATGCTCACCAGGGAATTCTAGCCTGGCTGGCCATTGACCTTTTGTCTCCAGTCCCCCAGAACTGATAATACAAGACAGTACTTTGATGTGTGTTCATGTGTGTGAAAGAAAGTGTTAGTATATATACATGTGCAGATGCCTGTCCTGGAGCTGAGGTCACAGTGCCATGTGAGCCATCCAATGTGAGTGCTAGAACCTGAATTCATCCTCTGTGAGGGTAATATGTGTTCTTAACCACTGAGCAATCCCTCCAGCTCCATGTCCATCTACTTTTGGTGGGTTCTAAAGATAAAACTCATGGCCTCATACTCACAGGCATGGGTTTCCTCAGTTCCAGTTACCCACTTTGATCCCCACTTGAGCCATAGCAAAAGAGCATCCAGGACCTTCAAGTGGCACTCAGAGCAATAGGTCCCCTAGGAGGTATGCCCTTGCTATCTGCCTCCAGGAAGACTGGATAAAGGTGATACTCAGCTTGATAAACAATGGGACAGGTGTGTAGGGGATGAGATGATGACAAGAAGTGGGGAGCCCTGGATGACTGACAGCAGAGAGGACCACTGTCAGATCGCCAACCTGTAACTGCCATCTTACCTAGGAGAAAGTTCTAGAAAGATACAGCTGAGCTAGCCCATCTTGAGTTAGTTGGTGGGGCCCAGATGCCCTCAAGAGTGTCATCCCAAGAGGGAGGCAGAAGATGATTGACAGACTTGTGATGTCAGTAGAGCAGCTGGAGTGGTACTCTCATGAGCCATGGATACCTGGAGCCACCAGGAGCCAGGAAGGTTCTGCCACTGGAACCTCTAGAGCAGTGGTTCTCAACCTCCCTAATGCTGTGGCCCTTTAATACAGTTTCCTCTGTTGGGCTGGCCCCCGACCATAAAATCATTTGCACTGTTACTCATAAATATAATTTTGCTGCTGTTATGGATTGTAACCCACAGGTTGAGGACCACTGCTCTAGAAGGTCCATGGTCCTGTCTACACCCTAGTAATAGATTTGAAAGAGAATGGGCTTGCTTATTAAGCTATCCAGAAGGTGGCATTTTGTAACAGGAGCCCAGAACGCTAGGACACAGCCCTTCTGAGGCCTCCTGGCCAAGGGGACAGCCCAGAGTCCAGGGCATCTCAGAGTAACTGAGATGGTGGCAGCTGGGAGGAGCTTGGGTTTGTAGGAAGAGCCAGCAGTGGGCATGGCCTCAGGTGGCTGATGACCCGGTGACACATCCTTCAGGCATCCTTCCTATCATGAGTTGGATTAAGGAAGAGGGACAGGGTCTAGGCCATTCCCAAACAGGCCGGGACACAGCCAGGAAAACCTGCACATCGGCTGCCACCATCTCAACTGGACTCAGGAAGAAGAGGACACAGAACACACAGAGCAGACAGGTCTCCCTCTTGTCCTAAAGAGAAACCGGTCAGCTCTATGTGCCACTTTCCTGACAAACTCAAGCCAGGAGTTCTGGTGTGTCTTAATTAGGTTCCTATTGCTTTGACAAAACACCCTAACCAAAAGCACTTGGGAGGGGAGGTTTGTGTAAGCTTACAGCTTGTAGTCCAACATGAAGGGAAGTCAGGGCAGGGACTCACATAGGAACTAAAGGCAGGAAATAAAGCAGAGGAAGACCACCTCCTGGCCTGCTGCCCATGGCCTGCTCAGTCTGAGTTCTTATATAACCCAGGCATGCGCCACCCACAGTGAGCTAGCCCCCCACCAGTCATCATTGCAGAAGACACACCATAGGCTACCCCAGGCCAATCTGGTGGGAAGATTTTTTTCTCAGTTGGGGTTTCCTCTTCCAAAATGACCCCAGATGTGTCAACTTGACATGAAACTAGTCAGCACATGGGTCCAGAAGGGTCTCTGATCAGACTATCAACCACAGAGTAAAACTAGAAACCCTGAGGGTCCTGGCTGCAGGAGCAGTCCCACTGTGCCAAGGACTTGGACAATCTGTAACAAGAGTGCAGGATGTAGCATGGATACAGGAAAAGAGGTAGGCCTCAGGGAAACTTACAGGGTGAGGTTAAGAGCAGATGAGAAAGCTGCCTAGGTCTCTAATTCCCTTCCAAGCATCACGCGAGACCCTCCACCCACTCACAAGCACATCAGAGAAGGTTAAGCTTGAACCCGTGTTCAGTGAATTTCTGGCAGACACTGACCATGAAAACCATCTTCTGGTCACTTCTGAATGACTAGGAGAGGTGGTAGGAGGATGTGCAGGAAGAAAAATAAAGCAGGCCCGAGTCCCCTGGGAAGCTGGTCAGGGAATAAGCAGGGAATGGTGTCATGATTATCTGGCATAATGGGCTCAGATGAGCACAGACATTCAGCTGTGGCCTTGACCTAATTCAGAAGAAGGGTGGTTACAGACATCATTGAAAACTCACATGATGACACTGGCATGGATAGCTCAGGTGACACTAAATCCAACGGCAGGTGTCCTTATATGAAAAGCACAGAAAAGAGACACAGAAAGGAGAGGAAAGGCCTTGCAAGGATAGGATGAGCAGGAGAGGCTGGAACCAGGAACTTCCAGACACAGCTGACCCTTCCATCCTACCGTCCTGAACTTTGGCCTCCAAGGCTCCTCACAACAGCTTCAAGACACAGAATCGTTGCCCAGTAGACCTTTTCCTTCACATCTACCTGGCTCAGAAGACCGGAAACTCGGAGTGGTGAGAAGTCAGCCGGATTCTCAGCTTAGAGGAGGGTGGGACGGGTACCCACTGCCACCCCTGCTCTGCTGATTGGCCTGTTTGCCTCCCAGGCACTGTCCTCTCAGGTACTTGGCACCATGAGCTAGCCACCCATCAGTAGCCTCTTAGGCTCAAAAAATGCTGGCACTGCAGCCCGAGCTCACCGTGACCTCCATACTGCATTCCTGTCCCACCTCTGGGTTAGGAAAATCCAAGAGGTGCGCCAAGGAAAATGTACCAGAATGTTGGGTAACGAGTGTTAATGAGACCCTGGGCTTGGGCATCTCTGGCTGCTGCCCCCAAAGGAGGTATTCTTATTTACTAGGGCGCCCAGCCAAAGCCCCTTCCCATTTAGGAACCCCACCCCCATACTCTTTGAAGCCTATGAGCTTGGGCCAGTTTGGAACCCTGGGCTCTAGCTCCTTTCAGGAAAATTAAAGCAGCCCGCAGATGGTGCGCGCTGGCATTGATTTGGTTCTCTTTATTTTTGTCAACAAGGAGGTTGGTTTTAATGAGAAGCAGCAGATCCAGGCTGCAGACTTTCCACTCCTGCAGGTCTCGACAGCAGCAGTCTGGCTTCCCACCCCAGGTGGGGAGCTGCAGAGCGTGTAGACCTCAAAAAACGGAGGGAAGGCACCTACGGTTAGCCTCCAGCCTTTCCCATGGCTGGCTGACTGACTCTTCTGCTGGCATTCCTGTCCCCCAGGGGCTCCTCTCCCAGCAAACTTGAGGTCCAGGCACTGCCTCCTTCTTTCCCTTGCTCAAGAGGGAGGTAAAACAGAGAATTTCCCGAGAGCCTGGCTCTCCTTGGGAAATGACTCAATTTCCTGGTTTGGGATATGAGAACCAATAGGATTGTCACAGTGGATTCACAGGTCTGTGCCTGCCCTTGGCAACACTGGGAGCAATCTGATGGAAGCCCCTACTCTAGGACCTCTGGACTGACCCTCTCCTTTGCTTCTGCCGATCCAGACAGCCCCAACTGTCAGTCAAATTCTTCCTGCTTTCTGGATGTGAGGAGGCAGTGGTGTCAGTCATAGGCTGCTGATGCTCTGTTACTAGCTGTGTCCCGTGGTATTATTTGATGTCGGTGTCTTAAAATCAGGCATGGCAGGACTGTGTGCAGCTGGCTGTGAGCAAATGGGACAGTTGAGGACTTTGTCCTGAATCATTAAATCTTCCCCAGGATGGTCCTGGTTTCTGACCTTGCTCTCCCCTGGTTGCTGGGGAGGAGGGACGCCATTGTCCCTGCCAGGTGGCAAGGAAAGTTTTCCTCCTGTCTTCTTCAAAGTTAAGTTTCCTGAGAGGCGGCCATCTGTTCTCCTCAGACACTGTCTTCCTCACCAGCCTGCAGATAGATATCTGGAGGGTTGACACATGGAAGAGAAATTGCTCTATGTGGGCCAGGAGGAGAGAAGACAGAGTGAGATTGTAGAGTAGGAGATTATTTTCCTTTACCCCACATGTGTCAGACCCTACAAGGTTATTTTCAGGCTTGTTCATCTGAGGGGACTCCCAAAACTCTCCTCACCTTGGCAGTAAGGAGTCACCTTTTCTGTGAGTAAAGCCTTCATTGGCTTGGCCACAACTCATCTTCCTATCCAGGCCTCCCAGATGTTCTCTTGGGAACCAGAGACCAGTTCTTAGCACAGGCCCAGCAAGACTTCAGAGCATGGCCACATTTGTGTCAAATCGGGCATGGCAAATCTGCCAGTCAAGAGTGGATAGTTCAAAGCCAATGCCTCGGGCCAGCTTTCAGTTAGGCCAAGGAGGCTGCTGCTGGCATTCAGCCTTTAACTGAGGTTTCAGAAGCTAAGCACCCTCTCTTCTGACCCCAGCAGGGCCTGGAGCTGTGCTCACAAAAGACAGAACTGTTGGCTTTCCTTCAGACCAGCCACCGGACATCCTGAATACAAAACACACAATTTTGTTTACTTTTTAAACAAATTAAAGCAATTATCATTGCTGGGTTGAAAGTTGGGTGCACTGTCGATGTTTGGAGAGAGCAGGGATCCTATTTGTCTGAAGATGAATACTGAACATCACTGGAAAATGCTAGAGTTTATATAATACTTTCAGACACATTTTGTCTCCTACACCTCAGAATAGACCAGGAAGGAGAACATGGAAGGCTTGCAGAAATCAAGAGTTGCCCACATCATGGCTGTGTGTGTGACTGAGTGAGATTTTGGGGCTCCTGGATCCTGGCTCCCTGTTCCTGCTACCATAATAATAATTAGTATTATTTATTAATAATTATTATAATAATTAATTAATATTTAATAAATGATATTATGGTACCATGAACAGAGTCTGTCAATGGAGCATGTAGCCTGTGTTGGGCCCTATGCAGACCCAACACCACACTTAATTCTCATAATATCTTGCACCTTTGAAGCTGTGAATGCCTTCCCTGCTGTGCAACTCTGAGGCAGAGTCAGAATCTGGGGGAGGATAGGGAGTGTCAGACTGGAGTTTGGACCCGTCTCCACATCTGGGCTTTGGGATGTCTTTACTTGGATGATTCATCAACTCTTCCTTCACTGAGGCCACCGATGGCTGGATTTGGATTCGTCACCCTACTGCTTCTTATAAAGGGAAGCACAGGCTCCCTTTTGGTATGGACTTGGAAGAATGCCTTCCCTGAGAGACAGGCTACCCAGCTAGGCCTGGGGTAAGGCCAGTCAGTGATTGCCTAATCTGGAGAGCTGACCTACTTTTCCCCCTCCCAAGCCAAGCTTTCTGTTCCAGAAAGCCCACGTTCCCCTCGTTGCTAGGCTGAGTGAGTCCATCCACAGGAAAGTCTCTGTCACCTCGGTGGCCATGAGCAATTGCTGGACAGAGGTGGGAGGGAGGGAGACAGCGTCTTCCTGAGCGGAGGGCAAGTCCCCAGGCAGGTCTCACCCTAGCCCATGGGCAGAGACAGTGGTAACTAAGGACCATGGAAGCACGAAGATTCTGAGGTAGGTGGGCCACAAGTTGGGGAGGCTAGTTCAGAATGCCACAGGACACAGGCATGCAGAGTCATGCTGAGCAATGGTTGAACCCAGTGCCAACATGAAGCTCCAATGTTCAGCATGTTTAAGGCAGCATAGCAACTACACAGTGGCTTCTGTGGCAGCCACAATAGAAGTTCCGAGAAGAAACTGTATAGCCAATGGGTTTTCTGGACCCATTCTTTCCATAGGGTTTGAAGACACCACCCCCAAGTTTTGATGAAAGAAATTTAGGGAGTTTAAATGTGCACACATAACCCAATCCTCCATCACTGACTGGGGAAAGGCACATTTCAACCCTCTGGGAGACAGATGAACCAGATCCTACAGGGTCATGCAGGCCCTGCTAGGGGACCTTGGACAATCTCTGTTTTCCTCTCTAACCTCAGCTTCTTCGATACTGGATTCTGGCAAGGCAAGGAACAAGCCCGTGCTGTGAGACTCTCCCAGCTGGGCACAGAGCGTGCATTCTGTAATCTTAGCTGCAAAGTGTGGGCAAGCTGAGATGAACGCATTGGTGGCTCTGTGACCGTGCTGTGAGATGAGGTGGTGACTGAAAAATACCCTCAACCCAACAGGCAGCTTTAATGACAGAGTCTTAGTGGGGGGGGTGTAGGAGAGTAAGGAACCAGGTATTTGGAAGTCAATCACATGGGGTAGGTAGTAGGCTGGAGCAGGCTCTTAGCTTGTACATGACTTCTTCTGTCTGCTCTGGTTCATTTGAGCTCTGGAAAGTCCATCAATGTAACCCAGAGGTTACATTGTCAAACTCTGCTTTCTCCCACTGCTCTTGGTTGGAGACCCTGCTCCTACAGTCCTGCCCCTCTGTCTGTGGACCTTCCCAATTAACTGTAGAGTCCCCAGTGGACTCTAATCTGAGGCCAGCCTCTTTCAAGTGACCATATATGGGTGGCAGATGCTGGTGGCTTATTCAGGTCTCTGTGAAGTCGCTAGCTCATTAAGATGCACCAGCTGTGGACGCCGTGGATACTGGGTTTTATGGCCACAGCACAGAAGGAAGGGGGTGTGGCATCTGCCCCTGGAAGTTCAAGTTTGGTGGCAATCACCCTCTTTTCAGCAATATAATGGAAACATAGGGAGAGGAAAACTATGGAGCTGTAGAGGAACCGAGTAAGGAGAGGAGAAAAAAAAAAAGAAAGAAAAGAGGAGAGAGGATGGAGGAGAAAGGGAGGGAGACGGCTCAACTCAAGGAGAAGGGGCTGTGCTGAGCGTGTGCCTGGATGCCCAGATCGAAGGGCAAAGGTTCAAACTGTAAGCAAAGTAAGGCGGGACCTCCCCAGAACCGCGTGTGGCCCATCGGAGGGCAGGAAGCAGTCTGTCAGTCAGAGGCTCTTCTCTGCCGTCACTGGTATGAGTTCCTTCCCCTGCTGTCGTTAAGGTGCATGGGTGCACCCCTGGCTCCTCAGGGATAAGTGCAGGGCCTGACTAGTGGAGTTCTGAGAGAGGAAGTACAACCGCCCTGGGTTCGCAGACTCAGGCAGAACCATGTGCAATTGCAGGCAACCTATTCCAAGCTCTGCTGCTGAGACTGCAGCAGGCCTGCCTGCCTCCAGACCCGCCCCGTCTTCGGTCCTGTCCCTTCACACACACCCTGTCTGGCGGAATCTGACCAAATGAAAGATCTGTTTCTTTACGGTGGGCTTCCTGGTTTCAGTACCATGAACATCTAGAGCTGTCTGGCTCTGCATGAGGCATCCTGAGCCATGTAAAGTAAGTGGCAGCCTCCCTAGCCTCTGCCCAACCAATGCTGGCAGCACCCCATTTCCACCTGCCAGAAGGCAGTATCCCCAGATGTTTCCATATACATCCCCGAGAAAAACTACCCTCCATTGAGGACAACTGTCCTACATAGAATGTAGACCTTTTCAGGCCACAGAATCTATACAGTATTCCTTGGTTTGGGGGGGGGACAGTGACCCTCGTAGTCAGCATTGCTCCTGAGGCCCATCCTTAAAGAGTCTAAGCCTTGGTCTTGGAACTTCAGAAGTTTTAGAGGATCAGATGATGCATAGTTTGGGCTTGATAGCCAGTGGGGGCAGGGGTCTCTATAACCACTACCTGGTTTTGTGGTGTGGGGTACAAAAGTCACCATAACAGAGCTGAGCAGGTAAGGACCCTTACGGTCAAGCCTGGGAATGTGAGTTTGATCTCTGGGACCCACATGGTGGAAGGAGAGACCCAATTCCCACAAGTTGTCCTCTGACCTCCACATGCTTGCCAACACACACAGTAAATAAGGAAGAAATAAGAAAGGAGGGAATAAAGGGACGGAGGGAGGGAGAGAGAGGGCAAGTGAAAAGAGAAATAACAGGGTAATGGGCAAGGATGAGTGTAAGATATCTTTGGATTTCATGTTGTATCTGTGTCATATTCTTTGGTTTCCCCCTCCCCTAGCCATTTGAAGACAGAAACCTACTGTAAGCTTGGAAGTCCCACCAACTCAGGTCACAGGGACCATAGTTTGTTGGCCCTAGTTTTCACCCACATCCCCCTTTTGCAGACAAGCCAAGTAAGTTGGTCCAGAGGTGGAAGCCACATGTGGCCTCCTTGGGAGCTGCTTCGGGCCTTGCCTACAGCTGTGGCCTGCAGCCCTCACTCACAGGCAGGGCTGTGCTCTGTGACCCTGGGGTCACCCGTGTGTTGGTACAGTGGAAGCTCCAGCTTTCTCCCAACCAGAGCAGGAATGTGCGGGAAGGAGGGACCGTCCTGATGGGAAATAGCTGGGTTAATTAGTGACCAAGGTTAATCCCACCCTGTGAGAAACACCATCCCTTTTCAACAGCAGGGCCACCTCTGAGCCTGGCTTATCAGTGTCT